>NC_135786.1:99712500-100320000 GCF_051106095.1 Pogona vitticeps
TTAAAAGTTAACTAAATGATATGCCTACACTACTAGATAGCTTGCAGGTGCCATTTTGTTTTTTTGTACTTTCGCACCTTTTCCTCCCATCTGCCATTTTGTTTTTCAGTTTTCTCGTGAGCAGAGGCTTAGTCATCTTAAGTTATACCCCCCCCCAAAAAAAAAGAGAAAAGAAAAGAAAAAGAATTGGGTGCATATATTTACAAATAATTCATTATAATTAAAATCAGTAGTTGTGGGTCTTGCATAAGGTTAAGTTTAGGCTATAATCTATTGTTAAATTAATATTATTTAGAATAATTGGAATTTTGTGCTTTGGTTTTGGGAATGCTCTAGATTAAAATTAGAAGAGATTGGGAAATAAATCACAGATATTTAACTTATTAATTTGATGGTGGGGTTAGCTAAATACTACTACTACTACTACTACTACTACTACTACTACTACTACTAATAATAATAATAATAATAATAATAATAATAATAATAATAATAATAAATTTTATAAAGGGGAGATTTATATAATACTACTACTAATAATAGTGAATTTAATTCAGATGATAATTTAAATACATTATTATTTACAGAATTTTCATACAGTTCATTAAGCTTTGTTAATTGATTTTCAGCAGTTACTAAATATAAATTATCAGTGAAGACCTTAATATTAGGACAAGTTTAGGTTTGATAGGATGCCACTTCGGTGTCAAGTCATAATGGTTGGTTAAATTTGGTATGAGGGTCATTTACTGGGCAGTTTAAAGTGCTAGCTAATTTAAACAGGTGAGTTTTTTACATGCTTTAATTTGGTAATAATGGCCTCAAAGAAGGGGCATGGGGCAAGCA
The DNA here is from genome assembly GCF_051106095.1 of Pogona vitticeps. Lineage (NCBI taxonomy): Eukaryota > Metazoa > Chordata > Lepidosauria > Squamata > Agamidae > Pogona > Pogona vitticeps. The sequence goes on from NC_135786.1 coordinate 99,713,347, forward strand.
AAGGAAAAATCTGATTAAAAAAAGACCTGTGCCACAGGTTTCACCATAACAGTCATCCTCTGATGAGGAATCCTGGCTGATTTTGAAGGATCTGCAAGAAAAGATCTCGGCCCTTGAGACTCAGAGATTATCTAAGCAAACACCATTGCAACACGAGGCCTCTCCTCGCCGATCAGTTAGGGACACCAAGGGCTGTTGTAAGGCCAGTTCAAAAGCTTTGGCACAAGATCTTATAGACCGGTTTGTTGCTTTTAAAATCTATACAGGTGCCTTTGAGTTCAGCTCAACTGAGAGGCCTTCAGATGCAATTAGGGTGCTGAGCGGAAGGTTGGACGCAGCAGGAGCGCTGGAAGGGAAGGCTGGGGCACAGGCTGAACTCGACATCACAGAGGAGCCCAGTATTAGTACACCTCGGGGCACTGATGCCACCAACACTTCAGTGGCTTCAACAGGTAAGTCAGCTTCTTCACAGAACACCCATTCACTGTATCCCGCTTGATCGTGGGCTGGCAGTCCTTATTATTCTAATAATGCACCCATACCTTACAGTGTGCCACCCATGGGGTGGCCCAGTATGGTTATAAGACCTGGTCCAACTGGATCCCTGGCTTTACTACTTACGCTGGAGTCTTAGTTAAGGCTCAGCTTTGGAAGACCTCCTCACTGTTACAATATTTTGATATTATATATAGAGCATATACAGATTTTGCAGGGCAAGATTGGCTTCTATATGACCAAGCCTTTCTAATGAAGAGTGCCATTCAAACCAATCTGCGTTGGGATGAACCACAGCCAGGGTTATGGTTACAACATATGACGCCAGCAAGGCCTAACATAGGTGATAGGTTTGATAGTGGCTATTTGAATAAGAAAGTGGCTAGCAATCTTAATTCCCACCCAGGAGTGGGGCAGGTGGTTCAACCCCATCTGCCTTGCTATGAGTATAATTCCAAAGGTTTATGTTCAAGAATACCATGCAGGTTTAAGCGTGAATGTATCACTTATGGAGGCAAACACCTGAATTCCACCTTTTTTTTAAAAGTGGGTCCACGACGCCAAAACAAAGGAGCTGGAAGTGGTGAAAAGCCCAATGGGAACCAGTGGTGCCCCTGGTAAGGGGAATCACACCAATTAAAATTGATGTTTTACAGGCTTGGCTGCTAACTTACCCATGGGAAAGAGTTGCAGAGTATTTATACCATGGTTTTCAATATGGCTTTAGAATCCCGGCTTTATCTGTTTGCAATATATTGTGAGCCGCCCTGAGTAGACTCCTGTCTAGAAGGGCATGATAAACAAAATCCAATAATAAATGAATAAAAAATAAATAAATTTAGGAGATGGTAAATTCATGTGCAGGGTGGTAGCACCAGGTCGTGCCTTTTTAAGGTGGCTCTGTGCTGCCATGTCAGGCCTAAAACGGCCGATGCACAAGACTGGAGTAACTAGGGGCATGAAGGAGGATCTTTTGGTTTGGAAACAATTCCTAGAGAGGTTCAATTGGGTCTCTTTTTGGAAGTCAGAAATCCGCTTAAGAGCAGATTTCCAAGTGAATTCCGATGCCGCAGGGGCATTTGGATTCGGAATTTATTTTCGTGGAGGATGGTGTGCCAGTACATGGTCCACGGAATGGCATCATGAGGGCATCACGAGAGACTTAACATTTTTTGAATTTTTTCCTATCGTAGGAGCCCTCTGGCTCTGGGCTGAAGAATGGTCTTAAGCAGTGGTCTGTTTTTGGTGTGACAGCCAAGTGGTTGTCTACATCATCAACAACCTTACATCATATTCAGACAGGGTAATGGATTTGGTTAGGGCTTTTGCTTTACGGGCATTGCAATTTAATGTGATGGTGCATGCCTGATGCTTTCACACCGACAGGTCGAGCGACACAGGGAGTTAGCCCCAGAAGCCGTGGAGCTGCCAGAAGTTCTTCCAGCGGAAGTCTGGCAGATTGGCATGAAGAAGCATCAAGAGCGATAGGCCTCACACTGGCCTCAAGGACAAGGTGTTACTTAGCTGTGAGTTTCAAGAATTTAGTAGGACGGTGGAACTGGAACAGGTTTGGCCAGCCCCAGTGGAACAACTCCAATAATTTATAGTATTTCTGCATAGGAAAAGATTAGTGCCAGGCACCATACAGGGTAAACTGTTGGCTTTGGTTTTTTATGGTAAAATTAATGGATATCAAGATTTTTCCTGTGACTTTAGGATAAAGAAAATGTTAGAAGGATAGTCCAAGTAGAGGGGACTGGTGCCTGATGCCAGGACACCCATATCTCCAGCTCTTCTTGTACGCTTATGCGAGCAATGGGTAACATTATGTAGGGACCAATACGAGGTGGCATTATTTAAGGTGGCTGCCTTAGTAGCCTTTTTTGGAGCCCTTAGGATTAGTGAGTTAGTGGTGATGGGGAGGGCAGACACCTCTCGAATTGCCTTACTACAGAGAGATGTTATGGTTCAGGATAGTCAATTGAGATCAGACAGGTAAAGGTAAACAATTGGTCTTGGGGCAATGCAGCATCGGGAGCATTTGCCCTGTAAAGGTCACTCAAACCTTCATGGAATGTAGGGGGCAAGACTCAGGGTATTTTTTCCAGCATGCTGATGGGGCAACACTGACCAATTATCAGTTCTGGAAGCCTACAGACATGGCGTTGGATAGGATAGGAGTGAAGGATATGAGATTTGGCACACATTCCTTTAGAATAGGAGCAGCATTGACGGCAGCAGCCCTAGGTTGTAACACAGACCAAATTAAGCAGTGGGGGCATTGGTCGTCAACTAGCTATCAAAGGTACATTAGACCTCTACCTAATGTGTACGTAGGGTTGTTTCAGGTGTCACAAGTTCCAAAGGTCAAAGGCACGTGATTATCATCGGCCACAATTTTGTTTATTGAGCAGCACGTTATGCTGCTTCTTCCCCATGGGGGAATTATTTGGGGCTTGGTGCCCACACATATATTACCTAGAGAGACGTGTGTGGCATGCAATGGATACAGCTTGGCAGGATGATGGCTTTCGACCAAGCTACACCTGATGTTTTGGTAATTCACCTGGGAGGTAATGATCTACCTAGATCGCCTGGTAAGGCATGGATCCTGGACATCCTGAGGTTGAACTTAAGAGGTTGAATGACAGGTATCCCGCGATGCAGATTATGTGGTCCACAATTATCCTGTGGTTAGCCTAGCAAGGTGCCCTGAATGAGGACAATGTTAACAAGGACCGGCGGGTCATTAACAGAGAAGTGTGTAGAGGTGTCTGCAGTGGCGGCCTCGAATCGGTGATTAATCACCTAGGATCCAATTGAGCAATACTGCATATCTTCGTAATGATGGTGTCCAACTGTCTGATGCAAGTTTGGACATATTTCTAGAAGACATCAAAGGGGGGCTGCTTTCTGAGCTCGGAGTGCTCTGTGGCAGGCATGGGACTTAGCCAGGCTAGTCCCTATGCTGTGGTGGGTAGTGCAGAAAAACAGGTAGTCTCAGTGTAAGCCAACAGCACATCTGACCTCCCGGCTCTGCGGATCGTGCAATAACAGGGCCAGTGGTGGGAAGATGCACTGGGCCACTTCTGGACCAACAGTCATTAGTTAAAGATGTCTTGAGGTCTGGGGTGTTTATTAGCGGCTGGCCGGGTTCCTGCTGCCTTTAAGACTGCTGGAACCTGGGGTCGGGGGCTTGCCCATTGACCGATCAAGGAGTATTTAGATACCCTGCCTTTACCTGTTTCCGCACTACAGCAGGCCCCTCCTTTGACGATGTTGGCAATATACAATTTGATCTAATTTAATAAACTGTGGCCCGTATTTAATCCATATCATTGTCTCGAGTCTTTATTCCGGGACTGGGTGGGCAATGACAATTAATAAGCTGTTCATTGCTTAAAAACACATAGTGGGAATTTTAGAATCTGATACACTGAATTTTCACAACCTGTTGTGAAATAAGAATTAAACACAGACACCACTGAACCTAATTGTTTAGAAAATAAGACTTCAGTTCTATAATATGTCTCTTTATATGTCTACCCATAAAGGTGATAATTGATTAAAACAAATTGTTTAATGATTCAAGGTTATCAGCACCAGCTGGCAGTCTGGCACATTATTCCACCAGCAATGTAATTACTATTATTCATAATAAAAAATACTGAGGGTGGGTAAATTTTCATTCACATTGTGAGCTCCTCATTTTCAGTGGGAGAGCATTTCATTCCTCTCTCTGACTTTTCCCTACTCTTGCCTAGTCTCTGTTGTTGCCTTCTGTTTATGGATGCACACATTTCTTTATTATTTATTTTATTTATTTAAAATATTTTTACTCTGCCTTTCTCCAAGGATCCAAGGCAGCTTACAGTGTTTAAAAAAAAGGACCAGTATAAGAGCTAAAAACAATATTTTATAGTACTGAGAAGAATGAAACAAACACCACATTAAAAACTCACAGATAAAAGTGGTACTAAAAACACATTAACAAACAACATCTCCATTGTTACAGAGAGAATATCACAAATACATGTCGCCAACATACTCACTTCCTTGCACCCTGATCTTTTTCCTGGTTGGTGAACGGATGCTGGAAAGACCAGCCACATAGTGTTCTCTTAAACAGGGCAGAGAAATGAGGGCGAGATAAAATCTCTACATCATTTTAGTGGACTAGATGATGATCAATATAAAGTAGTATACATTTAGAAGATGTTTCCCACTGTGGATAAAGTAACGGATTAGGACTAGGGTTCGAATCCCTGCTCAGCCATGAAAACTCACTGGGGAAGTGGAACTGGTAAAACCACTCCTCATATCTAACTTACCTTGAACATCCTATTAGGGTTGTTATCAGTCAGTTCCAACTTGACAGCACGGAACACACACAAACACATTTACAAAGTGCACCTCACACAGTGATCTCAAAAGACTATATAAAGATGGTTTAATACAGGGTGACATGCACATTTTTACAGATGGTGTGCCAAAGGCAAAGAAAGTGGAGTGAAAAGTTCCGACAAACGTTTCCTAGCAGTCCTGGGTAGGAAGGAGCATTATGTTTCAGCTCCCTTCGTTTCAACTGTATCCTCTTGATAAATTTAGCAGAATCATAAAAGTTATTTAATCTGTTTTTGAGAAGGTGATTTTAGCACTTAGTGCAACCACTTCTGTGACATGGACACATGGTGCAACACCAGTTTCTAGCACCAGGTGCTCTTCATTTGCATATAATGTTAATAAGATAACGAAAGGAGCTTGAAAAGGATCTAACATGGGATAATCATGTGTACAGTATTAAATCTGCAACTCAAGTCAAAATACACTGGTAGAATACATTACTCTCTACTCCCAATGACCAGGGGTGTGTGTGAGAAGGACCTGTCAGGCAACTTCAGGCAAAATTGAAGGAAGGAAATTTCAGAAAGACTTGTTAGATGTAAGTAGAGGGCACATTTCTAAAAGCTAAGGCATTAATCAGTGTAATATCAAATCATTTTCTTAGCTTACCACTTGTTAGCTCTATGAACACAAATACCGCACTCATAAGTTTGAGAAAGTAGACAGGATTGTCTTAAAGATGTTATAAAGAAAAGTTTGTAGACTTCATTCAAGAAATATCAATCAACATATGTTGAGCCAAGAAAGGATATACTGTAAAGTCCTTTGTGTGAAATAGAACCAGACATAGCATCCTAGACAAGGAAAATTGTCTAGGATGTTCAATCAAGAGGGTAAGACAGAGCTAGGTAATTTAATGTATTTGCTCTATAGTAGCCATTTTCAACTTTTTTTTTTGTCGCGGACATAAACACAATATGAAAGAAATACAGGTCAAATAAGGATTGTATAAATCACATAATGAACCTTAAAAGGTGTTGTGTGAAGAATTATTTCCAATCTGTGGCCCTGTTCAAAAGTGCCAGGGCCCCCAGGGGGGCATATGGTTCCCTATTGATAATGGCTGCTCTACAGTGTAGCCATGTTGCACCAAAACACCTCATAAGGTAACTTTATATATCCTTTGGGCAAGTGTGGGGTATTTTTCCTAATTTATAATGTGGCTGAATCATAAAGAAAGAGAGGGAAAGAGATAGAGAGAGGTAGATGGAATACAACATTCAATACAGTATCTCTTTCTATTCATGAATTTTTTTATTTAAAAATTCCTTTCTTAGCATATTCAGCTATATTTAAGCGGCCACAAAAGATGTACAGGTAGAGAATATGTGAATTCAAGACACATTCTTTAGCTTGCCTTCATAAAGGACAGCAAAGTAAAAAATGCTTCTCTTCCCATTCCTCTCTCTGTAAGCCTTACATTTGAGTGGGATGTATTTTATTTTATGTTTTATGTTTTTATAATGCTGCTAGCACCATGGCCATTCAGTGGATAAGAAGGATAGAGGAATGGCATATTTCTCAGCACACTTCCTTCTGTTCATACACTAGCAACAACACATAGGGTGAGATCAGATGATAAAAATAGGAGATTGTTAGAAATGGATGGTGATTTCTCCATGGCTTTATACCTCAGTAATCAGACTTCAGATGAAGCTGGTGTTTTCCACCTGATGATCCATTGCAAACAAAGCAAGCTGCTTTGTAACAAAAGTCTTTTAGCACCTAAAGAATTCCCAATTCTAACTGCATTGTATTGTTTTCTTCTAGAATGGTGTGATTAGCTCAGTTGGGGCCAAGGGTGGTTTTTCAGATTTGCCAGCAGCCTGAGCACCCTAGTCTCAAGAGAGAGTGGCTAAGGAGAAGGAGCTTTTCTTTCTTTCTTTCTTCCTTTCTTCCTTTCTTCCTTCCTTTCTTTCTTTCTTTCTTTCTTTCTTTCTTTCTTTCTTTCTTCCTTTCTTTCTTCCTTCCTTCCTTCCTTCCTTCCTTCCTTCCTTCCTTCCTTCCTTCCTTCCTTCCTTCCTTCCTTGTTCATGTATCCGAATACAGAAAAGATGACTTATCTTTTTTGTTTCCATCAAGGTTGTTTTTTGAGCAGTTTGTATCTTTTGTATGCATTTTCTGGGTAAATCCTTTTTTGTGTGCATTTTTTTCAAATGCCAGATTTGTTTCCTTTTTTTAATGTACACATTTTTAAAAATAGGGTTCATTCTGCTTTGCTGTAAATTGTCTTGAATTCCATATTCAGTTCTAGGCGAGGCTAAAGAACTAGGTGATCTCAATTCATTATGGCAAATATTTCATTGGTAACCATATGAAATCAATGTGGCAAAAAGTAAGTGAAGGTTCGTATTTTCTCACTTCCTTTTTAAAAAAAAAACTAAACTTTTGCAATGAAATGTAACGTTCAGATCAGGATTGGACAGGGATTTCAGTACCTCACCATACTGAAGTATATCCAAGCCAGAATACTTTCATTCTTTTATTTAAAAGAGAGAGAAAATGAAAGAAGAGAAAAGAAGCTTAGAATAGTTATGGATAAAACCATTTCACCTCCCTCCTAGCACCCTTTGTAAAAGAGAAGTCATTCAGCCCAGCTGGGGTTTTGCATAGTGCAAATTAATAAAATGGAACAAACTAGGCCTGCATAAATCAAGCTTTCAGATTAAAGGATTTTATAGAATGAATACTCTATTTTTTTAAAAAAATGCATAAAAATAAAAGTGTGGGAAAGCTTTTGGCATCATGAACGCTACACTTGGGTTTGGAGCAACTGAAAGAAATGAAAAAAACACTTTGCTGATTAAAAGTTTGAGGATTAATCTATTTGATGTAGTTGTCATATTTTTCACAGCTCTAGTAGAGAGATTTAGTTCCTACAAAAGCCTTTGTCCTGCCCATAATAGATCAAAAGGAAGGAGGTGGGGGAGCGAACTGGGTGCTTTGTTTTTCCTCAGCTCTGCAGTACTGTTTGTTCAACGGAACTAGAAGTCAGTCAGGCCCCAAAGCGTGCAGCATTTAGCACAAAGTTTAGTTCAATTAAATGTATGAAGTTTATGCCAGTATAAACTCTTAGTCAATACATGGAAGCACACACATTTCTGCTGTGCTGCCACAGGACCCTTCAGAGTATTTGTGCAACAGTTAGAAGTTTATTGGCATGAAAAGTCACCATGTCAGATTTCGGTTGCTAAAGGAAGAACAGAGCTATAACTTGGGTGAGACGACTAGGGCTTTGACTGGGGATTCCAAAGTTTGGAGGGCACAAAAAGTTGCTACTGGAAGGGCCTGAAGAAGCCTGCCCTGATTACTCCTCTAGCCAGTTCTCCTGCAACAGAAAAGGAGAAGAAACAAGCACAGAGCCAAAAAAGCTTTTGCACATTCAGATCCAGAATTCCCCCCCCCCAAGTTTTGGAGAGATGTGGCCATATGGGTAGGGGAAAGAAAGTTCCAAAATTTCCACCAATGTAATGCTGGATTCAGCTCCTTGTTCACCTGCCAATTTATAGAGGCACAACTGAGAAACAGTGGGAAATGTTAGAATGAGGCTAATAGATTTATTAGTAAGATAAGGGTTATAGCTATGTTAAAATATGTGTTTTGAACTCTTTGTGTGATCCCTTTGTACATGTTGTAGTAATGAAGATGAGGAGGGTGAGAATAATAATAATAATAATAATAATAATAATAATAATAATAATAATAATAATAATAATAATAATAATAATAAGAAGAAGAAGAAGAAGAAGAAGAAGAAGAAGAAGAAGAAGAAGAAGAAGAAGAAGAAGAAGAAGAAGAAGAAGAAGAAGAAATTGCCAATAATTGAATACAAATGATGTGTCTGGGTCTGGATCTATCTTTTAAAACATAACCTTCTTGTGCCACAAGCAGCAGCAAGAATGATTCTCAAGATTTTTATTGTTTTTTTCCCCTCATCTTCTTTGCTCTGTTTCTCCCCCATCCCATTTGAACGAGCTTCAGTGTAGCTGTGGCATGGCACCAGGAGCCAACCTAGAGCAGTGCTGGAACACAGCATTGAGCTTTGCTGCCTTGATCGGCTGCAATGCATTGCTCAACTGACAGGCAGTGAAGCTGGGCTGCTGTGTCCCGGAGCGTGGCAAAGCTGGGTCATTGCAGCAGCCCAGCTTCACCCACCATCAGCTGGGTAGCTGAAACAAAAGGGAATTCTAACAGTGATTTATAATCACATGACTATCATGTGATTATAGATTGAACTATATAATAAGGAGGCGTACGGTATTGCGTGGTATATCATTAATAAACCCAGGCACTTTGAAACTTGCTTTGAATTCTCCTCTACCTGGAATCTTGCTGTTGCCTCTTTGGTGAAATGGAATGGCATTGCAGACTGAAATAGTGAAGGCGGCAAGTCATGAATCAGTAATAAAAGCCAGGCTTCCCTCCTTGGAAGCTTTCTGAAACCATCTCTGGCAACAGAGGATCTAGGTTGTGCTTCCCTTTACCACCAGAGGCAAGAATTTGCCTAAAGCACTGTGGGATGTTAGTCGCCTGCCTGTTAACTAACAAGAAGACATCAGTGGATTTCCAGTCCTGCATCCAGACAATATTATCTTATTAAAAGATATTACCTGGGAATTAATGAAAAATCCATTTTATCCGACTCTGATGGATTAGGATTAAAATAAATGAATTAGTCACAGTACAGATAATTACTTCCATTGCAGCCATTACTAGACATCGGGTATTTCTTAGCCAATCTCATGCAGAATATGCATTTCTCAAACGTTCCTTATCAAACAAATGGTCTTTCTCCAGATAAATAACAGTCACTAGAGAAAGAAAAAGAGGACTAAAAGACGAGAGGCCTCCTTTAAACCTGAGAACATGAATTACAAAATTGCACAGAAACTAAGCATTACAATCTAGATCAGGCAAAGTCCACCAATTTCCAGCATAGTAAAATGCTAAATACATCTTTTACAGTCCTGGCACAACATTTTCAAAATAACAGCTTTGATTCAATTTCCCCCCCCATGTTGGATAACCTTTAATATGAATGTTTGTTTTTACAAAAAGGAGAAATGCATGCATGGTTGATTGGGTGAATGTCTGTAATCCTATTTACATGACACTGCACATGTATATGGTGGAGTCAAGATTGCACTTATTCCATCTCCATCTGTCTGTTCAGTGTAAAGTGTGATTGGAGACATGCCTATGAATGTACTTATAGGCTCCAAATTACTTGAACAGGCATAGACTCAGAGGTTGAGGAACTAGTAGTGCCTACAGAGGAGGTATCAGGCTTGAGTTCCACCATTCTGTTAGAAATCCACAAAAGTCATAGATTTACAGGCCTAAAGTCCTGGAGCCTAGATTGACACCATCGGTTTCTGAACCTAGGTATGTCACTGGACTCATCTCCATGAGTTCTACAGTCTTTATTGGTCCCTGTGCCACATCCAGCATGATTTAGGAAATGATGTAGGAAAGCTACAAGACAGGTCTGTCTGTTTTGCAGGGAGCAGAGAATCAGAGAGGGAGCTTCAGAACTAAAGCATAGCAGTCCGACAAGAAACAGGAGATACTATGTTTTCTGATACATGTTTGGGGAAGAATATTTCAAAACACACAAATCTAAATTGAAAAATGTCAATCATGAAGCCATACCTGTTTTGAGTACCATAAAAAATGTTAGCTTAGGTAACAATAGTTCAGGTTTTGTAGATTAAAATTTGCATTTTGACCGAACAGTAAAATACAAACTCCTCTTTGTATTTCCTTTCTATTTAGGAATGATGATTGCTGCAAGTCTTGAAATTTTAAATATGTAGAATTCAAACTTGTATTTTTTTATCATGCCAAATAATAGCTATAGCCAGCCATCTGCATTCTTGTGGATCTCTATTGCACCTGGAAAGAACTTGCTATTCTCCAGTACTAAAACCCCTTTCTCCTCTGACACCTGCAAAGATTTGAGCCCAAATATTTCCCCCTGCAATGCCAACATTCTGACAGCCATTTTGGGCTGGATTGTTCTACTCAATTGTATATATACCCTGTTTCCCCAAAAATAAGACCTACACCTCATTTAGAGGTTCTTTAAGTCCTCCTCACTTTCTGCCATCAGAGTTGTATCATCTGCATATCTGAAGTTGTTGATATTTCTTCCGGCAATCTTAATTCCGGCTTGGGATTCATCCAGTCCAGCCTTTCGCATGATGTGTTCTGCATATAAGTTAAATAAGCAGGGAGACAATATACAGCATTGTCATGCTCCTTTCCCAGTTATTCCATATCCAGTTCTGACTCTTGCGTCCTGTCCCATGTATAGATTTCTCAGGAGATAGATAAGGTGGTCAGGCACTCCCATTTCTTTAAGGACCTGCCATAGTTTGCTGTGGTCCACACAGTCAAAAGCTATTGCATAATCAATAAAGCAGAAGTAGATGTTTTTCTGGAACACTCTGGCTTTCTCCATAATCCAGTGCATGTTAGCAATTTAGTTTTTTGTTACTCTGCCCCTTTGAAATCCAGCTTGTAATTCTGGGAGTTCTCAGTCCACATACTGCTGAAGCCCACCTTGGAGGATTTTGAGCATAATCTTGCTAGCTTGTGAAACGAGTGCAATTCTACGATAATTGGAACATTCTTTGTCACTGCCCTTCTTTGGGACTGGGATGTAGACTGATCTTTTCCAGTCTTCTGACCACTGTTGAGTTTTCCAAACTTGCTGGCATATTGAATGTAGCACCTTAACAGCATCATCTTTTAAGATTTTAAATAGTTCAACTGGAATGCCATCACCTCCACTGGCCTTGTTGTTAGCCAGGCTTTCTAAGGCCCACTTGACTTCACTCTCCAGGATGTCTAGCTCAAGCTCAGCAACCACATTTTCTGGGTTGTCCGGTACATCCAGGTCTTTCTGATATAATTCCTCTCTGTATTCCTGCCACCTCTTTTTGATGTCTTCTGTTTCTGTTAGGTCCCTCCCATTTTTGTACTTTATCATGTCCATCTTTGAACAACATGTTCCTTTAATATCTCCAATTTTCTTGAACAGATCTCTGGTTTTTCCCCTTTCTATTATTTTCCTCTATAATATCTTTGTACTGTTCATTTAAGAAGGCCCTCTTTTCTCTCCTTGCAATTCTTTGGAAGTCAGCATTCATTTTTCTGTAGCTTTTCCTATCTCCCTTGCATTTTGTTTCCCTTCTCTTCTCTGCTATTTATAAGGCCTCGTTGGACAGCCACTTTGCTTTCTCCCTTTTCTATGGGATGGTTTTTGTTGCTTCCTCCTGTACAATGTTATGAGCCTTCACCCATAGTTCTTCAGGCATGCTGCCCACCAAATCTAGTTCCTTAAATATGTTCTTCATTACCACTGTGTATTCATAAGGGATTTGATTTAGATTATACCTGACTAGCTATAAGAAGCTATAAGAAGCTGATGATCAGAGCCACAATCAGCTCCAGGTCTTGTTTTTGCTAACTGTATAAAGCTTCTCCATCTTTGGCTACAGAGAACATAATAAATCTGATTTCAATATTGCCCATCTGGTGATCTCCATGTGTAGAGTCACCCCTTGTGTTGGGAAAGAGTGTTTGTGATGATCAACTTGTTCTTTTGACAAAACCCTACTTACCTTGCTTCATTTTGAATTCCAAGGCCAAACTTACCTGTTGTTCCTTTTATCTCTTGACTCACTACTTTAGCATTCCAGTCCCCTATAATGAGAAGAACATCTTTCTCTGGTGTTAGTTCTGTAAGGTGTAAGTCTTCATAGAATTGGTCAATTTCAGCCTCTTCAGCATTGGTGGTTGGTGCATAAACTTGAATTACTGTGATGTTGAAAGGTCTGTCTTGGATTCGTATTGAAATCATTCTATCATTTTTGAGATTGTATCCCAGTACAGCTTTTCCCACTCTTTTGTTGACTATGAGGGCTACTCCATTTCTTCTATGGGATTCTTGCCCACAATAGTAGATATGGTAATCGTTTGAATTGAATTCACGCATTCTCATCTATTTTAGTTCACTGACACCCAGGATGTCAATGTTTATTCTTGCCATCTCCTGTTTGACCACATCCAGCTTAAAGAGGTTCGTAGATCTTACATTCCAGGTTCCTATGCAGTATTTTTCTTTGCAGCATCAGACTTTCCTTTCACTTCCAAACACGCCTGCAGCTGAGCATCCTTTTGGCTTTGGCCCAACCATTTCATTAGCTCTGGAGCTACTTGTACTTGTCCTCCACTCTTCCTCAGTAGCATGTTGGACGCCTTCCGACCTGAGGGGCTCATCCTCCAGCATCATATCTTTTAGCCTTTTGTTTCTGTTCATGGAGTTTTCTTGGCAAAGATACTGGAGTGGCTTGCCAGTTCCTGTTCCAGGTGGATCGTGTTTAGTTAGAACTCTCCACTATGACCTGTCTGTCTTGGGTGTCCCTGCACGGCATAGTCCATAGCTTCTCTGAATTACTCAAGCCCTTTCGCCACAACAAGGCAGCAGTCCATGAAGGGATGAACTCCAATAGTAAGCCACAACTAGAGGATACCCATTGAATCAATGGTATTTACAGAGCAGTTGATCCACCTAATCCCCACTGATTCAATGACCTTACTCCAGTTGCAACTTACTACTGGCTTTCAGTATTAGTCTTCTAATTTTTTAAAAAAAGCTCAGTATTCCCAGCCACAAGAAAGATGTCATCTCAAAACATGTTGGCTCAAGTGTAATAAACATTTAAGCAACTGAAATAAACCCAAGTAGGGTTATAATGCAGTAAAGAATAAAATGGTTTCACTCTGTTTCCTTGGGCAAGCTGTTTGTCCTGCAAATTCTGGCCCACACCATTCTTTTCTTCACTTATCCCCTCTATGTGGTGGAGCAAGAAAATCCCTCAAAGCATTTAATAAGGATGAAGCTATATCGATACATAAAAAGGAGACAGCATTAACCTTTTAAGCCCAAATGCAGTTTAATTGAACTGCATGCTGATTATAATAAAAGCCAAAAACTCCCTAAGAGTCAAGTTCCAGTTGCTTTTCACTTACGGAAAGTCAGAAGCAATATCACAGTCAAGCACCCACTGCTTTTCACACAGCTTTGGGGCTTTTAAACACTGGTTTTAGTAATTGTTTCCTTCCTCACTTGCACACCCCATGCCATCAAAACCCAGATCCTGATTGCTGTGATGGTTTGATTCTTTTCATGAACTTTTCTACATACAAGATTTCAACCTTCCTCCGGTCATAATATTGAATTCCACTGCAAGAGATATATGCATTTTTGAAAAGCACAAAAGAGAAACATAGGAAATATTTGAATGTCATTAGTAATGCCCTTTTGAATTTCACATTTATATGTATGATATAAAGAATGAATATGTAGCTAGCAAATAAGGTACGTGTGGTTGTGTGAATGCATTTTAAATCATAGTTTGTCCAAAACCTCTCTCTTTTGTAGTTTTCAACAGTGGGGGGAAAAAAACTCCAACAACAACAACAACAACAACAACAACAACAATAAAAGTATTATGATGTGCTTTGCTTTCCACTACCAGTGGACCCAACCAGTACCTGAGGCTTTCTCTGGGTGGTTGTTGAAGTTGTATTACTCCTTGCTAGGATTCCTTTTCAGCTTGTTTCTTTTATCAGAATTTACCAACATTTATGCAATTCAGGTTTGGGAGAAAGTGAAGCTAACTAGTTAACCCACTTCCACTTCTTGGGAGGATTTTCACTCATTCATTCACAATGTTTGTCATTTATCCAAATTCACAGTTGTTCTTACTCATCCTCAGTGCACTCATGACACAGTGAAATCCAATTAGCTATATGGTCCCATGGTGTAAGTTTGTTTGCTTCTATGATCCTTGATTCTACGTGACTAGGAAAAGAGCAGCAGCCAAAATATGTTCTTTGCTCCAGGAGGTGGGTGCCTCAAACAAATCTATGAAATAGATTACCTCTGAGGGCATATTAGCGCCTTCTGAAAGAATGAGGCACACCCATTTAAGAATCAGTCATAATTAGAGAAGGTCTGCCATGTTATTTATATGCACATAAATAAATATTTCCTAAACTTCATTTAAAATTTGAGACTTGTTCCCAGATTTCAAACTTTGAAAATTGCCCTTCCCACTCTGACACTTTTATTGGAATATAGAGATGTCCCTAGGACATGTCTTCTACAAACTTTGAGAAGGAGAGATAGAGGGGCTATGGAGTTATGAATGCTTCAGAACTGTATTTGTGGCTCTAACACTCTATTTGTTTTCTGCCAGGTTTGTTCAAAGGCAGGGGTCTCAAACTCAATTTACCTGGAGGCCGCTGGAGGCAGAGTCTGGGTAAGGCTGGGTGGCATCAGATTTTCCACCAAGCAGAGCAAGAGCCCCAGGAAGCCGCCCAGGAGTTTCCTTAGCTCAGCTGGGGCTCCGAGGAGGAGGAGGAGGGGCACGCGAGCCCTCGTTGCCGGCCACAACCCCCTCCGTCTCCTTCTTCATTACCACCATCACCAGCAACAGCAGGACGAAGAAACAGAGAACGGAGGGAGCACTGGCGACCACCTAGCCAGGGGGAGGAGGGCACAACATAAAATTTTTTTTAAACCCTCACAGAAAACACCTTGCCAAAGGAAAAAAGCCCCCACTGGTACCCGCAAAATTAAACAGAATAGAGTGGAGCCTCCCCACAGGTGCGTGTGGGCATGCACACAAACACACACACACAAGGAGGTCCGGCAACCTTCTTCTGAGGGCCCCCCTCAAAAAAAGGCACATTCAGTAGCTACCCCCACCATGACAGAGGAGCAAACTTCATGAGGTGAGCCCAGGCAGCCTCCAGAGCCAAGGTGTCTGAAGCAGGACGAGGAGGAGGAGAAGGAAGCACCACTGGCGCTGAGGCGGCCGCTGGCCAGTCTGGTGCTGGGGGTGCCGAGAGATAAAAAAGATAGCCAGAGAGCTGCTTCTCTGGAAGAGGTGGCGGCAGCTGTCCTTGGAGGCTTGGAGGCGCTCTTCAAGTATGGGCCGGGAGCAAGCTCCTCTCTCAGGCATTGCTCAGTGGCAGCTCAGGCATTCGGGGAAAAGGGCCAGCAGCATACCTTGCTCGCCAGCTTTCCCCTAAGACAGCACTTCTTGCACCCTCCATCCGGAACTGCAGTCTGCCAGCCAGCAGACTGGCCGGCTGGCTGGCAGGCTGCAGTTCTGGATGGAGGGTGCAAAAGGTACTGTCTTGGGGGAGAGCTGGTGAGCGAGGCTAGGCTTTTTTTTTTTACTCTTGACAGCAGAGGACGTGTGGGTGCTTCAGGGGGGGCAGGCAAGGTGGGGGCTACAAACTATCATCCAGTGGGCCACAAATATCCAGCGGGCCACAAATGGCCAGCGGGCCGCGTGTTTGAGACTCCTGTTCAAAAGCCACGGAATATGAAACTATTCAAGAGAAAAGTGGATGTGAGCATTTTACATGGAAAGGAAAGGACAACTGCAGTTATCCCTTTTAACTGATTGGAAACTAGAGCTGTCAGTCATAGAACTACATCCCCAATTACCTCTCCCCTTCCTCTCTGTTTGCCCTTTTCCATTTATGGGGATCTTTGAGGAATGTTCATAAGTTCATTGAATGATCAGAGAAAGAAGTTTAGTTTCGCTTAGTTTCAAAACCCTTAGAAGGCTCTCAGATACTTACAAATCCTTAGAGCCAGTTTGTTTCATCTCAGTAAAGGAGCCTTTGGTCTGAGTCACCTTAGATTTTTTTAAAAAGTTTTTGGCAGCTCTCTGATACTTTCAAGGCAGGGCAATCTATCTCAGTGTCATGTCTAGCCTAAGATAAATGTACACTTTTCATATTTGATATAGATGAACTATGAGTGTACACACACCTTTCTTCTGTAAGTGATTTCGGAGAAAAGGCTTCTTTCCCATTCCTTGGCACTTTCTGAAGGTTCCAGTAGTATTCGCCATATATCTAAGCAATCAATACAATGTCACTTTCTTCATTCTCATCAGTATGTATTGCAGGAGACTAATAAACCTGTACTTTGCTGTGGAACTAAGTCTGAAGTTGCCTTGGTAGTAGGGGTGGTGGCACATCAGGGAGGGAGAGTGCACACAGAAGTCATGTAAATGGATTTTCACAGTGGAGCAAATTAAACAAGGAGCTTTGAAAAGTGTCCTGCTGTAAGCCTAGGATGGAATAAAAGCCTTGTATGTTTACTTCTGGACCCCACATTTCTCTTGGAAAGTGTACCCCAGTGGGTTACTGTAGCTGAAAGGCAGCAGTAACCTTTGCAGGAAGCTTTATGTGCCTATTTAGTCTACCGTTCAATAAAAATACCCATTAGTAGTTGCATTTGCCACCTCACACAGTGTATGTGCCCTTTATGAGGCACAGAAGAGCTCCTGATAGAAGACTATACAGCTCCGCCACATGAAGCATTTTGGCTCTCCATAATTAATATTCTTGCCCATTTCTTTTGCGAAAGAGAAACGGGTGGTTTCATCAAACACATCATTATCCCCTTACCCCGGACACAAGACAACTGTTATGG
The DNA here is from genome assembly GCF_051106095.1 of Pogona vitticeps. Taxonomy (NCBI): domain Eukaryota; kingdom Metazoa; phylum Chordata; class Lepidosauria; order Squamata; family Agamidae; genus Pogona; species Pogona vitticeps. Next base: position 99,730,778 of record NC_135786.1, read on the forward strand.
AATAAACATGGCCCACACTTTATTGAATATTCATATTTATCCTCAAAGGAAAAAAAAATGGGGGGAGGGGTCCTGCTGTAGTATGGAATCAGTTAATAAAATGTTGGGGCATCGAACCAGCAAACAAATATTTTTTAAAACATTGCTGCATTTGAAGTGCAAAATCTTGTTCAGATTTACTTTAGTCGTATAATTGCTACAGCCTACTGGTTTTTTTTTTTCTACCTCCTAGCGGGCTTTGCTCCTGATGAAATGTGGCAGACTTATTTTTCAGCTGAAAATTCTGAAGCAGTATTTGTGAGACCAGAATGGCATGAGATGTCTGCATGGTTTAGATGGACATATTTCTTCACCTCTAAGGTATCCCGTATGTATTTTTCTCCCAAAACTGCATATCCACGGTGGGAAGGTTCAAATCTCTACACACTCCTCTCATAACAAGTGGGCTTGGGAAAAAAGCCTGCTGAAGCTTGCTAGGAAGGTTTTTTTTTTTTTTAAAGCTGAATTCTAACACAAGAAATCTGGGTGGGTCACCAATCAGAAACTAAGAGTCAACACTTTCTCCCTCTCTGAAACCTGTCTGAAATCACCAGCTACAATTTTAGCCAAGGAAGGGGGAGTGGTGGTTTCCAAAATTTATTCCCAGGCAAGCAGCTGAGATTACAGCAGGACAGAAGGGCTATCATCCCTCCCCATCTGCAACCCCCCATTACTTCCCCCTAAGCCACGATTAGGCTTGAAAATGCTTTCCGTTAGCTAAAATTGATGTGTTTTTAAAGTAGGCATGCTGTAATTAACGGAATATCTTTGCCATTTACAGTAGTTCAGTAGCTTGGAGTTCCTGGCTGCAAGAGCAGGAGGGGGTCAGTGTTTATATTCCCCACTGTGTGAATCTAGGAAAATAGCCAGCTTGTACAGGTGTGGGCTAGCTGCACAATCCCAGAGTGCCACCAGAAAGAGGAATGGATTATACCTTCTTGAGCACTTTCTACTTACAAAACCCTGGGACAGGTTGCCATTAGTCCAAAGAGACTAGCCGGACTAGACCGAGCCAATATACTTTTTAAATTGCTAATTAATGTTTGGAGCAAGCATGGTGTAGTAGATAGAAAGTCAGACTAAGAGTTGGGAGACTTGGATTCAAATCTTTGCTCAGCCATGCAAACTCAGTAGAGGATAGCCATGTAAACCACATTGTGAATTTTGCATGTACTGCAAAAATCTTATTAGGGTTGCCATGAGTTGGAAGCAACCGGATGAAATATAACACAAAGAGTGGTCTTAGGAATTAGGACTCAGGAGTTTGATTGTAAGCTGAAAGGAACTGGACTGGACTGTGAATTTGGGGAAGTCCTGTGGATTCAGCAAGTTTACTTTATTCGGAGGCTACCATATCCATTCTAGCCCATGATCATTCAGCTCACAAGTACTGTATGTGACTGAAGATGGCTGGTGCTTTTCATGGACTGAAAAAGAGAAAAACTCATCCTCTGGCATGAGATCCAAACATCTGTTCTGGACAATTAAATGCCAATTTTATTTCAGAGTAAAGGAAAAGTGAGCCCATACTCCTTCGCACGTCCTGCTCACTAGCTGAACCAAACAGAATAGGGACTCAACACTTCTGTGTGTATCAAAGCTCATATCACATCCTGGTTTGGGGCAGTTTTATCTTAAGAGTCATGCCCTTGAGAAGGCTTTCTTTCAAGAACTATTTCAAAGCACGCTAACCACTGAAGCTCCAATCTGCTTCTCACTCTGCTAAAAAATGTCTTCATTTAGCAAGGGAAAAGGTTCAGCACATTGTTTTATAGTGCCTTATGAAGATGCCACAACCTTCTCATTTATATAGCCCTGGTACAGAACAGCCAGTTTAAGGATTCCCAAGAGAAAAATTTCTCAGTTGCTTAATTCTTCTCTCTGGAATTGTGCTCATTGCTTGTGCTTTTCTCCTTGTCCTCCCTCTTTTTTATCCTCAAGTTTACATCAATGTTTAGACTTGAAATGAATAAATGAGCCTTGATACTTTCTCCTGATCATCACTGAGTTGTTGCTTTTTGTGGCTTTGTCCTTGGGGCCCTTGCTTATTTTGCCCCCACAAAGGCTCACGTCGTTTCCACTTCTCGCTGCCACCACTTTGTGATGTACACCCTGTGTCCTTTGTTTATTTTCCCTTAAACACAAGTCCACCCTTTGGATGCTTGTCCTCACTTCACGTTGCCACCAGGTATTATTCCCTCAATACCAATACTCAATGATGGCTTACATCATTAAAAGCACATTAAAAGCTAAAAATAGTAAAGTATTCAAATATCAGAGAAGAATTCATAACATTATACTAAAACTGTTAGGTAAGAGGATTCCAAAAACAGATGTAGAAGCAACAAAATATAATCTATTCCATTTATCGTGTTTTAGACAGTCACTAAAGAAAGCCTGGCTGAAGGGAAAGTTCTTTGTCTGCTTTGATCCTCCAAATATTTTTTGCCTGCAGTTCTCATGTCCCACCTGCCATGGCCAATGATAAGAGATGCTGGAAGATGCACCCTAAAGTGAGGGCCATAAGTCACCCATCTATGCCATGTAGCCTCATTTCCATCCTTTTTCTCTCTGTGTCCATTTGTCTTTCCCTCCCACTTGCAATTCTTCCGTTCCATGTACTAGATATGGCTGACTCACCATAATGCCTTTGCACTCCCCATGCCTTTTATTCCCATTATTCAGAAACGGTTAAATCCTTTCTCCTTATAATCTGTTGTGGCAAAAGCTAGGAGATATGAAGAGACCTGCATTGTGCATTATGACCCTGAAACATTGTTAGTGCTAAGTTAGGCTTGAATTCCAGCCAAATCTGGAACACTGGGGATTGCCCTGTTAACCTGCAGGTAATGGGATCAATAAACGAGCTTGCAAGTGAGTTGAATCATCTTTCTTGATGATTCCAAACTGTCTGTCTTTGTTGTAGGGGTAGGATGAACAAATGTGTTGTTAGTAGCTTGAAGATGTTCACTCACTATCTCAATAAATTAACCAGAACAGATCTTTTATGAGGTTTTTCATGGGTCACTCAACAAATCTTTTGAACTTAATTGTAGGACAGGGTGAAAGAGAAAGCTATATTTTGAACCTCTGACACTTTAGAACCCCAAATGGTTTCACACACACACACACACACACACACACACAGAGAGAGAGAGAGAGAGAGAGAGAGAGAGAGAGAGACTACAGTCTGTGAGAAAAAGCTTGTTTTAACAGGGTTTTGGTTTTAATGTGAAAGAAATTGCAGGATCCTGTTATGATATAGGATTGTTGGTGTTTATTTCAGGTTCTCCCTTAAATTATCCATTTCACATATCTTAAGACTGACTGAGAGGCTATAGCTCTGTTCAAGAGCTTTCCACATGGAGAAAGCAATGGAAGAGAGGAGAGATGCTAGACCCTCCTTTGCTTGCATGTTGCAGAGAAACACAGAAGTCACATTTAGATAGGCCTAAAGTGTGTCTTCCTTCAGCAATTCACATTTGTGGGATATGAGGCACATGCATAGACACAAACCTGTGCATAGGTCTCCCCTCTCTCTTTTTTTAATTAAAATGGCTTTAAAAAAGTATACAGCTGATAAAACATACAAACTCACTTTGGTCAATGGAGAAAAGTGTACAATGCTTGTACTATGAAATGTAGGTAAATATAATATAATATAATATAATATAATATAATATAATATAATATAATATAATATAATATAATATAATATAATATAATATAATTTATTGTCATTGTAAGTATATACACAGTATACCCATACAACGAAATTCACAGACACCCAGAGACGAGACACATGCACACACATAACATTCCCCAAACACTCCCCACCCACTAGAAATCCCCCACTAAAAATACAAACATCTACACCTCAGGCCAAGTAACACAGTCCAACTAATTATTCACTACTGGTGGTCTTTAAGCTCATTATTAATTGCAATTATAGCTCTAGGATAAAAACTATTTAGAAAACGTGTGGTCCGAGTCTTAATTGTTCTATATCTTCTGCCAGACGGTAACAGTTCAAAAAAGTTATAAGCAGGATGGGAAGAGTCTCTCAGGATGCTGTGTGACTTCCTCAGACAGCGGGATGTGAAGATGTCATCCAGGGTTGGTAGCTGGAGCCCGATGATATTCTGGGCAATTTTAATGGTTCTCTGTAGAGCTTTTTTGTCCGCTACAGAGCTACTCCCAAACCATGCCAGAATGCCATAGGTTAGGACACTCTCAATGGGGCTACGATAGTAGGACAGAAGTAAATGCTGTGATAAATTTAACTTCCCGAGCATTCTCCGGAAATACAGCCAAATATCCAAATGAGTACCTTACAGGAAATGTATACAAGAAATGTGTGTAGATTTCCATGTGGGAAGGAAAAACAGACACATACAAACAAAGGGCAGCAATGTAAGTGAGATTCTGAGATTCATAGCTAAACCAAGGCCACGAGCTGTGTGCATTCCTTGATAATCTTCCCTGTCCACCTACAGAGAAGGAGGTATAAAATGCATCATCGTAAGAGACCATATTATTGCTTAAACTCATAATATTTCTTGAAAAAAATCATATTCTATCCTCATATTGGCAGTAATGACTCCTAATTAACATTTAAACCCTCTTCTAGCTTTCATAAATGTCTGGAAATAACCCACAATATAGTGTTGCTATTGAAAAGATTTAGAGTTTTACACAATTAGCATGTTCTATTTTGTAGCTGATTTCCTTAAATATTTCTGAAACAATTACATTTGTATCTAAATTATTTCATATAAGCCTAATTGATGGAGATTTCTTTAAAAAAAATTGGCAAGACACTTTGATTCTGGTCCTTTTAATTCAGTTCTTTGTTCTGATGTTTGCTTGCTTGTTCTGCTGGATACACAGTAAAGACCAACAATCAGAAAGATGAGCAAAATATGAATACTTAATAACCACACAATTGAAATAATGTAAATCACTGAAATTGTAGAAATCATGAAATCTTTCAAATGCCACAGATTTGGAAAAAGAACAATTGAAACTAAATTATGCTGCCTTCCTCCTTTTTCCCCCTCTTAAGTTCATACTCACATTTTGGTTTGGATATTTTCATAGAACTGCATTTTTAGATATGCTTACTTCAGTAGTGTAGTGAAGACAGTGCTCATAGGGAACTATTTGATTACATCAACTATTTATGTTATCCACAACTTCCTCCACTTTCCATGTCTGAATTTTACTATTTCTAGGAATAGCTGGGACAGTGAGGGAGATGGATTTGCCAAGCAACTTCATGTTAGAGTGAGCTTTCTGTTTTGTAAAGTGACATATTTTGTTTTGTTTGGTCATGAATGGGCAAGGAAGACCCAACTACTTCACAAAGAGTCTCTCCAGGTGGAAGAGAGCTGGTATGAATGTACAAATCAACTGTCTGCATTATTGGATTTCCTTCCTTCCTTCCTTCCTTCCTTCCTTCCTTCCTTCCTTCCTTCCTTCCTTCCTTCCTTCCTTCCTTTTGTTTGTCTTTAAAGATTAATAATTGCTTCCAGTTCAAAGTTTATTCTGCCACGACTGTTTGGCTCTGGCAACTCTTGAACAAGAGAGAGTGATGGTTCTCATATGGGATGAAGAGCTTCCCACTGAAGGTTCAAAGTTCCAGAGCTCCACCAGTTGCTATTGTGGATCCAGAGTTTGGGAGTTCAATGCCCTACTATGCCTCCTCTGAGTAGAGCCGACCTGTGTGGCCTTGGGCAAGCTGCACTGTCCCAGGGCACCCTCCTCAGAAAGGAATGGTAAACCACTTCTCAGAACTCTCTACCTGGAAAACCCTGTAAAGGGTCTCCATAAGTCAGCATTGATTTGACAGCACATGATTATTATATTATTATGCAACAAGGCAATCATTGCTTGTGCAATTGAAGCAGTTTATATCATTTGCACAATTTATGCCATTAGCATAAAATTGTGCTCATAAATGTTAGAACTCTCTTTGAGACTTCAGGAAAGTATCTTGATGAGAGGAAAAATACAGGAAGCAAAAATAAGCTATTTCTCATTCCGGTCCACAAGACAAGGCAGGATTTACACCCGTAGTTTTAAACAAATTTCCTTGCAGGCAGAAAACCATGCGTTTGTCTAAGAGTTCCACATTGGCTTTCTACTGAAATGTAAAGCTTATATGTAGATATTTTTTGCCATTGATTAACCTATCAGCAACCATCCTCCTGCAATCTGAAGTGCCACCGTCTAGTACTATCCACTTGTAACACTACATTTGCCCTTGATGATACAATGCAGCTGAAAATCGCACTGGCTTTTTGAGCAGTCTCTTCACACAGCTGGCTCATGTTCACTTTGTGATCCTCTAAGACGGCTAGATTGTTTTCATATGTATTAGAAGAAGTTAGGGTTCCATACTCCTATAATGTTTGCACCTTTTGCTGGGGGGTGCACATTCTATCTATTTTGGTTGAATTCTGTATTGTTGATTTTATCTCAGTGCTCCAATATATCAAGGTCGGTTTAAATCCTAAAGCTATCTTCCATAGTTTAGCTCAGTGGTTCTTAACCTTTGTTACTCAGATGCTTTTGAACTGCAACTCCCAGAAACTCCAGTCAGCACAGCTGGTGGTGAAGGCTTCTGGGAGTTGCAGTCCAAAACTCCTGAGTAACCCAAGGTTAAGAACCAGTGGTTTAGCTAAACTTCTCAGCTTGCTGTAAACTGCAAATTTCATAAATGCCATTTCTACAGCCTCATTCAATTGAATTGCACATATTGCATGTCAATTATACATTCATATTGGACTGCATACTGCCTTTAAAGCTTATTCAGTCTCACCATCATATGACTTTGTGGTGCAGAGGATCTCTGTGGGATCAAGGAGACACAGTGTGAATCATTTCAGAGTTTACAGAACTATAATGTCTGTTTCTTTTCCTCAGTGTTAGTCACAGTTAAATATTGCATTAAATCATTACATGGTTTTGTATATAAAAGAGAATTTGACATAATCACCATCAAATATATTAATATTCTAATTTTTCAACTTCTTTAGCATGTACATGATGCTACATTTGTAAATTAATTATGCAGTGCTGCTTCTTTTGTCTGTTAAGCACCTTTACAAATAATGAGCAGAGGGAGAAAAACAAGAAAAAACCCACATTATCCAAAAAATTCATTTCACCACACTATTCTTTGATCTGCTTAATATGTGCTGCACATTCATTAACTCTTCATTATATTTTCATGATTATATTCTCTCTCTTGCTGAAGCAAAGCCAGCTTCCTTGAGGCAAATGGCAATCGAAGAACGTCAATTTCTATAAACATAATCAATCTTATGCATGAAATTTTAATAGCAAGAGGGGAAAAATTCTGAAGCAACATAAATTTCAGGGTCCTTACTTGTCGCTAACCAGCACCATGCTAATTCACAACACAGAATAATTACAGGCTCCTGATGGACAGTGTAGTTCATAGGTTTCATGTTACATTACATTACACTGGATTACCATGAAATATTGCTCATTTCACAATAACATTTGTGGGATGAACTTGGCGTTTTAGTTGTGTTGATATTATGCAACAGATGCAACAAATAAAAGCAATAGGGCTGAGTCAAAATGATTCTCCCCCCCCCCAATTTAATTTAGATGTCTAAATGTCTTCTTTTCTGAAGGATCTTTTATTTGCCACTTTATTAAATCATCATTTCTTTGGCCTTTCTCATTTCATTTCATTTGCCCTCTTCTTTCTGGTTGTTTTCAGATATATAATCATGTAGCTATATTTGATTGGTTCTGGAATATAGTGATGTCATTCCATTTGCTGTGTGATTCTCATTGATGTTATTATGCCAATAGACATTGCCACCAAAGCAACATTATGAACACTGAACATATCACATCTATTCAGATCACCTCATCAGATCTATTTTTCTCCATAAGACTGGATCATTTTATTTGCTACAATATCCCTGATATCCTGGTACAAGAAGAGGGGAAATCCACTGAAAGAGGAGTAATGAGGTGGTTGGGAGGAATGAGCAACTTATATTTAAAAGTATATCCGTTCTCCCAGAGATCATTTTGTTAAATAAACTAGAAGAAAAGCAATTTAATAAGTGTTTGTAGTTCCAGTTAAGGGATGTGGTGGCGCTGCGGGCTAAACCGCAGAAGCCTGTGCTGCAGGGTCAGAAGACCAAGCAGTCGTAAGATCAAATCCACGTGACGGAGTGAGCTCCCATCGCTTGTCCCAGCTCCCGCCAACCTAGCGGTTCGAAAGCATGCAAATGCAAGTAGATAAATAGAGACCACCTTGGTGGGAAGGTAATAGCGTTCCGTGTCTAAGTCGCACTGGCCATGTGACCACAGAAGATTGTCTTCGGACAAACACTGGCTCTATGGCTTGGAAACGGGGATGAGCACCGCCCCCTAGAGTCGAACACGACTGGACAAAAATTGTCAAGGGGAACCTTTACCTTTAGTTCCAGTTAACAGTCAAAAATGGACCTAATCTTGGCCATACTTGCCCATCAAGACAAAAATGATGGAACAGGCTTAGGGTGCAATCATGCAGGCTATATTGGAACAGGCTGGTATGGGCCAAGTAGGGTTGCTTGGGGTTGGGTGAAAGTGCAATATGTGTTTTGTTGTGATCCTTGCAACTGAATGGCTCGTTGCAATGATCCTATTTGTTCCAGCTCCTTCCAGTTGAAATTTCTGACATAGTGAAGTGCCTTAATAAGCGAGCCACTTCAAGATATCAACAAATTGATCACTTCCTCTGCTCCTTGGCAGAGGGGCAGAGGAAGTGAAAGAAATTTACTGCAATATAAATTCCTTTGCCTTGTCTTAAAAGTCTGGTCAAAAAATCTGCCTGTGTTTGAATCCATAGACTTGAACCTGGAGATAAAATGCCTCTCATTTTTTAGGTGTTACAAACTAGGTGACAGCAAAGAGATAGCTGGTAAATACAACCCCTGAGTTAGGAATTTAGATACTAAGATTTCTGAGGAGTGAAAATATTTTGAGCAAGCTAAATTTTTTACTATTGCAGAAGCTATAAAACTAGTGCCAAAATCCTACTGGCAATTTACAAATCTAAAAGTGAAAATATGTAAGTCACAGCTGGAAATTGTGCCTAGTTCACAAGGTGATAAATGCATTCCTAATCACCTGCCCAGTCACTTGACAGACATACAACCAGGAACATTACTGCCTGTCTTGTTAACTAGCAGCAATTTATGACTGCCACGTATGCAATTTCACTTATGCAGATAGAAATTACGGATAAGATTTTGGCCTGCAGCTTTTACTCCTGATGGAAGGAGACACACTAATCAACAAGAACTCAGTACAGCAACAATTTTATGTAATTTCAACCAGTTCATTGTATCAGCTCTGACAACAACTGAACAACAACTATGTCAGTTAACATTAAGGAACTGAAGTCCGTAGGACAAATGTGCATGTGAAACTAAGCAAAAGTCAATTGTAGATAGCAACCACTACACACCTCTTTTGGAACAAAAATTCAGAGCTCTGGATCGGATAGGCAAAACATGTGAAAAATCAATCTTGTGTGTAACACAAAGCTAAATGCACAAAACACGGCTATCATTTAATGAAGTCAGAGAGAGCTAGAGAAGAGGATAGTTTGGGGGTTTGAGGCAGAGAGGGAGTGTTGAAGGAGTGATTAGTCAGAGTGTGACCTGTATTAATTTATATAGAAGAGATTAAAGTAAAATATTGAAGCTTTGTGGAACTTTAAGAATGCGCTTAAGAATTATTCCTGAAACCACGTGTAATCAATAAACCTTTTTCTGTTAAAAAGTCAGTACTGGATGGACCTTAGTCTTTCATAAGAAATATAAGTTGATAAAGAGATCAGCTGGTGGCAGCGTGTCAAGAGGCGAGTTGTGATACCTTCATGAGCTCTGGGTTTGGTGAAATAAGCCAGGGCCACGGGGTAAATGTCAGAATTGGTTTCTTTGCAAGCAGATCCATGTGGGCTTTTGCTGGGAGCATAGACTAAGGGTGCAAGTGGTTACCAATTTTAATTGCTGTCTTACCCATCAAGACCAAACAGATGGATCAGATTTAGGGTGCGATCCCATGGACTGGTGAAATCTGGCCTTCACCCTGCTGAGCATGGTCATCAAACCCCTCAGCTGGACCCAATTCCCTAATAGCCCATCCTGGGCCCCTCGGACACAAAGGGCCAGAAGATAATGGCAGGCAATGGCTATTATCCGGCTGCTTTTGATTTGGTCTCTTTGAGCTATATCTGTTGCCCTTCATTTCATTCATCTCCCCCTCCCCCCCCACACACACACCCCTCCAGTTTAACACTGTTTCCTCAGCCTCTGGTAGTTCCATTTAGCATGGACAGCAAAACCATTTTCAAACGTAATTCATGATGGTGGTTATCACTTATAAGAGGTAGTTTTTATAGGTTCTTCAGGGCTTTTGGATGCATGTCAGACAGGATCGGGAAAGACACAACTTGAGAATCTGAAAGAGCGGATGCCTCTTGTGTGTAATATGTGGAACTGTGCACAAAGAAAAACAAAAACAAAAGAGGCACCCTCCATAAAAAAAAACCCAAAATGAAGTAGTAAAACCAAAAGGTTTTGCTATGCACGTCCCTAAGCAATCTCTCGGCTGTTCTCCGCTTTTCTCCAATGCCAGTGCAGATCAGTAGCTTTTGCTAACTGGTGTGTATATTAGCACTGGCAGATATGAAGTTTGCCAGTATTCCATCAGCAGCCAGACTACATGGCCTTACCGTGGAAGCCCCAAGCAACCTGCAAGCAGCTTCACAGCTACAGAGCAGAGATCCAACTGCAACGCAGAATGGATCCATCGGGGAAGTATTATGTTGTAGACAAGAAGACTGCAAACGATGCCTGACAGTGTTTCTGAGGTAATCTTTATTATAACAGCAGGTGAGAATTTGCTCCCTTGAAGTATTCAGATAAAATTATGTTCTGTGTACAACAATTAATAAGCATTAGCAATTCCCAACATTGTTTTATCTAATTATAAGGATTTTGAAGATAATAGAACAAAATGTAGATTTTTGCAATCCATACTGTTCATCTCATTAGTGCTTAATCTGTTCTCAATCCTCTGATTTAATTGCAAATGTTTGGTTCAGTGAAACTAATATCTTTCTTGGCATTGTGGTTCAGTTAAAATCAACACAGCTCTGTGAATGGTATAGATTACCAATAAAGGTTTATCCTTTTATAATTACTCTAAAGCCCACTGCAACCAAACAAGAAGCACTATTATGTTGGCTAAATGAGATGACAAAGTATTTTTGAAAGGCTGCATATCATGATGAACCAATACCATTGGTTTTCCTCTACTGTACTCTTAACATTTTGCATTTATAGTACAGTGACAGATCACTTACCCTGCCAAAGATACTGCTGTAGTGTCAAAAGCTGGACATCTCATGACAAAGGTCTCCTTTTGAAAGCCTTCACAGGCTAGCTAAGCAGAAATTGAATGAATATGTTGAAAATGGAAAGTTTGTGCTCAGAAGCTCATTTCTTAAGTTTTTTATTTGGCATTGATAAACATTATTACAAGTATTGTATGTACCCCCAACATAATTTTCACCTGACTACCCTGAACAAATAAAATCATAGAATTAACCCAACCAACCAAATAATCTGCTGCCAAAGTTCATCTAATCGGTTGAGCAACATTGGAAACAACGAAGTGCTTACAAGGTAAAATTGATTTCTTGGAATAATCTTTCCAAAAGACTTTAACTGCTTTAACTAGAAGACTCTATTACAATATCAGACCATTTCAATTACCAGCTTTAAAAGCAACATATCTGAGACAGCTGAAGTGAGAACGTAAAGATCTACTTATTTCTTTTTTGCAGGTGAAAAGAAACCATATGTTTCCCCCCTACTGGGCAATTTTAGGATAACTTTTGCGCAATTTTTGCAGACTGGTGCATTTCTGCAAAATATGTGCAGCTTTTTTTATCCAAAAAACATTGGTCCAAAGCCTTTGTCATAATTATGCAAATGGCATAACCTCTGTGGGCAAACTGCTATAGTTAAGAAATAACCATAAATATTCTTAGTTGCACATAGCATGCAACAGGTAATGTCTACAGTGACTGGTTTACTAAAGACAATTAGCCACCTGAAGTTATAGCATTTGTGTAATGCCAGTGTAATAAGGCAAGAGGATATGGGCCATTGCATTACGTATTAAAAACAATGGGCAGAAACCTTTTCAATTTTAAACACATGTGCAACAGGCCATGGTGTGTTCTTGTGAAGAAGCTGCAAAAAATAGTGTGTTCTTGGAATATATGTAAAAATAAGTATCTACATCTCTCTCTCTCTCTCTCTCTCTCAATCTCTCTCAGAAGATGCTATATGATTGCACTGTGCTGGAAACACAATTCTATATCACTTGATGCAATCTCCTTTAAAGCAGCCCTTCCATGTTCAGGAAATCTGGTCCTGGTCATTCCAGCCTAGCCCAAATAACAAGTAGCCCTGCCACTGGATCAAGGGAAATGTCAGGCAGATTTGGGGTTTCCTGCATGTTCAGAAAATAGTTCAGCACAGATCTTGTCATAGATGATCCAAAGAATTAGCTATAGTGCCATCTGATTGCATCCTGAGTGTGTTTGAACTGCTTGAGCCACTGCTGAGCTGGACTTCAGCAGCATGGCTCGCCTTTGCCTCCCTCCCTGGATAATGCGAGACTCCTAGTCTCATGAGAGTGACATAGGGGGAGAGGGGGGGAATGTTAGGTTATTTAAGGGATGTTTCTGCTCTCCCTGCCCTCTTCCTTTCCTGGCACCCTCCTACCTGCCCTTTGTTCTAGTGTGAGTGTATCTGGTCGTCTATGGGGCTAGATAGGAAATTTTTTTTAGATAATTAATTTTATTTTATACAAAAAATACACCAGAAAAAACCACATACATAACAACAAAAATACAGAAAAAAATACAAGTAATAGTGCTTATTATAAACTAAATTCTAATGTGCACCCCATACCCACGGGACTCTATTTAATAATATTTTATTACAGATTACCTCTCCAAAATTGTATTGAGTATTCTTTAGAGGCTTTCCCCCTTCCTTTCACTAACACAAATTCCACAAATTTACCCCAAATATCATAGAAATTGTTAGAACTTATTTCCCCTCTTTTTATTTTAAGTTCCATAGTCAATTTACTAGATAGGAATTTTTGTCCCATATCCTGATTGGCATTTCGATGTGGGGATTTTTTTTTTTTTTTGCCTATCCCGCACTGGAACAGATGCCCTGGCATGTTTAGAGGTGGAAAATTGGTCACACTCGTGGGTAGTGCGGATAGAACAGGTTTTGTTGGTGAGTCCCATTGCAAAATCAGATAAGCTATAGCGCATCTGACCTCCCTGCGCTGTGGATCATGAGATTACAGTGCTGGGGGAGGAACATGCTCTGGGGCTACACCCAGACCAAAAGTCAACAAGGAGAAGCTGGCTTGCGGCCCCGGGGGTGGTCAAATTGGGGCTGGCTGGGTTATCACCGTCTTTAAGAGTGCGAGAACTTGGGGCCAGGGACTCACCCATTTGTTGGTTAAGGGGTCCTTTGAGATCTCTGTGCTTAAACCTGATTCCACACTATGGCAACAAGGGATGGCAACATTGTTTATGTTTAATTAAGTGTAGCCCACGAATAACCCATACTTCTTGTCTCGTGTCCTTATTCCAGGGTTGGGAGGGCAATACAAAGAAGGAAGTAAAGAGATGTATGGCTACATGATAAATAACTAGAAAGCTCGTGACACCAAACCTTTCTCTCTCTGTGTGTGTAAGTGTAATAAACTGCTGGATAGCTCAGTGGCTTAGGTATCTAGCTGTGTAGCTAGAAGTCTGGAGTTTGGTTCCCCATTGTGCAATCTTGACAGGGTCTGGACTTGATTCTTTGGGTCCCTTCCAGCTCTGAAGTTCTAAGTATTATCAATATTAGATTATTTTTTTTCAGTGTCAGAGATAGACATTACAGGACATTATACCTGCTGCTAGTCCCTGCTGTGGCATGTGTTTTATGTAGTGTCACTAGAGTAACTAAGGCTGTGTGATGCACCAAAATTATTCTTACCTCTTTTAAAAGGGCAGCATAAAATCACCCCTTACCAGTGACAGTGCTAAAATGGCATGTGAAAAGGTAAAGTAGCTGCTTGACTTGTTTGGTGACAGAGACAATCCAAGAGAAGGAGACCCTGTTGACAGGTTAAATGACAAGATGCTGGTAAATCTGCTGGCCTTTTTCCTGTCATGTGGGAGTGAAAGATCTCTACATGATCAACCAATGCCCTTCAGAGCCCTGTCTCTTTGTATTAAGACATCCATTCTTTGTTGAGGAGGAGAAAATTGGCAGGTGATTGTTACATTCTTAAGATGAGAAAGTTACCAAAATACTTGCCTCACTGAGCATTTGCATTATTTTGTGGTATCTTTTTATTCATCTGTCTTCTGCTGCATCTCAGCAACATTCGCCTGCTTCTCTTAACAATCCTTTTCTTAATTTGCTGTTTAATTCCAGTGTCTGCAGTAAATGGTACAATTTTTGTTTATCAGTACCAATGACATACAAATGCTAAAAGCAGCATCACAGCTTCATTGACAAAAAAAAATTGTATGAACACCAGCATTCCAATATAAACCTGTTATCAGGAATGCAAATAAAACTGAAGATTCTGAAAACAAGACATTTGTTAGTAGGAAGAACATCATTAAATCGAGGTGGTTTTCAGTACTTGCAAGAAGTAGTTTCTGATCAACCTTTGGCACATTCTTTCAATCCAGAAATCATGCTGCCTTCAAGTTAAATCATTGAAGCCGGTATACATTACACACTGTAATGTAGATAAACTAACACTAAAACGTTGCAAGGGAAAAGTGCTACATTTCTAGCATTTCCTTCCATTCCAAAGCAAAAAATAAGTGTTTCAGACAGCAGCTCCATATTTCCTAGAATTACACCTTTATGCCATTTAATAGTCCTGCAAAAGAAAAAGGGCGTCAGTGTAGTCAGTGGTGAAATGAATTTCAAGCTAGCAAATTCTAATCATGTTTTCACAGCACAGAAGGAAGTGAGACATAACACCACAAATAAAAGAAACCTTTTAGCTAAAAACAAGGAGAGAAAAATACGAATCCTGATATTTTGGAGTCAACAATATTACAGAACATGTTAACACTCTGAGATAACAGCCTGGTAGTAATGTAAAAACAAATCACATGGTGATTATCAAAAGAATTTTTTCAAATGTATATTCCTAAAATACAGTCACAATAGCCTAGAAAAAGCTCGCATACTCAGTATTCACCAGAAAAGAGTGTTACCAGTAAAGGTTTTACTCCAGTTGAATGCTGATCTTCCATGAGTGGAACATACGGGCCAAACCTGATGGTAGAAATCCTGTTGCACATCTCTCCGTACACAACAGGATGATGTCATAAGCAAATTGCTGGTGATTCAAGGTACATCAGCACTGATTAAAGACAATTTCAGGGTTCAAGCTCCTTGTACATGATATGATGAAGTCATGTGCAACCTGAAAATCCCAAAGGAAGCCGCTAATAAGCAGTGGTTTGCTGCTGCTGTTTTCATCATCACTATTGCACATGCACAGCTGTGCCACAGGATTTTGGTCACGGAGTCATTCTGGAAGTCAATAAGACTGAGCCCTTAGAATTTCCTTCCATATTTGAAGAAGCCAAAACTGATTCATTGCTTCTGTGGTATCATGCACTTCTGAATAAAGTGATCATATTTCTTCTTCATTTAAAAAAAATGTGTTCGTTTATTTATTTATATTTATTTATTTACGACAGCTGTGAAATGCTAAAAGTCTCTAGAACTGGTCTCCTATTCTTTTACTAAACTAAAATGATCTTACTCACACAGTCAGGCCTTGAGCTAAGGAAGATGGAGGCCTCGCCATTCCAAACAGCCCTATGGCCTCTCCCATCTCTAACAGGGTTGGACGATGTCACCAGGCTGCACTTGCCCAGGCTTGATGTACATTTATTTCTGGATGTTTTTAAACCTACTGAGTCATTATGAAAATAGATACGCTTGTCATGGGTAGAGAGGAGCATGGCAGCCCTGTCCCTCTATGCTTCTAGTTTTATCACTGTCCTACTCATGGTGAGTGACGAGTCTGAAGAGAAAAGCCTGCATTATTCATGAAGGTTTTTCATGTAAATTGGGATCCTGGAAAATCAGTGTTCTCACTCACAGATGGAGGAGACCCTCATCCTTAGACTCATCTTTCACATGTAGAACAGCAAAATGAAGATCATCCCAGTTGAGGCTCCTCTAGAAGAGGTAGGACCTTCTTCATGGTGGCTTTAATTTTATGGAACCAGCTTCTGGAGGAGCTCTGTCTAGCCCCCTCCCTGTTGAAATTTAGGAAGACATTGCTTTTCAGGGATAATTTCCACGCCAACCCTAGCTGACTACACACTTCCCCCGTTCCTCCCCTCTTCTTCCACCGTCCCCCTTTTCCTCTGTCCACTTTGAGCTTATATGATTAGTCAGTGCCATTTGTTTTTATGTTTATGTTGCTTTTAATGTTTTTATCTTTATTTTTGTTTTCTCTTATATGTGTTATTACTGCCCAGAGTAGTGTCTCAGCACTAATGGGAGTGGGATTTAAAAAATGAATGAATGAAGGTCTGGAACTAGCACATTCTTTTATACCCATAGTAATCGTATCTATTTTAATAATGACTGAACAGGGCTTCTGTCAATTGGGCATAATGGATTTACAAATATTGCACTTTACTTACTTTTTATTTTACTTTCACTCCACCACAACATAAATTTGTGACGATCTCCACTGGTAGACCTGGACTGGATTATACAATTGTGCAAAGACACTGACTTGGATCCTGTTGCCAGAAGTATAAAACTGATGATGATCTCAGCCGTGCCAGGTTTTTTGCAAATTAAACATTTCAGATCCATCCTCCTGAAAGTCCTTAGGCTCTTTGGAGATCCCATTCATTGTGGGGCAGCCATGGTGTGTGTGTGTAAGGATTTCTTTAATATCTGAAAAATGCCACTGCTTGTGTGATTTTACCGGCAACAATAATTAGAGACTTGCCTTGTACAGCAGCTCCCAATATTGCCCCCATAATGGAGGGGATCTAGAAGGAGCCTCAGAAAATTTTAAGGACCCTCTCCTAAAAAAAGATGTCATGACTGATGATGTGATCATGGGGTTCAGCCATTACATATGGGGTAGTCTCCTCTTTTGTGCAGTCATTGACACAAATCATTGCACAACCTTTATTGGTTATTACTTTTGCATTAAAGCTGAAAATGTCTAACTTCTAGCAAAATGGGCTTCACACTGAAACAATGACATATTTACTGTAGATTCTGTTTAGATTTTTTTATATATATAATTATTTCATTTTCCATTTGGTAGGGGAAAATCATAGGGAAGGGGATCTGGAACAGGGTACTGGGGTAAATTAAAAATACAGAATGTGATAGAGAACAATACATCCTTCCGAGGTCGGTAAAATGAGTACCCAGCTTGCTGGGGGGGCAATGTGTAGCCTGTATAATTAAAATTGTAAACCACCCGGAGAGTGCTTGTAGCACTACAGGGCCGTATATAAGTCCAATAAATAAATAAATAAATAAATAAATAAATAAATATATCATTATTACTTTTGCCGTTATGTTTTCTTACTAAGCTTATGCCGCACTTATCTTGCCATTTTTTTCTAAGCCTTTTTATCCAGTTTTTTTTTTTTATGGGTGGTTTAATCAGAATGTTTTTCCTGAAGTATCCGTTGAACTGTACTGTGCAAAACCAACTGTAATACAAATTATGATTTTGTAGAGTGAAGAGGTTGAATTCTTCTCCCATTGTTAACAGAGCAATAAGCCCTTGTGTCTAGTGGGCAGGTCTCTTAAATGGCAGGCTTTTTTCCTTTCAGACACCTGGGCTCCAACTAGAGGAGACCAAGAATTAGCATGTGATTTGAATCTCCTCTCTGAAACAATCTGTTTGTCATTGCACACACTTTCACTCAGCTCTCCATCTTGCATGTCAGTGAATGTTGCTTTGTGATTCGTCATCTGAAGGTAAACTAGATCTCCATTTGTAAGTACGAGTGTACTGCTCCTAGGAAATCTCATTGTGGGGAGGGAAAGTGGGTTATCAGCTTCTGACTATGATCTGAACATTTTTTTCCAAATTGTTCACTGGCCTGTCCTTTTTCTTTCTGTATTTCTATTCTGGCCCTGAAATTGGAAGGGCCCTTCTGTCATAACAACAAAGAAACAACATAGACTGTCACAAAACAATAGCAAAAAATTCCATCCATTTGAGTTAAGTTTAAAGCTGCAATATTAAGCTATCTTACATGGGAGTAAGTTCTACTGAATGCAATAGAGCATACTACTGAGGGAACACTGGGCTTCATGATGGCAGTGCTTGTTTGAATGGTGAAGGTTTCAAGGTTCCCTTCTTATCCCTTTCATTGTAGGGGAGTTTTTGGGGTAAAATCATTCTGGCAATTGGAGAATTCTCCAGGCTGTGGACATTTTTGAAAATTAAAGAATTAAAGTGTTATAAATAATGCTATCTCTTGCAAAAAGATAGGTGTTCAGGGACTTAGAAACATTATGGAGAAGAGCATACTAATTCTGCTCTGCTTCTTCTGTAGACAAATGAATCTGAACTGGAAGAGTTTCACTGTGAGGGTAGGAGGTCTCCACAGGAGAAGGAGAGGGGGTGATGTCAGAGAGGGTGGAGCTTGAGTGGTTCCCTTCTCCTTATTTGTGTATTCAGCATGATTTTCATGCCTCAGTAAGGTTGGAATGGTGCCAGCTGCCCTTTCTTCTCTTAGAAATTCACAGTAATAACCCTCTTGGGGGAAAATGTCACCTCATAACACTACCTGTTGCTTTGAGAACAAGCTTTCAACAATTTGAGAGGGCCTCAAAACAAGACGGTAACAGGTGCCTTCCACACAAGGATCTTGCAGTAGAAGCTCTTTGAAACAGACTTGTGGCATGAAGGATCCAGGAGAAGCAACTGTCACGTCATCTCTTTTCCACCACAGCAGTAGCAGAACTGTATGGAGCGTAAGTCTGAATCTCACCCTGTAAATACAAAGCCATGAGACTTTTACTAGACTTCAATGTAACAGAATGTGTTTTTTTTTAAAAAAAAGTTGAGGAATCTGTCAAAAATGATCTCTATATTTGCCTTGAAAATACATTTTTTCTTTAAAAAAAAAAGAAATAAAACTTTGTCTATATTTAACCAGTTCCTTGGGGGAATTGCCATATGTATTAGTCTGTTGCACTAAACCAACGGAGTGTTTTGAGGGACTTTCAACACCAACACATGCCATTTGGCACAAGGTGACCTGAACTGTAGCCCAGTTTTCTAGCGGTCCTCTGAAGAAGTGGATGGTAGTCCATGAAGCTCATGCCAAATAAACCTGTTAGTTTTGGGAGCATAGCAGAGCTCTACTCCTCCTCCTCCTCTTTCTTCTCCTCCTTCTTGTTCTCCTTCTCCTCCTCCTCTTGTTTTGAAAACTTCATGTATCCCTTTTATTGTGTAGCATTTCTTGAGCTTGAAAACAGCTCTGGCAGCCCTTCTGTGTTCTTTGGAAAGTTCATTTTTTATTCCCTTAAAGGTTTCTTGGCTCCCCCTCTCCCTGTAAACAAACTGAAAATCTGAAAACAGTTGATCATATCAGGGTTTCATGGTGGGCAACAACACTTCTTACATTCCCCCCCCCCCAGCATGCCAACAGAGAATCAGGTACTGCAGGTGGGAAGCTTCCCACTGTGGTCACAGCAGAACAGAACAAGAAAGATAATATAGGATTCACAAGAGGAGAGTAACTGTTTTGTTTTTACTAGAAGGGAATAAATGTAAACCTAGAGAACTGTCAATTGGTAAACGGAAAGAGCATAATCAGCACAGCTGGATTTTGCAGGTGGTCAAAAACACATTCTTTGCTCTGGGATTCAGCACTTCCAGTTGGCTGTGGGGCCAGAAATTCATGCTAACATCACTAATATCACTGTTCTGATCCACAGCAGCAGCAACTGACTCTGGAGTAGTGTCTTCATGTTGTTTCCATGGACTGCTGCCTTGTCATAGCGAAGGGGCTTGAGTAACTCAGAGAAGCTATGGGCTGTGCTGTGCAGGGACACCCAAGACAGACAGGTCATAGTGGAGAGTTTCAACTAAACACAATCCACCTGGAGTAGGAATTGGCAAGCCACTCCAGTATCTTTGCCAAAAATACCCCATGAACAGAAACAAAAGGATAAAAGATATGATGCTGGAAGATGGGCCCCTCAGGTCAGAAGGCGTCCAACATGTTACTGAGTAAGAGCAGAGGACAAGTACAAGTAGCTCCAGAGCTAATGAAGTGGTTGGGCCAAAGCTGAAAGGACGTTCAGTTGTGGACATGCCTGGAAGTGAAAGGAAAGTTCAATGCTGCAAAGAAAAATACTGTGTAGGAACCTGGAATGTAAGATCTATGAAGGGGCAGAGGAACTAGAGACCAAATTGCTAACATGCGCTGCGTTATGGAGAAAGCCAGAGAGTTCCAGAAAAACATCTACTTCTGCTTCATTGACTATGGAATAGCCTTTGACTGTCTGGACCACAGCAAACTATGGCAGGTCCTTAAAGAAATGGGAGTGCGTGACCACCTTATCTATACCCTGAGAAATCTATACATGGGACAGGAAGCAAGAGTTAGAACTGGATATGGAACAACTGATTGGTTCAAAATTGGGAAAGGAGTATGACAAGGTTTTATATTGTCCCCCTGCTTATTCAACTTATACGCAGAATACATCATGCAAAAGGCTGGACTTTAGGAATCCCAAGCCAGAATTAAGATTGCCAGAAGAAATATCAACAACCTCTGTAATGCAGATGATACCATTCTGATGGCAAAAATTGAGGAAGAATTAATGAACCTCGTAATGAGGGTGAAAGAGTAGAGTGCAAAAAACGGTCTGAAGCTCAACTTCAAAAATACTAAGATCATGGCTACTGGTCCCATCACTTCCTGGGAAATAGAAAGGGAAGATATGGAGGCAGTGACAGATTTTACTTTTTTGGGCTCCATGATCACTGCCGATGGTGACAGCAGCCATGAAATTAAAAGATGCCTGCTTCTTGGGAGGAAAGCGATGACAAACCTAGACAGCATCTTAAAAAGCAGAGACATCACATTGCCAACAAAAGTCCGAATAGTCAAAGCTATGGTTTTTCCAGTAGTGTTGTATGGAAGTGAGAGCTGGACCATAAAGAAAGCTGACCACCAAAGAATTGATGCTTTTGAATTGTGGTGCTGGAGGAGACTCTTGAGAGTCCCCTGGACTGCAAAGATAACAAACATATCAATTCTGAAGGAAATCAACCCTGAGTGCTCACTGGAAGGACAGATTCTGAAGCTGAGGCTCCAATACTTTGGCCATCTGATGAGAAGAGAAGATTCCCTGGAAAAGACCCTGATGTTAGGAAAGTGTGAAGGCAAGAGGAGAAGGGGACGACAGAGGATGAGATGGCTGGACAGTGTCTGTGAAGCAACCAACATGAATTTGACCCAACTCTGGGAGGCAGTGGAAGACAGGAAGGCTTGTCGTGATCTGGTCCATGGGGTCACAAAGAGTCGGACATGACTAAATGACTAAACAACAACAGATCCCTACCAGACAGTGGAGGCTAGTGACTATGATTTGGTGGGTATGGGCAATGAATCACCTCTAGTTTCACAGGATCTATACTGTGTACTGAATCTATTTGGCTAAAGGATTCTGATTCTTGAATAGGTCCTGTGAAGTTCAGGTGAAAACCTGGAATGAATTCACTGACTTCAGGAAATTGGACTTAATAACTTCTAACAGGAGATAGTGCTAGTGGTTCACAACCTTGGATTCCCAGATGTTCTTGGACTAAAAATCCCAGAAGACTTTACCACTTGCTGTGTAGGCCAGGATTTCTGGGAGTTGTAGTCCAAGAACATCTAGAGACCCAAGGTTGGGAACCATTGGCCTAGATACAGTAAAACAAACAGAAATAAGTACAATGGCTCTCTAAAAGCAGTGGTTGGTTGGACAGAATCTGAAAAGACTGACAGCATTATATGGTGAAGAGATAATAATTCTAAGCAGAGAGAATAAAGAGGTAGATTGCCTACCACTGCAAATGACCTGTCTTGGGGATCTGCTGCTAGCAAGAAAATGATAAGAAATAAATAGAGAAAGTTGGATGCGATGGGGTCCTTCCTTAACCTAGGGGGTGTCCCCAGGCCCTGACTTACAGGCAGTAAAATAGTTGCTTTTTCTGCAAAAAGTGTATTCAATAACATAGGTGGTTGTTCCTCCACCACTTTAAATGGAACATCTGCATTCAACAAGGTTGCATTTTGAAACCATTATTCCTACTGTGTCCCTATTGTGAGACTCTACCATACCTCTCTTTGTTGGTAGGAGTTCTCAGGGGTTGGCTGCCGCAGCAAAAGTGGCAAGTCCAGTCCCCTTCTACTTATTCCCCCTTCTTCAATTATTCCTCCTGTCTCACTCCATACATGCAGGACTGTTTCTTATTCTTTTCTTCCAACCTTAATCATTCTCTGTACCTTCCCCCTTCAGGGTTTGCTATCTTTCCTTCTCTCCTCAGACATTCCTGTTCTCTCAACTTCCATCCGCACTAATAGGATGGCTTTCAGGGAACCTTTATATTTCTGCACTTCTCCGCCTCTTCACCAAATAGCTGAAACTTAACTAGCTCCTTCATCCAGGGATCTTCCATCCCTACCCATTCCCATCCTTCTGGCAATTAATCTTTTCTTACTCCCTCTTTGTCTCCTTCTTTCCTTTTATATCTTCCTCTCCCCCCCCCCCATTTTATTAAGATTCCATAGGCAATGAGCGATAACTTTATAGATCACTAATAAAAAAATTAAAACCATACAATATGCAAACTTTTGTAGGTAAATTCCACTTAAAGTATTAAAAATCCAAAACTTTTTGGCAAGATGGATTTTGCCAGGCAATCTTTCTTAGATGTAAGTGGCCTTTATATTTCAATGGAAATATGAGGATACCATGAAAGAGCCCGTCCCCCATACACCAACAAGAAGGCACATGGACTCTCAACATCAGCAGAGGAAGATTGCAACCACTAGTTAATATTGTTTTTACTTTAATATGACCCCGACCAGATAGATGCAGTGAGTTTACTAAATTATACATCATTGCCAGATGGAGGGTATGGGTTTTCTGCATCATACACACACCTGGCCCAAGCAAAAACATGTCTATTTCAAAGAAGGGCCAAATGGTGAGAGGTGAGTGTGCACATATGGTCTGTGCCCCTTTGTTTTAAGATCTGGGGTGCGAAATCGAATCCACGGCAGCCTGAGCAGCAATTTCAAACAACATTACCACTAGATAATTGCTGATATTCGTCCCTTCATATCCATGGGTTCCAGAGACCCCAACAAATATGAAGGGATTAATATTTGCCCATTTTTGTCCCCATATGAAGAGAGGGAAGGCTAGCCTTTCCTCTCTTTCTATGGCTTTCCCATTCTGCCTACTGGCCCACCAATCAACTAATTGGTAAGCCAATAGGCAGCCATTCACCCCCACAGCCAGCCACTCACCCCCACAGTCCATCCCCCACCCCTTCCTCTCCCTACTTTAGCTGCTGTCCCCCCCACACACACACACACACCATTAAGGCAGGCAAAATCCATCTTGCCAAGAAGTTCTGAACTTTACATCTGTGTGCCTGGCAAAATCCATCTTGCCATGGACTATCAGTATTTTCCCTTGAAGAAGTAGAATGTACCCATGAAACTCATGTGTTGTATGTTTTTTTAAAAAATAGTGGTCTATAAAGGTATCACCTATCAGCTATCACTTCCTCTTGCATCTGTTTCAGTCAAATATTCAAAGAAGGAAAGGGAACCAAATGACTAAAATACGACATTTTTAAAAATGGAGGATGAATGCAAAGATCCAAGACAGAGAAACAGAGGTAGACAGGCAGTACAATCAAAATCAGGGGGTAGCATTACCTTACATACCCACAAGGCATGACAGAACGAGAGAGCAAGAGAGAGCTCTTCTCACTGGGTTCCAACCATTCCAGGCCATTTTATAGATTTAAAATTCCCATTTATCCCTCCCGGACATTATAATGGACTACTGCTACCATCTCTCATGATGCTATGGGATAAAAAATTTACTGGGTGATTTGACAAGCAAAGGATGAAAGATAACATGAAAGAGGGAAAATTAAATAAAAAACATGAAATTTTGGTGTATGCCTGTTCTGTAAACAAACATCATCCATGTTTTAGAGGCTCTCTTTCAGGAATCGATAAGGGTATGAAAACTAAAAAGAAAGTATTTTTTTCATGTTTTAAGTCTTTTATTAAATCCTCAGTGGCATCCCTAGTGATATTTCTGCTGCTCCCCACTTCAACTGGTATTTTTACACACAATTTTCTTGTCATCCACACCTATGGGAGCAAGTTAATCCAAACAAATTCCCAGTCTGACACAGGCCAGGTGTCAGTCTGGAGCTACCACTGGGGAAGTAAAGAATTGTTGGCATGCAGATTCACAGTCTCTCCCAGCAAACCTTTTTATTTACCCTAGGTATGACATTTTTCACCTTGCTCTGACATCAGAGCTCAGATGTGAGAGATATAAGGACACATGGAAACATTTGTGGAGACTGAGGAGTAAAGACAGGCACAAACCACTGGTTTGGCAGTTCATGGACAGCCAAACAGGTGTTCCATGGTTTGGCACCCACTCCCTCTGGCAGGTACCCATTTGGAAGCAGTGCCCCTGGCTTCCTTGCCCCACCTCCTCCAGGTGATGTCTCTGAGTGGGCACCTGTTGGGCTCTCCGCCAAACCAGCACAAACAGCTGGACCAATGATTTGTGTCCCTGAGGTTTCATCACCTCCTCTAAAGGGGAACTTCTTTCTCTGCCCTGAATGGAGAGATTAAAAACCAAATGGATAAACAACCCTAGAACCATAGGGTTGCTGAGTGAATACTGTTATGTAGAGGGAAGCTCATTATTCCCAGTGGAAATATAACTCTGCTCAGACATCTGTTGCTTTATCACCCATCTGAGATAAGAACCACACACAAGTGAATGCAGATCTTTCCCGCCTTACTTTATTGATCTTTGTGAAGCTAGTCTATCTGTGAACTTCATTATATTTACCCATTATGCTTCCCAATGTATGAAAACTGAGGGCTTTTCAACACAGTGCGCCTATAAAAGTAGCATGTGGTTTGACCCAGTCACTGTTTTATTTCCTACATTTAGGCAGAGTCTGCTGGGTCACAATACAAGTTGGACTCAAACAAATATTGCTTTTAAAAATTTTATGGGCCTAATTTATAGCACAGGGCAGGCACTGACTTGATCTCATAGCAAAGAAATTTTATGTTTCCATTCCAGCAGTACTGCCTAACACAATAATATCAGGCCTGCAAATCTTAAATATAAGTTAAGCTAACATGATCCATTGCCTTATAAAGCAAGAGCACCCTGTGGAGTCGTACTGAATATGCCAAGTGATTTTTCAAAATTTAATCATCCTAAATGTCAGATAAAGGTGTTTTTGCTGTCATTCTTTAAAACCAGGAGGGAAAAAAAATCCAGAACCTTCCTACAAGTCATTTAGCAGAACTGGTCTAAAGTAGCTATAGAAAAATATACAACTGTGCTGAATGTTTACTTGCGTCCGTTTTGCAGAATGAAAAGGTGCTTTGTGAAACTCAACAATGTTTTCTGAAGCACCCCACCCCCTGTCCTGTAACAACATTAGCCATATTTGCTAATTCACAGCCACTGTTCCTCTTATTGTCTCTGTAACATTGCTCCACCTACCCGTCTCGGTGTGGATTCTTTCCCCTTAACAGAATAAATGCAGTTATTCCAGAATTATATAGTGAACGTGATCATTCTATGATGCTATAGTGCTAATGAGGTTGGCTATGCCTATAAGCTATGGGCAAACTAAGGTGATACAACAGTGCTGGCAAAGATCCCTGGACTGGTCACATGGTTGAGTATAGCTGATTGAGAATATGATGCAAATTATGCCTTTTGGAATAGTATTTCCTGAAGATTTCAAATGATTTCATAGCGAAAATGATTTCACAAAAGACCACACAAAGGGGATGGCTTTCCATAATACCAAAAATGTTCATGAAAAGTAGTCCCATATCTGATTTATTCCAAATGCAGAGAAAATCAAGTGTTCTTGAGTTGCCCAGAATGGAGGAGTCAATCAATCTCTCTCTCTCTCTCTCTCTCTCTCTCTCTCTCTCTCTCTCTCTCTCTCTCTAAGATTTTCATCCCCAAAGAGAGGCAAATGCTGGTCATTCTGATCTTATTTCCTCTCCTGCTTTAAAATGCTTTACAATAGTAAAGGCATCAAGGAAGTGACATGAGAAGCCATAGTGGGAATCTCAAACTGTGCAGAGATAATCATGATAATGAGATTTCTGGAATAAATCTCCAGTATAGCCAAGTCCTATGTAATTAAGGCAAGCAAATGAAAGTAAGCCCCAAAGAGCATATGTGGATGATGTGCCATCAAGTTGCTTCCTGTTTATGATGACCCTTATAGATTTCTCAAGGTATGTGAGATGTTCAGGAACTGGTTTACCACTGCTACCACCCAGTGAATTTTCAAGTCCATGTGTGAATTTGAACCTAGCTGCTCTGCATCCTAGCCTGACTTTCCATCTACCACTCTGACTTGTCCCAAAGAGCACTATGATACCTAATTAGTAGTAAATATGTATGTTTGTGCCTAACATATAACCCCCCAAGAAGTTTTTCACATCAAACACTTTTCAATAGGATGGGGGCAGTGCAAGGCAACATTGGATCTTGTAGCAGAATATTTGATTATATATGTTAAACAAAAACAAAATAATTTTTTTAAAAAATAAAGACAACAAAGAAGTTTAAGACTAACTGCTTATATCTTATTGTGTGTTTTCATGGACAAGTCCACTTCTTAAGACTAACATGGTTACCTCTTCTAAAACTGCAACTTGATTATTTATATAGATGAACAATGGTTTCTCATTTTCAAGCCTTTACTCTAACATCAATTAAAAGGCTTTCCATGTGTTCAGCCATTAGGATGCTGGGACTTCTGATCTGCAGTAACTTGGCTCTAAATTTGTATTTGTGGCACATCTTACTTTTTGGCTTAAGGGGGTGTGAGGGTTCAAATTTTACCTCCTCTGGTTTCAACAGAGTCACTGGAGACACTCACTTTGGAAAATCATAACTATGTTTTATTGGAACATGTAACAGCAAGTCCGTATGCTCAAACTCAAACTCAAACTTGTCTCTCATTGCCAACGCGTCTCATGAGGGCATCCAAACGTATTTATTGAAGGGGTTACAGTTTGAGTCATTCCAGGGTCCCTTCGCAAATGGGTTACTGCTTTCCATCTGAGCAGTTCCTGCCTCAGGGTTTAATAATGGGGTGGTCTCTTCATCTCACCCCTCCGACTTATAAAGGTCTTCCTTTCCTTGAAGAGGGTATCCCCTCCTCTGGGCTTCTTCCAGATGCCATAAACAATGTTCCTTTCCCTCCCTTTCTACCACCTCCTTCTTTTCCCTGAGCCACCTGTGCCACTCTCTGGCTTTCAACTCACCCCAGTAGGAAGGACGCTATGGCAGCCCCCTTCTCTGTCTGTAATCAGCTTCCTCCCTAGGAACCCGCACTTTCTCCCATTTTCCTGTTCATGGGTCCTCTACCCATATCATTTCCCAACCTCCCAGTATTACGTCCACCTCCCCTTTTATATCTCCCATTCCTGCCTCTATGACAGACCTCCCTCTTTCTTCCCTTCCCGCCAACTCACTCCCTGTCTGAGTGGCTACTGTCATCTTTGACAGTTCCTGCTCTAATTCCCAGGTGTCAACTCCCCACTGTAGAATCTCGAAGGATTGTGTAGGCCGGTCTGTCTGCACCTCTTGTTACTTTTTGAGGGAGGACAACACTCCAGCAAGAGCTTCTACCCTCTCACCTCACGTCCCACGGGGGTCATAAATGACCTGGAGACAGGGAGAAGCAGTGAGCTGGCCACGTTTGCAGATGACACAAAACTTTTCCAAGTAGTGAAGACCATAAGGGATTGTGAAGAGCTCTAGAAGAATCTCTCCAAACTGGGAGAATGTGCGGCAAAGTGGCAAATGCATTTCAATATAAGAAAATGCAAAGGAATGCACATTGGGGCAAAAAATTAAAAACTTTAGTTATCAGCTAATGGGGTCTGAGCTGTCTGTGACAGATCAGGAAAGAGATCTTGGTGTGCTGGTGGACAGCTCAATGAAACTGTCACCCCAGTGTGCAGTGGCAGTGAATAAGGCCAGTTCCATGCTAGGTATCTTTAAAAAGGAGACTGAAAATAAAACAGCCAACATTATAATGTCATTGTACAAAATGCTGGTAAGGCTGCATCTGGAGTATTGCGTACAGTTCTGGTTGCCATGCCTCAAAAAAGACATAGAGGAACTTGAAAAGGTTCAGAAGAGAGCAACTAAAATGATGATTGGGCTGGGGCACCTCCCTTATGAGGAAAGGCTGCAGCATTTGGGGCTCTTTAGTCTAAAGAAAAGGTGCCGGAGGGGGGACATGACTGAGACATATAAAATTATTCAGGGGATGGATAAAGTGGATAGAGGGAAGTTATTTTCCCTCTTACACAGTACTAGAACCAGGGGACATCCATTCAAATTGAGTGTTGGGAAAGTGAAAACAGACAAAAGAAAATATTTCTTTACCCACCATGTTGTTAGTCTGTGGAACTCCTTTCCACAGGATGTGGTGATGGCATCTGGCCTAGATGCCTTTATAAGGGGACTAGACAGATTCCTGGAGGAAAAAGTCCATCGTAGGTTACAAGCCATGATGGGGATGTATAATTTCCAGGCTTAAAAGGAAGGTACCTCAAAATGCCAGATGCATGGGAGTGGTATCAGGAGACAGCTATCTACCCTGTTTCCTCGAAAATAAGACCTAACCTGAAATAAGCCCTAGTATGATTTTTCAGGATGCTCATAATATAAGCCCTACCCCCAATATATGCCCCAGTTAAGTGAAAACCCACCCTCTACCATTGTGCAGCATTATGTAGCAACCAGAAGATGACATGACTGTAAAATAAAACACCCCCTGAAAATAACCCCTAATGCATTTTGGAGCAAAAATTAATATAAGACTCTGTCTTATTTTCAGGGAAACATGGTAGTTGTCTCGTGTGTTCCCAGAGGCATCTGGTGGGGCCACTGTGAGATACAGGAAACTGGACTAGATGAGCCGCTGGCCTGATCCAGCATGGCTCTTCTTATGTTCTTGTGACAGTAGACAAATTGGCTTCAAAAGAAACACCATTTTGCATCCAGTAACCCTTGGTGGATCTTGGGGTTTGGATACAATTAAGTAGATTTCACAAGTCTGAAGTCTGACCACAGCTCATATAAGAAGATTGTTATTTAAATGCCAGTATAAATCTAAGTTCACATCTAGGTAAGTATATTGAAAGTTACCCTTCCTTTGCCTTCAGGGGAAAAGATCCTATTTGGGAGTGCTTCTGTCTGCATTATTTATCCTCTTTAAAACAAATATATAGGATTTTCTTTGGAACACAGGACAGTTGAGAAAAATTAAAGATTATAAAGGTGGGGAACTGGCTTTGGTGGACAGTATAAAAAGCATGTATCATGCCTATTTCCTCTAGAGTGAAAATAATGTATGATTTATGCTGTACATTTAATTAGTCACAATTAGTATTTGCTTTGCTTTTGCTTCACCTTGCTTTTCCTTGCCTTGCTCCTTTCTTTGAAGAGTAAGGTTTCTGTGCTACAAAGTCATTGGCTGGATACATTATTGTAGTCTTCACCCTTTGTTAGGTAATATAAGATATGTAATATTCATGAGTCATATGCTAATGTGGTTGAGAGGTGGGGCCTCAAGAGATGTTAAAAGGCAGATCCGGAGAGGAGTTCGTCAGTCAGAGAAGTCTGTGTTAGGAATCTGAAAGAAGGATAGTTTGGGGTCTGAGGAGTGACTAGTCTGAGGAGTGATTAGTAACCTGTGATATTTAATATATAAGCTTTATTTATTTATTTATTTATTTATTTATTTATTTATTTATTTATTTATTTATTTATTTATTTATTTATACCCCGCCTATCTAGTCATTTCGACCACTCTAGGCAGGTTACAACATAAAGGATAACAAGTTCAAGAAAAATTTAAATGATTCTGCAAGATGGGAAAAATACAAAATAAATCAAATAAAGAGAAAAAGAATAAAAAAGGAAAGAGGACAGGAATTAACTGGAAGGGAAGGCCTGCCTATACATCCACATTTTAGTTGGTTCTTAAAAGTACACAGCGAGGGTGCAGTGCGAATCTCCAGAGGTAGGTTATTCTAGAGGCGAGGAGCCACCGCCGAGAAGGCCCGGTTTCTAGTTCTTTCCTTCTGGGCCTCCCTCGGCATCAGGCTCCTCAGCCTCACCTCCTGGCTTGCGCGGGTGACATGGGTAGAACTAGTTGGGAGTAAGCGTTCCGCCAAGTATCGAGGTCCTAAACCATTTAGGGCTTTATATCTAAGCATTAACATTTTGAAGTCAATACGGAAACGGGTGGGCAGCCAGTGCAGCATGGCCAGAGTAGGAGAGATATGTTGGTATTTTCTCACTCCAGTAAGGAGTCTGGCAGCCGCATTCTGCACCACTTGAAGTTTCTGCATCAGCTTCAAAGGAAGCCCCATGTAGAGCGTGTTACAGTAGTCTAATCTAGAAATTATGAGTGCATGTACTAAGGTAGTGAGCACCCCCGTGTCTAGGTAAGGTCACAGCCGGGCAATCCACCAAAGGTGGAAAAAGGCGGTGTGGACTACCGATGCCACCTGCATTTCCATGGTGAGCATCAGGTCCAGGTGTACCCCCAGGCTGCGGACCTCACTCTTCACGGCTAGGGCCACCCCCCCAAACATGAGGGAGTTTCCCAAGCCACCATCCACAGGGCCACCCACCCTCAGAACTTCCGTCTTGTCCGGGTTCAGCCTCAGCCCGTTCTCCTGCATCCATTGCTGTACCGCCCCCAGGCAGCGCTGGAGGGACAGGATGGCATCACCTGCAGTTGGTGAAAAGGAAATATAGAGCTGGGTGTCATCAGCATATTGATGACATGATGCTCCACACCCCCTGATGACTCCACCCAGCGGCCTCATATAGATGTTAAACAACATTGGGGAGATGATCAACCCCTGTGGAACCCCACAATTGAGATTCCACGGGGCCGAAATACTCTCCCCAAGCTGCACTCTCTAGGGGCGGTCCTCCAAGAAAGAACGGAACCAGGCCAGAGCCAAGCCACCGGTAACCAACTCAGAGAGCCTCCCCAGGAGGATACCATGATCGACGTTATCAAAGGCCACTGAGATGTCGAGGAGGACCAACAAAGAAATTTTACCGCTGTCGGCCTCCCTCAACAAGTTATTGTACAGGGTGACCAATGCCATCTCTGTACCATGGCATGGCCTGAAGCCCGACTGAAAAGGATCCAGGGCATCTGTTTCATCCAGATGTGCCTGAAGCTGGTCAGCCACCACCCCCTCGACCACTTTGCTCATGAAAGAAATATTGGCAATGGGCCTATAATTGCCAATTTCATCCACCACCAAATTAGGTGTCTTTCTTATGGGCCTAATGAGTGACTCCTTGAGGGCAGAGGGAAAACTGCCCTCAAGGAAAGACCCATTTATTATTACAGTGGCCCATTCTGTTGTTATCGGCCTGGCTGCTTTGATTAGCCAGGCCAGGCAAGGGTCCAAGGAGGAAGTGGTGGCTCGACAGCAGTCAAGCACTCTGGCCACAGAATCAGGCGTGACAGGCTGAAAGGAGTCAAGGGTTACCGGGCAAGACGGAGTGCTGGACAACTCTGCTCGACTCACTGTGTTCAAAAAAGGAGAGAAGTCCCGTCAGATGGCTTCCACTTTAGATTTTTAAAAGGCTGCAAACTGGTCAGGTGAAAAACTAGGGGGAGACCTATCATCCGGACCAGTTCTGGATAGGTCGCGCACTATACGGAATAACTCCACCTGCTGGTTGGACGCTTTGCTTATCCGGTTAGCGAAGTAAGATCGACAAGCAGCCTTTACCTTAGACAGGTAAAGGTTAGTTGCGACCCTGACAGCTATCCTATTATAATCCGTCGGGTTCTTTCTCCACCTATGCTCTAGCCTTTTCCTATGTCGCTTCAGCGCTCGAAGCTCCTGGTTGAACCAGGACGCTGGATGAGCTCTACGACGGAGTGGGCGTTTAGGTGCGAACGTGTCTATAGACCTGGTTGCAAAGGTGGACCAGCTATCAACCAGAGCATTGACAGAAGCACTAGCCAGGTCTGCCGTGACCCCTCCCATGACGTACTGGAATCCAGCCGGATCCAGTAGCCTTCGAGGGCGGACCATCAAAATAGGTTCCTTGCTCCCTGCGAGGAGGGAGAGCCACTGTGAGGTTACATTTTATTAGGTGGTGATCTGACCATGACAAGGGGACTGACATGAGGTCCATCACCACAAGATCACACTCACTCCAACTGGAGGAAAAGACCAGGTCCAGTGTGTGACCGCCCACGTGGGTGGGGCCATTGACATGTTGGGACATGTTCAAGGAAGCCATGGTTTCCAAGAACTCAAGAGCTGACCCAGATGGCTCTGCCCCCGCGTGCACGTTGAAATCACCCAAGACCAAAAGCCTCGGGGATCCCAATAGTACTACGGAGACAAAGTCAGTCAACTCCGGAAGGGAAGTGGCTGGATCGTGGGGAGCGCGGTAACCCAGCAAAATCCCAATACCATCCCTGGCCCCAACCGACACGTGGAATGCCTCTAGACCCGGCTTTACCATCGAGGAGCACCTAGTAACCTCCAAGCTGGATTTATAAACAATGGCTACTCCTTCCCCCCGCCCCTCCAGTCTACCCTGGTGCTGGACAGCATAACCGGGTGGTCAGACAAGAGCCGGGGAGGACCCCCCCTCCCCGCTGATCCATGTCTCGGTTATGCATGCCAGGTCTGCATTCTCCTCCAGGATAAGATTGTGAATTACCTGAGGCTTGTTGGCTATAGACCTGGCATTCAAAAGTACCAGAGTTAGAGTGGAGGGCAGGCTGGGCTGGCTACCTCGATACTGAGGTCACAGTCTCAGAATAACAGACAGCCTTCAAACATCTGTTCATTGTTCTTCTGACATGAGTAGGGACTGCGCCAATGCCATATCTCCCTCTGCCTGTGATCACCGGGATGTTAAAAGGCCCCTCGCTGGGCAAACAGGTCTTCCATTCCATATCAATAGAAAAGAAAAGAAAGTAAAGAACAGAACCCTAAATAATACCACAACTTAAAGAAAAGTGCAGGACAAATACAAATACAAAAATAAATACAATATTATACAGTATTATAATTAAAATCTCAATATAAGAGCCCCATATATAAAATTAAATTAAGAAACACCAAGAAGTTTTTATTTCTTTATTTTATTTATTTATTTTATTTTATTTATACCCCGCCTATCTGGTCAGTGAGGACCACTCTAGGCGGCTAACAACAGTAAAATGATACAATAACAATATAAATAAACAATTCTAATTAATAAAAACACTACAATATATTACGTTACCCCCACATATAGTCCAGGTCTGTCCTCCTCCACCTCTTAATCTTGTCCTTTTAAGTTTTACTGGTCTTGATGTTATTGGAGCTATTTTTAAAGTTGTTAAAGTTGATGTTATTAGTAGTAAAAACAGTGGAGTGAGGGTGTTATTCACGGGTTACATCACATAGGTCTTAAATTTGAGCATAGGGAACATCAGGAACAGTAAAGGTTCAGGCAGAAAGATATTCAGTTCCTGGCTTTTCTTTACCCTTCCTTAAGAAGGAAGTGTGGCGTCTCTGTAGATAGTCCAAGAGCAGCAGAGTGAGCAGACCAGTTCTAGGAGGAAGGCTGCCATTAGGGAACCCAAGATGGTAACCACCCAGCCGAGATCCACTATAGATAGCTCTCTCTCCTCCACAGCCACCCAGAAATTTTTCCCTGCCATCCTGCCACCAGAGCCTGGGATGGTCAGTTCCACCTCACCAACAGCCAAGACTTTTGGGGCTCCTGGACCTCAAATCCGTCTCAAATCGGGCAAGCTCGGGCAAGCTCATCAGGATGAAGGGGGGGGTGCGGGTCTGCAGCCTCCAGATCTCTCAAGTCCTCTCGCCTTCGGTGGCAGTCTCCGCTCTGGACTTGGGCTTGGTCACAAAAGAAAATATTGATGCTGGGTGACACTGAAAGAATATGCTTATGAATTATCCTAGAAACCATCTGTAATCAATAAACCTGTTTTATTAATAAGTCAGTACTGAATAGACCCTCATCTTCACTAAGTAAAATAGGTTGATAAAGAGATCAACTGGTGGCAGTGTGTGAAGAGAGGTTTTGGGTTACCTTCGTGAGCTCTGTGTTTGGGGAGACAAGCAGGGGCCATGAGGGTGAACGTCAGAATTATATGTTTCTAAACAATGTGAATGGGGCTCATTGACAAAGTCTAATGTAGGTTTAGATTTGTATGAAATGTAACTCCTTGCTCAGTGAAACTCAGAGGTCATTCATATATGGCCAATGAAATGTGTTCAAGAACTCACACTTGTTATGGCAAGATTGGCTTTCAGCATGACTGGAAGTGAGTGTAACATTGCAGCTCTCTAAGTTCTGTACTAAAACTCTGAACCCCTCTGTGAATCAAGCAATTCCCATTATTCTCAAGGAATTGCTGTTTAGTCAGATTTACTATTGACCATAACATCAGCTAACTACCAAGAATTACTTTTGCCAATCCCGTTTTGCTTCAGCTACACAAAAACTTCACTTAGGCAATGAGGAAAACATTTGAAATTCATCATGCCTGTTGCGCTATATATTTTAGACAATCTGTTTAAGAAAATATTATGTATAATGTGGGAGGCAGTTCAAAACAGGGATCTTCAAGAAGTGGTTGTTTTTGTTATCTAATTTGCTGATCGTGTATTTTAAGTGCTGATTCAACTATTCCTGAACTAGCACAACGTTTGGAAGAGAGAGATATTCTCCCAATGGTATCTGTTGCTTCTTGAGGAAGTCTGCCTGCACAGCATTAAAACTTGACTGTTCCCTACTTCAAGCTTTCCAATAAGCGAACCACTAAAAACATTGCATTGTTGGACATGGGCAATTAAATGATTTCTAGTTCATTAGTTTGCTTGTCTCTCTCCATCCAATCTTGGCAAACAGAACCAGTTTTCTCTGAGGGAGAATAATTTGACTACGTACCTCTGAACAATCATTTTACATCTTAAATCAGGACATGTAACAGTCTCCGAGCCTCGGCAGAGAATAAGTGCTCTAATACAATGCCACTGCTTTGACAGGCAAGCAGAGCCTGTATAGATAGAAACACAGAATAATGGAGTTGGACGAGGCCTATAAGGCCATTGAGTCCAATGCCCTGATCAATGCAAGAATCCAAATCAAAATATATCTGACAGATTATTGTCTGATTTTCTGTTGAAAGCCACCAGTATTGGATGCTTACCACCTCCCAAGATAATTGGTTCCATTGTCATACTACTCTAACAGTTATAACATTTTTCCTGATATTCAACCGAAATCTGGCATCCTGTAACTTGAGCCCCTTGTTATATGTCCTGCACTCTGAAATGATTGCGAACAGATTTTGTCCCTCCTCTGTATGACTACCTTTTATTTGAAAAGTGTGATCGCATTTTCCCTCAGTCTTCTTTTCTCAAGGCTAATCATGTTATTTCCTCAGTAGTTCTCACAGGGATTGGTTTCCAAGATATTAGCTATTCCACTAAATTCTGTGTCATCTGCAATTTTCATGAGCATTCTCTTCAACCCCTCATCCAAGTCATTAATAAAAACATTGAAGAGCACTGGGCCCAGGACTGAGGATAGTGATACTCCATTTGTTATTTCCTCCTAGTTTGAGAAGGAGCTACTGATAAGCACCCTCTAAGTACATTTCTATAACCAACTGTGCATCCGCTTGTTCTATCCAACTCACACCTAGTTAGCTTACTAATCAGAATATCATGGGACACTTTGTCAAAAGCTTTGCTGATGTCAAAATATATTACATCTACATCACTTCTGCCATCTAGCAATAGAAAATAAGGGGATAAGAGCAGGAAGGCACTTGCCAAAGCTGGTGCTGTTAGGGCATATCAAAGTAGAGTGGCCATCTAAGCATCATAACAAGACAGAGAAAGGCAACTTTGAAGGGGGGGTTTGCAAACGAATATATGATCTGCATTAGATTTGCACTTGTCACTTTGCATGAATAGCTGAAAATTTGGAAATAAATTTTGCATTTGAAACACAGATATATCACATCTTTCCACAACAGAAAAGATTGCATCCAGGTGAGTACTGTGCTAGCTCAATCTGCTAACCAGGTGCTAACTGTTAAGGAGTAACCTCAAGTTTTCTCTTCTCTTGTTTATGGTTCTCTGTCTTTCAGCAGGTATCCCGTGTGGTGACAGACTATGATTCAGCAGGCATAGGTTTGAATCTCTGCTCAGTCATGAAAGGTCACTGGGGGTGTGGAACAAGTAAAACCAGTTCTAAAATATCTCATTTACCTTGAAAGCCCAATTAGGTTGTTATAAATGTGTTCCAACTTGATCGCACACAGCAGCACAATATCTTTGAACTGGATACTGACTGGACAAAACAGAGTATGAGTGGGCAATGTTTCAGAGTCAGAGGGCCATGTTTCCTACTTCTCAACTCACCCTGGGCCATGTCCTGCTACTTTTTGTTAGAATGCATCTGCATTGGTAATGCAACTAGTTTTAAATCACAAGCCTTCCTGAAAAGGTACTGGGAGTACAACAATACTTAAAGACAAGGTGTGAACTCATTGCATGTTTTGTTTTCAAAATAAATACATTGCTTGTTCCCATCACACCATCTGATTTCAGCTGCATCAGGGTTGTCAAAACATGTGGGGATGCATGAATGTCATCAGCCACATATTCGTGTCACAGTTGTGGTCTGTCTCAGGACCAAATCACCATGACAGGTATGGAGTTTCAAAACTGCCCAGAACTGCTTTTTGGTAATGCTGCCACCAGATCCTTCTAAGAAAAAACCAAAAAGGCTTCCCAATCTGTAGAATGACTAAGTAGAAGGCCTAGGTATTAATACAATGCCCTCTAATTCACCTTTCAGACCAGGCTTGTAAGTTTTATAAAGTTTATTTAAAAAGAAGGTAAAACACGGAAAATAAGGGAACAAAGTAGATATTTCAAAAAGAGTCTAACAATTATAAAATTGTTATTAAAAGGTAGATACAGAGTATAACATATAAAACAGGATTCCCCAAACCTAATCATCTTAAGCTAACCTGGAAATAAGTCCAGAGTCATGAAAGGCCTAACTCACAAGTCACAGTCCCCCCCCCCCCCCCATTCTGGAGAACAGCCGGAATCAATCCTTTCTGTTCCTCAGAGAGAGACGTTGCACAAAGAGCCATGTTATGGGTATCCCTCTAATAACTTGTACTGCCCCTTTGAACTCAGCAGGGAGTGAGGAAAAGCAAAGGTAACAACAGCCATATATAGGATTATATGATTATATTCAATAAAGTGTTGGCCTGTGTTTAATCCATATTTCTGCTCTCGCATATTTATTCCGGGGTACTAGGGCAATGGTGTGTGTGTGTGTGTGTGTGTGTGTGTGTGTGTGTGTGTGTGTGTGTGTGTGTGTGTGTGTGTGTGTGTGTGTGTGTGTGTGTGTGTGTGTGAGAGAGAGAGAGAGAGAGAGAGAGAGAGAGAGAGAGAGAGAGAGAGAGAGAGAGATTTCAAGGGTTTTATTATTTAATTTGGGAAACATGAAAGGAGCCTGCCTAATAATTTATGAACATATTCAGGCAGCTCCCTAATGGCTGTTTCTTCCACTCCAGAAACACCATTGGATAGCTTCTGACATGAAGGACAATGACCATCCAACCTCTTCTTAATGTCTTAATCCCTTTCCTTTTTTCATCTGAAAAAAAAAGTAAAGGAATGCCAGGACCCTGATGGTCAGTGAGAGCAACAGGAATGATGACAGTGGAGCCTCCAGCGAAGCTCTTGTTCCAGAAGTCTTTCACCCCCACCTCTGTCAAGAATGCTACTGCCGGAATTTTGATTAGATTAATTAAGCAAGACTTCTAAAAATGGAAAGGAACATCTTAGCTTTATTTCTTCACTCATTGGTTGTCTGCCCTCAGGCTATCACAAGTAAATCACATGAAGTAAACATCTGTCACCAAAGTGTGAAGTTACTAGAAACAAAACAAACACATGGGGGGGGCACAATGGAGGAGAGCCTTCAAACAAAGGATATTTCCATCAGCTGTGGAGTAGAGTTTGTGGAAGGAGTCTGAGAATGCTTGGTGGGCAAGGAGGCAGAAATGGAGGAACCAGCTGGACCAACAGCATCCAGGGAGTCAAATGAGAGATATAACTAAATTCAGTTCTTCCAAAAACCTCTGGCTTATGAATGTGTAATATAGTGCTTATGTGACCATGATTCAAAAAGCCAGGAAATGGCCCAATAGTGTGGGCACAATGTTGTACCTATGATGCCAGCAAGAAAAACAATACCTAGATTTATGTAGCAAAGCCCCGAATGTTGACAACCGCAATTAATACCATTAAGTTTATTTGTACCTTTATTACTGAAAGATAGTGCAAAGCTTGGAAAGCTAAAATCCCAAACGAGGCGTTTTTGGCTTATTAAACAATGTTAGCTTTTCATGCTTAATCTGTCAGTTTGCAAATCTTGAGGACACGTTAGTAGTCTTATTGAGTTGCTGATTTTATAACTGTATCAGTGAAGCAAATTTCACAATAAATCATAAATTTAATTTTTGTGGCTGTTCTATGAATTGTTTAAACTGAGATTTAATTAAGTCTTTTGCCATTATTTTACTAAATTGTAGTCAATAGTTTTAATAAATAGGTTAACTATAAGTTTGAAACCCTTAATCTTAACTATTTTGATTATATTAGTCATATATTAGATATTTAAAGTTTTGTTTGATATACAGAAAGACAAACCCAATTTGTTATTACAGTGGTCCCTCGCTAGACAATTGACTCATGGGACAAAAAAACCCCAAGATGATTGGTTTTTGCAATCACTATGGTGCCTCGCAAGATGTTTTTTTCTATGACCGTGCTTCACAAGACTTTTTTTTTTGAGACAGATTCTTTGCAAGATTTCTTTTTAGACAGATGCTTCACAAGTCTTTTTTTTTTTTTTTTGAGGCCGATGCATAGGGAACCTCGCAAGACGATCTTTTCATAAGACGACAATTTTTGCGGAAGAAATTAAAATCATCTTGCAAGGCACCACTGTATTTATCGATTACTGAATGTCACTATGAATACTTACTAGCCGTAGGACTATTTTACAGATATATCATGGATATTACTTTTTAAATAATTAACTCTAGGACAGTTTCTACCTATGTCCATAGCTTAGTTTGGTTTATAACTTAGATTTTATACTATATATACCAGATTCAGTATCTCAGATCTTTATATTGTATTGTGTTAATTCATAGATATTGTAGTAGCAAAAAACAGAAGAAAACTTGAACTCAGAGCAAAGCTGTGCAGAAGAAAGACTCGCAATTATTTATGAAGTATTTTTTAACTATACTTATTAGATAATTATTTATTAGATAATAAAGTATTGGAGCCTCAGCTTCAGGATGTGTCCTTCCAGTGAGCACTCAGGGTTGATTTCCTTCAGAATTGATAGGTTTGCTCTCCTTGCAGTCCAGGGGGCTCTCAAGAGCTCTCAAGAGTTCTTAGCTCTTAGAAGAATACAATTGGTATCACTAAATTAATTGCTCATTCTAATTTGTTAGATGCTCAGAGATCTAAGCTTCCCAAACAAGGGGGTCATACTGTCCTTTCAGCTTATCATAAGACATACAAGTTGATCATTTTTTTTTGGTCTTAAAAAAACTTATTAACCCAGTGATGGGTGTCTCCATTGGCCAAAACACGGTGAGTTCTCATGCTCCTACAATGTTGATATGGGAATTAAATCATTATTAATATAAACAAAAAATATGGAGACTGAATACATATCTCCTATCTTGTCAAATGTTAATAAAATTTGGAGAGATATTAGGGACTTTTATACATGCAATGCCACTTGGAAGATTTCAACTGCCTTATTGTGGGATACTATTAAAACAATTCTTAGGAGTCTCTTTGTCCAAGAAGGATCACATGCTAAAAAAGAAAAAGAAAAATCTCCATAACATATTCATCAATGATATAGCTTGCCTTTCTAATAATCATAAGGAAACTGAATTAGATTATAAACAAATTGAATTAAAAGCTTTGGATATTGGTAAAATACAAACATCACTAATATATTTAAAACATCGGCACTATGTATCGGATAAGAAAAACTCAAGGATGTTATCCAGAGCTGTCAAACAGAGAATGAGTAAAATTGGCATAACTTCAATTAAATCTGAATGAGGCAGGCTGCTCACAAACCATATAGATAGTAACAAGACCTTCCAAGATTTATGTATGAAACTATATAAACTGGAGTTAAATCCTGATAAAAATGATATAACATGCAACATTATATTTAATATTTAAAGTTATGTTTATTCAGTGATCTGCATAGAGATCTCTTCACAACTTAAGAGAAGGAGGTGATTAAAAATATTAAAATAAGTAAATCTCCAGCAACAGATAGGTTCTCAACAGAATGCTATAGATTTTTTTATACCAGTTTGATATTGCATCTTGTCATCTTTATTAATTTATATACTGTCTGGGGGATCTATACTAAATAGTTCATTGCAAACCAGGAATTTGATAATCCTAAAACATCAAATGCTAATAATGTGTGTATGTATTCAGAGATCAAACTGGCTTTATGCCTGGCCACCAACTTACCAATATGATTAGGAGGGCACTTAATGTAAATCACCATTGTCATCTATATCAAAGATGATGATTAGCACTTGATGCTTTAAAAATGTTTGCATTGAATGGCAATATTCATTTACACTGTTGGTCAAGTTAAATTTTGGAACTACATTTGTATCTTATATCCAGATTGTTTTCCAGCTCTCAGACATTATTAATACCAATAGATATGACTCCACTTCAGTCACAATGGATAGAGAGGAACCAGACAGGGATG
Organism: Pogona vitticeps; assembly: GCF_051106095.1. Taxonomy (NCBI): domain Eukaryota; kingdom Metazoa; phylum Chordata; class Lepidosauria; order Squamata; family Agamidae; genus Pogona; species Pogona vitticeps. The sequence goes on from NC_135786.1 coordinate 99,772,204, forward strand.
CCCATTTTCACTATTGCTATTTGTCTTCATAATTGAACCTTTTCTGGAATTTATACAAATAAATTCAGATATTGAAGAAGTAGAAATAAATGGCAAAACATATTTGATTAACCTATTTGCTGATTATATTCTCCTCTTCCTTTCTAATCCACAGAATGGGCTGTGCGTGCACGTGAACAATTTCAAATATATACACAGCTAAAAATTATTCTGAGTCAAAACTTCCATGTATGAACACTCAACTACTTCTACAGAATAAAATTCAGAATATGTCTTGTGGCAACCACCCACATCACTCATGTCATTCACATTCATGAGCTGATTTGCATGAACCTAGGAGAGGGCTGGAGAGGCGGAGTCAGCAGCTACATGAGGCTTGGCTGGAGAAGGAGGAGTCAGATAGAGCTGGTTAGTCAGAGAGACAGAGCTTATTAGAGATATACCGTATTTTTTGCACCATAAGACGCACTTTTTCCCCACAAAACAGGGGGTGGAAAGTCTGTGCGTCTTATGGAGCAAAGAAAACAGATTATATTTTCCTGTTTTCTTCTCCTAAAAAATTGGTGCGTCTTATGGAAAGGTGTGTCTTATGGAGTGAAAAATAGGTAGTGAGGGTGGTAAGGAAACTGCAAGTTAAAATAACTATGTACTGAGGGAACTGTTGATGAATTGCTTATGTATACGGAATATCTGAAAAACATATGTTATTATTCTGCTTCACTTCAATAAATATTCTGTTTCTGTTCACAAGACAAGTGTTCTGACTTACGTAATTTATATTGTGGATTGAAGTAATCCACTGGTGGCAGCAGGAAGAGAACATGGCGTGCACCTTTGTGAGGGAATAATAAACAGGAGGCACATGGGTATTGTGACAAATTGGTGTCAGCTTGTGGGATATGTAACGTGAGCTCTCTGTTTGGTGAAACAAACAGAGGTCACGAGGAAAACATCACAGTCTGTGGTGATATTATGCTTTTCCAGCATAGAAACAATTTTACCTAATGACATAAATCAACTACTTCAAAAAATTCATAAAATATTAGATATCTATGTTAAAATTAAAATTAAAAGTGGAAAGATCTCTGGCTGTCACTGCTTGGCAGAATTGCAATTATTATAATGTTTATTCCTCCAAAAGTTTTATTTCCAATCCAAACATTACTGATTGAGCCAGGCAATATTCAATTCCCCAAAAGACAAATGCAATTAGAGCATTTTGTGGCTAAAAATGTTAAAAAACATATTTTCTAAAACAATTATAAATTCTTGACAAGAGAGGATAATTCAATATCATGGGTCATTATGGAAAGTGGAAATAAAAATCAGATACAATATTACCTTTCACCATTTCAATCTCAGAGGTTTAACATTATTAATTTAGAAAATCACTTCCTAAGTGTAATGTATACATGCATACAATGTATGGAAGCGCTGGGTCAAACTATGGGCTCTGTCCATTGCTGAACCATCCACAATTCTATTCTAAAAGGAACATCAGCCAGTATAAAACCCAGATATCCTGTGGGTGTCTTTAGAATGCAATGGATCACCAATCAATAGTAATGCCTTCCAGATAACACTTCAAGGTAGCAATTCTACTTGGTATCAAAAGTTCCACATGTGACATTTTCTTAAGCATGTAATGCACACTCAGGGACCATCAAGACCATTAATACCGTATGAAGAACTTCGTGCTTCATTTACCAATGCAACTAGGGAAACAGGCATCAAAAAGTTATAAATAGATGATGTGTGAAAAAGTAAAGGGTAAAATGGTTTGGGAACAGATCTTATTTCTTCAGTATTGGATTTGGACTGGGAAAAGATTTGGTCAGTGTTCTCTTTTAAATCAACTTCTGCCCACTGCAAAGCTAATCATAAGAATTATTGCCAGCATAGTACATTTTTTCCAGCTTTGTAAAAATCAATGTATAAATTATTGGCTAGTATCCTTTTGTGTAGACACAACAGGAGTGATGTCACTGACAGACTGCCTCTAATTAAATAGTTACTGCTTCACTTTTGGGTTGTACAGAACTTTCAGGCAATTAGACAAAGTAACTTAAAACCTCAAATCAAAGCTAGAACTTTTTTATTAGCTGCAACCTGCCACAACCAGTAATGTTCCTGTGGAGCTATGGAACAGGATACAGGTCAATGTATTGGAAAAAGCACACCAGTATATCTGACCAATGTACACTGGTATGCAAAACATTTATTAGTCATTCTAGGACATGTTTTTTAAAAATTAGCATTTTCTAAACTGTATAAGGAAAAGTGGCTTGCATAATTTTATGTTGTTTGAAAAGTCCTCTTTCGGTTAACGGAAAGATGCCTCCGTGGAAACCTGAGAGATCATCAGAAAAATGACAGGAAAATTCATATTTATGTGGTTAAAGCAGCTGTTGGCAGTTGCATTAGGAAAAGGACTGTCCTTTGGGTCACACAGAAATAATGTATAATTTAGGTTGGTCGATGTTTGTGGAGCAGCAGCCATACAATGCTGATTCAGTCACACTTAATATGCTAAGTAGGACTTGATCAGGTCAGATACTGGTTGTAAAGTTCCCCTAGGAACATGTGAGTTATGTTGATGATGCAGTGAGTTGCTCATCTCCTTGACAGCCTCTGCTTATCCTGTCAAAGTGCTGCAACGTAACATTTAGGGCAAAACACAAATAAACACACTCATAGTGCTGATGGTTTTTCTCCTAAGGTCACCTCTTACAATGGATGTCTTGGCACCATCCTATTAATAGTAATTCATGTAAAATTATCAGCTTAGTGTGATTAACATGACCTTAACTAGACTGATCAACCAATTAATTTTGTTTTTTCCAACATCCATTTTGGAAAGAAATCTCTGTTTCTTTCATTTATGGAGAAATGTGTTGATTTCAGTAAGTTATCAGAAATGGACTGAACAACACCATCAGCCATCTGCACTGCCCAAATATAATGTACAGTGGTGCCTCGCTAGACGATGATAATCCATTCCACTGAAATTGCTGTTTAGCGAAATCATTGTCTAGCGAAAAGCATTTCCCCATTGGAATGCATTGAAACCTGTTTAATGTGTTCCAATGGGGAAGAATCGTCGTTGTCTAGCGAAGATCGGCCATAGGAAAGCTGCTTTGCGAACTGCCGATCAGCTGTTTAAATAGCTGTCTTGCGAAGCTTAGGTCCCGAAAACACCTGTTTTGCAAGCACGGAGGGAGTTGACGAAATAGTTGTCTAGTGAAAATTGGTTTGCGAAGCAGGGACCAAACATTGTCCAGCAAAATTCCCCCATAGGAATCTCTGTTTTGTGAATCGCTATAGCGATCGCAAAAAGTAAATGTCTAGAGAAAAAACTGTCATGCGGGGTAACTGTCTAGCGAGGCACCACTGTACACAGATATTCACTGTAAGGCAAAAGAACTTCTGGAGAGCCCAGTGGTTTAGGTATCTGGCTGCAGAGCCAGAGGTTGGAAGTTCGATTCTATGACAGAGGCTGAACAAGATGATCTACATACACTACAGTATCTCTTCCAGCTCTGCCATTCTAAGATTACACTTTTGAATGTAAATAATTGTGTTCTACCTGCCTGTCATGTAGCTGGCAGATAAAGAAAAGGAGATTCTCAGATAAACAAAAGAGTATCCCATAGCACCTTTAAAATTAACTTGCTTGATGTTGCATAAGTTTTAGTAGACTTCAGCCCACTTTACCTGCACTGTGGTGTATTACCTCAGAAAACAAATATTTATACAAAGCTGCCTATATACATAGCCACCAACCATCCCTCTTCACGTAAAATATATTGATGCACCCTTTTACCCCAGGTAAACATGTGAGTTTCACTTTTAAAGAACTTTAAAAGTACAGAGATCAAAAACACCCTGCTTTCTAAAACTCAGCCTATTTAAGACAAGACTTTCTTCCTATGAATATACACCAGCTGAACAGTGTTTGTAAAGATAATATGACTAAAGATAAGAACAAGTAGCAATTCTGCTGTTTATTCTGCTGATCTTAACAATGGCTGAAATCTAAATCCAGTAGAAAGTCACAACTAGAATAGGTCCATTGAACCAAGAGATTTTACGAGCTAGCTCACCAAATCCCCACTGATTTCATAAACCTGCTCTAGTTGCAAGTTATTACTGGATTTCAGCCACTATGAAGCCATGTATTTAATTTCAGTTCATCTGTATCATTAGTGATATAGTGGACAAGACATGAGATGGCTAGTGAGATAATGTAGTGCAGGGGTTGGCAATCTTTCAAGGTCTGCATCTTGGAGGGCCAATTTGTACACCAACTCCCAAAATATATCTTACAAAATGGGTAAGGTTTTTTTTTAAAAAAAGTTTAAATGTTTAAAAATGCACAATACTTGTAATACTTGCATATATACAAAATCTCACCACCTCTGCCTATCACAGTGCCTTTACAAGGCAGCATGACCTAGTATCAGAAACACAAATCATCTACTGGTCCTGCAATCTAATTTATGTCCATCAACAGTATGGAGACAAAAGAACAACTGGTCTACACACATGCCTCAGGATACATGAGTCTGAGATCTTGATCAGGAAACTGGAACACCCAATGGTTAGGGACTTTAATGCACACCCTAGGATTGGTATAGACATGCTGCTTGATCCAAGTTATAAAAAAGGAGAATGTTGGGATTTTGTAGACTTGGCACCCTAAGACCTCATGGTGTAACCCTAGAGGTCAAAATCTGACATCATTTATTTACCTTGTATCTTCTATTTTCTATACCTGCCAACTAGGACATAGCATAACATTGGCCTAAAGTTGTTCAGCTTTCTTAGCCACTCTACTAAAACTGTGTTTTAACTGACCAGTGGCATTCCTCTCTCTCTCACCCACTCTGTGTGTGTGTGTGTGTGTGTTTGTGTGTACAGGTGGCTATTCAGATAACATGTAATGCCTCTGATGGAAGTTGGCTGCAGTCCTCAAAAGCTTATGCGAAATAGCACTGTTTGGTCTTTAAGATGCTGTAAGATTCTTGTGTTGGTTTTCAAGCAACAGATAAATGCAGCTACCTGTGGAAATCTCAAAACAAACAGTTGCCATTTGTAATTCATTCTCACAAGGGCAGTTGAATACACAAGAATGCAGACCCATAATTTTAAGAGATAAACACAGAAACTCTCTGCTTGGTTAGGATATCTTTCAGTTTCACTTTTTATGTCAAAACAGCAGCACACTGGCTTTTAAAAATCTAACAGGTAACAGAACATGTTACTTTTCAAATGGCAGAAATAAGTGAAGACTGCATTTTTGCAAAAAAACATTCTAATATGGTAACCTTAAATATTAGCTCCAGAGCCCCAGCCTCTGACTTTTTGTTTTTATTCTGACTGACTTTTTTAAAAAAAAAAGTTAACAGTGAAGACGGGGAAGGTTATCATCCATGCACAATAGGTTTATGGATGACAAAGACGATGAAAAGAGTAATGAAGCAAAGCAAAACCAAGCAAAATGTGCTGCTTATATATAGCCCCATAATGCTTAAAGCACTCTCTGGGGGTGTTTACAATTAAATTATGCAGGCTACACAATCTGCTCACCCCATGTACTCAGTTTACTGATCTAGGAAGGATAGGAAGTTGAGTCAAAGTTGAGCCATCTACCTGAGCCCAGGATCAAACTCAGGTTGCGAGCAGAATCTTAGCCATCGCACTGCAAGATCTCCCTCTGAAAGAAGTTAAGTGGATCTCTCCAAGAGGAAGAATCTTTTCAGTTGTGCTTCCTTTCCCACACAGTCTCACCTGGTGGTTCTTCTCTCTTCAGTGCCAGGAGAAGATCTTTCTCCCCTCCCCTCCCAGGGGTGTTACATTTCCAGATAGTATCAGATTTTACGGCTGCTTTTATTATTTTCTCCTTTCCTTAAAAAAAAAAAAGAATTCATGCTACGGGATGGCATTGTATTCTTTTAACTTTTTATAATCTGCCCAGAGGATGTAGTTCTTTGTATGATTTTTTTTAAAAAAGGCAAACGAATAAACTTCACCACTACCACCATTGTTGGAAATTTCTGCTAGAGCCTTAAGAATACTGACTGGGTTAGCTTCAAGTTTTGCTCCCTGGGCACTGGCAGCCCCATGGGCAAAACATGTTACATTTCCTGTGGGGAAGAGAAAGAAGCCATAACCCCACAAGAGCAATTTTCTCCTTCTCCTTCTTCTTTTTTAAAGCAATCCCTTTCTCCACTCACAAAATCAGGATACAGTGATATCAACTTGGGAGACTTTCTCGTAAACAGACATTCCTTGACAGTTCTCCATAGAGTACTTATATATTGGTTTACAACAACAGCAACAGCAGCAGCAGCAGCAGCAGCAGCAGCAGCAGCAGCAGCAACAACAACAACAACAACAACAACAACAACAACAACAACAACAACAACAACAACAAAAGGGCATCAACAGAGGGAGAGAGTTATCCCTGTCTCCAAGTTCCTAGAGTTTGCCTGTATTGAGAACAGTGCTTACGGCCCAAGGGCAGGTAATCTTCTAGGTTTGTAATATGGAAATGTAAAATAATCAGTTTTTAAAATCAGGACGACTGCCAGTTTGGGATGTGTGCGAATAATTCACATTTTTTTTAAAATCAAATCTCAGTCTCCCAAAGAATTCAAGACATAGATAAGCAAAGCCAAGAGTTAAAAAAATTTGGTGGGCAGGAAAAGGACTTCTTCATTAAAGCTGCAAATTACTTGTTATTTCCTCCTTTTCAGAATTACATTTTGAATTTCTTCCTGAACCCATCAGTTCTAGTTTCCTTCATTCCTAATATATTTCATCAGCTAGTTAACATCATGAATTCAAGATCTATTCAATGTACTTTCATAACATTCGCATTGTTGAAACAGAGTCATTCTCATTCCCTTGTCCTTCCCTATTAGGGCTTAGGGCTTGACTGGAGCTGAGTTGATATGCTTGATAAATTTGTGGATTGTGAGACATGAACTCCCTCCACACACATCCTCCCAACTGCACTTTGAATTTGCTCCCTGTGGCTATTCAGAAACTGTACAACTGAAGAAGAGACAAGGCTGCAATGTAGTTTGGGAAAACAGAGATATTTGTCTGTTGTAACATTCAAAATGTCCCCATCTTGCCTAGACTACTATGCCAGGGCAGAATATACTGGAAGGTTGTAAAAGCTACCCAGTTGCTTAATTTATTGGTAATCCGATTTATTTTCTTATGATGCTGTGTTGTAGACAATCACATAGTACTGGAAGATAAGAAAATGTCCCAAATGTTAACCTTTCCATTAACTAAGATGAAACTCTGGATTTAGTTAATGGATTAGGAGAGGTAGCAGAACATGAGCATTTTCAGAAAGGACCACCATTATCAGACTAGCATTTAGTTCCTGTTGGTCTAATATTCCACTATCACCAGACACCTTCAGAATTTTTGTTTCCCCTGCTGTGTATTATGCTGTGTATTATGGAGTCACCAGTGGTGGTTGCTAATATTTTGTGGCTCTCATCATAGCACAGGGAGAGAATGAGAGATTTATTTATTTGTGAGGAGAATGCCCATGAGAGTGTCCTAAGTGGTCTGTCTAGCCCCAGCCCAGGGGAGAAGTGTTATATGAGGAGAAGCATTACATGAAGACAGAGGGAAACACTGAGTTTGAAAAGAGGAAGATTTGGTATACTGAGATACAGAGAGTGGAACTCTTGACAATTGTAGAAGAGGGCAGCCCACTATAGGAAAAGGGAGAAGATTCCCTGGGAGGAATATAAAGGAGGCTCTGGAGGAGGCAGAGGAGAAGTAGTAGTAGGAGGAGGAGAGTAGAGAGAAAACCAGTTCAGAATGGGACGAAAAGGGAACCTGGAGTGATGCCCAGGAAGAGATGGGCAAGGCCTATAATGTAGAGGAGAAGAGGACTCAGAGATGAAGGGCAAGTGGGACTGTTTAATGAAAGAATATCCCTAGAGAGGGGTCTTGGTTCAAATATGGGAGCCTAAAGGAGAAGGGGAGAAGCACTGAAAGCCCAAATTGCCACCATGCCCTCACTACTGGGGAGAGTCCTGATAGAGATCAAGTCCACAACATCAGACCAGGACAGATCCTGACAAGCTGACCCTAACCCCACTGAAACACGGGAGAAGGAAGTGGCAGAAAGAGTGACAAAATTGGCTGCAAGAGCAACATTGAGGGTCTCCGACCCAAACTCACTACCCTTTGGGACTCTACCTGCCACATTTCCATCCCCCACTGTGATTGTATGAAACCTCTCTTTGGTGGGCCTCTGCCTCTGAAATTCATGGTGCCTGCCCGTATGAGAGACAATAGACTCAGATGTCCCAGTACCCTTAACTTGGGGTGTGAAAAGTGACAAAAATGTAACTAAGAGGTTACCATCATCAGAACAGATCATTGTTGACCCTGTTTTCCAAATTCAAATAACCCCCATTTTGTTTGATCCACCTGGTGTGAACTCCATGGATCAGGGAATGGAGGAGGGATGACTGCGGACCCTGGGAGGAAATTAGATCACATTATCATGCAAGCATTTCTGTCAGCATCACCTTTTCAGTGCCTAAGCATTAGAATTTAACACAAGACCATAAAAATGCACTGAAATATAAAAATACAGCAGTGTATGAAGAGGAAAGTAGGCCCTTATGCTTCTTAGGGAATTCAGGAATGTCCAAATTTCTCCTTGCCTCCAGTGACATGGAAAATGAAATCAGGGAGAGGGACATGCAGTCTAGTCTGTTTATGTTTAATTCAGATACAGTCAAAACAACATGCCTTGGTTCAAACAAGCATCTCCTATTTCTTCCCATTTTCTGTCCTCACTTAAAATACAGTCACTTGTTTTGGTATTCTTTCTTCTTCCTCCTTGTCCTGCAAATAAAATTTCACGCATTGCCATAGGCATACAGATGAAATGGTAGGACGCACATCGTGGTTAAGGACAATGAGGATAAGGTCACCTAGTGAATTCTTAGATATTCAGTCACGCTAGAGATGGGTAAGAACTTTGCTTCAGCTTGTTTTTATAGAAATTGACTCACATTTGTGTTTTTTAAAAAATCATATTCTGGGGTAGAAATACTTCGACTTTAAAATTCAGGTGTAGAAGAGCTTGAACAAGTAGATTTGAAATCTCTGCTGAGAAGTTGGACCAACAGAGGGGTCCCTTCTTACACATGGGCCTTTTCCTTCTGTCCAGTGCAGCGACCCGGTGGACTGGCAGCTTCTGCTTATGGCAGCCATTTTGAAAATTAGAAATGCAGTCTATATTTTAAAATGATGAGGTTATACGAGAGAGTGTATAAAAGAGAGAGGGGAGAGCCTTTACCACTTTTACTTTTTTCAGCATTTACTGGTTGACACACTCTGTTTTCCTACATAATATCTCACTTGATTTCTGCTACCTACAAATGCCGTGGGAATGCTGTCAAAAATGTTCCCAAGTAAATGATGGGAGCTGGGTGAATAGCTCTGCAGGATAGGCCTCTGGCTGCAGAGCCAGCTGTTGGGAGTTTGATTCCCCACTCCGCCTCCAGCGAGAAGAGCCAGCCTGTGTGGCCTTGGGCAAGCTGTACAGTCCCAGGATGCCCCCCAGAAGAAATGAATGGTAAATCACTTCTGAGTATTTTCTACCTAGAAAACCCTGGAAAGGGTCACCATGAGTTGAAATTGACTTGACAGCATGCGCGCGGACACACATGTGCATGCACACACACATGCATGCGCACACATACACACCAGAAAGGCAAGCCTTCTTGCATGCAAACTATTGGCATTTCCTGATGATTTTTTTTATGTTTTCCTTGAAGTTTGGGATGACTTCAGTGTACCTACGTCTCACTTTCTGCAAGGCCACCATCAAAGGAGCTGCTACATGACAATCATTTTTTTTATTTGATGCTATGTGAAAGACGAAGCCGCAGAGAATTAGACCTAGTGAAAAATTCCCATCCGGCTGGGTGATAACAATTTCAGCTGCTTCATCAAGAAACTTCACATGCCCAAGAGGCAGGGTGGCGTAGGAGCCATCAAAGAGCTTTGGATTCCATAGCCTTCTAGGCTTTATCACTCATAACTTAATTACTGGGCTTAAGTCTATAACACCAGGAAGAAAAATCACTTGGGAATGTTTCTGACAGCATTTCTATGAGTGCTTCACAGAAGTATTGGTGGTTTAGAAAACAAGGATGTACTATTGCTATTGCCTCAGAAGAATACAAAATACTTTGTATATTGTGCCTGAAACATTGTGTTAAATACATAATTGAATGAAATTTCATAATCTATACAGGGAAAAACACAAAAAACACACACCAGGAATGAGGGGAGAAATGTAAGTAGTTCACATTGTAATACAGTACAAAGTGCCCTATTTAGCACATGAGAATCAGAATCCAATTATCACTTGTCTTTTTCCAGTTTTGGAGGCAAACAACATGAGATTTTTTAAAATGTTCCAGAGTCCATTAAATAGCCTACTATAAGGTGCAGTACAGGATGCTTTTCTGTCGCCGTTGATGAAATAAAGTTAAACCAAGTTACCTTTTAGAAGTAATTTGTTCCCATCGCTCAATGTTTGTGAACTAAACAATTCACATTCTCAGATATAATAATTCAAATAAATTGGAAATACAAAGAAAAAACTGAATCCACTACCCTACCTCAAAATTAAATAGCACAATGATGATAATACACCGCACAGATTGAAAACATTGTGATATGGCACTAAAGATTTCTAATTTAGAGAAATATACAATAAAATAGGAGGCATGCTTTAAATATGTAGCCACATCGCAAATGGCAATAGAAAATATCAGTAAATATAATAAAACCAGCAGTGTACTATAACTATATGCAGTCATATAAAATATAATATTTGAAAATTCCAATTAAAAATAACAAGATGCATTTCATCCTTTGTCTTCCTCAGCATAGAATCTAGAATCTTGATGTTGGAAGGGGCTTATTAGGCCTTTAAAGTGAAACATGCCCAATTCTTTCAGTCCTTCCTCATAAGGCTTGGTTTCCAGCCCCCTGATCATCCTTGTTGGCCTCCTGTGAACTTGTTCCACTTTGTCAGCATCCTTTTTGAAGTGCAGTGTACAGAACTGGACACAGTACTCAAGATGAGGCCTAACAAGTGCCAAGTAGAGGGGAACAAGTACATCATAGGATTTGGAGACTATACTCCTGTTAATGCAGCCTAAAATAGCATTTGCCTTTTTTGTAGTCACATCACACTGTTGGCTCCTATTCAGTTTGTAATCTACGATGATTCCAAGATCCTTTTTGCTCATAGTATTGCTGACCCAGGCATCCCCCCATCTTGTAACTGTGTGTTTGATTTCTTTTTCCTAGGTGTTTTGCGTTGCACTTGTTCCTGTTGAATTTCATTCTGTTGCCTAATTAGATCACCTTGAATTTTGTTTCTGTCTTCCAGGGTATCAGCTATTCCACCCAATTTTCTGTCATCTGCAGGTTTGATTAGCATTCCCTGCACCCCCCGATCCAGGTCATTAAAAAAATGTTGAAAAGCACACTGGGCCCAGGAGTGAGCCCAGTCTGAGAAGGAGCAATTGATAAGCACTCTCTAAGTACATTTCTATAACAAGCATCTGCTTGACAGTTGCCAGTATTCTATCTAGCCTGCACCTAGTTAACTTGCTAATCAGAATATAATGGGGCACTTTGTCAAAAACTTTGCTGAAGTCAAGATATACAATATCCACAGCATTCCCTCTGTCTATCAAAGAGGTTACCAGATCAAAAAAAATGAGATCAGAGTAGTCTGGTAGGATTTATTCTTGACAATTTCATGTTATTACTGCATTGTTTTTGGATGCTTTGCATAGTGACCACTTTATAATCTGTTTATAATCTGTTCCAGAATTTTCTCTGGGATGTCAGGCTCCCTGGTCATTAGTTCCCAGTATCCTCCTTTTGCTCTTTTTGATGATAGGGAGAACATTAGCAGCACTTTTTAAAACAAGGGAGTATGAAAGGATAGTATTTTTTTAAAAGGGGGCATGAAATCCCCAGACAATACTTTGGATGCCAGATTCTCATAACTAGTCATGGGACTATAGGGAGATGCAATTGCCACAAGGCTTGGATTCTTAGGTAGCAAATTTTAGAATACTCAAACCCACTTTTCTCTAGCTCCATTCAAGCTTATTAGTCATATTTCTAGTATACAGGCTACTGACAGAATTCCGTTCCAGCTGAAACATTAAGAAATTTAGCCCCAAGGTGACTGTATTTCTTCCAGCCTCTGGATTCAATTGTCAATCCAGGCAACTTCTTTATATAGAATGTAGAGGAGGCTCATCTTGTCCTGTGGTTCACACAGCAAAATATCCTGGGTTGGCCCAGTCATCCTTCCTTCAAAAGCCCATCAATGGCCTTTGATTTGGGATGACAGGGACAAATGCAGTAATACCATTTCAAACCATTTTCACCTTTTGGGGGGAAAAAATTGATGCTTTTTAGATCCAAATGTTTTCCCTTTTAATGAGAAATTGCTCTTAACTATTCATCATCAAACACAAATGAGTCTCTTAAATCCCTGTAAACTGTACAAAGTATTTTGATTTTGTTATCCAAAATTAGTGGACAGTCAGAGTAGAAACACATTTGCCATTCATGATTATTTTCATCGTAATATATATTTACCAGCCCGAATTTTCCCAAGCTGTTGTACCTTTAGATTATTCAAATCTGCCAATCAGCTCTGTATATTAATGTGGCATTTGTGTAGGATTATGCTCTACTTTTTTACAGAGGCTTTAAATACCTCCATCCACGCCATTCTGTGCATGAAACTGTGGGCATATGGAATTTCTAGCCACATGTTGCCTTCTTCTGTTTCTTAGAAACAGATTCCATAGAAAAACCTTATGAGAACGCATGATGGGAAGGAAGCAGTAATGAAATTTTAGAATGGTGTATATTCTGGGAAGAAACCAGATTGCATTGCATGTCTTTTCATTATACATTTATAATGAAATGCCATCATCCCTTGTTTTCAATACATTGCTCATTATGCAAGCAGGCCAGTGTGTGTTACATTCCCAGACATTGCCCTACATCAGTGGTCCCCAACCTTGGGCCTCCAGATGTTCTTGGACTACACCTCCCAGAAGCCTTCACAACCACCTCTGCTGACCAGGATTTCTGGGAGTTGAAGTCCAAGAACATCTGGAGGCCCAAGGTTGGGGACCACTGCCCTACATTGCACTGTATGATGTGAGAGTTACTTTAAGAACCAAACAAACAAATAAGTTAATGGCAAACATTTATTATAGTACTGGTGAAAGGCCCATCGTAGTGACCAGCAGGACTGTTGAGTGCCTTTCATTATATCCTATGTGTAAAAATATGCTGCATCCATGCATGCAACCAGCCTTCTCAACAGAGGCTGGTCTACTCACAGTCAATGATATCATGGCCTCATTCTGAGTCTAGCACAGTGCAGCCCCCAAGAGGAGTGATCACTTTTTCCTCAGAGGGACAAGTTGCAACAATTTACTTACGAGGGATAAAATAAAAGGGTGTTGCTATGGCTGCCACTATAATTACAAACATTCTCACAGGTTGACTCCTTTGGAAAATTATTGTTCTTCAGTCACATACATAAACACTCCAAATATTATCATAGAACACAGGCATACATGTCAGAACAATGAAAATGTTACTATTTGTGTCAGAACCATCTCTGAGTAAAATACAGCTCTTTGTTGGTTTATCTTCTTTGGCAATGAATAACTGACTGTTGGTACTTGGTGTTCACCTATAATTAGACTGAACGTATGTTTAAGACAGTGAAGGGTAACATGTGATCCTAGATATTGTTGAAGTGAAATTCTTGTCCATCCTAGCAAGCATATTTATTGTTAGGATTATAGCAATATAAACTACATTACTGATTCCTACTTTAAGACAAGCTTGATAAAGAGTCTAGACCACCAGGATTCTTATGTCCTACATGTTTAACAATCACTCATCTTTTTGGTGTGAATTACAGTGTATGGGACCAGTTGTTGCTTATCATAGTAATTGGTGAATCAAGACTGTTATTTCAGTTGTTGGATCATATATTCCGCAAGACCAACTAGAGCAGTGGTTCCCAACCTTAGGTCCCCAGATGTTCTTGAACTACAACTCCCAGAAATCTTGACCAGCACAGCTAGTGGTGAAGGCTTCTGGGAGTTTTAACCATGAATATCTGGGGAACTAAGGTTGGGAACCACTGAACTAAAGGGTAAAATTGTAGCTTTAAATCCAAGAGTTCAGTTAAATCATAAGAGTTCAGTCACTGGGTATCTGGACCATGTTTTGACAGATGGATAACATTAACTTTTAACATGGGAATAAGACCACCATTTACCATTATGGTCAGTCCAATCCTAACAATACCTAATAAGGAAAAAAAATCATCTAAAATTAGTAGCTGTAATCCCATTGGTGCTTGCATAAGGGTTGCATAAGTTGCTCTAGCTAACTGTGGCCAATTAACAAGAACCCAGGGTGCATCTCAGTTGTGCATATGATATGGCATAAAAACTGAGATGTGTGTGTATCTCATCAATTATCTGCAATAAGTCATAGTGTATTGCATAGATAGTGTGGAAATAGGATTCTGGTTAATGGAACATATTTCTGGGTTCTTTCTGCATCACGTCTTTATTTATTTATTTATTTATTTATTTATTTATTTATTTATTTATTTATTCATTCATTCATTCATTCATTCATTCATTCATTCATTCATTCATTTATTTAATACCCCACCTATCTGGTCATTGCGACCACTCTAGGTAGCTATCTTTGTTTTTATCTTTTGTTTTTAAAGATATGCATCCATACAGGATATACGCAATATTTGATTAAGAGTAAAATAGTTAAAATTAAGATCTATTATTACTTTATACTGCAAAATATAGAATCAAACTTGAGCCAGGATCCAACCGGGTACTTGGCTTGATAGAAGCACTGTTCTTTCCTGTGGATGGTTTTGTCTTCTCCCTCACTGAATCCTGCATCAATTTATTATTTTAATATACAAAGGCAGATGCTCTGTGTAATAGTGGCACACAGCGTTCTGGTAACATTCCAAAGTACAGCTCTGCTCTCTGGAAAAGTAGAAAACAGATCTAGAAAGAGCCATATTCCTTCCATTCCACAAAGTTCCTATGTATGCTTAATATCTTCTTTGGAGAGCTTGGAAAGAGTAGAATTCTGGGTGCAGTGGAAGGCTCAAGAAGAGGAGGAGGCAAGAATGCAGAAAACCAGTTGTAGATGCTGTGTGGGAAAGGCATGTTCTTCCAGACTCAAGTGGAATCTGGCCACTATGTCTTACAGATCTTTGTGCTTATCTATTGTCCTGTGAATAAATGTGAATTCAACTCTCCGTCTATTAATCCAGGGTGTCCACCTTTTCTAAGGCCTCAGCCTTACCAATATTGTGCTTTTGCTCATGATTTCAACTCCCATCCAGACAACGTCAGTGCCACATTTACTCAAATGTTCTTAGCCACAATGCTGCCTGGCCCTTGGACCTGATGTAACTTTTAGCACTGGGTGAGGATGCCAAATTGGCAACTGAGATGGGTAAATTTCATCATAGCAATTAGTTCAGTGGAAGTCTGTGAAGACATTAAATGTCACTGTGAATATTTTGTGTCAGGATACAACCTCTTCCCTTTCTTCTCCTCCTCCCTCCCACACACAGCTCTAAGCATGCATAAGAGGTTGGACTACTAAAGGGCTCTATTCTCCTTGAGATCTGACATGAGATCTGGAAAGCTAAGAGAAAGGAAAGTTAGAACTGGTACCCTAACTGGCACTAATGTGATATCATCCGTATATCATTCTAACTAGATTTGCCATAGCAACTAAGCAAAGCTTCTTCCTTTGGCATCATTACCCTCCCAGTCCAGAAATAACAAGTTGAGACACATTGTTGGATTAAAACTTGGGCCACAGCTTTATTAACTGTTTAAATTGTATCCTACAAAATACAAGGGGGCTACCATAGTGTGAGTTCCATTTCTGTCTGGATAATCCTAGATTTCCGGATGCTTCCTAGAGCAGGGCGAGCTCCTATTATTGAGTTGTGCTGTCTGCTGAGCAGCATGCCTTCAGTTGCTCTGTGAAATGGTACCCCCCAACCAGCTCCTCCCATCGAGACTCGTGACCCTAAATGGGCAGCTGGCAGGGAGGTCTTTCCATATGAGACACCTCTCACCTGCTAGTCAATAGGCTCGATCTGCCAGCGAGATGTCCTAATTTTTGGCAAACCCATGTCAACATGAACTCACCCCTACTTTTTCCATTGCACTACCTGCCACGGCTAGGGGCTATTTATGTGCCCCAAGCCCACCACCCAAGCTGAAAATTTTGGCTCTAAGGCCCCCTTTTAGGTCCTTAAGAAAGAGGCCCATGCCCAATTCTGATAAGTGCACACCATCGCTTCTATATAATTCAGGCCGGTGACTCACAATATCAGGATGTGAGATCACAGACCCCAACCCCACTCTAATTGCCCAGCAAACTTCTCAATTTATACCACGCCATGCCCTGTCTATCCTACCAGGCTTGCAGTCAGCTCGCCAAGCCCTATGTGGGATCATAGTGGACTAAATTAGCTTCATTGAAGGAAACGTATCTTTCAATACCTGGAGGTCCTGGATGATCTGCAAAATCAAGGACGTGCCTGTTTGTTTCATCAGATCATTACCGCCCAAATGAACAACTAAAATTTTGGGGGAGTGCAACCTTGAAACTCAGTACTACAAGCTCCAGGAGCTCATGCCACAGCATATCCCTTTTGCCCTTCCATTCGAGGGCAGCTGAAGCCCCCAAACCTAAATTATCCCCCCATCCAGACTGCACGGCGTGTTTCACTGCCCAGTGAATGTAACTGTGACCATAAACAGCCGCTTACAACCGCAAAGAGGCAGCCCTGGGTTGTGAAAAAGAAAAAACAGCATCACTCTATTGAGGAAAGGAACGAACATACGTCTTAAACCTATAAGATGACCACCTCCCCAATTTCTTTATTTGATCCTCCCATAACCCAAAGCCACCGCCGTGGAAGCTGCACCTATATGAAATGAATGTGTGCCAAATTTCCATCATACAATGCCCGCTTTCTTAAGCTCTTGGGAAATTACAGGCCAAAATTGGTATTGTGTAAGGGGTAAACCGTCCTTATGGCAAAATAAGTCTCCTCCAACATCCCCTCTCAAATGAACAAATCAGATAAGGCTTTTACCAGGCAGAGCTCAATTACAGAACAAGGCCCTAAGCTTATAACCTGTCCCTTCCCAAACTGATACGTTTTAGAACTGCAGAGATGAAACAAAACCCTGTCTTCGGAGACAAAATGGTCATCCATCTGCAACGTTGTTCGTGACTCATCACTCTTGGATGCTCTCACCAGTTCACTAATACAGAAAGTCCCAAAAATGTGCATAATGTAGCTGCCCTAAACAACTTAACCTCATACTGATCAATACAGACAGCTTCCCAAACTTGACTCAACTGAGCTAGAAACCTGGGGGATATAGGGGTATGCGTATCTAATTGCTTACCCCTTTCTTTGCTCCACCCCTCTATAATTTTTTTTACTCAGAAGTCACCAGTCAGATCCGGGCACCCATGAGCCTTAGGATAGAATGCCAACACTGACAGTCTACTTTGAATGGTGCAGAGAGCCAAACCTTTAAAATGAAGGTGAACTGCAAATTGCTGCAAAGGATCCACTATTATAGGCCATGGTCTATCCATGCTTTTGCATTTGCAAAATGCAAAAAAATTCTTCACATGCCGCTGCATAATTATGCCTGGTGCTAGGAGCAATTGCCAAACTTATCGTTCTGTTGGCTTCAATCCTTCAGTGCTCCATATCTCCTGAAGCAATATGTCTGGACGAAGTTGAGCTTCAGAGGCCAACTCCCTGAACCTGTCCATCTGTTGTAGCCTGCATAATTAACTTGTAAACTGCCCAGAGAGTGCTTGAAGCACTATGGGGTGGTATATAAGCAGCACGTTTTGCTTTATTATTATTATTATTATTATTATTATTATTATTATTATTATTATTATTATTATTATTATTATTATTATTATTATTATTATTATTATTATTATTATTATTATTATTATTATTATTAATAATTTAATTTATACCCCACCTATCTGGTCGGTAAGGACCACTCTAGGCGGCTAACAACAATAAAATACAGTAACAATATAAATAAGCAATTCTAATTAATAAAAACACTACAATACATTACATAGAGTGCAAAACAGAAGCAGTAAAGAGGGAAGAAGGAGGTCAAGAGGAATATGATGGAAAGGCCTGCCCAAACATCCATGTCTTCAATTGTTTCTTAAAGATACCCAGTGAGGGAGACCCACGAATCTCAGGAGGGAGATTGTTCCAGAGGCGAGGAGCCACCGCCGAGAAGGCCCGATTTCTTGTCTTCTCCTTCCGGGCCTCCCTCAGCATTAGGCTCCTCAACCTCACCTCCTGGCTCGCACGAGTGACACAGGTAGAACTTGGTGGGAGTAGGCGTTCCTCTTTAAAGAATTCCAAAAATGTGAGATCTTGTGTGACTTTGGAGTCAGCGACCAGCACACCATTGGCCTCTGAAATAAATACCATATCCAGATGACCCTGTCTCATGAGAATGAACCTGGAACTCAGCTCCAGCCACTGCTCTATCTCACCAAAATGAAATGCTGTTGAAACTGCCCAGGAATTGCAACCATGTATGCAAATGTCCACTGACATTTTTCTCTGATGATGTGGCTTCCTCAAACCATTCATGGCTCCACAAAGCCTTCCCAGAAAAGCCCTGCCTGGGGCAATGACTTTACACACAAAATTGAGGTGACTCGCCACCTCATGGAGCTCTCGCAATGTAATGCATTGCCGCTGCAACAGGTTCTGCATTAGGATCCACTGATCAGAAAGCTTGCTATCTGGTAACCTACTGGATTGCTGGACTGTATCCAGTTCAATCCCCAGAAAAGTGAGAGATGTGGATAGGCCCTCGATTCTTTTTATCCGCCAAAGGAACACCTAGGTCCCTTGTGAGGGTTTGGGATGTTCTAATGATGATATGACACTGTCCAGATCTGGGGTTCCCACAAAATAAAAAAATCATCCAAATAATGGATGACATGGGAAAGCCCCACCCTGCGCTTTAGTGCCCACTCCAAAAATGAGCTAAAGCACTCAAAGACCGCACAGGACACTAAGCACCCCATGGGCATCACCTTGTCCGTATCGAAACAGCCTTCAAATTGGAAACCCAATAGTCCAAAATCATCTGGATGAACTGGCAGCAAACAGAAAGCTGACTTAATGTCAGCTTTTGCCAGCTCAGCCCCAGTGCCACAGGATCTTACCATCTGAATTGCTGTCAAAAGATGTGTACCTAACTGTACACAACTCTTGAGGAATCATGTCATTTACAGATTCACCAGCGGGGTAAAATACATGGTGTATAAGCTGAAATTCCCCTGGCGACTTTTTTGGGACCACTCCCAAAGGAGAAATTTGCAAAGTTGGCACAGGAGGTTCTGCAAAAGATCCAGCTACTCTCCCTTCAGCTACTTCCTTCTGAATCTTCCTCTTAACTACCTCTTCCATACCCTTGACATATTTTAAATTGGATGCCAAAGTGGCACACCTAATGCCCTGAAATGGAATCCTAAAACCCTTCATAAAACCATTCAACAAATAAACTGCTGCCTGTATTCTTGAAGGCTTTCATGGCCGGGATCTGATGGTTGTTGTGGGTTTTCTGGGCTCCTTGGCTAGGTTCTGAAGGTTGTTCTTCCTGACGTTTTACCAGTCTCTGTGGCTGGCATCTTCAGAGGAACAGGAGTAGGAACTCTGTCCATGCTCCATTGCTGTTTGTTGGATAGTTGAGTATTTATAGCTGTAGGAACAGCTTTTGTCCTATTCAGGAGATAGGGTGATGATGGTGATCAGCATGTTTTGTTGTGGATGTATTTTTGTGATAAGAGAGGGAGATTATCTGTCACTGTGATTGATGGGTGTCTTTAGCTGTTCTTTTTTGTGCAATGATCCGTTGTCTTTGTGGTTGGGTAGAGTTCATTGACCTTTTGCAGACTGTATTTTCCAGTGCTGGAAGCCAGACTTTCCTCTTTTTTGTTGAAGCTCTGCTGGTGTTTGTGGATTTCAGTGGCTTCCCTGTGCAGTCTAACATAATGCTTGCTGTTGTTGTCCAGTACTTCAGTATTTTGAAATAGAATTTCATGTCCAGCTTGTTTTAGGGTATGTTCAGCTATTGCTGATTTTTTCCGGTTGTTTTAGTCTGCAGTGTCTCTCATATTCTTTGATTCTGTTGTGAATGCTGCCTTTTGTGGTTCCAATATATACCTGTCCACAACTGCAAGGTATCCGGTATACTCCTGCAGTGGTGAAGGGGTCCCTTTTGTCCTTTGCTGACCGTTACATTTGTTGTATTTTTGTGGTGGGTCTGAATACTGTTTGTAGGTTGTGTTTTTTCAAAAGTTTCCCCATGTGGTCTGTGACCCCTTTGACCCCATACATCAAAGGTTGTCAAGGGACAGTGTTATAGCCATTTAAAGTGCATATGAATCGACAGGTTCATTCATTGAAGAATATTTGTGTATTCACATTTGTTGATCCATTAACCTTGATGAATCACTTTTTTTATTTGTCCCCATCTCTAATCTGGACTAATAGGCAACACACTAGGATCAATTGGGAAGCAACCCGAGGGATTGACCTCACCCCAAGGCCAAACCCCACCTACATGACATGTGTGTTGTACAGGTGCACATTCACTTTGAGGTACAGCTGCCTGAACCACTGAGGCAGCAGAAGGCAAAATAAACATTTCCTGGCTGGTACCCGGAACAACCTCATCAGGTGTCCGCCACATGTCGATCATAATGCCCATCTCCATGTCAGTTGTCCCGCTTGGCAGTTGGTCCTGGGACTGGTCTGGTGTCATCACCCTGCCTTTCTGTGTGCCTTCCACCTGTGTTCCAGTGGCCGTGTTTGAGGAACTGCCCTCTTCAGAAACCACTTCAGCCACCACTGGGCCTGCAGAATACTCCTTTTCCAAAAGAGCAATTCGAGACATCATCACCTCACCCAATTGCTTGAGCTCGGCCATCTTACGGGCTTTAGACTCCCTTCTTAATCTCCTGGGCGTGGCAGCTCTGGAAGCTGAAGAACAGCAAAACATAGGGGTTGCCTCCAGGGAAAGCAGCCGCATGCGAGAAATCGAAACTAAGCTCACGCACAGCTGCGCGCTCCCTCCTTTGCTAGCTCAACCGGCAAAAGAAGCTGAGCCAAAGAAGTGGAGCCTTTTGAAAGCACTGTCCTCCCTCCCCTACGAAAGCAGCGTCACCTGTGTGATGCCACCTTCTGAGCAGGAAGGCAGCAGAGCGCCGTGGTGGAGCAGACATTATCTGGATGATCTAGTGCCGGCATAATATTTTTAATGAACTCTGATTCATCTCCAAATGAAAACCCCTAAAAAAAAAAAAAGTTTCTTGGCTTCTAGAAAGGAAGGCTGAATCTACTTGGAGAAATCATGCAGCTTAGTGTAAGTAATCTATGAGTATAGTACTAGGAAAGCAGTTGAACATTTTATTTCATTATCAGGTAATTCATTCTTTCACCCTGAAAACAAGCTCAACAACTTGCGGTCAAGCTTTGTGCTGAACATTACAGTGCACTTAGCAGCAAGGCTGGACAAACCTGCCATGTGCACTTCCTCCCACATTTTAACTCTCAAGTTGATTTAAACTTTCCCTTTATAAATAAATTTGCAAATTCAGAAGTTCATTCATTTATATTTTTTTAAAAGGCTGGAATCTTGCTGGTGCTTGTGTAATCTTTACATAACTTGCTGCAGAAAATTGTGGCTGATTGACAGGATGTGGGGATGTAATGCAGTTGACAATTGGGCATGTGACCAGGAAGGACAATGACACATGGCACCATCTATGCAGTTAGCTACAGGACATTATGTCAGTCATAGACAACACCAATAGGATTCTGGCACAGGGATCATATAAATTAACAGTCATCTGCACTAGAGAAATTTAGTGGATCCAGCTATTCCTTAATGCAGAGAAGTCCATGTTGCTCCTGCCTATCATATATCTTAAAAATGAGGAGCCTACCCAGAAATGAAAAGGAAGGATGGAAAAGACAAAAAGATCTTAACCTTAACTGGAAATCTAGATGAATACTCTGGACTAAATTCAATGTCTCAACTACAATAGACCTACAAAGAAAAGAAGAAAGGAATGAGGAGATGTTAACTAGAGATGGGGATGACTCACCGTTCTAGGCACGAATGTAAAAAGGGAGACTGTCTGCCCTTCGCAAAGATGGTGGCTGCAACTTCATTTAGAGTAGGAAAGCTGCAGTTACCATCTTTGCAAACGGCTGCCTGGATTCCCTTAAGGCAGGCTAAGGGAATCTAGGCTGCCCTTTAGAAAGATGGCAGCTGCAGCTTCCCTACCCTAAATGAAGCCATAGCCATCATGTTTGCAAAGGGCAGACAGTTGCCCTTTTTACATTCCATGGCTGGGAGGCCAGAAGGAGAGCTCAGCAGCAGCCATTAAGGTAAGGGGGTGTCAGTGGGGGTGGAGGCTAAGGTAGGGATGAGAAGGGAGTGTGGGGGTAGGCTGTGGGGTTGGGTGGCTGTTGGAGGTGGCTGCCTATCTGCCACTGATCAGGTGATCGATGGCCGTTAGGCAGAATGGTGTTGTTGTTGGGGTTTTTTGGTAATATGAAGGACAAATAAAAATGGGTAAATATTCATCCCTTCATGGGGGTCCCTGGAACCCACAAATATGAAGGGATGAATATTTAATGAATTGGCTATTTTCATTGAAAAAGCCAATCTGTTTTTATATTCGTCCCCATCTCTAATGTTAACCCTAATTCAGATCAAGAAAATAAATGAATATACAGATTTAAATTCATTATTAGTCCCAATCAGAGATGGGCACGAACCTGAAAAATTGTGGTTTGTGATGGTTTGTGGTTTGTGGCCAACCACAAACCAACTGGAAAACTGAACTGTGAAATGGTTTGATTGTTGGTTCATGCCGGTGGGGTGGGGGAGTTACCTTATCCTGTAATGACACTGCCACCACCACTGCATTGGGCTCCTGGAAGACTGTGCTGCTGCAGCGATGACGACGATGGTGGTGGTAGCAGGTGGCAATGACAGTACAGTAGTGTGGCCTTATAGGAGCCTGGGCTCTGCCTGTGTGCTGGTGCCTACCTCTCAAGTGATCTCTCTGATCAGCTGGGAGGTGGGCAGATGAACATAAGACAGCAACAGGCTTCCCTTCCAGGAGTCCAGGCCTGTGCACGTGTGTCTGTCCCCCAGCTGATCATCCTGATCAGATGATAAGTGGGCAAATGCATAGAGACAGAAGGCCCAGCTCCTGGAAGGGAAGCCAGGCCGTTGTCTCTGTAGATTTAATACCCTTGGGAAATGAAGTGTCCTTCCCATTCTTCCCACCATACGTCTTTCCACTTTTGCTGATGGGGTTGTAAAAATAGGTGGCCCTTCTTATCCAATGAAACATTAGCTTTAAATATTAATTAAAGTTAATCATTGGAAACTGGGAGCTTAGTTTACAGCTAGTTATTTACACTTGAAAGTGTTTCCCTTGTTAAATTGATGTTATATGAGCATTCACGAAGATGCTCGTTTGGTGCAGCACCTGCAATGTTGGTTGGGCTTAATTTAATTTTGAAAGTGGCGATGTAGACCGCTATCTCTTTGGGAGGGGGAACCTGTGTCCTCCATAGAGGACATGTCAAACTAACATTTAAAAAGAGCAAGATCTCAGGAACATTATTAGGGTTGATGAGACCTTTCTAGTGTTACTCAAGAAAAGTAACATATTTTGACATTAATGTGCCAGTGCTAATGTTATTTCCAAGGTCTATTCTTCACCTGAGTAAAAGTAAAAGAAATTTAAAAACCATAGAAATCAGATTACATCAAACAATCACGCATCACAGTACAAGGTTTGTATTAATACACATTAATATTTTTCAGTGACTGTGAATTGGGTGGATTTTCAGTGAATGATGAAGATCAATTTACTGGAGTCCAGGAAACAAAGTGTAAACCTTCTAGCCATGGCCTCCAGCACATCACTTACTATTTTAGCAACAACTTTATCAGTCTATCAGAGTCTCTTGATATTATTCATCTAGTAGTTACTTGCACAATATGTCTTTCTAAACTTGGTATGTATACCAGCTTCTGCACTAGCTTGTCATGTTCTGCACTTCCCTGGATGTGAACCAAATTTTGTTCTCTACATGTGAACAAAAATCAGTTTATCCCATGAAGCGTGAAAGCTGATTATTCTTATAACTGCAATAGGCATGAAATCTTTATTTTAATAAGAATCTGTTCTCTAGTGCTCAACATAGCTTGTTTAAGGCTAGTGTGAATGTTTGATTCAGAGGAGCATGAAATCTGTAGTGAAAGAAGCAGTTCACTGGTGACAGAAAACAACAACAATGGTACTTCTGTAGTACTTTAAGGCTATTGCTCAGCTTAACTTTAAAACGAAGATTGCACTATTTAAATCCCTGAATCAGTGTATTGCGATCAAATATGATGCTTATTTTTCTTCATTCCCCCCCTACTGCCCTTTGTTATTCTGCAGTTAGACATAGTCAGTTGACTTAGTGAACATCCCGTTGATCATGTCATAAATACTTAAGTCTCTGTTGAGCTTACTAAAAAAATTGAACAAGCCAATAAAGGAAGTACAAATGTGAGTTTCTGAACTTTTAGTGTTCTGAAGCCCCTTGCTAACCTTTGATCAAAATCTGTAGTAGCATTTATTCCTATAAACTCCCTGCTGGTGTCAAATAGATGGCAGACATCCTTTGACATCACTCTTCAGCAGATGCCTAAGGAAGCTACCAAGGAGGCCAACTGAGGTAGAAATGGCCTTCACTAGCTTGCTTGCAACCAGCTACACCTAGGGTTTAAGCTACACTTTATATTACCCAATGTAGTTTGCAGCTCTCTTCAGATTTTCATCTGGGTGGAAAAAAAAGGAATCATCATCATCATCAACAACAGCTGTCAATGAGGCACCATGGGGAGTTGAACTCCCAACCTCTGGCTCCACAGCCAGATGCCTGAACCACTGCGCTCTGCAGCAGTTCATCTGGAAGGGTGTTCCAGACTGAGATCACAAGAAGCAGGAAGAAGACATATGAGCCTCTTTCCTCTAACTGCATGCACCTGAACCTCCATGTAGCAATTCCTGACATCGTACTCAATGAAATGCTTTTATACTATCCGTCTCTCCCTTGTGGGTTATTGGCAAGTGCAAAATGACCTCCTTTTTTCAGAGCTCAGATAAATGCCTTTTTCCATGGCAGCTCTCAGAATGTTGACTGAGGGCTTATCTACATTACTGATTAGCCCCATGATATGCATCAGAGTTTTTTTTGCTGCAATCTAAAGTCATGTGATAGTCACATGGTATACAAATTTCTTTCTGCATCTCCGGTTGCAGTCTCAAAATGTAAAGTTTTCAAACACTGGCTGCCTAAGATGCTGTGGTCCCATTAAGATCACAATTTCACTCACTTTTGGATTAGAGCCTAGTGACATTTTGAGTCTTCACCTGTTTTATTCCTGTTTCTGGAATTATGTACATATATGTGACTTGATTGTTTTCACAATATAATTAATGGACTGAATGATAGGTGAGTACTGGATGTGCCAGGTAAGAATATTATAGCAGCTGAGAAGGGAACAAAAAGCCATAATTGAACCTTACTTGTTTTGGTTGTTTTCTTTAGCCCAAAGAGAAAGTGTATATAAAATGGATGAGTGTTTAGGATGCTGAGATTCAGAAGGATTAAATCAATAAGTGATGAGGTGATGTATAGATAAATGAGTAGTGGGGGGAGAGAGAATATGTGATGAGCAGTATGACAGAGTGAGATGGGCAGAGAAGAAGAGTTAGGATATGATTGTGGGTAGATGGAGAGTCTGGGATTTTGTTCAGGTGAGATGAAAGGTTGTAAGGAAGATCTCCCTCCTGTGTTCATTGCTTGCCATTCCAACTTTTTGTGTTTTATTCCTTCATAAAAATAAATGCACTTTTTATATATCAAACTTCTCTTTATTTCCCTATGGCAGTATCATACGTATAAACACCAAATTGGGCACGGTTCAAACAAGTGGGAAAAGGAAGGGAAGTACATTATAATTTTCAAAAGGATTGTGGTTGAGGAACTGGTGATGGCAGCATACCTTAAGGGTCTGAGTTGTAACAAGAGGCTTAAATTCAATCAATCAATCAATCAATCAATCAGACCTTTATTGGCATAGACAAGACAACGTATAAAAGGAAAATTAAAAGAAGAGTGCAGTTTGCTGGTCTTTGTTGCACAGGATTGTAACATAGTGTAAAAAGGATGCTACGTTCGCAGATACATCCTGTAGAGAGTCACTCAACATAAAATAAACTTTATCAGCTTCGGAGAGGCCTGATTTGTTTTTTAAAATTGGTTCTAAAAGTTGGATACGAGGGGCAGTATACTTGGGACACCCTAGTAGGATATGGGAAATTGAATCGATACAATTTTGTTTGCATGAACAAAGCCTATCAGCGTAGGGGGTCCTTAAAAATCTGCCAGTCAGGACTGCAGATGGCATCACATTAAACCGGGCCAATGAAAACGCCCTCCGGTGCTGGCTTGCCATCATCGAGAAAAAAATTAGTGCTTTGGGTCTATGCTTGGACTCTTTTTATATGCTGTCTGCCTCTGAAACGTTTCAAATAATTAAACGAAGAGTCCTGGATATTGAGCAACAAAATCTCTATAATGCGGCTAACAAGACTTGTTCACCAACGAAATTGTCTCTTCCTTGCAAATTTGGACATATAGCTTCATATCTTTCTGCACTAAGGCTTAAATTAAGATATCCCACAGGGTGGAGTGGAGGTGGGAGAAGGACTCAGGTGTCCCGGCTGTTTCATGGAAGCAAGAGTGTCAACAATCATGTCGGAGGTACAGTGGGGTCTCTAGTTAAGAACGTCCCTACTTAAGAACAATCCAACTTAAGAACAGCTCCATTTGCTAAATTTTGCTTCTACTTGAGAACAGAAATCCAAGATAAGAACAGGGAAAAAAAAACCTTTCCTGCTCTTTTTTTAACCTTAGGTCATCTTAGGTTAAAAAAAAAATCTCCCCCTAGTGGTAGAGTACGTATTAACCAGCTTTGCGTTAGTTCCTATGGGAACTAATGCTTCAATGTATGAACGCACCTCTACATAACAAAAAAACAACCAGAACGAATTAATTGGTTTTCAGTCCATTCCTATGGGAAATTTTGCTTCAACTTAAGAACGTTTCAACTTAAGAACACCATTCCAAAACAGATTAAGTTCTTAAGTAGAGGTTCCACTGTAGTTTCTATGGACGGAAAAGAGCAGATACGGATTAAATGGTTTTCAATGCATTCCTATAGGAAATGAAGACTCAACATAAGAACTTTTCAACTTGAGAACCACCTTCCAATACGGATTAAGTTCTTAAGTAGAGACCCCACTGTAGTAGCAAGTTCACATCCAGGGACAGGAATCTCCATGTGGAAGTAAAAATGGTAACCCAGTTAAGGGAGGCTTGGAGCAGTGGTTCTTAACTTTTTTGAAAGAAACGCCCCCTTGAGCCATTGAAGAAGTTATCATCGCCCCCCTCCCCACGGTGATGATATCTTATTTATTTATTTATTTATTTAAGACACTTAAATCCAATGACCGCTGAAAACAAAATTCAATTCCAAGAAAATGAAATGCTCCCAAAAAGTAACATTTAATTATTTAGTTGTAAGCGAATTTTAAGACGCAAAAAGAAATATAAAATGGGCATAAAAACAAACCGCAATGCAGGAACTAAAAATTTCAAGACAAAAACTCTGAAACCAAATTAAGATTGGAGGAAAATATATATTCATGCACACTGTAAAAAGGCTGCAGCCATCTTCACAGGTTTAGCTTGCTCCAACGCCCCCCTACCGCCCCCCTTCTGCTCCAGCGTCCCCACACCGCCCCTTTTCGTTCTACTGCCCCCCTGAAAAATGAAATCGCCCCCTGGGGGGCATTATCGCCCACATTAAGAACCACTGGCTTGGAGGAATCACAGCTCTCATATTTTCAAATAAAGGAAAAAACAGAAGCACTGCAGAAAACATCCTCACCATAAAGTATAGTTTGGTTCCTAGTAATCAAGCAATCTTCACTTAAAGCATGTTAGCAGAATACATACAAAACAAATTTACAAATAATTACATAGGAAACAAAATACCTTAGTCAAGAGAGGAGCTTCATTATTGATAAAAAATCTCCTGTGCAGGTACTTCAGACTGATACTTGAAATAGAAAGCTGAGATATGAAAGTGTATTGGCAAATGTCAACATTCACCAAGTAGGCAATTATTGTACAATTTGTATCTCTGATAAATATCAGAAACTTATTAATGTTGACATTTATCAACAAGTCTTAAGGGTTTGCATGTTCTTAATTGTTTCAAGTATTTATTTTACATACAATTAGCCATGAAAGAAAAAAAAGTTTCTCTTGTTTTCAGGGTATATTGATTAAAAAGAGAATATTGACCATGTATATATAATTGGTTAAAATTCAACATTAGTCTCATCAGGACATCAGCTTCGTACTCATTTCCTTTCAGGAAATTCCATCCAAATGCCTTCGGCCAACAATAGAACTGCATCTTAATTGACAGGTTTTATTTGTAAATTGCAATGTTTACAAGACAGGCTAAAACTTTTGCATGGAACCAGTAACCATGTTGCTATGGTAACATCAGAACAGGGTCTAAGAAGCAAAATTCAGCACTTGTCACTTATGCAAATTTCCCATTTTCTCATGGGTATTTGATGTTAGTTCTGCTCATTCATTTCTGGTTCCTTACCTATCCTTTCTGCAGATCTTCTACATATGGTATGAGATGCCAGTGGAAAATCTGTCCATTTCTCTCTCTCTCTCTCTCTCTCTCTCTCTCTGAATATATCATGGCTATTTTTGCAAACAATTTCTTCTGAAAAGGATCCTCTTCTCTGCTTTTTTTCTACATTAATTTTTTTAATGTATTTTTAAAGTTAAATAAAACATGAGTACTAATAGACAAATATGGTTTCGGCTCATTTATAATTTGGAGAGTGAGAATGAGGGAAGTGAAAAAGTGAAAGGCTGAAGAGGAGAGGTCCATGTTTACATATGCACTATACATGTGCAACAACAATAATATGAACTTAAACTTTAGGCTGATCATTCATTCATGTTGTAAATTGTATTGTCCTCATTTATAAAATGGAACGTTATATTTCTAGAACAGCTTTTCTCCCTCTTTCTTGTGTAACTAAAACTGAAATTAGGATAGAATATATTATTCTGTTCTCTCTCCAGAAATAATCTGGTTGTTAAAAACAGCAGCTGGACCAAAACTCATAATATTTTGCTTCCTTTGAAATGTTGCTAAGGAGCTGAAAAATATATAGAAGCTGCTTGACAAAGCTGACATTTATCGTTCAGATATTGGGAATAAGAAAGATGAACATTTCAACAGTGTAAGTACTAATA
This sequence comes from Pogona vitticeps, assembly GCF_051106095.1. Classification (NCBI taxonomy): domain Eukaryota; kingdom Metazoa; phylum Chordata; class Lepidosauria; order Squamata; family Agamidae; genus Pogona; species Pogona vitticeps. The sequence continues at coordinate 99,801,920 of NC_135786.1, forward strand.
CAGGTATGTTGGGGACCAAACTAACTAGAACCTTGGATGGTACTGGACAAAAAAATTGAAGACGAGAGGTCTGTGGCAGAGTTTATGTCTTTCGTGCAGAAGGTCTGAGCTGAAAGCAGTAGGCTGCAGGTGATGGAAAACATTTTTGACACAGGTAGAGATGTAAATCATGAGTTAAGTTGTCCTTGTTTGATAAACAGGAAGACACAGGGAGGTGGAGAGAACTGGACAGTATGTTTAATACTGACAACCTATGAATAATTTCAGATGCAAAACAATGAAGTAAGTTTTGAGAACTTTAAATGAAGTCTGAAATCAAAAGATGTGCCGACTGTAGTAGGTTTGGAATAGGTAGAACCCTTTTCTGCCAGCTGAAGAGCTCTTTATTAGAGGGGTGAAGAAGAGATACATTGAGGCTTATAGTACCAGACCTGCTCCAGTCCAGAGACATAGTCCAGAGTCAGCCCAAAGTTAACCTATGGCAAGTACAATCCTCAGGAATATCCAACAGCTGGCTTAATGTTGGTTCAACTGGCCCTTAGCCACCCTGGCCAGTTAGGATTATACTCTTCAGGGGAAACTATGTACAAAAACTGCTTATTGGGGGAAACTGATTTTAAAAAAATGTGCAAATATTAATGCAGGGTTCCCCCCCCAAAATAGAGATTGATGGGCAAATTGGGCACAATAAGTGTATGATGGAATACATGTGACACTAATGTGGCTTGATTCACCCATTCCCATTTGCAAGGGACAGGGTACCTAAAACAGCTTGACTTCTGTGTAAGCAGAAATAATTTTTGCTGACAGCAACAGAGCAGGAGCAGCAACACAGGATTCTTTGGATTTTGCAGCCTGTTTCAGCTTTGAGTTTTGTTCTTTCAGCTCTGTGAATTGCAGACTTGTTGACTGCTCGAGTTTCAAGCACAGGGGCTATGTTAAATGTAACTAAAGCTCTTCCTTAAGCACTAGACAAATCCCAAATAGACCCTGCAATTACCACCTTAGCAGCATCATGAATAGGAAACAGATTCCCCCAGAGCTGCTTATACATAAGGAAATGATTTCAATGCACGAATTTACATATGTGTTCCAACAGCATATACATTTTATCTTGGTAATTACTTCATGTTGTCTTTGTTCCTTTTTATGAGTTATCTTCGGGGCACACACGTGTTGGGTATTAGTATGGGAGCTTGATTGTGATGGTGGCTGTTTATATGTGGAAACACCACTGTTTCTGGTGTACTCAATTTTTTAAATATTTTATATATTTCATTTTACTGATCCCTTCCCTCTAGAGCTGCAAGGAAACACCTTTTGTTTCTCCAGCAAAAATATATCAGTGTTACAAATCTCTGCTACCTGTCGAAACCACTAACAATGAAGCACTTTTTGAGGGGCCTATCTTTCCAAGCTAGCATAAATAAAGTATTCTTCTGAGCAGTGTTTTGAATGGGCTGTTGTTTTCAAAAGGGAACACATTACTCGTTACTTCTCTGTAATTTGTTACTATTATACTACTTCATTTACTTTTAAAAATTCAAACACTGCTAAATAAGTGGCTTCAAATCCCTCAGCACCACCACCCCAGAGGTTTTTGGTACTGGCAGGTAAATGTTATGTATTATGGGTCATAATATTCATGACATTAGCAGTCATGACATTACTTTTTAAAAGTAACTAGACAGGTAGGTCATGAATGGAAAGGTAACACTGCGACTTGTATCATTTAATTTCCAACCTCCCATGTTGGGACTAAGAAAATGAACTCGGGCTCGGAAAGTGCTCAAAGGACGAAAGCGGGGTAGACTGTATGGAACTACAGGCACAGCAGGGACTTCACAGCCTGTTAAGTAGGGTTCCTCACACTAGTGAATAAACCTGTGTCAGGCTGAGAATGATAACTGCCTTCAATAACGCAGTAAAGGGCAGACCCTGCACTCAGAAGCATTTAGTGGGCCCACCCCACTTAATAGCAACATGTCATTGTTTTAGATATGAATCATGCAACTAGTTTTTCTCGCCTATCTAAACCGGAAGTCCCAGATATGGAGCTCAATATCCAGACCTACCTGCTCTGCTGGCTGCCTTGTGCAGTCTGTCCCACAATTCTGCTGTAATGTATCTCATTTCATGAGATGTCAGGACTAGACATGGGGATATTCATATTTGTATATGAAAACCCCCACACAGGTGGACTGCCACAGCCTTCCACAGCTGCCGCGGGGTCTGCACTCCCTTCCACTCTCCCTAAAGCACATGGTTGGCTGGCAGGAGGTGGAACGAGGAGGCCAAAGAGTGGCTCACAGAGCAGGTGCTCCAGAGTGATTGTAAGGGAGTGCGGAGCCTGCAGCAGCAGCGGAAGGGTGAGTGGGCAGTCTGGCCCTAGGGGGGCCAGGCCTTCATTATCTCCACCTGAGTGGGGGTATTCATATACAAACATGAATACCCCCATCTCTAGTCAGGACCAAAGCCTATGGCAAGACGGTGGTCCTGTATGAGGTCACAGAAGTAGAGCAAGCGAGGGTTGGGGGTGAAAGCAAGCACAACACATGTTCAAGCAACTTTGTGCAGAGCTGTGACACCAGCTGTGAATGGATGGAAAATGGATGTCCATGTTTATTTATTTATTTATTTATTTATTTATTTATTTATTTAATTTATATGCCGCCCACTCTACCCAGAGGTCTCTGGGCGGCTTACAATAGTTACAATTCAATACAATAAAAAGACAAAACAATTAAAATGCACTTAAAATATATACTCTAAAAATTGCCATCAGGGCCCACAGTTGATATTATTTCAATTAAAAGCCTTCTGGAACAGCAAGGTTTTGACCTGGCGCCGAAATGTCATCAACGTCGGCGCCAGACGGATTTCAGTTGGGAGGGCGTTCCATAGTCTGGGGGCAGCTGCCGAGAAGGCCCTTTGTCTACAAGCCATCCCTCTTACCTCTTTGAGGGATGGCTCTTTCAAAAGGGCCCCCTGGCTAGATCTTAACTGCCGGGTAGGCTCATATGGAAGGAGGCGGTCCTTCAAGTATCCAGGGCCCAAGCCATTTAGGGCTTTATATGTCAAAACAAGCACTTTGAATTGGGCTCGGGCAGCAACTGGTAACCAATGTAAATTGAACAGAATCAGCTTGATGTGATCTCTAGCGGCTCCACCACTCACCAGCCGCGCAGCTCGATTCTGGACCAGTTGCAGTCGCCGGACCGTCTTCAAAGGCAGCCCCACGTAGAGCGCATTGCAATAATCTATACGAGATGTTACCAGTGCGTGTGTAACTGTCATGAGACTCCGCTCGTCCAGGTAGGGCCGCAGCAGGTATAATTTCCGCAGCTGAAGGAAGGCGCCTCTGGCCACCGAGTCCACCTGGGCTTCCAAGGTTAGACTGGGGTCCAGGAGCACCCCCAGGCTGTGGACCCTGTCCCTTAGGGGGAGTGTAACCCCATTCAGGGCAGGGAAATGGCCCTCCAACCTGTCCGGCGAAGCACCCACTAACAGCACTTCCGTCTTGTCTGGATTGAGTTTCAATTTATTAACCCTCATCCAGTCCATTATCAGGTCCAGACACGAGTTCAGCACAGAAACCGCCTCACCTGGATTGGTGGAAAACGAGAGGTAGAGCTGAGTGTCATCAGCATATTGCTGACTCCTCAGCCCAAACCTCCTGATGACCTCTCCCAGCGGTTTCATGTAGATGTTAAACAGCATGGGGGACAGTATCGAGCCCTGAGGAACCCCATGACATAAATGCCATGGGGCAGAGCAACTGTCCCCCAGCACCACCCTCTGGACACGGTCAGCTAGGAAGGAGCGGAACCACCGTAAAACAGTGCCCCCAACTCCTAACCCAGCCAGCCTATCCAGAAGGACACCATGGTCGATGGTGTCGAAAGCCGCTGAGAGGTCCAGGAGTATCAACAGGGTCACACTCCCCCTGTCTCTCTCCCGGCAAAGGTCATCGTACAGGGCGACCAAGGCAGTCTCTGTACCAAAACCCGGCCTGAAACCCGATTGAAATGGATCCAGAAAATCCGTTTCATCCAGCAGCGCCTGGAGTTGCCCGGCCACAACCCGCTCCAACACCTTGCCCAAATAAGGGAGGTTCGCCACTGGTCGGTAGTTAACCACCAGCCTTGGGTCCAGGTTAGGCTTTTTAAGGAGTGGTCAAATTACCGCCTCTTTCAAGGCGGTAGGGACCACTCCCTCTCTCAAAGAGGCATTCACGGCCTCCTGGACCCAGGTGCGAACCCCCCTGGCAGAACTTCCGATTAGCCAAGATGGGCAAGGGTCGAGCAGCGTGGTGGTAGAACGGACAGATCCAAGCACCTTGTCCACATCCTCGGGTCTCAACAATTGAAACTCATCCATTAAAGTTTGACCTAAGCACGGCACACTGGACACATCTTCCGATTTTGCAGTAACAGTGGAGTCCAGCCCACTGCGAATCTGAGTGATTTTTTCCTCAAAATGAATAGCAAACTCATCACAGCGAGCTGATGAGCAGTCCGGGACCTCCACCGGATTTCCCGGTTGAAGAAGATCCCGGACCACCCGAAACAGCTCTGCTGGACGACATTCTGAGGAAGCAATGCGGCTGGAGAAATATTGCCGTTTCGCCAGCCGTATTGCCACGAAATAGGCCCGATAATGGGCTCTAAGTCGTGTTTGATCGGATTCCCAGCGGGACTTCCTCCACCTGCGCTCCAGCCGTCTCCCCTCTCGCTTCATCGCCCGCAGTTCAGAAGTATACCAAGGAGCTGTCTGGGCTCGGCGAGCAGGGAGAGGGCGCTTAGGCGCAATCGTGTCAACCGCCCGGGTCATCTCCCTATTCCATAGGGTGACCTGAGCTTCGACAGGAGCGCCGACCATATCAGACGGATAATCCCCCAGAGCATTCAGGAAACCATCCGGATCCATTAGTCTCCGGGGGCGGATCATCTTAATCGATCCCCCACCCTTGCAGAGGGAAGAAGAAGCTAATAGACTGAACTTGACCAGGAAGTGGTCTGACCATGACAATGGGGTCACAACCAGCCCCCCCACATCCAAACCACCAACTTCCAGTCCCGTTGAGAAAACCAGGTCCAAGGTATGGCCCTTCTCATGTGTCGGGCCGATGACACATTGAGACAGCCCCATGGTTGTCATGGCGGCCATGAAGTCCTGAGCCGCCCCAGTCAAGGCAGCCTCGGCATGGATGTTGAAGTCTCCCAGCACCAACAGCCTGGGAGTCCTCAACACCAGGTCCGAGACGACCTCCGTCAGCTCAGGTAGGGAGACTGTTGGTACGCAGCAGGGTGGGCGGTACACCAACAGAATCCCTAATCTGTCTCGTGAGCCCAACACACAATACAGGCCCTCAAGACCTTTTATGACACCTCATCTACAAAAATCAAACTTTCTTCTCCTCCAGTTTGGCTTCCAGATTGTCAACCCACTATAAAACATTTGCAAGTACAGAAATTCAAAAAAACTAGAAAGCTAACTAGAGGGTTAAAGCAGGGAGGAAGATGTTGAAGTGCTATTTCTTTTATGACTCACCATTGGCTAGAGCTGATTGGAATTACCACCCAGCCTCTGGAGGACCACATGCCCTTGATGCTATATGAAATCACATCATGGGATAACTACAGCTGCCAGTAAATGATGCTAAAGCACACTTACCTGTGAAGTAATTGACAAGAGGCTCTCAAAAGATTATGCAGTGCTTGTACTGTTTCATAGTTCACTACTCTGCTTTTATTCTTATGAATATTCCACCTATCAGTGGTGACTGCTTTAAGAAATGGGCATGGGTTAATGCATGTTATATTGCACTGCTTGAGAAATAATGGCTGTTCAAGCAATATTCTGGTCATGCAACATAAATAAACAGGAATAAAGTGCAAATGAAACCGAGACTATATGGAGCTTACAAGAACTTTCATGCACTTGAATTATTGGATGATCAGGTATTAGAACCTGGTAGCAGCATGAAATAAGTTTGCAGATGAAAGCAAGGAGCATAATATTGCACTATTAAAGGGATGAAGAAATTTAATTAGATTTTAAAAAGAGATGGTCAGACATAGAATTATATGAGCTCTGTAAGTCAAAGTCTCCACTGAAATGTCTTGAGGTATCAAATCGCAATTTTTGCTGTTCTTGGACTGTTTCCAACACTGTAATTGCAACCAGCGCTTGGGCCCTTCAGTTCAGAAACAGAATTTGCTGCTTTCCTCATTACTAGTAATTGAAGGCTGGCCATTACTTTTACAGTTACTGCCTTCCATGGGAGTGTCTTGTTTTGTTATGTGTTTGTAATGTGTTGCAAATTGGGATGCTTGACCTCCTTTCCTAAAATGTCTTTGTCTTGGAAGCCCACCGAAGCTGCACTCACCCCTTCTTCACAATAACTGGCCTTCCTTTCCTTCCACTTTTTCACCCTTCTGTTTTTTTTAAATAAAATGATCTTTTTCTTTCTTTCTTTATAACAAACAATCCAAGCCACACAGCCTGCACACAGATTCTTCAAGAGCTGCAGATGTTCAGGAAAGCCTTTTGGAGGATGATGCAGAGAACTATACAGCAGCTAGAGCTTCTACAGTTCAAATGTTAGCATATTCTAGAAATATAATAATGCTCTATAACTGTAGGTGTTCTGACAAAGAGCTTGGAAGTACAGTGGTGCCCCGCATAGCGACGATAATCCGTTCTGGAAAAATCGTCGCTATGTGGAACAAAAAAGCCCATAGAAACATATTAAAACGCAATTAATGTGTTCCTATGGGCTTCAAACTCACCGTTCAGCAAAGTTCCTCCATAGTGTGGCCATTTTCCCTGCTCGGTAAGCGAAGAATCTGCCCCAGAAAACAGCTGGCGGCCATTTCAAAACCGTCAATCAGCTGTTAAAAAAGCATTGCTATGATCGGGAACCGATCATAGCAAAGCAAAATTCCACCACCAGCCAGCCCCGGACGACGTCTGGCACAGACGGGCAGGCGGGCGGGAGGGTCTTTCTCTGGCGAGCTAGGGCTCAGAGGAAGGCAGCCGCCCAGGGTGGGAAGGGGGGATGGGAAGGGGCACGCCAGCCTAACGCCGCTCGCCAGCTAGCCCAGGAGAAACCCGGCCTCCTTGGCCGGCGAGCAGCAGGCTGGAAGAAGGCAGCCGCCCGGGGTGGGGAGGAGGGGTGGAAAGGGGCGTGCCAGCCTAACGCCGCTCATCAGCTAGCCTGGGAGACACCCGACCAAGGCCGGCGAGCAGCGGGATGGAAGAAGGCAGCCGCCCAGGGTGGGGAGGAGGGGTGGGAAGGGGCGTGCCAGCCTAACGCCACTTGCCAGCTAGCCCGGGAGACACCTGACCAAGGCCGGCGAGCAGCGGGACGGAAGAAGGCAGCCACCCAGGGTGGGGAGGAGGGGTGGGAAGGGACACACCAGCCACCGACAGCGAACCAACCCCGGATGCCCAGTCTCCTTGGCGGGCGAGGAGGGGGTCTCTGGCACGCCGCCCCTCCGTCCAGCCACTGCCACCCTGATCCCGGTCCCCAGCAGGCTCCTCCTCCTTTGCAGCGCCTCCCGCCGCAACTGCTGTCTGGCTCGGCGCCCCAGGAGGTGCTGCGTGCAGGGATCAGGGCCAGGCCCTTCACCCCTCCTCCCCCCCTCCTCCCGAGGCGCCGATAAGCTGTTTGCTTTGCCATGATCTGTTCCCCAAGCAGGGAACCGATCATCGCAAAGCGAAATTCCCCGATAGGGAACATTGGAAAGCGATCGCAAAAGCGATCGCAAAATCTTCATCACAAAGCGATTTCATCGTTATACGATGCAATCGCTATGCGAGGCACCACTGTAACTATATATATTCTTTCCAAGTAACAGAAATGTAGCTATGTGACATTGGTCAGACTTGCTATGGCTAGATAAAGGTAAAGGTTCCCTCTTGACAATTGTCCAATCATGTCTGACTCTAAGGGGCGGTGCTCTTGCCTGTTTCCAAGCCTTAAAGTTTGTCCATAGACAGTTTCTGTGGTCACATGGCCAGCGTGACTAGACACGGAATGCTGTTACCTTCCCACCATGGTAATACCTGTTTATCTACTTGCATTTTTACATGCTTTCAAACTGTTAGGTTCACAGGAGCTGGGACAAGCGATGGGAGCTTATTCCACCACGTGGATTTGAACCGCTGATCAACCTTGCAGCCCAGAGGCTTTGCGGTTTAACCCACAGCGCCACCACATCCCGACTATGACTACGGCTACTTGCAGCTAATTGACAAAGCCCTGGGTCACATCTCAGTTACAGTGGACCCTCGACTTACAGACGGCTCGACTTACAGACTTTTCGAGTTACAAACTTATCTGGCCACAAAATTTAGGTTCGACTTGCAGCCGGAGAATCGACCTACAGACCAGAAAAAAGCCAAAATGGAACAAAAATGGAATAAAAATGGCCGGTTACGGGATTAATCTGTTTTCAATGTATTGTAGGTCAATGGAGACTCGACCTACAGACTTTTCGACCTGCAGCCACCATTCCAATATGGATTAATTCCGTAAGTAGAGGGTCCACTGTATGTTCCTGATCACATGCATGATTGCACAACCAAGATGTGCCCTGGCACCTCATCAATTAGCCACAATTGAGCACGAGAAGTTTATGATTACAATGTAAGGACAGGTAGATAGACGGGGAAGATATGGAGGCAGTGACAGATTTTACTTTCTCAGGCTCCATGATCACTGCAGATGGTGACAGCAGCCACGAAATTAAAAGACACCTGCTTCTTTGGAGGAAAGCATGACAAACCTAGACAGAATCTTAAAAATCAGAGACATCACCTTGCTTACAAAGGTCCGCACAGTCAAAGCTATGGTTTTTCCAGTAGCAATTTAGAGCTGGATAATAAAGAAGGATGACTGCCAAAGAATTGATGCTTTTGAACTGTGGTGCTGGAGGAGACTCTTGAGAGAGTTCCCTGGACTGCAAGGAGAACAAAGCTATCCATTCTGAAGGAAATCAGCCATGAGTGCTCACTGGAAGGGCAGATCCTGAAGCTGAGGCTTCAAAACATTGGCTATCTCATGAGAAGAGAAAACCCTGGAAAAGACCCTGATGTTCGGAAAGAGTGAAGGGAAGCGGAGAAGGGGACGTCAGAGGATAAGATGGTTGGACAGCGTCATCAAAGCGACCAACATGAATCTGACCCAACTCTGGGAGGGAGTGGAAGACAGGAGGGCCTGCTCTGGTCCACGGTTCACAAAGAGTCAGACACAACCTAACGATTAAACAACAACAACAAAAGCTTTGTTCCTATTGTGTTACGGATGTAATTTTTAGGTTTCTTTTATAGTTATGAAGGAGTAGATTCATTAACGGGTAGAGGAAGAATTATATGTGGTCCAAGCAATGGCTCGTGCTGCTGCCCCATGCTCTGCTGACAGTCTGTTAAAGTGCTCTTTGGAGTAGAGTGCTCTTTTGACTGCAGGGCAGTGGTGCTCACAGCATTGTATCTTGCATATGGATGAACATTACTTTAAATCAGTGGTTCCCAGTTTTGTCCCCCAGTTGTTCTTTAATTGCAACTCTCAGAAGACTTCACCACTTGCTATGCTGGCAAGGACATCTGTGAGTTGTAGTCCAAGAACATCTGGGAACCCAAGGTGGGGAACCATTGCTTCAAATAAATAAGAAGAGGTCTATTTTAATTCCTTTTAAAAATATCCAGAAAAGTAATGTAAAAGCACTTCCCTTTTTAAACTGTTGTGTTACTAACTACTTTGGTACTTCACTTATATACCTTTTCAAATGAACTTCCTAAGCTTTGTGAGCAGATCTTTTTAAGTCCATGCAAGCCTGGATTTAAATATCTCATAAATATTGTCTGTCTCTATATGACATCCATATTTGTTAAGATTTTGGAGAGGACCTTGCAGTGTGATCAGAAATGCTGAGGACATCCAAAACTGCCTGAGAGCAGGTCAGACTATTTATCTATGTAATCAAGTACTCTCTCTTCTAATTGGCCTGAAGCTTTGCCATAAAAGCTTGTAGTTTCCCCGAAATTTTCACAAGGAAATAAGCATCTGTTTCTCTGCCTTATTCTTGGGGCACAGTTTCTGTTAAATGTAAGCTATTTATTTTGAGCTTACCTTTGCTACGCAAGGTGGCTCCGGTTGCCCTGTATCCATGCTGTCATTTTCTCCAGTGCTCTGCAGAATCCTCAGCTGCCTGCATTTCCTTATTTGAAGAAGTCTACTGGGCTGAGCTCTCATGCTGTCTGTTCATTATGTGCAGGAAGCCAGGCTGGTTATAGATCAGGAGAGAAATAAATTTTAGGTGAAAAACATAACACAGAAACACTCCTCTGCCACCTCACAGCCCATCAGAGTGTTAAGGATGCCTAAAACAGTTTTTTAAAAGTAAGATCGAACGAGACCAATAACAACAAAAAAGGACACTGTGACACTCAAAGTGAACAAAACTAAGGCTCAGTATTTCTAGTGGCTCAGCTATGAACAAGACTTCAGAGTCATAGATTCATAGCGTTGGAAGGGGCCTATAAGGCCATTGAGTTTCAATGCAGGAATGCAAATCAAAGGATATCTGCCAGGAGGCATACTTTAACTATGTAGCCACATTACAAATGGCAATAGAAAATATCAGTAAATATTATAAAACAGGAAGTGTACTATAACTATATGCAGTCACAGAAAATATACCATTTGAAAATACCAACTGAAAATAACAAAATGCATTCCAACCTTTGTCTTCCTTAACATAGAACCAAAGAATCTAGAATCTTGAAGTTGGAAGGGGCCTACAAGGCCATCAAGTCAAATCCCCTGCTCAATGCAGGAATACAAATCAAAGGATGTCTGCCAGATGGTTGTCTAAGTTTTTCTTGAATGCCTCCAGCATTGGAGCACTCACTGACTCCCGAGGTAACTGGTTCCATTGTTGTACTGCTCTAACAGTTAGGAAATTTTTCCTGATATTCAATCGAAATCTGACTTCCTGTAACTTGAGCCTATTTTTGTGTGTCTTGCACTCTGGGATGATTGAGAACAGATCCTGCCCCTCCTCTGTATGACAAGCACTGCACTTCACCCATTTCCCATGATTTCAAGAAAAATTTCACCCAGTTCCTTCAATACTCTTGGTTATAGTTCATCCAGCTCTGGAGATTTGAACTCATTCGTGGTAATAAGGTATTCCTTTCTCTATATGTTTATCTGTCTCCAGTTACAATCTTGCTCCCTCCACCTGCACTTCACATTTGTCTGGAGAGTCATAGTCTATCCTATGGGAAAAGACTGAGCTAAAATAGGCATTGAGTACTTCTGCCTTTGTATTCTGTTATTTTTTTATTTCCATTGAGTAGCTGAGCTGTTTCTTTTCTCTTTTGCTACACACTTACCTGAAGAATGCTTTTTTGTTTCTTTTAGTGTCTCTAGCTAGCCTCAACTCATTCTCAGCTTTTGTCCTCCTAACACCATCACTGCAATTCCATTCTACTTTTCTCTTCTCTTCTTTTGTGGCCTGGTCTTCCTTCTCTTTCCTATATGTGTCCCCTTTTTTTGTTTGTTTGCTTGTTTTCCAGTCCTCTCTGACCTTTTTGTGAAACCGCACTGGCCTTTTTTTCTCTCTATCTCTCATCTTTCTTGATAGGTTTGTTTGTAGTTTTGCCTTTAGAATTTCCTTTTTTACAAATCTCCCACCCTTCTTGGACTCCTTTTCTTCTTAGGATCTCCTGCCATGGGACCTTATTTATCCTGGTTCTGACTTCATTAAAACTGACTTTTAAAAAATCCAGCATATATGTGTGGCTACACTCTGCTTTGGTTTTCTTTGAAATGAAGAATTCTAGTAGAACATGGTCACTTTTGCCCAGGGTTCCCCTTACTGCCACTTCCTCCACCAAGTCGTCTCTATTGGTTAGAATAAAGTCTAGGATAACTAGTTCTCCAATTTCTTTCTCTACTTTGAGTAGAAGAAAATTATCAGCCACACAAGCCAGGAACTTTTTTAGAAGGGCCATACCTGGCAGAATTTGCATCCCATAATTGAAATTGCCCACCACAACTGCATGGTGTCTCGTTGAAATCCTTGTATTTTATTTTTTTAAGTTTCATTGGCATCTGCTCCTTGATTGGGCAGTTGACAGTAAACTCCAGCTGCCATGTTCCATTTCTTTTTCACCACAACTAAATTGATCCAGATGCTCTCAATGGGACAGCCAGTCTCCTCCTCCTGGACTTCTGTGCAGGAATGTTTTTTTTTTTTACATACTGTATACTGAAATTCCATCCCCCTTTCTATTCTTCCTGTTCTTTTCAAATAATTTATATCCTTCATTTGCTGTATTCCAGTCATAGAAGTCATCCCACCAATTTTCAGTTATTTCTATCAAGTCATATTTACCCTCCTGAGCTAAGAATCCTAGTTCTTGTTTATTGCTCATGCTCCTGGCATTTGTATATAGACATTGGAGACAGTGTGATTTGTGGCCTGCTTTTCTTTGTACATTTTTGCAAATGTAATTATTAATGATAATTGACCCCCATTAGAACTGTTTCATCCATTCCTCTTATTGTGCATACATCTTCATCTATCTTTACCTCTGTGCATGTGTCTTCCACCCCCTTCGAATTCAGTTTAAAGCCCTTTTGATGAAGTTATTCATGCTGTGGCCAAACTCATTCTTCCTAGTCCTTGTGAGGTGCAAGTTATCTCTTGCTAGCAGTTAATCTTCCAGGAAGCTTAGCCTGTGGTTCCAAAAACCAAAAACCTAATTTCACCTCTGTAGCCAGTCAGTCAGTCATTCACTCAGAGTATTTTGCTTTTCCTTTCTATTCATCTTCCAAGTACTGGTAGGATGGATGAGAAAACTATCTGGGCCCCAAAGTCCTTAAGTTCCTTCACAGAGCTTCACAGACTGATATGATCTCTTTAAAGTTGCTTTTGGTTGTGTCATTTGTTCCTACATGGATGAAAAGGAAAGGATATGTATCTGTGGGTTTTATGAGTGATGACAATCCTTCTGTCACATCCATAATCTGTGCTCCAGGGAGACAGCATATCTGGTGGGCATACTTCAGTTTTCATCCCATGCAGCAGGGACTCTCCTATTACAGCTACTCTTCCCTTCCTCTTTTTCTAGGGTGTGGGTTTGGCGCCTGCTCTTAGCCGAGTTTCAGTCCCTCTCATGTAGTCCTGCAAGGCCTCTTCTTTGACTTTGTCTGCTTGCTGTCTACCAGACTCCTGAAGAACCTAAAAGCAGTGTTGCAGTTCCACTAGTGAACATAGTCTTCTCCTTCTTTTGTTCCCAACTGACTCTTTCCCATAGTTCTTCCTCCACTATATTTACTCTGTCCTCAACATTGTCCTCCTCTTCCCTCCCTTGTTGCTCTTTCATTTCCACTGCCCCATGGACCGCAGCTGCTGCTCGAGAGCACATGCCATGAGTGGGCCTTGTCAAACTATCGAGAAACAGGAGCATGAAACAGGAACGGTAGCAAGCCCATTTTCAATGTACCTACTGGCTTTCAAGGGACATCCTTTTAAGGATGGTCTAAACCTAAAGTCAACTTATTTTGGATCACTTCAGATCATAAATTGAAATAAAACTCAGCACCTGGATGGGGAAAATATGTGACTTCCTCCATACATATGCATGAATACATGCATGCATGCATGCATTTGTGTGTGTGTGTGTGTGTGTGTGTGTGTGTGTGTAAAAGAAAACATAAGTTGTCATTCCTTCCATGAGTGATGATTCATCCTTTGTATAGGTCTGATGATGAGTAGCCTTAAATACCTATTCAAAACCAGAAGAATCTTTCTAGCCACCTTCAGTTTCATTTTTCCATTTTCCTTCCTTCCTTCCTTCCTTCCTTCCTTCCTTCCTTCCTTCCTTCCTTCCTTCCTTCCTTCCTTCCTTCCTTCCTTCCTTCCTTCCTTGCAGTCTGTGGGATCCCAGAAGTTCAACTGAAATCCAATTTGCACATTGTGCATAGCCTGTCACAGGGACCTGTAACCAATTCATGTTCCAGAGATATGAATTAGGAAAAGTTTCTTGGCTGAGCAATCATACCTGCAGATGATGACTTTGCATGCCTCCCAGTAACTAATCACTAATTTGTAGACTACAGGAGGAGTAAAATTTTTCTGCTGTGACAAATGGATGTTCTTGGAGCTTAAGGAATTGCATTTTCTAGTCTTGTGTTATCTCTAGTATATAATTTGACCATAAGGTGTATGAGGTGTATATGAAACCAATATTCTTCATTTTTGAAACCAAACTTCTAAAAGTTAAGTTAGCTTTGTTAGGTTGGTGTTGAGGATATTTAAGGAAATCACTGCTGTTGATGGTTTAAAAAATAAAAAAGAAAAGAAAACCCAAAGGCAGGTATCAAGGACAAAGAAAAAAGAAAAGAGGTAATATTTTATTCTACAAAGGTTTTCCATTATGTAACATTTTACAATACAGACAAACTAGACGGACAGAAAAGTGTTGTTTACAGATTGTGCTACAAATTCTAAATGGCAACGGGTAAATGAGCTATCAACTTATTTGACATTGCTAAGGTTAAACCAAATGCCGTTCTCAGAAGCATTGTAAACAATAGTGTCTTTTATGTTTTACTGTTGATCTTTAGCTTAATGTTGCTGTCTTAGAGGAAAAATGCTTTTTATCCTGCCAGGTGGACTGGTACATGGGGACCAGGGTTTTAAAACTTCATGTCATTCTGTTTATTCCAATGTATGATGACTTACAACAGCCTTGCCCAACTTAGAGCCCTTGAGACGTTTTCAACGATCGCTCCAAGCTTTCCTGATCATTGATTGTGCTGGTAGGGCTGATGAGAGTTGCAGCCCCAGACATCAAGAGGGTTCCACACTAGAGAAGGCCTGACTTCACAATATTAAAATTATGGCTGTTCCCCATGTGTGCTTGTTAGCAATTTTTACTGAAATCTTGACCATTGCTTTATATTCTTGAAAGATCCCCATGATTATTGAAAACACAAGCCCAGTGTGAAATGTCATTACTTACTTTTTTATGCTCAATTTGCTCATAATTTTGTTTTTTAAAAATATAATTTGCTCTATTAAAAACTGTCATACTTTTTAAATCATTTCACTGGGGAGCCCTGAGAATGTGACACTGATAGATTAGATCTTATCCCTCTCTGTCTCCTTTCCAATCTCTCTCTCAATTTCTCCCTCTTTATCTCTGTCTCTCTGTCACACACACCTCCTTTTCCTTTGGTTTTGTTTCCTAATTTTTTTAATTCATAAGGACCTGAGGAAAAAAGTATATCACAAAAAACATGATAATTATTTTCAGAACGATATGCACTTCATGTTCATAATAATTGTATCACTTGACTCACTTTTCAAAGCACCTACTTATCAAGGCTGATCTTTTAATTAAAGCCTTTAGTAGGAGACAGTTACAGGGCCAAAATACACAGGTGTCATTCCTTCATTTTAGCACTAGCATGGGTGAAACATGCCTGAGTTGAAAAATGCTATCCAAAGTCATGTGCAGAAGGATACCAGTTGCCCGGTGTATGGCTGACAACTAAGGACAATCGAACTTCATAAAACAACAACAGTAATAACTGCAACAAGAACAGTTAAATTTAAAAAAAAATCCCACAAAAATAAAAATGTCATGCCATGTCTGCCAGAAGACAACTTGAATGTTGATGACTTGGCTAATTCCTGTAAGAAAGATGGAACTGTACTTATATTTATTTATTTATTATTTATTTATTATTTATTCTATTTATATCCCTCCTATCTGGTTGTTATGACCACTCTCGGTGGCTCACAAAGAGAAGCAAAAGTGGGCAAGCATCATCGTTTCGGAGAAACTTGTGGTCTGTGGTGGCCTAAGGGAGAACTTCACTAACTCCCTCCATAACCTCACCAATCTTCCAGGATGTATTTCTTTGCTAAATTCTTGTAAACCTGAGGTCATAACACAAAATTAGGGCTTTGGGATGCCTGCTAAGACATGGTGGTTTATTCAACTGCTGCTACAAGAAGGCCAACAGGAGTCTGGGCGAAGAGAGAAAAGCTCCTTTTTGAGAAAAAGAAACAAGAAATATTTCATAAAATGGAATGAAAGACACCTCTGTGCTGTGTGATCAGTAACTCTAGGCTCAAGCAGACACTTGGAGTTTCTAAGCAATAATTCTGACTACAATAATGTTTAGCGCCAGATGACATTTAATGTTTTCTTTTTTTTCCCTGGCACATAGTCAGGAAAATTGGATCTGGCTATGATTTATGTCTGAACTGGAGAGAGGAATAGTTTTGTCTTATTTCTAGCCATAGCTTCAGATAGTTGACTATGGGTTGGATCCAGTGTTAGTTGTGCTTAGCAGACAGCAATTGAAACCAGCACAACAAATTCACAATGAGTAATTTCACACTGACACCAGTGGCTTTACTTGAAGCATGACTAACTTTGGATCCAACCTTATTTACTTTTGGAGGAGAAAAAATGATGAGGAAATTTAACCTAATGGTGCATGATGGGCAGACTCAGAGATAAACAGCTCTGGATTTTCAACTTTCTTTTTTTCTATTAAAAAGAAAGGAGAAAAATCTACAAATGACACAATTGCTAATATAGGCTCTTTGATGATAGAATTTGGTAGGATTAATACACAACATGAAAGGACGTTAGAAGGAAAACCAAGGAAACAACCATAATGAAGAAATCTTTTCCCCGTGTGCCATGGGGCAAAAACAGTGGACAATAGAAGAGGGAGAGGTAGGATGGAATTGAATAGATCTGAATGGAATCAGGATGCAAGTTCTACAGTTCAGCTTTTATTTTTCATAGCATGTCTGATTTCAGCTGCTAAGCAGGATTACTACTTGGATGGGAGACCATCAGTTATGAGTAGAGATCTCCAGGTTACTCTAGGAAAGCAGTCTGCCTGAAATCCTAGAAAGCGGAAACCACTTATGGTGAATTACATGGTCCAATGGCATGAGTCAGTACAAGACAGTTTCTGGTTTGTCACTGCAAAAGTAAATCCCATCAACGCTAGGTATCTGAGTGTAGAACTTCAGCCTTAATGCATCATTTAAATTCAACCCCTACTTTTTCATGTCTTTTGAGTTCAGAAAGGAGTTTTGATTCTAGTTTACTGCCAGAAATACCACCAATGGAGAGGTGTGATCTTCACTCCAGAGGGGGATCATTTGTTGCCCTCCAAATCATACCCCACACCATTAGCTATGCTGGCTATGGATCACGGAAGTTGCGCTCCAGCGATGTTTTATGTGTTAACTTGTGATCTAAGGGTGCCATTGACTTCGGGTGAACCATTGTGGTTCCCATAATGCGCCATCAGATTGTGGCCCCTCAGCTCATGCTGGGCAACAGCCTCCAACAGCCCTGGCCAGCAACAACTAATGATTATGGTTTCTGGGAGCTACAGTCTAGCAACATCTACAGAGTCACAAGTTATAATCCTCCTCCTCCTCCTCCTCCTCATCTTAGAACTACAGAGCTGGAAGGAACCATATGGATCATCAAGTCCAGTTCCTGTCAAGGAGGTGCAGTGAGGAATTAAATTCACAGCCAGATACTTAAATCTCATGGTGCAGTGGTTAAACTGCAAGACTGCAGCCAAAACTCTGCACATGACCCAAGCTGAGTCCCATATATCCAGCTTGAGTTTCCCTCAGCTTTCCTTCCTTTTGAGGTCAGTAAATTGAGTATCCAGCTTGCTGTGGGGGGGGGGAGGGCAATGTGTAGCCTGCATAATTAAATTATAAACTGCCAGAGAGTGCTTTTAAGTGTATATAAGCAGCACATTTTTGCTTTGCTTTAAACCCCTGAGCTATCCAACATTGAAGTACAAAGAATGGAAAAACACTCAATTATTATATCTCTACCTGTATTTGGGTTGCTTGGTATTTATTTGGTATTTATTTCTCAAGCATTTTCTGTTATATCTGTTCAAAGAGGGAAGGGCAACGTCACATTCCCAGTGTCTGATATCTGAAGGATGAGTGGTGTTTCATTGCTGTTTGTTTAAGAAATAAACGGTATCACCATCCTTTTGTGTTTGTATGTCCAGGACTGCATTGAGACAATCCCACTCTCATCTGAGTCAGAGACCTGAAGATCTCAGTCCTACGTGAAGAAGTGTGTTGCATTATTCACTGAGTCTCAACAACTGGGGCTGTTCAAAACACAAGAGCTGTTACAATAATACACAATTTCCAATTATTCTCCTTGTTCTAAAAAGCAAAGAAGGAGAAGAAGGAGAAGGAGAAGAAGAAGTTTCTAAGATCTGCATTTATTCTAGGCAAGCCCCTATTAAAAGGTTGCCATTTATCTAGAAAAGTGTTGTGAGCTCACTGTACTTTTCCCCTACCCATTAAAATAGCAGCTTTCTCAACCTAATTCGAAGTGGAAGATAAACCAGTGGAGGATGCTGGACCTCAAAAGGTCAAAAGCTCTGGATTTCTTCATCAAATCCCTGATATTAAGTTCCAGTAGGACTCCTGGATAACTAGGATGAATGTTCTTGGGTCACATATGTGTCTGTATCACCCGGTGATGGCAGAGTTGAGAGCTGATGTGCACGAAAGAATGAGCCACAACAGATCCAAGCCCTGTTTGATCATGACATTTACTGGGTTACCTTGATCTAACAGGTAATTTTTTTATTTTTGTAGCAATAAATGAAAAAGAAGAAGAACCATGTGCCCTACCATGAACTCATTGAAGACAAGATGGATTGTAAAAGTAACAAGCAAATAGTAAATAAAATCTAATAGATTTACCCCATACCCACATTTCAGTGTAGCTGGTTTGTGCATTCAGCTACCCCTTTGCAAGCTTCTTATTGTGAGATGAGAACAATACAGGTGTGTCGTCTGGCCTCAATAAGACAATTAAGCTCTTTCCTATCCTGCTCCTTCACCTTTATTTATTTATTTATTTATCTGCTTGTTGGACAGTGTTTATTCTCATTCAGCAATCAAGGGCGCTTGAAAATGATTAAATAGAAAAGAGTCATGCCTCTTACATAGTAAAATGTTTCCTCTCCGCAACGCAACAGCCAAAATCCTGTTATCTAATTATGCCTTTGGGATGGAAATGGTTTCATTGGCAGTGGCAAATTGTCATTCAACAAATCCCTACATGATTCTTCATTGGGCAGAAGTTGGGTGGCTTGGAATTTAACCGGGAATCCAAGAGGAGAGTCGCTAATTAGTAGCAATTTGTCTCGGTGGGTTTATACCTTTTTCTTTTGCCAGCATAATTGATCAAGAGGATTTTGGCCAACAACAACTGTGAATCATCTAAAATAAAACCACATATGCTGGTATCTAATTCAGGATGCAAATCTTCTCTTGGTTTGCTGGCATGCTAAAAGAGGCAACACATAGAAACAAACATTCTTGTTGTGAAATGGGTAGTGAGTTTGTCTCATCAGAGACATGCCTTCATATTTTCAGTACATTTTGGCATATTTTTAGGAAGCATAGGATGGGTGTTGTTTGTGTCTTTGTAACCAATCAGCCTACCCTTTTGTGTTCACTCTGTACATGCATGTTAAACTCCAGAAAGGCAAAAAAGTTGCCAGATTTGCACAAAGACAAGAGTTTTGCACAAAGTATGTTTTGCACAAAGGGTATTTTGTGCAAATGGTGGAAAGCATGATGAAAAAACGGATTTTGTATTTCAGATTAGAGATCACTTGAGATAGTCAGGTAATTAAAGTGCTATTTATAGCAGGATCTTTTTGGCACCGGGCCACTGGAAAGATTTCAAATGAAACTTTCCAAAAAATAAATAGAAGTATTTTTGAACTAAATGCTGATTTAAAATCCACAAAGGCGGCATTCCAACTAGACAGTAACTCCCAGCTGTATGTATGCCAACATGTTCTAATGGAATATTGAAAGTTAGAAATTATAAGGTTTTATAAGGTTTTATATATATTTTATAATATTTGATATGATTTGATATAATGATGTTCAGTTTATTTTTAGAGACAGCAACACTCCATTGATGAGAATAGATGATCTGAAGATGCCTCTCAGGCCAATTGGATAAGTAAAATTAGATTCAAAATCTTTTGGCATCCCACAGGAATCTGCTTCACAAAAATATTATAACACATAGCGTTTTACTTTACAGATGGCAAGTGTTTCTAACATGTTTTAACAGTGTTGTATGAGGTAATGCTGAGTTATTTTGAAGCCTGGGGAATACTCAGATGTTTAATTGAATGTGATGCAGATTATATGCATATTTAACTGCATATGTTTTTAGGGCACATTTAGTAAAGTTATTATCTTGATTTGAAAATAACTGAAGAACAACCAGCAGCAACAGAAGGCATCTGAGGGCTAATGCTGACACTGAGAGGGTGACAATTACAACTATTCATTTCCATTTAATAAAAATGTTTGTTAAAAAAAACTTCCAAGTATATGAAGAAACCCATGCCTGAATTATGTTTAGTTAAATTGCCATGAGAGATGAACCTTATATTGAATCTTCACATTGCCCATATAGCATGTAGACAAGAGGGATTCAGTGCCAATATCCAGTTGCTTAGTTGTGCACGTGGATGGCAAACAGCATAATACTCCATTATACCTAGCTGGCAATTAATGACCCACCACTGGGATTCGTAGGGGCACATGTTCTTCCTGGCTTGGTGTGCACGAGAATTCAGCAGGGATTCATTACTTTCCAGTTAGAAGCCACTGAAAGTTATGCTATTTACCCTGTCATGTGTAAGCAAGCAACAAGATTTTGGCAAATATTTCCTGATCTTAGACCTGGTCTGAGCTTTTTATGGCAGTGTTGTCTGCATCTTGAAGAGATAGTTGTACAGCAGACCGAGGCAAAGAGGCAGTCCCGAAACAAGCAAAACCAGGGAGCTGGACAGAGGACAGATTGGATTTGTCTCCAGTGTGGAAGGGATTGTCACTCTCGAATTGGCCTTCTCAGCCACACAAGACACTGTTCCAAGACCTCCATACAGAGCACGATACCATAGTCTCTTGAGACTGAAGGATGCCTACAAGTGTCTGCATCTTTGACAGGGAAATGCCATTCCTTTCTCCACCTTAAAACTAAGGCTTCTCTTCACTTCTACGTACATCACCCAGCTATTCTCTCTATCAGGGCTTTTTAACTGATATTCTTAGAAGAAGTGCAACTGTTAAAAAACATCTGTTTCTATAAATTTTATTGCCTCCAAATCTTGCACTGAGCATTGTTGTGTGATTGGTCATTGGAAGGAAAAGATGAGCTTAACTTGCAGGTTACAGACATTTTGTTCCTTATTTTATGAATTATCTACACCACAGCTTAGGGGAATTCCTTAGACAAATTTTCAATGGTCATGCATTGCTGTGATGGGACACGAATGGTAGTTGGGGAGTCTCACAGCTGACATTTATCCTTGAAAGGGTTAATTTTGTATTTTGTTGTTCCCTACATCTCTCCTGCAACTGTCTGAGGGAGAATATCATGTCAGTGGTAGATCTATTAGCTCGAAATCCACACTGTGATTCTGGACAGACTCTGTCTGCAAGCACCTGGAGTCTCTTCAGCACAAATTGACAAGCAGCTTCCCTACAATGCTGAGAAGGGAGATGCCACGGTAGTTATTGCAGTCACCCCTGTCTCCTTTGTTCTTGTACAATGTGACTATGTTTGCATCCTTCATGTCCTGTGGTACTCCATCTTCCTTCCAGTAAAGACAAAAGATTTCATACAGCTTGGTGGTGATGATCTCTTTACAGCACGTCAGCACTTCAGCAGGGATGTTATCCTTTCCAAGTGCCTTGCCGGAGGCGAGGGAGTCCAAGGCCGCTTTTATTTCCGCTAAAGGTGGTTCCACTATCCAACTCTTCCAAGACAGGCAGACACTCAAACATAATAATAGGCTCAAGCTACAGGAAGCCAGATTTAGGCTGAATATCAGGAACGACTTCTTAACTGTTAGAGCAGTATGGCAATGGAATCAATTACCTTATGAGGTAGTTAGAGCTCCAGTACTGGAAGCATTCAAGAGAAAATTGGACAACCATCTGTCATATCTACTTTAATTTGGATTCATGCATTGAACAGGGGGTTGGACTCGTTGGCCTTGTAGGCCCCTTCCAATTTGTTCGCAAAGAGATACATGTTGATACTTGTAGATAGGGCAGGCTCTGTGTTCATAACTGAGAACTCTGCAGTTCCTAAATGCACATACAGAAACCTCCATTACTGCCCTGTACTTATGAGTGTTTAATGAATACATGAAGTCTGGCACAGAACCTGCTGCACAGTATTGAATTTTCCTGTCCCCAGTGACTAATGCGTGAAGATATGAAGGCTATATAGTTCTGCAGACACATATATATTGCTTTATACCAGAAAAGTCTATTTTTCTATCTACTGTGTAACTACTAATAAATTCTTTTGTGATGGGCAGCAGCTCCGCTGGGTTCCAGGTGAGGACTCTTCTTGTCACCTTTTACCTCACCAGAGAGTAGAGATTGAATCTAAGACCTCTTAGGCACAAGATATGAACAATGGTTATAGTTCTATAGTTCGAACTAGGGCCATATAACCACTGAAGACAATCCTGAAATTGGAACCATATAAGGAAAACACTTGGGTGGAGAGAGAGGGTAATGGGAGAAGAGAAACTAGACATGGCTCACTGAGAACCCCAAGTTACCATGTGGTGGGCAGAAATCTCAGCATCATTTTTCAACCAGAGTACAGGAGGGGGGAAGAAATATATTAGTTTGCTGTTGTTGTTAGTTTCCTTTTTGTATGAGGAATGTTTATGAAATGAAATTAGGTTTGATATACTATTACGATCTGCTGAAAACACTGGATAATAATTGAATGCTTTTAAATCAGTTCTGACATATGGCACCTCTCTGGACTGATGGACGGACAGACGGACGGACAGATGGACAGAGATAGATAGATAGATAGATAGATAGATAGATAGATAGATAGATAGATAGATAGATAGATAGATAGATAGATAGATAGATAGATAGATAGATAGATAGATAGATAGATAGATAGATAGATAGATAGATAGATAGATAGATGGATGGATGGATGGATGGATGGATGGATGGATGGATGGATGGATGGATGGATGGATGGATGGATGGAGTGAGAAAACAAAAAAGATAATGACCATTTTTGTCACCCAATTAAAGTCAATGGGTAGGGTGATGGTTCAGATCAGGGTTGGATCAGCCTGAACAAAATTGGAGCTGAATTCAAATAACCAAATCAGAAAGGGGGTTTCTTGCAGAGACCTAGCTCTGTCATTCATTTCCACAAGCATGGGAAAGAAATGAAGTCCACACAGCATCAACTACTCTGAAGTAGCCACTAGACTAGTGAGACAGGAAATGAAAATTGTACGAACAGCTGAAGATAGGATAGAAGCTTCAAAGGATGTTGTTGAACATTTAATTTCTAATTCAATTCTTCAAAAGGGGGTTTCTTACAGAGACCTAGCTCTGTCATTCATTTCCACAAGCATGGGAAATAAATAAAGTCCACACAGCATCAACTACTCTGAAG
This sequence comes from Pogona vitticeps, assembly GCF_051106095.1. NCBI lineage: Eukaryota > Metazoa > Chordata > Lepidosauria > Squamata > Agamidae > Pogona > Pogona vitticeps. The sequence goes on from NC_135786.1 coordinate 99,825,518, forward strand.
TAGCCACTAGACTAGTGAGACAGGAAATGAAAATTGTACAAACAACTGAAGATAGGATAGAAGCTTCAAAGGATGTTGTTGAACATTTAATTTCTAATTCAATTCTTCAAAAAACCTTCATTTTATGAATGTGGGATATTGTGCATCTGTACTCATGATTCAAAATGCCAGGATACATCCCAATATTGCTGCACAATATCATGCCTTGCATTGCCAGCAGGAAAAAGGATGACAAACTTCATATAGCAAAGGGCAGCTTGAATTTTGATGACACCCATATCAGCCGTTATGATGGTCCACAGAATACCCTTTTGTGCTTACTAGAACTTGCAAAGAGAAACCAAGCAATGGACATTACCAGAAATCTGACTCCTTTGTTCATCCATTAACCTACCCCAAACACAAAGCAATTGTCTGGGCTGTTTTTCAACAAGTTTTCTGAGTATCTATTGCTTAGAGTCACAAAGTAGTAAAAATGCATGGTAGGAATGTGTATTTCAGATTATCTGTGTGCACATAGCTGGAAGGCATTGGATGCTTAAGCTGCAAGGAATTTACATGAATATGAAGTGCTTCTGCCCCATTCAACCCATGCACAACGCACTCAGTCATCTGTATTGGGAAAGAGTTTACAGCCATATTCCCTCTGGGTGGATGTTCTTTTATGCTCAAGAGTGGAGCACAACACATCTGGCAATGTGGGCATGATATTGTGCAGCAATATTGGGCCATTTCCAGGCATTTAGAATTGTGGATACAGAAGCACACTAGCCAACATTCATAAACCAGAGGGTTTTTTCCCCCCAAGAATTGAATTTTCTGGATTTTTAAAACAGGACTATACATAAACGACACACAAATTCCAAAAGCAGCTTCCCTCATGTAGAATTGCAATTAGAAATAATTAAGTGTAAGGATTTGTCACTGGAGACAAAGATCATCCACACTCTTGAATTCCTGATCACCGTGTATGAGTGTGAAAGCTGGACAGTTAAGAAAGCTGACAGGGTAAACATTGATTTGTTTGAAATATGGTGCTCAAGGAGAGCTTCACACATAAACATAACTGCAAGAAAGATGAACAAGTTGGTCCTAGATAAAATCAAGCCTAAACTGTCTTTGGAGGCAAAAATGATGGAACTGTGACTGTCCTACTTTGGATGCATCATGAGTAGGCATATTTGTTTAAAATATTTTTCATTGCCTTTCTCTTTTAAAAGGAGGTATTTTAAGAAAAAAAACTGTCAGGGGCTTCACAGGCAAGAGGCACACTGCCCTTCCACCACTAAACCCCTTAGCCTTTGGTGCCTGACAGAAGGTATGTTGATGCAGAACCAGAGTTCATGCTTGATGAAATGGTTGGGCATGGGGCATGGAGGCAGAAATCAGGCTGAGTTGGGTGGCCAGAGAATCCAAGACTCAAGGCAGAAAAGTAAGGGACCAGCCACTTGTCCGACACTGCTCTACGTCTTTTGACCTTTCCAGATGCCTTGTGTTACATACAGCACTGATGTTACCTGTCTGTCATGGGTTTGGAGGGAAAGTTCCATCCTATGGGGAGTGGAAGGCGGGACATCAGGAGGAGGGGCTGTACTGTATATATATGTGGAGCGTGTGTGGAGAGTTTAGGAGAAGAAGCAGCAGCTGGGAAGAAGAAGCTGGTGTGGGAGTCTGTGTGTCAGACAGGGTACTACTGTGTGTCAGTCAGTACCAACCTGATAGGTTCAGGTGTCTGGATGGTTAGCCAGAACTGATAGGTTCAGGGTCTGTGCTTCAAGTTAAGTGTTCTGTGTGAACCAAACTGTGTGCATGTATGAATGAGACTAAGCCACGTTACTATATCTTATTCACCTGATCATTTTATTTTCCCTGTGTGTTGTTTTAAATAAACCTTATTCTTTTATTTGTTGAAAATCCATCCCTGGTCTGTGTGACTTCTTATAGGGAATGGTTGGTGGCAGCTTAGTTAACGTGTGGCATATCCCAGTAGGTCTGGGTTTGTCACATTGATTGGTGTCCAGCGTGTGGGATACGACTGGTCCAGTTGTCCAGTGGTCCAGCAAAGCCTTGGCAAGTGTGCCCAGAGCAAAGGGGGTCTAGTCAGGGACAATCTGAGAGCGCGTAGGTAATCTTCTAGGCTTACCTCACGGGGGGGTAAGCTAGTAGAAGAACGTGTAACCTCAGATTGGGGGCTAGATTAGGGAGCTCTGAGGCAACCTGTTTTTGGCGGGAAAAAAGCTGAGGCAAAATTGTAAAGTAGAAGTGATTTAGCCTGCCTGCTGAGAGGCCCAGCAGAGGGGGGTAGACTCTAGCTCGCAACTGTTGCAAGTTAGTGCTGAAAGGACAGCAGCAATCTATAGAGAAAGCTGGTTCTGAGGCAAAAGAAAAAAAAAAGTGGTCGCTTTATTTTGAGGCTTGACTTTTGAAAGCAGCCTGTTCTGGGGGGGGATTATGCCCTTGACTCGAAGCCAAACGGCAGAAATGGGTGAAGTGAAAGACCCCCAGGTTGACCAAGGTTCTGAGGATGAATTTGGCTCAGTGCAGGGTGACAGCACAGGAGAGCAGAACCCAGAACTCAGAAAATTGCTCCTAGCCCAACAGCATGAACTGAGGGTGAGGGAAATGGAGGAAAGATTAGAGAGAGAACGAATGGAGGAAAGGGAGTAACAAAGGCAATTTGAAATAGAGAAAATGGAAAGAGAAGAAAGAATAGAGAGAGAGAAAATGGAAAGAGAAGAAAGATTGCAGAGAGAGAAAATGGCGTTTGAATTAAGAAAATTGGAACTGATGAACCAGAACAATAATAACAATAGGGATTCTGAGGGAGGCCAATTGTCTAAAGCTGACCTGAAGAAATTCCCTGTGTACCACAAGGGAGATTGTCCTGAGGTGTTCTTTTCCTTAGTGGAAAGAGCGTTTGTGGACTTCTCAGTAAGGGAAACTGAGAAGATGATCATCATGCGATCTTTAATCAGTGGCAGCCTTGCTGAAGTTTATTCAGAGATGCCACAGGAACTGATGAAAGATTTTGCAGAGTTTAAAAAACTGGTGTTTGCTAGACATGGGATAAATGCGGAACAGCTGAGGCAAAGATTCAGGTCAATCACCAAGAAACCAGAGCAGACTTTTACCCAGGTGGGGGCCCAATTGGTGAGGCTGCTAGAGAAATGGCTATCTCAGGAGGGGACAGAGACCTTTCAGCAGCTCAAAGACTTGATAGCGCTGGAACAGTTCTATTCAGTCCTGCATGGGGAACTGAAATTCCAGGTGAGGGAAAGGAAACCGAAATCTGTGGCAGAAGCAGCCGAGATCGCAGATTTTATTTATCAAATAAGAAAACCCTTAGGTGCTGAGTGGAAATCTGTAGATAAACTCAGAGAAACCTACAGCAAGTACTCTCAGGGACCAGGGAAAAGCCAGCAAGGGGGAGGGGCCCATGGTGAAGGGAAGCCCTCAGACATGAAACCAAGACCTCAGATTTTGGAGGGAAAACCAAAACAAGATGAGAAAGACTCAAAATATAGCAGAAAATGTTATTTCTGTCAGGGAAAGGGCCATCTAATCTCAGAGTGTGAGAAATTAAAGCAGCTAAAAGGAATTGTGCCTCAGGATTCGAGGGGAACCAAGCCAAAAGCTGTGTTCTGTGTCCAGAAAGAGCAAGGCTCATTGTCACTGAGGGAGCCTGTTGCCATGGCTACTCAATCTGGAACAGTGACATCTGCTGATCAGGCTGAGGAAAATGGTCCTCTTGTAGAGGTCAGGCGCTGCCTACTGGTGAGAACAGATTCTCAGTTGTTTGAAACAGCAGGGGTGGACGTAGGAATACTTGACCATCAGTATCGGGGGCTGCGGGACACTTGTTCCCATGTGACCCTGTGCCATCCAGATATTATTCCTAGGGAATATTTAATCCCAAATGAGAGCATGAAGGTGGCAGGGATTGAGGGGCAGGTGATCTCACTGCCAGTAGCGGAGGTACCTGTGAACTTTCAAGGCTGGAGGGGAGTTTGGCGGCTAGCGGTTTCATCGACTCTGCCAGCAGCCGTGCTCGTGGGAAATGACCTGGCTGAACATGTGAAACGGGTGCTGGTGATTACACGTTCACAAGCCACCACGGGGACAGTTCAAGGGGGTAATGATGAGCCCGAGACGGAAGCAGGTGGGGGGAGTTCAGAAGCTGTGGTGGAAACCTTAACCACAGACAGCAGATTTGGACAAGAGCAAAAGGCAGACGCCACTCTCCAAAAGTGTTTTGAACAGGTGACTGACGCCCAGCTAACACCTGAAACCCCAGTGAGATTTCTAGAGAAAAAGGGGATTTTGTATAGAGAGACCCTGAGGAATATCTCAAAAGGGGGAGATGGGATCCGAAGTCAGCTAGTGGTACCTGAAAAGTATCGCCCCATGATCTTACAAAGGGGGCACTCTGACATGTTTGCTGCGCACTTAGGGGTGAACAAAACACAGCAGAGAATCACACAGAATTTTTACTGGCCTGACATAGGGAAGCAGATCAGGGAGTTCTGTAAACAATGTGATGTGTGTCAAAGGCAGGGGAATAGCCGTGACAGGACCAAAGCAAAGTTGTGCCCTTTGCCTGTGATTGACACTCCGTTCAAATGCATAGGGGTGGATATTGTGGGACCTTTGCCCAAGGCCACAAAGAGGGGGAACAGGTTCATTCTCACCATTGTGGACCATGCCACGAGGTACCCTGAAGCCATACCCTTGACTAACATTGAAACTAACACAGTGGCAGATGCCTTGGTGGGGTATATGTCCAGGATGGGATTTGCCTCAGAAATAATCACAGATTTGGGAGCATCATTTACATCGAAGCTCATGAAACGCTTATGGCAAATCTGTGGAATTAAGCACAAGGAAACCACTGCCTATCACCCTGAAAGTAATGGGTTAACTGAGAAGTTCAATGGGACTCTAATGCGCATGATTAGGGCTTACTTGGCAGAGAATCCAAACAATTGGGACCAGAAGCTGCAATCCCTTTTGTTTGCTTATCGATCAGTGCCACAAGCCAGTACCGGGTTCAGTCCGTTTGAACTTTTATTTGGGAGAAGGGTGAAAGGGCCCCTTGATTTGATCAAACAAAATTGGGAGCAAATCACCCAGGATGACCCACAAGACGTTGTGACATACATAGACTCTTTAAGGATTGACCTAAAGAGAAACCTAGAGCTAGCAGCAGAGACCCTGCAAGCTCAAAAGGTCAGAAAGAAAGCCTGGTGTGTCCAGAGAGCCGGGGAGAGGCGCTTTGACCCAGGGGAGGAAGTGCTTTGACCTAGGCTCTGCAAAGAGGTCAAACTGCAGCTGGGTAGCCCAGAAATAAAATACTTGGGTCACATGGTAGGGGGAGGAGTGATAAAACCCCTGGAGGCCAAAATAGAAGCTGTTCGTGATTGGCCCAGACCCAACACCAAGAAAAAAGTCAAATCATTTCTTGGGTTGGTGGGCTACTACAGAAAGTTCATCCCGAGGTTTAGCGAGATTGCGGCTCCGCTGACCGATCTGACGAGGAAGAAGACTGATGACCGCATCCCGTGGACCAGTGACTGTGAGGAGGTGTTCCAGAGGTTGAAGCAGGCGCTAATCAACTATCCAGTGCTGCGTGCTCCAGACTTCGACCGGGAGTTCATCATCTACACCGATGCGTCTAACAGCGGGGTAGGAGCAGTTCTTTGCCAGGAGGATGAGAATGGTGACCAGCATCCAGTGTCCTACCTGAGTAGGAAACTCCAGAAAGGTGAGAGACATTTGGCAACCGTGGAAAAGGAGTGCCTGGCCATAGTCTACGCGATCCAGAAGGCCAAGCCTTACATCTGGGGAAGACATTTTGTTCTGTGCACTGACCATTCACCACTGCAGTGGTTAAAGACAATGAAAACCCACAATAGTAAACTTATGAGGTGGGCTTTAAACCTGCAAGACTATGACTTTGAAGTGAAGGTGGTCAGAGGGTCAGTGAACTGTGTTGCTGACGCCTTGTCAAGAAGACCTGAAGAATGAAGACGGCGAAAGAAACATGGACTATGTATATATATTGATGACAAAAAGTTAAATGTACCTGTTTTTTGAACTTGGTTTGTATGAATAAAGGTAAATTGATGTAATGTATATGGTAAATGTTTAAATGCCTAATTGATATGGTTAACTTAGAATGTAAGTATAAGTAAGTATGATATTGTATGTATAAATGTTTTTGTATGTTTTGGATTCAGGTTGTTTTTTGGGAAAAAGCACGTTAGCTTTCCCCCTACAAAACAACTTATAAAGAGGGGAGGTGTTACATACAGCACTGATGTTACCTGTCTGTCATGGGTTTGGAGGGAAAGTTCCATCCTATGGGGAGTGGAAGGCGGGACATCAGGAGGAGGGGCTGTACTGTATATATATGTGGAGCGTGTGTGGAGAGTTTAGGAGAAGAAGCAGCAGCTGGGAAGAAGAAGCTGGTGTGGGAGTCTGTGTGTCAGACAGGGTACTACTGTGTGTCAGTCAGTACCAACCTGATAGGTTCAGGTGTCTGGATGGTTAGCCAGAACTGATAGGTTCAGGGTCTGTGCTTCAAGTTAAGTGTTCTGTGTGAACCAAACTGTGTGCATGTATGAATGAGACTAAGCCACGTTACTATATCTTATTCACCTGATCATTTTATTTTCCCTGTGTGTTGTTTTAAATAAACCTTATTCTTTTATTTGTTGAAAATCCATCCCTGGTCTGTGTGACTTCTTATAGGGAATGGTTGGTGGCAGCTTAGTTAACGTGTGGCATATCCCAGTAGGTCTGGGTTTGTCACACCTTGACCCTTCAGCTACACTTTGTCCTGTTTTACCTTGCCAGATTCTTCAGGTGGTGATGTCAGCTGCCCTTGGGGTGAATTAGCATGGACTTCTTTTCCCTCAAACACTGCTGGCCAGCCCTCTGCATCCTCCCAATGATCCTCCTCCCTTTGAGTCTTCCAGTTCACCTTTTATATCTCGCTCAGCCATCCACACAGCTGTGCCTATGAGGGTGGCGGCAGTATTCTCTCCAGCTTTGCCCCAGGCCCCAGGAGAATGTGCACATGGAGAAAGCACACCCACCATGCCCCACAAGGTGGTGTCTCCACTATGTGAGCCAGTCATGGCCAAGGCAGGCTCACCTACAATTTCACAGTTTAAACCAGTGAGCTTCTGAGGATTTCTGCTGTAACTCTCATATTTCTACAAATACATTCGGTATCTGTATTTTAAAATTATTTTTGTGTCTCCATTTTTACAACCAGACATAGAATCCCATTGAAAGTAAGATTCTGATACATCTGTTTGACCAAGAAGGAATTAAAAATTTTAAAAGTTATCTAAATGTTGCTAATCAGGTCCTGATTGACAGCATCAAAAGTTCAAATTACCACAGTGTGGAAATGATTTCCCCTTTGAAAATTTATGTGCGGAGACTGTTTGAACTACTGAGAGAATGTTTACTAAAGATACATGGTAAGTAGTCCTCTTTCTGGAGAATTATCATTTCATTACTTTCTTTAAAGCAACCCTTGTTTATTTTACTCTTTAATGAAAACCTGTCTTTTCAGTCTATTTCCATGACTATTTCTAAATATTTCCCACCCTCACCTACAAATGTATATAATGTTTCATTTCACTAAACTCCTGTTAGCAAGGGTGCTCAACACATACTCAGTAAGAAAGTGTTTTATCCTACTGAAAGTCATTTTTTGAGGAACAATGTTTCAGCCCCTGCAGCCTGGATTCTCTCTAAATAAAAAAAGCAGGTGGGACCAACCTTCCTCTTTCAAAATAAGCAAGATTAGTATGTTCAATATATGTGATCTATTTTAAATCTGAGGTTGTTTGGAATAATCCATTTCTGTACTGGGGGGGGAGACTGTCTTACATTTTCAAAAAGCATAACTCAAAAACCCTTTGTTTAAGCAGCCACAAAATCTGGTACAGAGCAATGGCAAACTTTATGTTACTTCTGTGCCAAATTTGGTGTACTCTGAAGTCCAATTTCAAAGTGAGAATGTTTTGTTTGGGCTGTGCCCATTATTAGAATTAATAGATGCACCCTCATGCAGCTATGATCATGAGCTCTCTATAGTGTGTAAATTTGCCTTCATTTCTAATATTTGGAAGCCACACTGGAAGCCATTTTGTGTGAACAGCAAGAAAAAAATGTATTATATAAAAAATCAACAAAATTATTGGGCTTTTAATATCTACACTAGACATGGGGGACGAATAAGAAAACGGATTGCGACATTTGTCAGAAATCGGTGATTCGTTAAATATTTGTCCCTTCATATTCATGGGTTCGAGAGACCCCCAACGAATATGAAGGGATGAATATAACCCAATTTTTATTCGTCCTCCATATGAAAAGAGGGAAGGCTAGCCTATGGCTTTCTCATTCTGCCTACCAGCCCACTGATCAGCTGATTGGTGGGGCCATAGGCAGCCACCCACCCCCAAAGCCGATCCCTGCCCCCTCTCCCTACCTTAGCTGCCACCCCCTGCTGTCCCCCACCATGCCACCCCCTGCTGCCACCCCCACCACGCTGACGACCCCCACTTTAATAGCCTCCACCACCACCGTCTCCAGCATGCCTCTGCAGCCATGGCCTGTAGAAAGGGACACTGGCTGCCCTTTGCAAAGATGGCAACTGCAGCTTCATTTAGGGTACGGAAGCTGCAGCTGCCATATTTGCAAAGGGAAAACTGGATACCCGTGGCTGTGGAGGCCAGGTGGAGATGGCAGTGATGGTGGCAGCAGCAATGGTGGTGGCAGTGGCGGCAATTACCATAGGATGGCGTCGGTGGAGGTGGGGCACTGGCAGGGGTGATGGGTGGTGGTGGTAGCATGGGGGGCAGAGGGGGTCAGGTTTGTTTTTTAGTAAACCCCCCCCACACACACAAATCAGTGAATAAATTCATCCTTCATCAGTTCATGGGGGCAGCTTCATTCTTCATGAGTCGTCAACTTTTGATGACTCATGAAGCAGGATGACTCGCCAAAATGGCGAGTTGTCCCCATCTCTAATCTACATGTTTGCATGTAGACCTCTAGATATATGCATTGAATGTCTTTTTTGCTTTGTTGATTGATTGATTGATCGACTCATTAATGCCATGCACTTTTGCCTTTTTGATGCTTTAAGAAACCTCGATTCTGCGCAATTGCTCAGTGTGAAGATAACAAACTACATGATCAATTTTCTCCCTACTTGGTTTGCTGTTAATACAGGGGAGGATGTTTTCTTCCTTAAGCAGCCAGGGAACTCAGCGATTTGTTGTTAGTGGATCTGGGCGCTGCTGAGATATTCTCATCAGAAGGTGATTTAGTTTCAAAGCAGCCCTTTGCAAGAGCCGGAGCAATTTGTATATAGCAATTTCCCAGCCTCCTGCTGTTTATGTTCACATCTGTGCTGCAAACAGTAGGAAAACCTTTGCTGTTTTCTGATCATTTTGATTTATGAGTGCTCGAAGAAATTTGAACAGGAAATTGGATCTGATTGAGCAGCCGGTGCTAAAATCAATAAAGAAAAGAAAATTGCAGGCCTAAAAAAGGTTTTGTTTTGTTTTGGCACATTAGATGGGTCTCTTTAAAGATGGTAACACAGTGCACTAAACAAAGCAGTGCCCGAAAGGATGGACCTACACATCAGGGCCTAATATCAGTCATTTAACTCAATTTCCCCAAAATTTCTTGCTTTACATATTGGGGCCATCCCCATAGCGGCAGCGCAGGTCATGTGTTTTCTGAATCACCATTTACACAGACAGGATCCATATGGATGTCTTTCTGTCCCACTACAAAAGGAAATAATTTTAAGTCCGTAGTATGATTATGCAAAATCCATGAGCTTCCTTTAACTTGAGCATCTTGTGCTAGCTTATTTCATTTACATTATAATTGAAAAAGTGTAATAGGTAGAAAATTGTATTCTGTTTAATATGCACTCACTGTTTTCCTAAGTAAACTTTACTTTCATTTCAGGAAATATTTTGTATCAGTGTTTGGGACCTCCAGTCCAATTCCAGAAATTTTATCTGCTGCTTCAAACTATCCTATATTTGACTGAATACACAGAAGAGAAGTACAATAATCTGTAAAATCACTGGAACTATATAAGAAATATGTTCTTTACATAGAGCTTGGAAAAGTTACTCTTTTGGTCTACAGTTTCCAGATGCTGAGAATTATCATCTAAAAAGTTATGTTTCCAAGCTGCTGCCTAGATCAATGGTTCCCAGCCTTGGGTGTCCAGATGTTCTTGGACTAAAACTCTCAGAAGCCTTCACCACTAGCTGCTGGCCAGGATTTCTGGCAGTTGTACTCCAAGAACCTCTATGGAAAATAGTGTTATTTATTGCACAATACTTCGGCAGTTGCTTTAATATCCAGAGACTTTGATTGGGGCTTTGAAACTTTGTGTTTGAGACGGTAGGGAAAGGTTAGCAAAAAGTCTAATAGAAGCCCATTAAGAGAAACAAAAAGAATTTTTGCTTAACAGAAACATTGTTTAGACAACATAAAGATGCCATGATAACTTATGTTCTAATAAATTCAAAATTATTTTCTACTTTGAAACTGGATGTATTTCAGTGGCAGAGTGATCATCTCAGGTCTCATATTTGTATGTTCATTTGAACAGTCATTTGAACAGTCATTTCAACAGTCATTTGAACAGTCATTTGGAATGTATGCAAGTGAAGCTAGTATTGCATTTTAATATTCTTTTACATCTCCCATACAAAGTACAGGCAAGATTTGTTAACCTGACACTGACACAGGTGAAAATTGGGCTGGGCTGCATATAGAAGGAGGCAATCCCTCTCCAGCTGTTTCTGAACAGTTGAATAAAATTAAGTGGCAGCCAAACTGTTTGAATTCTGGAGTGAACCACTTAAAACTTCAAGTTGAGTATCACAGATTTGTTTTTGTTTTTTAAAGGTCTCTCAGTGATATACAGTGGTGCCTCGCTAGACGATGATAATCCGTTCCACTGAAATTGCTGTTTAGCGAAATAATTATCTAGTGAAAAGCACTTCCCCACTGGAATGCATTGAAACCTGTTTAATGTGTTCCAATGGGGAAGAATCGTTGTTGTCTAGCAAAGATCGGCCATAGGAAATCTGCTTTGCAAACCACCAATCAGCTGGCACCACTGTATTCCAGAGTTGTTCTTCTATCACTTTATACTGCAGGATACATAGTTTAGCTCCCTGCCATTTTTCCTGTATTTACTGTAATGTCTTGCAGAGCTTCCCAGAGAATGAATCAGAGTATTCCTGCTGGGACATTTACACAAATGAATTTGGGTGAGCATAGGGACAAAGGACAATTTTTATATGTTGGCTTGGAGATGGTATTTATGTAATGCCAGTGAAATTCAATTACAATGATATAAATCATTCCAAGTTGTGTTAGAGAGGTTGTTAGAAAGCTGGTACTTATTTTCATAAGGAGTGGGGGATGCAAGAATATATTAGAATTCTGGCAATTGGTCTTTAAAGAAATAAATGAAACAACTAAGTTAAATTTAGAGGTATGCCCTAAAATAGTGCTTTTATCAGGATTTGATAGGGAGCAATGAAACAAAGAAGTAATTTCTAATTCATTAATAGCAGCAGGATTAATTGCTAGGAACTGGAAAAAAATTTCATTAAATTAATGTTATAGAGAGGTTTGGGAAATAGATTTACTGTAAATTACACACTAGCATGTAATATTAAAGTTTAGAAGCTGTAAGAATGTATTTGGAGAATTCAGTGATTATATACTAATAAAGAGGAAGGATACGTACTTTTGCAGCAATCAAAGCAGTTTTGGAAGGGGAGTGTAGCTCCATAGGAGGGGGAAATGGCCATAACTCCCAAAAAGTGCTCATGTGGAGGGGAGTATGATTCGTACACATTTTTGTTAGGTGTTATTAAATGTTTTTATGTTTGTATAATTTTTATGATTTTTTTTAAAAGGTACCGTATTTGGGTGGGTATCTTATAGTTGGAGTAATTATGAGAAAAGTGTCTTGTTGAACTTTATTTATCAACTTTTCTGTTTCGACAGGCAAGGCATAACAATGTCAATGTTAATTGAAATGAACTAATTGAAAGGATGTAGACATACATTTAATTAGGGCCAAACTTAGCATTTTTCACCTAGTGAGAGAAACACATACTATTTTTCTTTCCTCTCAGTTTTATACTTAATTTTCTGTCTCACATCAAAACTGGCATATTCTTTGATACTGCTCAGTACCCAGCCTGCTACCGTGACAAAAAAAGTGAAACATGGTGAGAAAAGCATGAGCTGTAAAACCTAATTTTGAGAAGCTAAACTAATGCATTGTCAATTTAAAGAACTCTTTACAGATTTATAAATCTGATTTACCTCATTTTTAAAAATAGAACCAAAATTTTTGCATAAAAAACTTTTACATCCATTGATGAAGTATCCCTTATAAGAACTGGAAGGGAAGTGGTCATAGACACATTTAGCATTTAAAAAAAAAATCTTTTATTACAATCACCAAGTGGCCATAGTGGGGATCTGGATAACCTTTAAATGGTGGTAATCCTCCTTTCCTTCTGACTGCTTTTCTCTTTCTTTCTCTGCAATCAGATGGAGAAATTTCTTGCATTTTGGACCACTTGCAGATGGGCTGGTACAAGCTATTTTTTCCACCGATCAGGTGACATACAGGAAATTGCAAGCCAGCCCACCTCTGCTATGACTTTTTTGGTCTAAAAGGAGGGCTACTCTTTTTTTTTGGAGCTGAGCTGGAGGGATTCGTGAATGTGTGGAAGAGTTACTTTCAAGGTGATCGCTGCCAGTGAAGTGACCCCCTCCAGTGCAGTCAGACGTGATTCTCTCTCACACACATATACACATAGAAAAAAAAGACTGAGGGCAGAGAGAAGAGAAACATCTAAACAGAACTTTAAAATGAGAGCAGTGCTCCAACTTCATGCACCTTGATAGGAGAAACAGCTACCATTTGCTGCTATGTTAGGCAACAAAATGTTTCAGAGCTGGTCCCACTTCCTAGCAAAAGGCCCACACTCTTTTCTTTTACATGAGTTATACTTTACCTTTTACTTTTGTTGTTATCATTTTTCAATCCCCACTGATGTTCAGTCTGTTCCTCTTATTGTGCATAAGCCTTGAACTAGCTTTACTTCTGAGCTTTTGTCTCCCTCCCTTTTCCAATTCAATTTGAAGCCCTCCTGATAAATTTCTTCATGCTGTGGCCAAACATATTCTTCTCGGGCCTTGTGAGGTGCTACCTGTCCATCATCCAGCTAGCATAGCCCATGGTCCCAAAATCCGTATCCCTTACGTTGGCACCACCTTCGTAGCCAGTCATTCACGCGGAATATTTTTCTTTCCCTTTCTATACCTCTCCTGAGTATCGGTAGGGTGGATGAGAATATCTGGTCCTCAAAGGCCTAGAGTTTCTTTCCCAGAGCATCAAAGTTTGACATGATTTCTTTGTACTTCCTCTTGGCTGTATTATCCAGACAGAGCAGACAGTATGTTATTCCACTCAGTTTCATGGCTAAGGGATGGGGTAAGATAATCAGCTAACGCCATCCTGTCAAATACCAATCAAGCTTTATTTTGAGGTCTCTGGCCCATTAAAATACATACATATAATATTTAAAATAAGTGGAGGCAATTCAAACATTTCAAGACAGATAAAACAGTATAAAGTAATAAGACAGATTAATCCTGTCAAATACCAGGACAGGTAGATGGGCATTAAGGGTCAGTGAATGTATGAGTGCTAGTAGGGCAATGGGAAACTCACGTTCCCTGGGTGAATTTCCCTTAGTTCAGGGCAGTCTCCCTCCACAGCCTCAGTCTACCTTCTGTAAAGACTGAAGGGAAATGCAACAGAGGGCAAAGGACACCACAAGAAATAGGGGTGTTACTATCATTAACTCGTTGCAAGTTTCCCCCATCAACTGATACACCCAGAAGTATGAAATAAGCACCATTAGTACAGTTTGTTCCTAGAATGTATAAGAGAAAAAGCATATCTGACAGTGCAGACTCAAGGGACATATTTGGTCATTACTACAAGGGATCAGGTCTTGTACTGGGAATTGAGAACATTTGTCCAGCTATTGAGAAACACACTGATTGTTTCATTGGTTATTCGTATAAGGACACTTGTTACCCCACAAAAACCATGGTGAAACAGTAGCTGACTTTCCTGAATCAGGCATGCACTCCAGTATGTCTGTAGTAGACTGTAGTTAATAGTGAGACATCTGAGTGTCAAAAAGTAAGTCCCAGTTCCAAACTCAACCCCTCCTGCCATTTCTAACTAGGATTACTAGTCATGAATATCATTGCACATAATCTCAGCATGAATTGTTCATATTCTGATCAGCAGCACTGATATGCTGGCACTATGACAAACTGTGGGGGGAAAATGGCTCCAGCAGATGAAAAGAAAAAGAGAAATCAAGAAGAGTGCTCAGTAATCTCAGCCCAAATTGCAACTGCAACTTTGATACCACCTTCTTTTCATTTCTGCTCTCCTTGCAAATAAAAAAATTGAATGAAGACTCACAAAGGTTGACATGGCAGATGGTTCTGCAAAGGACAAGAGTCCAAATTTCCAGGCTAATACCCATGCAAATGTGTTACATCATAACTTGCTTTAGGTTAAATGAGAATTTTAAAAAATGTGGTACTCCAGATATATTTTAATAGAACTCTAGTCATCCCTAACCAGCATGGCTTGGAGTTACAGTCCGACAACATCTGGATAGCACCAGACAACATGACTATTGCCCAATTTGGGACAATGTTCCTCGGCACTAATTACCCCTTCAAACACACCATGTCCTATGCTATTTCTGTGGGCCCTTGTACTAATTAGAAAGGCTCTCCTATGGGCTTAATTGTAGAGGAAAGAGAGAGAAAGCTGTTGACACGAGCAGACTTCTACTGGTGCAGAAATGGACAGAAGGCGAGGAGACAGAAGATAAAGGCTGCACAGTGCAACAGCAACTTGGTGGATGCTGAGTCATGTGTCCATGCTATTTTCCACAAGATTCAGTGATTGATGCTTTCTTGCGGCCAGCATTAGTGGCATGGGAATGTAAATCCTCACTTGTCTTCTCCTCACACATAAGGATGAGGAACTACAAAACTATTCTCCTTATTGCACTCTGAATAAAAGAAGAGTATGAAAACAGTGGCGGGGGCACAAGTTCAGCAAAAATTACACAAATAATTATTTAAACACACACAACACATTGTAAAATATGACAATGGAAGCTGCTTCACTGCAGAGAAATTTGAGGATCAGAAGCAATAGAGAGGTTGTTTGTGTCCCTTTTGACGATCAAAAAAAAGACAAAGCTTTGCTTGTGGACGAAAAAAGGACACCAATTTTGTGCAAAGATAGCTGGCACAAATTACAGACACACTGAAGTACAAAAACAGCACTCCTTGACATGATATCATCTGAAGACAAGGAACCTGGTTGGTCCAGAGAATTCCTCATCAAGGCGTCTCACTGACTCATGACAATCTAAATTGACACACAAGAAGAAATGAGCACATATTGTTTTCATTCTTAAATGGAGTTAACTACTAAACCAGTGAACACCTGTATATGGAATAAGAGAAGTGAAGCCTCTTGCCTTTGCCCCAGGCAGCAAAATGTTTAGGACCAGCTCTGACTGGGTTTAATCCATCATTCTTGTTCAAAAGGTAAGAATCTGATTGTTACATACAGCTATGACATCACCTGCCCGTCACTGCTGAAGCTGTGTGTCATCTACCAATGGCGTGACGGTGGGTGGGACATAAGGGGTGGAGCTGTGATATATAAGGGGAGTGAATGGTGTGAGAGATTCAGATAGGGCCAGATAGGGCTTTGAGATAGGGATGGTTAGGGCTTGGAGATACTGAGATACTGAGAGATAAGAACTGTGCTATATAGAGAGAGTCTGTGAGAGTGGGTGTGTGATTGTTATATTATTATAGTGATTGCTTTATTATTTATATTCAAGTGATTTACCATTCCTTTTGTTTGTATACAATAAACTTAAGTTTTTATTTTTAAATCATACTTTGGCCTGAAGCTTCATTTGAGGGAATGGTTGGTGGCAGTGGAAATTAAGAGTGATTGAGTGTTACGTAATGGCCCCTTTGTGAGGTATAAGGAGGCTGTTACACTGATTCTTTGCTATAGTAGTAGTATACAGTTTACTAATGTGCTAAAGTTACTAATGTGTCATCTGATGGCTGTATTCCCTTCTCCTTCTCTCTTGATAACTGATCTATGCATTAGTTGGGTAACATTCTTTGTCTAAGGTCTCATTTCATATGCAGGTTACTGTAACCCTGTGCTGAAACTCACTTGCTTTAATATAAGGCCATTGCTATTAGAGGTGCTTTGCCATGGAAAATGCTCCATAGTTAATGCGATTTTAGCTGGATACATTTTTGTGATGGTCCATGAGAGTTAACGGATGGTTTACACAAAATAGTAGCAACATACTCTTATAGTATAATGACTTGACACATTTCCAGAAGACAGATAATAAAGAGTATATGAAGTCCGCAGAGGGAGGACAGGAAGTGTTGCCTTTACCAAGTGGTTCTTAGAGAACTAGAAAAGCTGGAAGTAATAAGCTCATTTGAAACAAGTGGTAGACTTTAAAACTCAGAAGTCCCTTGCCTCCAGCATACTAAAATGGCTTTTTTCTTTTCCCACATCTAAATAATCTGAAGTGACACTGCTGGTGGATATACAAGAAGAGTAGCAAGAAGGAAAAATCCAAGAACAAGAGCCACAAGCCACAAGCACAGAGTTAATCTCTTGTTTATGCGCAGGCAGGAAGGTGATCTAGAAATATTTATAGGTAGCCCCAGGGTCAGCAGCAGTTGTGAAGGTTAGAATAGAAACAGTGCAATGACAATGAGGACATGCTGAAATCTCACAGTTGACAGTGTACCACCATCTGTTGTAAATAAACGTTTTTGCTTTGTAGAATGAATACTATATTATATTTATTATGTTGTATTATATTGTATTATATTATTTGACATCCTGTTGCTTAGCTTAGTTAGTTGCACTACAGCAGGTCCATTGAATCAGTGGGGATTTGGTGAATCAAATCCTCCATAAGTTCCATTGATTCACATGGGCCTGCTCAAGCTGCAACTTCCTTTAGCATAGCAAGTCCAAAGAAGAAACAAATATGTGGTAAGTCTCCACAGAGATGGGCCCTCTGAAAAATGAACTATCCAGTTGTGCAGATGGGAACCAAGTACAACAGACCTCTTTCCTTGCTGATGATTTTGGAGTGGACTGTTCAGCATACCAGCAGTCTGACTAGAGCTGTGCCGGCTGTTTTTCCAGGAGAGTTTTGATCATCCTCGAACAATTTGATTTATTTTGAAAAGAATTTCAAAGGAGATGAAATTTCAGAGAAATTCTTATACTGAGGTTCAGAATTGTTTTGCTTGCCTTAGCTAAGCATTAATCCCATTGCACACTTGTCTTCCCAGTTTCCAGAACTTCATAAAACCCAAAGACACCATAAAGTAACTCCAACTCTAGGGTTTGTTTTGTTTTGTTTTCAGATCAGGAAGTGTGGGTAGCTAGGGAAGTTGCAGTGGGGGAAGTAAAAGATGTAACAGAAGGAAGAGAGAGTCCTACCATGTTAATATAAGCTTAAAAAACCCAGAAGAATTTCTAAAGGGCTCAGAGAATAGGGCAGAAAAATTGAAAAGTTTTGGGAAATCGAAGGACAAACTTAGCACAGCAGCAACAGCACTAGCTCCTCTCTTTTCCTGGAGCTGGATGCAATACTAAAGTACTGTATTATAAACATCTGCAGTAAAGACAAACAATACCTGTAATGACCAGTAAAAAATGTAGCATTTGTAAAACATGAGAAAAGTGCTGCACTCTGAAGACTGGAAAGTGCTGAGACAAAATGTTTTGGATTTTTGTTTGCTGAAAAACATAGAGATTCCCTTTGTATGACTCCTTTAGAAACAGAAGTCTGGTTTGTAGAATTATCCCTGCAATTTCTTCACTATTTTTCTCCCAGCAGTTCTCTCCCCATCACCATTTTCACCACCTCAGAAAAGTGGTTCTCAGCCTTGAGTAACCCAGGTGTTGTTGGACTGCAGCTCCCAGAAAACCTGGCTAGCACAGCTGGGGGCAAAGAGTTTTAGGAACTGCAGTCCAAGAACACCTGGGTTACCCAAGGTTGGGAACTCCTGCCTTAGAACAACAGTAGAGAATGGTCACTCTGTAGGAAGCAAAATGGTGGCCTGGCTGTCAACCAAGTTGCTATTGTGGTGCTGGTGAAAATAATAATGAAAGAAAAATAGTTCATGATAAAAGTTCTGCTACAAATAAGCTTCCACAACTGAGAGAGTGTTAAAGAATCTCTCCTTCCCCTGGGGAAGCGGGCTCCCGGATTCTCTTCCCAAAATTAGGGTGGAGACTTTCAAAAGGCTGTTAGTGTACCACTTTACTCAGGACACAGGAAACTGTCTTAGACAAGATCAGAATATTTGTCCATCTCACCCAGTATTCTCTATTCTATTAGTCTAGAAACAGAAGAACGTGAGACTCCAGCTTCACAATTAGAAGGTAAATAAAACACCCACTCTCTTAGAATGTGATTCTGGCAGCTGAATTATACTTGCAAATGAAGTTTGCACCTATCTCCTCATGACTAATAACAAGCAAGCTAATTTGCGATGCACACAGCAAATGGTGACAAAACTCTTTCCATTCCCAAATATTTTTCTTCTGCAGTGTTTTCTTGTTTTATTCTGAGGGTGCTTTAGAATTTCTTTGAAATATCTGGCCAATTTCATGTTGAGTTTCCACTGAATATAAAGTCCTACCAGTGTAATAATGTGAGATGATGATGATAACGATAATGATGACGACAACGATGATGATGATAATACTAACCACCACCACCACCACCTTTGAACTGCAGAGCTGGAAGGGACCCTATGGACCATCGAGTCCAGCCCCTCACAAGAAGGCACAGTGGGGAATTGAACTCCCAACCTGCCAGAGACCTAAGCCACTGAGCTATCCAGCAGAGCTGCTTCTGCAAGCATTGCCCTTGCCCAAGCAGAAGGCAGGTTCCACTCAGCAGAATCTCAGTCTTATGTGATGTTTCTGAGTTGATGTAATCAATCCAGGTATCTATCTGAGTTTGCTATGTGTTTACTCCAGCACTTTGCAGCCTCTTCACCTGCCTTCATCTCCCAATCTGATACAGTGGTGGCCCGCTAGACGATGATAATCCGTTCCACTGAAATAGCTGTTTAGCGAAATCATTGTCTAGTGAAAAACATTTCCCCATTGGAATGCATTGAAACCTGTTTAATGCGTTCCAATGGGGAAGAATTGTCATTGTCTAGCAAAGATCGGCCATAGGAAAGCCGCTTTGCGAACCGCTGATCAGCTGTTTAAATTGCTGTCTTGCGAAGCTTAGGTCCCAAAAACACCTGTTTTGCGAGAGTGGAGGAAGCTGTCAAAATCATCGTCTAGCGAAAATCGGTTTCTGAAGCAGGGACCAAACATTGTCCAGCGAAATTCCCCCATAGGAATCACTGTTTTGAGAATCGCTATAGTGATTGCAAAAAGTCAATGTCTAGTGAAAAAACTGTCATGTGGGGTAACTGTCTAGCGAGGAACCACTGTAATCCCCAATGGGAATTGCTCTTAAGATATACACCTGGGTTTTAATTGAAGCACAGAAAACCAGGGAGCTGGCAGAACATCTGAGAGGGTTGTGAAAAAGAAAACCACTCAACCTCTTTCTGGTGAAGGTCATAGCAAGGTCTTCAGACATCCAATAAAACTGAAGGTGGATTTCTTCAGGCTTGCCCTTACTGGCTAAGGGGGTTTGAGAGGAAGGGCCAGGAACTGTAGGCCTGCCCACTTCATCCAAAGAAAACTAGAAGGCCCTGGAAAGTGCTAGATCTCCCTCTACTCATTTGCATCAGTATCGGCAATACAGAGTGAAGAGTAAGATGGTGGAACTGTTGTAGGACTCCATGTCAAACACAAGCATACCACAATTTGTACACATTAGGTAACATGCAGGCATTCTTCAGTCTCAAGAGACTATGGTAACGTGGTTTGAATATAGGTCTTGGAACCGCATCTAGTTTGGCTGAGAAGGCCAATTCAAGAGTGACAATCCTTTCCACACTGAAGGCAAATACAATCTGTCCCCTGTCCAGCTCCCTGATATTGCAGGTTTCGGGACTGCCTCTTTGCCTCAGCCTGCTGAACAAGTGTTTCTTCAAATTGGGAGAGGCCATGCTGCACCGCCTGCCTCCAGGCTGAAAACTCATGGGACCTTATGTGCCAGCCTGAGACAACCACTGATCACACCTATTAATCGGGAGAGGTTTGGGGTGAGACTTTGTTGGTCAATGTTTCTGTTACTCCAGTTCAAGTTACTGATTGGCTGAGATGTCCCTCCCCAATTGAAACTGTTTGAAGTGGTTGTATATGACACCTTGGCTTTGTTGAATAAAAGTTTATTACATACAGACACAACTTCCTGAGATGGTAATGAGAGAACCCCTTCACCCCATACACCTGTGGGCATTTCCATGATGCTTCATATACAACCAATTTACTCCATTTGACTGTAAAACCTAGATTCCACTGTTATGAGGGTAGAAGCATTACAGGATTGCTTCAATATACCATGGAAGTGAATTTCTACTTTTCTCTGTAGAAAAGAGGGAAGTAACAATGGTTGCCTGCATCTATTTCTTTTCTTTTCTTTTTCCTTATCCAAATCCCCTGGGAGAAGGCATTTCATCAGGACCAAGAGGTTTGTGAAAGTTTTAACTTCCTTCAAGGTTGTTGTGTTGTTCAGAAGCCAAGCCTGCTAAGACTTCCCTGTAAAATTATAAGCAATGTGTTGTCTTTTGAAAGGGAGTGAATTTAAGTTTTTTTAAAGTCATAAAATGAAGTGATGGTTCAAAGCCCCACCTCCTCCAGTGGGTGGCCACTCAAAGGCAGTGGCCTGACTTCCCTGCCCCACTTCCTTCAGACACTTCCCCTGAGTGGACACCCACCAGAGGAGGTAGAGCTCTGAAGCACCAAACATCTGTTTGGCTAATTAACAAACAACTGTCTCTAATCATTGTCTTAGAATGGCACAGCTGGAAGGAACCCTATGGATAATCATGTCCAGTCCCTGTCAAGGAGGAACAGTGGGGAATCAAATTCCCAACATCTGGCTTTGCAGCCAATCACCCAAATGACTGAGCTATCCACAATGAAGCCTCATTTGAGAATTTTTCTTAAATCTCAAGTTCTTGCTAAGCGAAACATGAAGAAATTTCAGAAATTCTTGTCAGAAACAAGTCAAAACATATTTTTCATCTACCCATACTGCAATCCTTGTCTACCACTTCTGTTTGCTAGTGAAATACTATACGATTACAACACAGTGCACAATTATTGCAATGATGTTTATAGGCATAGGAATGTCAGCGTGTGTACTTCTTCTCTTAAGAACACCATGGCCAGGGTCCTATGAAGGTGCACATATAGAAAAAAAGGTAACTGAATATGTTGCAGATGGCAGCTGGGTCATGGTCAAAGAGGCCAATGAGACCTATGACAAGAAGACATTTGACTGGACTCCCCATGTGGTTTTCTTTACTATTATCAAAAAGCCAAGATTCATCAGGTGCGCAGCCCTCAAATACAAGCAATACAAGATTACTCTGCCTTTAGAGCACCATGGAGACACAGCAAGGAGGTGAACATTCATTCAAGGCCCAAGAATATTGCTTCAGCTTGTAAGCTGTGGAAGCCCAGCAGGCAAAACTTACCCTGTGACCTTTAAGGCCTCTGCACGCCTGGGATGAACAATGTTTGATTTCTCCGAGCACAAAGGAGCTCTTTCACCAATTCTCTCCCTATTTTTCCCCTCCATAAAGAAAAAGGAAATTTAAAAATTGAACTGTAAACAACCAAGGTGATTATGTAATGCTTTTTACCAAAGGTACTGTAAGTTCATCAGTGTTTTAACTTTCCTGATATATTCCTCTAAATATACTGTATACTTGACATAATATTTCTAAGCAGGTGGACATTCAATATATATGTCACACAATCATCTAAAGCTAAATGTATTTTGTAGCATTCTTTATAGTTGCAATGTGTTTTCACAAACATTGGCTTCACATAGCATATCATACTAGAGTAGGCCCGTTGAATCAGTGTAGATTTGGAGAACTAACTCCTCCGTAATATATTTAAATTAGCCAAATTTAGTTATAACTTACTTTAGTATAGTATGCCACAATTACAATAGGCCTGTTTGATCAGTGGAACCTACGGAAGAGTTGACTCGCCAAATCTCCACTGATTCAATGGTCCCTTCTCTATTGCAACTCACAATGCTAATAAACAGGATTTCAGCCATTTTCTTCGCAGTTCCTAGCAATACACTTCTCCCTTCATCAACACTGGGATTATGGACACCAGACCGCTATGTAGTTCAAAATCTGTGAATAACACTTATGCCTACCAAAATGAATATACACTTTATTTTATTTTTTAAAAATCCATGTATAATCAAAACCGTGCTGCTCAGACCCATGCAATTCAGGTGAAGTAGACAGAACAGTAAACTCTTCAGCCTGAGAGTGTTCTATTTCTTCCACTTCTACCTCATCTCTTCCCCAAGGAAGTAAAGGCAATTTGCATGACTCACCTTATCACCACTTTATCCTCATAACAATCCTGTGAGAGGTCAGTCAGGATCAAAGAGTATGAGTGGTTCAAGGTCAGCCAGAAAGTGTCATGGCTGTATGAGGACTTAAATCCAGGTCTCCCATGTCTTAGTCCAGCATTGTATTGCCTCTTACATTGGTAGCAATGGCAACAGGTTTGGGACCCAGTTTCGCCCACTAACGTCTTACAGGCTGCTCCTCTGGTGTGCTTCTGAAATTTTGTGACAGACAGGAGAAAACAGTGTTAAAATAAACAGGCAATACTTGTTTTTAAAGGTGTTTTCCTGATGAATTTCATTAAAATGCCACATAAATCTATTAAAGCAAGCAGAAACATACAGGAAAGGAAATTCCTTTTTCAGTCATTTTCAGTGGTTTAGTGATACGCTGTGTCCTTAATTTTGATAGTTCCATTTTTAGTGGGCCCAGAAGAGATCCAAGACATCCTTAGAAGCAGTATGCTGTCTGCATCCCACTGGAGGTTCCTCAGAGCTTCAGGAAAGATTTGAAGATTTTGGATTCATAATTCATACTCTTATTCCACCAGTCTGCTAGGCTGTATTGTAAACTCTATTCCTTCCTTCCCTGCCGGACCATAAGAGACCACCAAGCCAACCCTCTGAAAGATCTCATGGTTGTCTACAGCCACACAGCCAGTAGATTGTGTGGGCATCACATTTCCCATGGACCACCAGACCTTAACAATGCACAAGAATGCCAGAGGAAGGGACGGCAGCCTCTCCCTCTTTGCACATCCATGGACTCTGTTGCTCTTATTGTTGCAGGATGAGGCATTTTTAAGGAGAAGTGTTGCCTGAGTGAGATCTCAGGCAAAGCAGCAGAGGCTTCAGGAATTTTTCAGCTTGGATTTCTAATTGTCAACAGATAATGTTATGAGCAGGATTTGAGTTTTTTGCTTTGTATTTTTCATCAGCATGAGACATATGGTTTACCGGAAAGACCCACCCCCACCCGCCCCGCTTCCTTCTCCAGCCTAAGGACCATGTGGTTTTATTTCTCTGAGAGCTGGCCTTCCCTCTTGCTCCTAGGCTGCCAACTGCATTTAGAATATTTGTATTTTAGAAAATCATGTAACTAAGCATATGATGAAGAGGAGAGAAAAGGCCTTGTTTGTCTTCCTCTCGTCCCTGGTGTAAGGCACACTGCTGTCTACATTCTTCTCAAAATCTTGGCAGCTCCATCAAAATGGTGGGACATAGCATCCCAATGTATGTAAAAACAAAGAAGCAAATCAGGAAAATGGCAGGTGTGAGAGGGACCTGAACTTATTTAATTTGGCCCATCTATCAGATTGGCTGTTGACTGCAGCTACATGATGTATTCCTTTAGTTTGTAAGTAAATAAATAAGATAAATTAAAGAAATATGGTTCTATTTAATGCAACAATATTGCCATGGTGATTTCAATACTGGATAAATAATGGATATTTTTTATCAGGACTGAAAGCTACAGAATAAACTCCATTTTATCTGTGGAATTTCCTCACTGGGGAACTTCATTTCATCCTCTCCCTGATAACTTTCAAATGCCCCATAACACCTTTTGTTTCATGAAGCATTATTGATTTTAATGCCAACTTACAATATATTTTTTTCTGCTGCCATTTTTCAATTTTATTCTTGTATTGTATTGGTTGATTTTTTTTTTTATGGTGACAAAATTACAATTGTAAAGATGTTCAATTGTAAAGATGTTCAATTCTCCATTGCAAAGAGCTCAATCAATCAATCAGTGAAATCAGCAAAGTTATTCATCTCAACAGAGCATGGACTGAGTTCCTGCTCCAGTCCTCCGAAGATGCCGGCCACAGAGACTGGCGAAACGTCAGGAAGAACAACCTTCAGAACACGGCCAAAGAGCCCGAAAAACCCACAACAACCATTATTCATCTCTGCTATTTGCAGGATTTTTTCTGACCATCTCAGGTGGAACATGAACAGTTTCCCCAATATCATTCTTTCAATATCTCCAGCAGTCCCAGACGATCCTGCAGCCACTAGTAAACTCAATCCCATTTTCAGAATCTTTGTGAATGGAACTAGTCAGCCTTTTTGGGTTATCTTCTCTTCCTTGGAAAAACCTTGCTTCTATTTTGAAGGGTCCTATTCATGGCCCAATAATTTCTCCAGTGATCTGCTTTCTTGCTGGGTCTTCTCACTTTGATTAATACTCATGTTAGGAAGTAACACCGTCCACAGGCTTTTGGGGATCAGGAAAAATGGGCTGGTGCATCTACACTGGGAGGTCGATCCAGCCTGATTCTCTCTCTCTTTTTTTTTTTTTTTAAATACCACTTCCCTGGCGGTTTCCCACATTTGAAATCACTCTAGACATTCAGGAAAAGAGTCACAAAGAGTAATTTTCCTGGGGAGGTGCATAGCCAGATTCCACACAGGGATGGTGGGGATCTGAATTCCTCAGTGTTTCCCTTCCACTTACTTCTCCCTCCTCCAAGCTCCAAGCACTGAAGAGAGACAATTCCACACTGTGCATTGCATTGAGGAAGTCCCAGAATTAGTTGCTGGCAATTTCTAATTGGAGTGAGAAGAGCTTCTTAGAAAACCATGGAGATTTCTTGCCTCTCAGTATAGTCAATACTGAGCTACAAAGACCAATGTCTAGCTCAGTATAAAGCAATTTCCGACGTCCCAACTGATTCAACTTTTTGTAATCTATGCACAGCAAACATTGACACCAAGAAATATCTGTTATGCTGTGCATACCTTAAAGTGAAGCAGATATTTAGTAAAACAGGGCATATTTCTGCTCATTCATAAATGGGGATTCTTGCCAGTGCTTGCAACAGTCTCAAAGAGAAACATTTTCTTTGATATTATATAAAGCAACTCCACAGGGCAGTGACCTTTGTGATGTCAGTGGCCATGGAGAAGGTTAGAGGAGAAGAGATGCACAGACTGTGAAATTCAGTACAGAGGGCTAAAGATCTGTGGGAGAGCGAGGATAAGTCAGTGGAGAACAAATAAAAAGATTTCAATGTTTAAGCAGGAGAATCTGTCTATGTAAGTAACACAACCCAATATCCTATTTGCTCCTTCTCAGCCATTTGCCTAAGGGGGTATTCACCACTTCCATATGCTAGCAGATGCCTCATTGCTTTAATAATGGGGCAATCCCCAATTTGCATAAATACAAGCTAGAGACTGAGCAGAAAACAAGAAGCACTCTGTCCATGGAACACTTACATGCTACATTTGCTAATAAGATTCTGTTTATAATACAGCAATTACATTTTGTTGTTTCCACCTAAACTAGCAGGTTGCTGGTAGTTGTCAGGCTTTCTACCACTGCAGCCTAAAACTGGCTTTTAAGTCTTTCTTAGCTGTCCAGACTTCATCATCATCTTAGAACTGCAAAGCTGGGAGGGAGTCTATGGACCATTGAGCCCAGCGCCCCTCAAGGAGGCACAGTGGGGAATCAAACTCCCAAACTCTGGCTCTGCAGCCAGATCCTTAAACCACAGAGCTATCCAGCAGTTGTCTGAGAGGAGGGGTTCATGATGACCTGCAATGAAGAGTAGGATGCCTCTCTCCCCAGTTGGACTGATGGAAGGAGAACCATCAGCATGATGGGCCTCCATTGGATTCTGGTTGATGTCTACTCCTACCTAAAAAAGAATACCATGTAATCAAATAAACATAGGATGGGCATGCATCCATTCAAAAACTGGATGGCCACCAGATATCTAACAAACAATTGTGGCGTTGGCAGGAAGATCATTTAAAAGGATTATTACTATTGTTAAGATAATGGGACCATTTGTAATAATCTGTTGTGCATTTCAGCCATCTGGATAGCTCAGTGGTTTAGGTATCTGTCTGCAGAGCCAGTAGTTGGAAATTGAATTCTCCTCTGTGCCTCCCCTGTGTTGTCTTGGGCAAGCTGCACAGTCCCACAGTGGCCCCAGAAGAAGGGAATGGTAAACTTCAGTATTCTCTACCTGGAAAATCCTGAAAAGAGTCGCCGTAAGTCAGAATTGACTTGACAACCCATGACTGTTATTACAGTAGGATTGCGGTATCCATGGGGGATCATTTCCATCCCTCCCCCTGCAGATGCAGAAACAACAGAAGTACTGTAGCTAACACTATGTATAGCCTAGTCTCTGGCTCTCTTTAGTGGCCAATTCTGGTAAATACACAGAGGAAATACGTATAAATAAGTATTCCAGGGAGGGTTATTTAATATTTTCAGACAGAGGATAAGTGAATCCATGGATGCTGAGCCCGCAGATAGAGGGGTCCTACAGCAATATTTTTTATTAGTGTGCATTTCATTAACTTGAGATAAATGCACTTAGTCATTGTGTTAAATGGCAAATAACCATCCTTTGCAGTCCATGCCTGCAGGAGCACAGAGAAGACTATATCTCAGTCCTACACATATATATTTTTAAAGTTCTACTCATGTCTGTGGAATGTACTTCAAAGTAGACACAATTAGGGTTGTTCCCTTGGAGATGAGGACGAAAGCCTATCACTTCCTTTGATGTGTTACACTACTGTAAATATTCTAGGGTGGGAATAATGTAACTTCCTGGTGTGAAACGTCTAATGTTCTCCCATAGTCTGTTTGTTCAAAGAAATATGGAGCAGGGGAGGTTATTTTAAAACATAATTGTGTATGCACATTTTGCAGCCTGTTCAAATAAACTCCAACGTTTCCTGGAAATGGCGATAAATCAAATATTTAATGTATTGCCCTTTAACGACTTTGAGATTAACGTGTCAGAAATGTGTGGGTTAAAACATGTCAGAAAATTTGTGGATGTTTTCTGATCTGTTGTGATTTTTTAAAAAAACAAAACATTTTCATATAGGTAGGTAATGGCAATCTGTTGAAATGGTCCATGTCACTCTCACATTTGTTTAATGCTAAATCCATTCTGTCCCATTTTTCAGGGAGGGGGAGGGGGAAGAGAGGGAGCATATGCATTTGATTCAATTTTTGTCTGTTTCCCCCTAAAATATGCATCTTGGTGTGTATATTTTAAGCTGAGGACTCATTGCGAAATTTGGACAAGTGTGAAATCTGAAGGATAATTGCTTTCCAATCTGTGTATTAGTTCACGTAAATTAGGTCAATTCAGTTCAAAACAAAGATTAAATGAACTTGCAAATCAGTGGCTGTTGACTTGGATTTCATGGGGTGGTGAGTCAGTTTTGGCTTTTAGTCAGATATTTGGGGGAGAAGGTTTAGCACTTTGGATAGCTGATGTACAGTTCTTCTCAGGTTCCAGGACCCCCTGTCAAACGAGGAAAGCCTTTGGCAGCGTGCAAACAAGAATACAACATGAACAGATGAATCTGTGGCCCCCTTTAAATGTGCCAGGGCCCCCCAGGGTCCATATGCCTTCCGTTGAGAATGGCTGACTTTAGATCACTGTGGCAAAGTTTAAAATAGTGTAAAGAGCCAACACAGACAAACATTTGCCCCAATCCTCCAGGGGGTTACAAGAGAGTGAATGCTAGGGATCAATAGGTGTGCTTGTAACTTTATAGTACTGCCAGCATGAGTTGCCATTCAGATGCTCAAGATTTGCTTTTTTATATGTATCCTGGATGGCTTGTTATTGAGTTTTCACAGTGGACATAAATAGGCTTGAATTCATTTAGCTACTAATACACAAGGCTGTAATAAGTGTAAAACCTGCAGAAAGATATAACATAGTGGGAGTGCCGTTGTACAGGGGTTCACATGGAATTCTCCACCTTAATTTCTCATCTGAACTAGCATAAATGGCAACGTGGCTCTGTGAACTTTGTTTTGAAACCTACTGTGTTCATAACAACATCTCAGTCTCTCATGAGGTTAATTGAATAACTACAAAATACAATCCTTCTGCGGGGAAAAGGAAGAGGGACAAAGGACAGAACAAAGAAATAAAAAGGAAGAGCACCTTCAAAGATGATATCTGCTCAAAACCTGGGGAAGTTGCTATGGAAACCATATTCTTTTGATCCCTAAATATAGTTAACATAAGCAGAAGCGACCAAGCCAGGTCCAGTTGGAATGGGGTCAGAAAATAAGATAGATATGACATTATCAAGGGGCAGTGGTGGAATCTTGAACCTCAAAACTGGTTTTGAAATGGTTGCTGTTATTTGTTTATTTTTCACGAAGCTACTTTCACAATTCCCTTTTCCCGTTTTCTATTTTAGAGAGCTATATTTTTGAGGAATTTCCTTTATGGCTTTTCTCAGTAAGATATTATGAGAACACAGTCACTGCTATTTCATACAAACAGAATAGAATACGGTTGAAAACTTCAAAGGTTATTGGGCATTCCATGTGATTTCCTCACATTGGAAAACACTGGAGTGAAGTTCTTACATTTCAATACATCTGTTAAGCCTCGCTGGGGCTTCATGGAAAACTGCACACAATACATGGAAACAGGGCATAGAAAACAACCTCAAGACAGCCTGAAAAATCAGGTAGGGAGGGATAAACTGTTTTGGGAATCTTATTACCAATCTTTTTATTGACTCAGGACATTATCAGCAAGAGATTCAGAGAGCTGAAGTGTGTAGTGTTGGAGTAGGACTGACAAAACATGGGTTCAAATTCATGCCCAGTCACACAAGCTTGCATAGCTACTTTAGCATGTAGCCTTGTTTAGAGAGAAAGGTCGCAGAAACAGACTGAAAAGGCACGTTTTCTTTAAAGAAAACAACAGCAACCCAGGGTTGCTTTAAGGAAAGTAACGGAAAGTAATGAAGTGACCATCCTCCAGAAAGGAGGATACTTTCCCAGTAAACATTATCTCAGCATTTCTGAAATCAGGCAGTCTCCTCACATATGTTTTCAAAGGGGAAATCATTTCCATGCTGGTACAATCTGAAATTTTGACCTGTCAATCAGGATACAGTGCAATTAGCTGACTCTTAGCCAAATTCATTCATTCATTCATTCAGTTTTATTTTTATACCACCCATCTGGCTGAAGGCTACTCTGCATGGTTTACAACATATACAAACAATTAAAATATAATTTGACAACACAGAAAATAAAAATAATAAAATACAAATGAAGAGTGCAGTCAGAACATAAGAATACATTTTTAAAAAAATATTTAGAACATTTTAACTCCTCCCTGGATAACTAGACTTCTCAGAATCATGTTTGCAAGGAGATTTTGTGTGTGGTTCTTTTCCCCCCTTTGTGGCTGGGGGGTAGTCTTAACTGATGTTAGCAGAGTTTTGGTGCCTATATCCTGTCATAGTCTCCTGACATAGTCTCCATTCTACCGATCTTGTCACTATACAATTGCTTGACAATTCAAAATAAATTCCAGTGATACTATGTGCCATCAAGTCACTTCTGATATGGAGCGACTATATGAATTAATGGCATCCAAAATGTCCTATAATTAACAGCTATGCTCAGATCTTGAAAACCAACAGCATTTCAGGTTTGGCTGTTCTCTCTTTCTATTGTCCTTCCCACACCTTTCCTAGCACTATTGTTTTTTTCAGTAAGTTCTGCTCAGATCTTGCAAACTAGCAGCAGTGGCTTTGTTTATTGATTCAGCTCATCTCATGTTAGGCCTTCCTGTTTTTCTATTGCCCCCTTTTCCTACAATGTTGCCTTTTCTGATCAATTCTATATCGCCATATAGCCCCAAATTACTCATTTTTGTTTTAGTGGGAGTTCAGGTTTGTCTTGATTAATCACCCATCTGGGGATTGGTCTGTGGCACGTGTAAAGCTCTTCTCCACAACACATTTCAAATGAATTGGTTTTCCTGCTGTCTTTCTGGGCACCCCAGATTCTGCACCCTGCCTCTTCCCATAGGCACCCTCCCAGAAGCAGTGCCATGGGCCTCCCCACCCTGCCTCTTTCTCTGAGCGGGCTCCCATGGGAGGATGGAGTGCAGAATCTGGGGTGCCTGCCCAACACCTGTGAGCCTGATCCACTGAACTGTGTTAAGTGCTCATCTCTACTAATGAACACAAGAAGGGATCCCGCAGACCATCCTGACTGGGGTCATGGATGTCATCACCGCTCAACCTGTCCTTTGCTAGGTAAAGTTTGTCATCCTTTTTCCTGATAGCAGTGGGGGCACAATATTGTATGGCAGTATCAGGCAATTTCCTGGAGTTTTGAATTGTGGATACAGAGGCACAATATCCCACATTCATAAACCAGGGCTTTTTTAAAAAAGAAATTTCTCTGAGGTATCATTTTAATCATTTTCATCATCATCTATGTGAGATTGTCTGCATTCTTTTCATGTGACAGCATGTTCTTCCTCAGGAACCATAAGGTTCTCTTGGGAGCATCTGCTTGAAGATTCATCTCAGGAGAAAGGTTTTGATTTTGAGTTTGCTGACAAGTGATGGCTGGCCCATTCCCTAAAGTACTGTCTTGATAGAAGAAATATAAATATTGTCAGAATGTCTCACCATTCTAGCAAGCCAAATTAACAAAATAATATGGAACAGGACCAAACATTCATCTCAGTACTCCCCACAAATATTATATGATAGAGTTATTTCTTCTGTCCCACTTCCCTTTTTCTACTTCTTGTCCTCGTTTCTGTAAGGAAATAGCAGGAACGTAACAATATCTGATGGATACATCTCTTCGTCTTCCCTTGCAGCTGCAAGAATGCTCTTATGACTGCCAGGCCTCTTGGATATACAGTTTCCCAGGTGTTTGACGTGCAAACAAAGGATCTGGGTAAAAAGTAGTTTTGCCTGGAATGTGTTGTAGCTGGTAGCAGCCCTCTAGCACACAGCAGAAAGAGAGAGACATATAGACCATGACCACAGCTGCCAAAACTGCCACCGGGACAGCAGTACAAACTCATAGCAGAGAAGTGTGGGGCTTACACAAAAGGAAGTGTTTGGAAGTTATTGCATTCACATGAAATGTTCAGGAGTAGAGATGGACACAAACTGCCGGATTGGCACTTCGTGCTAGTTTATTTATTGGCCAAACAGGTGTTCAGTGCTTTGCAGCCACACCTCCTCTGGCGGGTGCCCACTCAGAGGCAGCAGCCTGACTTCCCTGCCCTGCCTCCTCTGGACGCTACCTCTGAGCAGGCACCCATTGGAGGAGGCAGAGTTGCAAAGGGCCAAACACCTGGTTCAGCTGATAAATAAATGACCACATCTCTAGCCATCTCTGTTCAGGAGCACTAGGATTCCTAACTGTTAATTAGGTGGAAAGCATTTAAGTTTGCCCAGTCTTGTGCAATGTGAGCATGTTGTTCATTACTATGAAATAACATACTTGTATTTATGTAGATAATCTTACTTCATTTTCACACACACAGCCACATAAACATGGGCATAAATGCAAAGTACTAAGCCGAGTGCAAAGCAACAACAGAAAGACCTGAAAATGCAAATGCAACTTAGAAAACCTCTACATTACATGCTGTTATATAATAACAACAAACAATAAGAACAAGAACAAAAACAAGAACAAGAACAAGAACAACAACAAGAACAAGAACAATGAGAACGAGAACGAGAATAACAATAACAACAACAACAACAACAACAACAACAACAACAACAACAACGATGATGACGATGACGATGACGATGACGATGACGATGACGATGATGTGATGAAAGGAATTACTGCTGACAGCAAATGTTGATTTTGCCAAGAAAAGATGGTACCACACCTCATCCGTGAATGTCCAAAGATTGCACAGAATATAAAATTAGACATGATAGAGTGGCAAAATTGGTGCACTGGTTAGTGCACATTGATTTTACTGCAAAACAATATAACTTGCCAGCCCCCGAAAGCCCATGGCCATATCAGGTAGAGAAGGTGTCAGTAGATTATGAAGTCAAGATCTTAAATTTCCTGATCCAAACTGATAGACACCTGAACATAAAAACTTAAAACTTGTATCTATTTTTAGTACCAGTCAATGTTTTTATAATTTTAATTGACTGTTTCTGGTATTTTTGAATAATAATTCTTTATCTTGTGATCTATACTAGAGCACATTCCAGTAAAATCAATGGCTCATGGATCAAGCAGGCCCCCGGAATTCTGGAGGGCTTGGACACTTCCACCTCAGTCGTAAGCCATGTGTGTAAGCACTAGAGGTGTGAAGAGGCAAAAGAGCTCCATGCTTCATGAATCATGGCTCTGTAGGGACACATTCTGCAGCACTGAATTAGGGGAGGTATGGAATTCATTTTTAACTTGAACTAGTGAAAGAAAACATTGGCTGGAGGCATCTAATTCAGGCAACGGAATGGAATTTACAGGTTGGAAGATGAGCTAAATGAGTTATTTCTTCTTTTCTTGCTTGTTATGTCGATCAATATTCATTCGTGTAGCTTTCTCTTATTTTGATATGTTTTTTTTTAAAAAAATAAGAAAATGTACAAATTTATTTTTAATAGTACTTTGCCTTCTTCTGCCCCTTCAGGCAGGTCTTATCTCACTGCTACACCTTCTGTGTCTATTTTCTATACAATAACAGACACTTTCTGAATTGAATCTTTTGTACAGCAAGAAAAATATCATCAGTTTTTCTATGTCGGTTTCTGATTGAAGTAGAGAAACATCGTAACTAGTCAAAATAGCCAAGGGCAAGCTGAGCCAATGCGTGGCTATCTGAAGCCATGGTGAGTCCAAATTCCACCCCCTCTGGCGGTTCTGCAAATTACCTAGAATTATTCTCACCTTTCACTATTTATTGTTACAGCCATGGATCAGCCTACTTGGGATTACTCTCACCTTAGCCAAATTTTGCACAGCATGTTGGTTGTGTGATTGGGATGTAGAAGGCTTGGAGTTGGCATAAGTTGGCTCACCTCTCACCCTGTCCCTTCTCTATCCATTTCTTGGCTCTTCTGCTGGAAGATCTCAGCTGGCCTAGTAGTTCTGCTGGCAGATCTTGGAGATCATCGTAATGGGACTCTGTCAGCCCAAGGGCAGAAGGAGATTTCTGCTTGCACAAGAAACTGTTTCCAAACTTTCACAAGGACAGCATTACAACAATCCTTCCTTGATGGTAATTTGCCCTCTGTCAGTATTCAGATGTATTAGTGAAAAGTATGCATTTTCTAGTACAGGTGTTCATTACAATAGTCTGCACAGCGTTGTGCCACAAAAAGCACAAAAATAGAGGCAGTTATGTAGTTCTGTATCAATAATTTGCAAAAATATCAAGATATTAAACTCACATATATTTCTGACAAGGCAAAAGCTTTTCATCACCATACACTGTCCATCTGCTTTTCTATGTTGATGTTAGAATTCCTTGGTATTGTTATTTACAGACTGCAGCAGCATAGTGATGAAATTGGAACTAATGAGCAGGTTTAATCATTTTCAGTACTTGATTTAGACCAGAAGAAAGAAAGAAAGAAAGAAAGAAAGAAAGAAAGAAAGAAAGAAAGAAAGAAAGAAAGAAAGAACTCTATATACCCAGAAAATTTGTTTGTTTGTCTATCTGTTTGTTTGTTCATTCATTTTCTCAAACTTTCACCTTCACCTTAGAATATGGATGAGAGATGGCTAAAAGTGCAGTGAATTCATTTTTTACTAGTAGGGATTCTGACAGAGCAAGAGAAACTACTGTCACACGCAGATCTTGCTGGCTACTTTAAGGCATAACTAAAATTTATAGATATATTTAAAAAAGCAAAGTGTGCTGCTTATATAACACCCCATAGTGCTTAAAGCACTCTCTGGACAGTTTACAATTTTTAATTATAAAGGCTAACCATTGCCCCTACAGCAAGATGGGTACTCATTTTACTGACCTCAGAAGGATGGAAAGCTGAGACAAGTTGGTCTTGTCTCGAGTTGGTCTTGAAAGCTGATCATGAGCAGAGTTTTGCCTGTAATAGTAGAGTTTAACCACTGTGCCACAATTTAAAAATCAGCAGGAGCTTTATTACATATTGCACTCCAGTTTGGGATTAGCTGTAATATCTTTTATAGATTTGGGTACTATAATCATAATCTTCTAGACCAGTGATTCTCAACCAGTGAGAACATCAAGATTTCAGAGGAAGCTGTAGTTTGGAGGAAAATATTCAACATTATATTGTTCTTTTTTTAAATGGAAAAAGACTATTTCACCTTATTGTTTTCTTTGTAAGCAACTTATAGCATCATCCAGTGACTGCTGCAGTCCATCTTAATTCAATTCTTCCCCTAAATGTATATATATTTTAATGTTCTTTTAGTCATAACGTTTCAAATTTCTGATAAAAGCATCTAGGAAGAGAGGTTTACAGGAGGGCACAGGGTAGTTACATTTATCAAAAATTAGTTTGTTATGTCCCATCATGTCAGAACCAACGTATAGTGACCTTAATAGGGCTTTCAAGGTAAGTGAGATATTTCAGCAGTGGTTTTACCAGTTCTGCTCCTCCAGGACCAATGGCCAAGTGGGGATACAAACCTGGGTTTCCAGAGTTCTAGTCAGTCGCTCTTTCCACTACACCACACAAGGCATGAAGAAAAGACATAAGGCTGCAACTTTGGCTGAATCACCACTGCTTCTGCTGGGACCATGGGTGGTTAGGCTTCAAAACCAGGGGTCTGTTCTCGGCCTCTTGCTTGGGAACACGGACTTGTTCCCAATGTCCAGTCCATGGATCCTGCATCCAAATCATCTCCCAGCCACCCGGGTATCTCGCTCCACTTTTATATCCCACACTCCCGCCTCCACCACAGACTGCTCCTCCTTTCCCGCCATTTCAGGGTAGGTCTGGGTGGCCACAGTTAACCCTCTCATTCCCCTCACTAAGTCCTGGGTGTCAACTCCTCGGTGTGTCACTCTAGGTGGGGTGGGGGGTGGAGTCATCTGTGTCCCCTTTTGGGGAGAGACGGCACTCCCACCATAGCTTCATAACCCGGGTCTCGGGTTCCACACAAACCAACAGGGAGAGGGGAAAATAGTCCCACATGGTCATTCAGACTTGGGAAAATGTGAGTTTAGGTGTGACCTTCCCTGTTTTTTCCATGTACTGAGTTGTGCGTCCACGTGGTAAATGGTTCTGAGATCCAAAAGTCTTCTTCTGTGAAAAGGATAAATGTAGATGCTATCAGGGCTGCCCCGTGACTACTGTAGAGTGCAAAAGCAGTCTGGGTTGTAGAGGGCAAGAGAAGCATGAGGACAAAACCTCAGAGAAGAACCACCTATGGGGGAGACACCAGCTGTCTCAAGGCAGCATTGCTCTAATGACTGTCCTGAGGCAGGATGGAGGATGCCTGTAGTTGGACAGGACATGTTAAAAAGGGCGTGTGTGCAAAAGAAGGATGTGGTAGGACTTCAGGATATGGAGGAATATTGGCCTAATACAATCTAGCAAATCTTGATATAACCCTGAAGGACAAAAAATCATATGTGATCACAACATCCCTCATTCACCTTGCATGAATGCAAGAAGCCCCGTGATGTGCCTTCCCCTATCAGCGACAGGGAAGGCCAGGGCAGGGAAGGGCAGGGTCAACACCATACTTTTTGATATTTCCATTACGCAGTCATGGGGGAAAAGAATGGGATTTTGCCTTCCACATCTTCAAAAGTACAAAAATCCTGACCTGAAGTAGGTCACTGGTGCCATTTTCTAGCATTACAGCACAAGAAGTCGTAATGTGAACTTGTGGCTCTGTGTAAGTGTTGCACATGCCCATAACTCATGCAGAATGCCTGAACATGTTATTTACTTTCCCTAATACTATGGAGACTCCCTTAAAAATTTAAGCGAGAAGAAAGAGATTTAAATTTCTTGGGTAAATCTGTTTTGGTTGTGCTTCATTAAATAATTTATCATATTGGTAAAAGCCTTCACAGCGTACACTAGAATGGCTCCTCAGGAGCTCCAGGGTTTATGCTGAGAATGCATATTAGGAATGATTCCAGAGATCTACATTATGTTAACAAACTCTTAGCCTGCCAGAGGCATGTCTCTGTTTTGTCAGTTTTTCTTGCTTTTTTAAAAAAGTGTCATTTTAAAAAAAACACAGCCATTATAACTGCTGTGACGTTGGAGCGGAAAGAAGAGGCATGCCTAAAAGAAGATGTGGAAGCTCCTTACTCAGTGTCCAACAGCTAGGCCATTGTGGCTTTGAGAGGTCAGTCTTTTCTCTGGTACCATACACCTTGATACTCCTAAAGGGACTCCCAACAGTGTTGTATGGACCACACAGTAAATAATAAAATGCACCAGTGCTGGTGCCCGAACTTTTGTTCCCTTTTGTATTTTGATCAGCATTTTCATTCTACACTAAGACAAGAGAATTTCACAAAATTAAGGTTTCACCAGCCTTGCACATGTGTACGCAGAGAGAAGGGACAATGATGGTTTGGTTGCCTGAAAAGGAGCTGTCTTGCTTTCAAAATTAAATTAGTCCCCCCTCCCCGCCCTTTGCGCTTTATTAGGCTAACTAATTTTGAGCCATGGCCTAAAAGAATGTGGCACAGACTGGAACATCTAGAATCTGGGCAATGATAATAGTTCAAAGACCAATCCTGGCCCAATTTTACTGGGCCAAGCATTAAAGCAAATGGCTGATCCACTTGAAAGACATGAATTCATGAGTGTTTGAGATGTTTAAGCCTTTGCAAAGTTTGCCACCTACTATCGTGAGCTGCACATCATGCGTATAAGTGCAGCTCAACATTTGTTGTCCAATGCCTTTCACACTTCCCGAATGTTCCGAAACAGTTTTTGCTAAACAGAGAAAAAAAGATGCTAATAGAAGTATAAAATATGTATTTATGGGGAATACTGTGGTGCTTATGCTGAAAGAAATTGCATGTTTCAACTCAAGCAAAAATCACATGAACTGTTTGTTTGTTTTCATTTGTAGGCCACCTTTCTTCCAATGTGGTCTAATCCTATATCTTTGTACTCAGAGGTAAGACCCATAGATCTCAGGAGGGCTTATAGTTTAATAAATGCCAAGGACTGGACACTATTGATCCTCCAGATGCTGGGAACTTCAGTTCCCTTTTTAACACTAGCCATCATGTCTGATAGCCTGAGAAATAGGAATTTCAATTTAACAATATCTGGAACACTAAAGAAATAAATGAAAGAAGCAATTAAAATTTGGCTGAATGTCATAAGAAAGTGCTTTTATCAATATTTGAAAAGGAAGTAGAGAAGGAAATGATGGCAGACCTAGATTGTAATCTGATAATAGCAGCAAGATTGATTATCGTTAGGAAGTTGAAATCAGCTCACAGTATACTGTTGAGTGGTTGGTATAGAGAGGTCTGAGATATAGCAATTAATGATAAATGTACATATAATATAAAGGCTCTGATAAACTTACATCTAATACAAAAATTAAGAAGGGGTTTACTAGTAAATATGTGTTTACAGATATATGGAAATGATTTTTTGACTTTATATTGATAAAGGGGAAGGGATAAAGTTTAACAGCTGAGTCTATACAAATTTTATGGGGAAGGGGGTCCCAGAAGGGCAAATCAAATGTGGTTACTCCCTAACAGTCCAGATCGTGGGGTGCACTGTGCATGTAGTTTGCTTTTTCTTTTAATTTTTGTTTACTAGATGTTTTTATGTTTATTAGTTGTTGTAGTTAATACATTTTAATTATAATATCTGAAACACTGCATGTTCCTAAGGGTAGAGAGAACATGTGCCCAATGTCATGTTCTCTTCTGCTTTGGCTACTTTGACATAAGAAGACACTTCCATGTGGAATTTTAAAACTTTAGTGGATTCCTTGCCTCTCAATGACTCTGAGACAGAGACGTTCTTCATCTCCATAGTTTAGATAATGTGTGTAACATAACTCTCACCTACTTTCCCTTTGACTCACAAAGCACAACTGCATACATCAAGCACAGCTGATGGTTTAGAAAGGTTCCAGCAACACATCTAATGCTTTAATTTAGTAAAAAAAACAGCAATAATAAGTTGCGGGCAATTTCCATAAATCACAAATGTTGCAATTGTGCATAAAAAGGCGGGCAGTTTTGCACAAAGGTTGGCATTTTTTGCACAAAACATCATTCTTGCCAATGCAAGAACTGTTTTAACAAATGACCCAAGATATGACTTGTCACCCTTACTGATGAAATGAAGAGTGATACAGTTCCTCATCCTTGCCTGTGAGAATAAGACAAGTGAGGATTTATATCCCCTGTGAGATCTGTTGGCCTAGAATATAGGACTGTAATCTGCTTCACCCATCCCCAATGTATAACAATTGTGTGAATCATCCTAACATATGGTAAAGTTCAGTTTTCTTTGTTGGTGGTAAAGGAATGAAAATGGACATTGGTCAACCAGAATGTAAAATCAAATGGATTTTGAAGGGGGGAGGGAATCAATAGATTAGACCTAGGAAAGATCTCATTTCTGAATCATTATGGCAAAGGCTGTATAGGTTTCTCATGCCACCAAACTGTTTTCATCTGATTTAATCCATGGGAAATACCAGCTCAGCATTCAGTATTTCTTGAAGAATAAGTACGTACAACTTTGCACCATCCACAGCAATGTAGCATTCCAGTGTGGACATTCAAACACAAAAATATAGACATTGAATCTGCTTTTCTTTTGTAATTAAAGCTTCTCCTCTTTAATCACGACTCTTCCTGGCTTTTTCCAACACCCTGAGGGGAAAATGGATTTTTTCAAAATTATTTACGGAGCCTTTGCCAATTCTCTTGCATCAGTTCCAGACACCCACGCACTCTTATGAACATATGAACCTTATCCGGTAAAGATGGAATGTTATCCAGGCTTTGCCTCTGGGCTCAGGAACATACTGTCCATATAAGATCCTCTTGGTCTTTGGCTCAGCCATCTGAACACCCACAGTCTCTGCTCTTTCACTAATGCTTCACCAAGCAAACATTTCTTCTAACTTGGCTTCCCTGGCCAGTCAGTTTTATGCAGTTCTAGCTCCATAGTGCATACCTGGCCCAATGAATTGGCAAACTATGGGTATATAAATATGTTACAGAAACAGGTATGGAATAAGTTGGGAAGTTGGGAGAAATTCTGAAACCTGGTGATAGTGAGAGGAAAATATTCCATGTTATCCCCTCTTCAGTGGCAAACTTTGGCAGAAAACCTCCACAGTACCTTTAATCAAAATACTTTGTCTAAATCCAACCCCCACTTCACCCCCATTGTCCTTGAATCATAATGGTGTGCTTTTCTAGTGAAATTTGGTCTTGGAGTGTGAGGACTGAAGAATGTTTTGGAAGCTAAAAACAACAACAACTTCTAGTCAATCACCTGTCAAAACATCTAGAGTAGGCCAATTTCAGTCAATGGAACTTATGGAGGAGTTGACTCACCAGATCTTCCCTGAACTAATGGGCCTCTGACTTCTTATGCTAAGCTACAGGATTTCAGCCATTGTTTGTTGTATTTTTCTTAAAATATGCATTGTTACATGCATTTTAACATACAGTATTTTGGTACGCTCCGTATCTTAAAATAGTCATTCTTGCAAACATTTTGCATTGTTTAAGGGCCAAGAAGTGCAAAAATTGAAGAAGCGCCAAAAATGCAATGATAATTTATTTACCTGTGTGGTAGCCTGGGAAGTAGAAATTGAATATGCATCTGTCTGTTGTACTCAGTTTTGTTATGTTTCTCATTTTTACCATCATCATGCTCTTTCTTTCTTTATTACATTTATGTCCCACATATATCTCAAAATTATAACTCAAAGGACCTTATTTACTCATGCTGTGTTAGGAAACCTCACGAAATTCATTCACATTTCTGCATTAATCATATGTGTGCACTTGTATATATATGGTAAGTAATTGATGCCCTCATTTTCATCATTGACAAAAAAATAATGTCTTAGCAAGTCAAAACATTCACTGGAAGTAACTGTCAACTGATGTGAAATTTTCACTCCAGTAGTTATTTTTTTTATGAAAACAAAATAAAATAAAATTTTAAAAATCCCTCTACAACATACACTCTGTATTTCTTGCAAAATATGAGGGTATTTTGGTGTAAACGACAAAATGAGTTATTTTTTAAATTGGTTTTGCACCAAAACAACATAATTGTATGCTTATACAGTGGTGCCTCACTAGACGATGATAATCCGTTCCACTGAAATTGCTGTTTAGCGAAATCATTGTCTAGCGAAAAGCATTTCCCCATTGGAATGCATTGAAACCTGTTTAATGCATTCCAATGGGGAAGAATTGTCATTGTCTAGCGAAGATCAGCCATAGGAAAGCCGCTTTGTGAACCGCTGATCAGCTGTTTAAATCGCAATCTTGCGAAGCTTAGGTCCCGAAAACACCTGTTTTGCGAGCGCAGAGGAAGCTGTCAAAATCGTCATCTAGTGAAAATTGGTTTGCGAAGCAGGGACCAAACATTGTCCAGTGAAACTCCCCCATAGGAATCACTGTTTTGTGAATTGCTATAGCGATCGCAAAAAGTCAATGTCTAGCGAAAAATCTGCCACGCGGGGTAACTGTCTAGCAAGGCACCACTGTAATCTCATCAAGTTGAAGGAAATCTTTCCAACTTTTTGTTGTCATTCTTTACTAGAAGAAAGTGAGTGAAAATTTATGTCCCTATTAGCCAATGTCCAAAGCATGTTTTGGGTTCATTTTAGGATCACACATCATCTTCTTGGAGCATTTTTCAAGTAGGCTCATGTAGTTCCATGATTTCTTTCCTCTTTGGCAGAAAGTATCACAAGATTAGAAATGTCCTTGCTAGCTACATATTATGTTTGCTTTCACACATAGTTCTGGGAAGAGCAAATTCGATAAACCTAATGGATCTTTCTCTGCCCCCCATCTCTTAATGAAGTAAATTTCTCATCCATTCCCCAGTGCAGGCCACCTTGGTGTGCTTAAAAATGTGGACTAAAACTGAATGAAATCCTTGACTGTGCTTAGCTACAATGGCCAACAATCTTCAGTAAGGACACACATTCTCCTCCTCACTTAATCACCCAGCAGCTGTTGTCATGGTTCCCACTAGGGTAATTTTTCACTGCCCACCACAGATCTACATCCTCTTCTAGAGGGTGCAATGCTTATATTCAGTAGCTCTTTTATGAGTTCACATTTAATTCATCTTCACAATCAGAGTTTGGAAGTAACTAATTCCAATAATTGGTAAACTGTAATGAATTAGTTGTTGTGGGTTTTTCGGGCTTCTTGGCCGTGTTCTGAAGGTGGTTTTTCCTAACGTTTCACCAGTCCCTCTGGCCGGCATCTTCAGAGGACAGCAAACTGTGCTCTGGTGAAAGCCTTCGCAAATACATTGTAATGAATTAATTTTCCTCAATAATGAAGGTAAAACTACATTAAATTACAAAGCCTATTTAACAAAGAACAAACTAACCCTTTTGGAGGTATAGCCGTAACTTTT
The DNA here is from genome assembly GCF_051106095.1 of Pogona vitticeps. NCBI lineage: Eukaryota > Metazoa > Chordata > Lepidosauria > Squamata > Agamidae > Pogona > Pogona vitticeps. The sequence continues at coordinate 99,867,697 of NC_135786.1, forward strand.
AGTTACTACTACTGTTACAGGAATGCAGTCTCAATAAGTAGTGGTAGAGGAGTATCACATGCTTTAGGTGCTGGCCCATGCTGCTGTTTCATGATCTGCTGTGAGATTTAAATCAACAATGAAAGGAAAGTATGTTCTGTATATGAAAGGAGCAGCTTATAGTATTCATATATATAATGAATAAAAGGTAAAGGTTCCCCTTGACATTTTCAGTCCAGTCGTGTCCAACTTTAGGGGGCAGTGCTCATCCCGCTTTTGAAGCCATAGAGCCAGCGCCTGTACGAAGACAGTTTTCCGTTGTCACATGGCCAGTGTGACTAGGGAATGCCGTTTTACCTTCCCACCGAGATGGTACCTATTTATCTACTCACACTTACATGTTTCTGAACTGCTATGTTGGCAAGGAGCTGGGACAAAGCAACAGGAGCTCACTCCATCACATGGATTCGATCTTATGACTGCTGGTCTTCTGACCCTGCAGCACAGGCTTCTGTGGTCTAGCCCACAGCGCCACCACGTCCCTATATAATGAATACTGTCTTGTAAATGCTTTAAAGTCTATACAAGCAAGTCTAGAGAATGGGAGACTAGTTCTAGTTCAAAATCCAAGTCCCAAAGTCATTAAGTAGTACTCATGTAACTTTTATTTTCTCTTTTGAAGGGCAGCAAGTGTCTGATTCAAATATTGGGCAAGTGTGGATAAGGGATAGCCACTGGTGGCAGCGAATAAAAGAGAAAACGTCACCAGAGCGAACCTTGGTTTGGGGGAAACAAACAGGGAACACTGGGTGGAACGTCCCAACCACCTATGTGGAAGCTCTTGTAAAATGCAAAGGTACTTGAATTTAATAAACCCATTACAGTTTAATTGATGATCAGAGACATGATTTGTATTTTTAAAAAATCCTTCCATTAGCTACCTTACCTGTTTGTTGACCTGCTTCAGGTATCCCTTATATGAGCATGAAGGAACTCTTCAGAATGAACTGGACATTTCCTCAGTGACATATGGTGACTGGCAGTATTTGGAGGGCTTATTTACTCATGTGTGGACATAGAAAAATACTCATGGGCTGCAACACCCTGAATCCCACAGTAACTATTCCTATTCATGCATACATACATAGGTATTTCTGCATGTATCTTATATTTGCATCCTACTGTTTGCCTGCCCCAAATGGCACAAAGGAAATAAAATTCAAATAAAATACAACTGTCAGTTAAAACATAGCAACATGTCAAAATCTTCAGTTAAAAATTCACCACTACAAAGGAAAGAAAGGAGTTAGAGTTAACAGCTTAAAACCAAACAGTCCCGTTTGAATAAAAGAATCATCAAGTAATGGGCCTTAAGGGTGCTTGGCTATAATTGCTGATGAGATGTGAGAGACAATATGTCACTTCTCTTACATGCAGGTGCGCACACTCTCTCATCTGGTGGCAATGTTGGTGAAGATATAATCTCTCTGCACCACACACCCTGTTTTGAACTCCAGAGCAAAAAAACATGGAGCTTTCCTTTCTCCAATGCCCAGTGATTTTTTTTTCTGAGTTAATGTGGGCATGCTTTATTGTGTTTGTTAGCACAGAAACTCTCATGACTACTGCAGGCTCTGTTGAAGGTTGGCATGTTTGCACCCCTCCTGCACTTCTTTTCTTATCTTCTCCACTGTATTTTGTCACTCGTGAACTACTTGGTACCAACGTAGTTACATAGGATGTGAGAGTGACCTGATAGCTCAGAATGCTTGATCTTCTGGTGCTTCCCCACGCATGTATCTCTCAGGCATTCATGTTTGGGTATCTGTACTCAGCACTAAAACATTTCACTTGTAGCCTATCAGTGTGTTACAACGACATGGCAACAGCATCATTGTGAATGATGTGCAGGTAGGTCTGGGATGGCATCATGTTTACAATTCAGTGCAACTCCTCCTACCATCACCATTTGCTAGTTGTACTGCAGTGTTCCACTGTTCACATTTCCTTTCAGTTTCTCCATTTACTCTAGTTTGTGCTGTTTTGATGTTGGGTAGTTTAATCAGCACAACATTGCCATATGTATGAGGTTCATATAAGGATTTCATTACCTCCGGGTGTTTTGTTCATTGCTTAGTTATTAAATCTGAAGTTGATCAATTTCCTTATTTCCTAGATTCGGGTTGGTTATTTCTCTGAATGCTGTTGAATTAATCTGTGTTAATAAATTGGATGGATTAATATTCATAATTAATCTGAGGTGCTTTAAAAGTGATCAATTCATATTACTAATTAATTCATACATGATCACTGTTAATTGAATGGGTAAGTGGGTTATAGTTGTAGCACAAAAGAATAAATTGGTTGGATTTCTTGCATTGTTGCCTGTCTGTACTTAATTAGTACAGTATCCATGAACAAAAACAGTGGATTAAGAGAGAAAGGACAGCCACTAATTCCTGCTTTTGAGAGGACACTCCCCCAGGCCTCCTCTTCTGATAAGGAGCAAGGATCCATTTCAGCCATCATTGTGGCACATCTGGAGTCTTTGGAAAAGTGAAGAACACAGACAGAAGTCTAGCTTAACATTTCACCAGAGAATGGTGAAATGTTAGGAAGAAAAACCTCCAGAACACGGCCAAACAGCCTGAAAAAAACCACAACAACCAGCAATGCTACTTCCATTCTTGCAGGCAAGAATGGGAACAGATGACACTTGAATAAAAGGTCTTCTTTAAAAAGGGGGGATCCTTTTTAAAAAAAAAAACAGGGGGGAGAACCCTCAATTGGCCAATCAAACATTTACCCAAAAGAGAGGGGTATGGTTGGGCAGGTGCTGGGAAATTATGGGAACCTGGGGGCTTTTTATGCCCACTTTTTTAAAAAAAATTGCACAGACTTACCACATCTCTAGTCTGATGTTAGTGAATTAGTCCATTCACTATTGACTGGCTCAGACAGCTGTTGTCCCGTTTCCCTGGGTATTTAATTGAAATGGCAATGGCCTCTCATTGGTATTAATCATCCTAAAGGAAACAGCTTTTCCAGGCAGCATGGGGGAGGGGATTAAGGAATTCTCAATGAATGCCTGACTCAAGAGGGGATTCTTGTCTTTGATTTTAGGGACTCAACTCTCACAGAGAATATTTTCCTATGTATTTGGAATTCCAATAATGACCCAAAGTGCAGGGGATTTCATGTGCCTTTCTGCTCAGTTGCAGAAATTGTGTCCAGTCCATGGTCTTACTGCAGTGGCTCCCAACCTTGAGTCCCCAGATGTTCTTGGACTAATACTCCCAGAAGCCTTCACCACGAGCAGTGCTGGGCAGGATTTTTGGGAGCTGTAGTCTAAGAACATTTGGGGAACCAAGATTGGGAACCACTGCTTTTCTGTATCTCTTGATTTGTATTCCTGCATCGAGCAGGGGGTTGGACTTGATGGCCTTATAGAGCCCTTCCAACTTTAATATTCTATGATTCTATGATGCAGGTCAGGGAAGATGACCAGAGATTTTCATTCTGCCATGCAAATGGCTTTCTCATTCCTAGGCATTCATCTTTGGCAGTGGTTTCCAGATCTGCAGGTATCAGGTTTAGGTTTCTTACCAGTTCTGCTCTTATTTCTTTCACATTTGGATGGCCAGTGCTGCTGCTGGATATTTCATTGTCAGTCTGTCAAACAGTTTGATGTTGGCATGTGCAGTCCTTTTGCTGTCATGTGTGTTCAAAAGAATGTGTTAACGAAGTTTCAGTGTTGAGGTGTTCATGTTTCTCTTGTTTCATTTATTTTTTAAAAAAACCTTGCAAGGAAAGGGAAGCAGTCAGGGTGCTCAGCTGTGGTTACAGTTGAATGTTACGGAGCTGTCATTCCTAGGTTGAACTGTATAGGTTTGATGGACTCGCCTTTCATATCCCAGGAGTGATACTCTTCTAGTAAATCTGTGAAGAGATACATTGAATTTCATCCTACAGAGTAGTTAAAGCTGAGGCATGCTGCTCTCTCATGATGGATTCCCATGGGAATTCTATCACAGCGTGGGGATGTGAGACACTTCAATATCTTTATAGTGACTGATAGTTTCTGAGGCTTCCAATTCAGGGGTGTGGGATTCATGGGCAGGAAAAGGGGCCATCTTTGAGACTCACTTGACTGAGCTGCCTGGAGTTATGAAGCCTTGGACAGAGTGATTAGGGGAGGTCTGTTTAGTCTGTGAACAGTAACAGTTCCACTTCACAATTCTTGCTGAATAAATATGGCCTTAGTAAAACCAGTACATAGGTCTCTCAGTCTCTTTCTCTCATTCTCTCCTTTTTCTCATGACTCTTCGGTCTGCAGAATGGTTAAATGTAAGGCTTCTGCAGATGTCAGCTTTAATTTCTGATGGGGAGGGAGAAGTCGATGTCATCCCCTCTTATGAGCAGATGCATGATGGGGACATCAGCAGAGGAGATACAGTGGACCCTTGACTTATGGAATTAATCCGTATTGGAACAGTGGCTGCAGGTCAAAAAGTCTGTAGGTCGAGGCTCCATTGACTTACAATGCATTGAAAACTGATTAACTCGTAACCGGCCTTTTTTTTGTTCCATTTTGGTTTTTTTCCAGTCTGTAGGTCGATTCTCTGGCTGCAAGTCGAACCTAAATTGTGCGGCCAGAGAAGTCTGTAACTTGAAAAGTCTGTAAGTGGAGCTGTCTGTAAGTCGAGGGTCCACTGTATAGAACTTCCACACCACGTTCCATATCTCACTTGATTTGAAGAAGTTTCTTGTATTCAGTATGTGCTTTGTTGCTCATTTTGAGGCCATAGAGATTTTTTTTTTTTTTTTTTTTTTGCCCATTTCCACTTTCTGGTGGCACTCATTTCATATTTCCTCTCATGAACCAGGAGGCATGAAAGGGTTTTGTGGTTTCAGTGGATTTCAGCAGTTTAGATTCATTGGGTCACTCAGCAGTAGATGTCTGCTACATTTTAGTCACACTTCAGTCACACTTGGGCAGTTTTAGTTTCAGACGAACTTGGTCACCTACAGCTTTCATTGGCATGTTTGTGCTGGAATTCTCTCTAGGATAGAGTTGGTTGAGCACTCATAGATGCTTTTATAGTGATTGATGGTTCCTGATTCTTATAAACCAGGACTCAGACACTTGTGGTGAGGACTCAAAGTTGCTGCTCAACTAAATCAACTTATCTGTCTACTACGGCTTGTATGCATTTAGGGCTCTTTCTATGAGGCATGTGTCCATATTGGCACATGTTCACATGGATGAATTTGTATGCACAAAGCCCGCCCTTCAGATTAATACAGATAATGTGATGTCCAAGGAACATTGTTCCCATGTTTGTTAGCATTTAGTCTGCTCCTTAGGAATAAAATTTGTACTATGTATATGTGAAGCTAAAATGCACTAATAATTTATAATTATGAAAATTAGCTGAAGATTTTTTTCTATATTTCATTTGTTTAAAGCAGTTTTGGCATTAGTTTGTGTTCTAATAATACCCATGATGAGGTCAAGGATCTAATAGGCTATGATCCAAGTATTAAAAGCAAACAAACAATATAAGGAGTAATTCCTTAAGCAACTGCCTATATGGTGCTAAGAGTTAGGACAATATTTATTTATTTTATTTATTTATTTAATTTATATGCCGCCCACTCTCCCCAGAAGACATCCAGCCATATGCATGCAATATATTGCATGCATGTTTTTAAACTCAAAATTTCACTCTTGATCCTCTTTCAGTATGTCAAGTATTTGCTAATTTTCCCCTCTCAGTGTTTCCAGAGAAATAGAGAATACTCTCTCTGTTGACTTTTCTGCTCCTTCAAAGGCTTATATAAATTATCTCCTAACTGAATGTGTATCTGATGTTTGCTTTCAGGTCACTTTGGAACCCACAATTCTGTTACCTGGGAGATCAGGAAAAAGAGGTAAGAATTACTTTGTGCATTAAAGCAGCACTGCTGAGTCACACACACACACACACACACACACACACACACACACAGAGAGAGAGAGAGAGAGAGAGAGAGAGAGAGAGAGAGAGAGAGAGAAGTACTGCAAAAATTCTTCACGGATATTTGAATACCTTCAAATATTAAATCCAGATAACCAGAAAAAATCCAAATCCCTGCCAAAGCCTGACAGAAAGGTTGTTGGAAGTTGGAGACAGGATGCTAGAAGCTGAATTCTCTCTCTCTCTCTCTCTCTCTCTCTCTCTCTGTGTGTGTGTGTGTGTGTGTGTGTGTGTGTGTGTGTGTGTGTGAGAGAGAGAGAGAGAGAGAGAGAATCTGCCCAGGTGTATATTTCAGCACCTGGGATAGTTCTGGTAGGGTGAGTACTAAAACTCAGAGTGGACTCACTACCACATGTGAAACTGGAATCACCAGGCTGTTTCCATATTATCTGATGGGTGGAATGTAAAAATATTCTCAGTACTTCCTTTCTGTAGATTTAGATTGTTTTGACTGAGTGAGGAAACTCAGTGAGGAATCTTCTTGCCAACAAGGTTTCTTGTCTTGTGGGGGGTGGGTGGGGAGAAGAAGCACAATTTTTTTCTCACCAGGGTCTCCAGAGTTTGTGAAAACTATCTCTATGTAAAAGTAGTTATTTCCCTTTGAGAAGCAAAAGCTTTTGATTTACAAGTGTCTGCTCATTTTTCAACCTGTAGTAGGGAGGGAAGCAAAGTTGGAACTGCTGGATGCCATATTAGATATTGTGCAAACCCTCCTGTATCTCCCTGCAGTGGCCAGTGAGGTTAGTTTGGAGAGGGACAGAGCTGTCGGAGCAGCCTTGGGAAAGGCAGTCTCTTAACCAGTCTTCTTGGCCAGCATACTATTACTCCCCAGAAGACATCCAGCCATATTCAGAGTTTCCCCACCTTCCTCTCCTTTGCCAGGGATCTAGGATAGGGTTCAGGCATGGAAGGAGTTATTGGTCTCAAGTTGTGCTGGTTGTATAAAAAACCATTTCATTTTGTCACAGAATATATTGGTGATTTGGGGGGGGGGGATGGAGGAGATACCATATCCAGTTTGGGAGAAAATTGGCCTGCATCCCTCTTCTTGAGATCTCCTTAAAGGATTTTTGGTGTAGACATTGGGAACACACCCAACCTGGAAGCTGTTACACTCACCCCACTTACAGATAGCATGGATCCATGCAGTGATGAAGAACCCAGGCTGTTCATTTCAACTTTTCCCCAGAAGTTGATGCAGGATGCCATGGGTAGAGATGGGCATGAACTGCTAGTTCAGTGGTTCATTCTGGTTTGTTTATTATTTATTTATTTATTTATTTATTTATTTATTTATTTATTTATTTAATACCCGGCCTATCTGGCCCACCGGACCACTCTAGGCGGCTTCCAAATATAAAATCAAATAATAAAACATAGACAAATACATAATAATCAAACAAGAACAGCAGTAAAACTAAAAAGGAAAAGTAAGAAAAAATCAAGAGTTGGCTGGAGGGAAGACCTGAATAAACAGCCATGTTTTTAATTGGGTTTTAAAGGTGCCCAGCGTGGGGGCCGCGCGAATCGCCAGAGGGAGATTGTTCCAGAGGCGAGGAGCCACCGCCGAGAAGGCCCGGTTTCGTGACTTCTCCTTCCGGGCCTCTCTCGGCGTCAGGCTCCTCAGCCTCACCTCCTGACTCGCGCGGGTGATCCGGGTAGACCTTGGTGGGAGGAGGCATTCCGCCAAATATCGAGGTCCTAAACCGTTTAGGGCCTTATAAGTAAGCATTAAAACTTTGAAGTTGACACGGAAACAGATGGGCAGCCAATGCAATGCGGCCAGCGTTGGAGAGATGTGTTGATATTTTCTCACTCCTGTAAGGAGCCTGGCCGCCGCATTCTGCACCACCTGTTTACCACTATAACTGGTGTTTGGTGGTTCAGTGCCCTGCCCCCTCCAGCAGATGTGCACTCAGAAGCAGCATCAGGATATGGCAGAGCAGAGAAGCTGGAACACTGCTTCCAAGTGGGCGCCTGCCAGAGGGGGTGAGGACACTGAAGTGCCAAGCACTTCTTGTAGCAGGAAATGAAGTGGGATGACCCGCTGAACAAGCAGTTCATGCCCATCTCTAGTCATGGGACAAGAAACAGCTTACACAAAGCCTGGATCTTTTGTCCTATCGTGTGTCAAGTCTCCTGTGCTGTGATCAATGAAGTCGAGACTTGTTCTAGTTTAATAAAAAAAACTCTGTGCAGCTGCTTATTCTACTGAGTACGCCCCTCCTTTCACTACCAGGGCCACAAGCAAAACAAAACACACAAAACAAGATGATTGATTACTTGTTGGGGGAAAAAAGAACCATTCTGATGTTTTGAATGCCCTACAAATGTATGTGACCACATCCCCATGGAAACAGCAAAGGATTCTGCTTCCATCTATTACTAAAACACACACACAAGATAGTTGTGGATGTACAGGTGTATCAGGTATTATAACCATAATCACTGAGATGACTGGATATTATGGGTGTGCACCAGCTTTAGAAAAAAAGTGTCCAAACAGGATGAAGCAGGGATATTTTTGTGTTTCCAGATCTGCTACAGGAACCTTCAACTCTAGGGGGCAGTGCTCATCCCTGTTTCCAAGCCATAGAGCCAGCGTTTTGTCTGAAGACAATCTTCTGTGGTCACGTGGCCAGTGCGACTTAGACACGGAATGCTGTTACCTTCCCACCGAGGTGGTCCCTATTTATCTACTCGCATTTGCATGCTTTCGAACCGCTAGGTTGGCGGGAGCTGGGGCAAGCGACGGGCGCTCACTCCATCACATGGATTCAGTCTTACAACTGCTGGTCTTCTGACCCTGCAGCACAGGCTTCTGCAGTTTAGCCCGCAGCGCCACCACATCCCTTTGTGTCTACTTTCTTGTAATTTTTAATGCCTCTTGCTGGCTTGTGCAGCAGAGACTCAAAGATAGACAGAAGTTGAGCAAGGAGTAGAGTTTATGGCTTTGGGAGTGGAGAGGAGGAAAGAAGGAATGTAGACATTAGGAGCTTTGCTAAATGTTGAAAGTCTACCACATTTCCAGCACAGATGCTGCTGCACATCATCTCACATCCGAAGTCATACTCCTTTGCCTTCCCCATTTGCAGTCCCTGCCCCATTTGGAAACATATAAATACCCAGGCTCAAGCCATCTCCAAACTAGCTGAGGTCAAGTTGCTCCCAAATATCTATATACTGATGGATACAGTCCGCAGACTATATCCAAGTGATATAAAAGAAATTGCTAACTTCCTGATAAAACTACAGTCCATTCACAACTTTTTAGAAAACATAGTGCCATCTACTACAAATATATGAGCTCTTGCATAGGCTTTTGATGGCAGACCTCTACTGGCTTATAGGCAGCACTCAGCCTTGACCATAACAGGAAACAAAACAGAAATACAGTATATGGACAGAAACAAGATCCTTCCACAAATCCAGATGCCAATTCTCTCCCTGCTTCTTTTCTGGCAACACCATTACAGTTCCAAACAATGGGACTCATGACATCATTTGTTTACCTTCCTGATATATGTCATTTACTGCCAGTAGTGCCTGTCAGCATTCAAAATAAAGAGAAGAAAATAAATGGAAACAAATTTGACATCAGCAATGGTGACACACAAAAACCTTCATTAGAAGACTTTGGTTTACCGGGAAAATCTACAACTGATCTCAAAGTGGCTTTTGTAGAACAAAGACATTTCAAGGGAAGGTTTTAGAAGGAGATTGCTAAATTGGGATACAGTCATGAATTCCCATTTATAGAATTCATATCTGTAATCAAGATTCAGCTTGAGGCATTTGTCCATTTCCAAACCAATCCAAATCAAAGTGAAAAAAGCTCTAAGAAGCACTCAAACAGAAATGAAGCTCCCCAAGCACTGAATATCGCTTTGGCACTTCAGTTTAAATTACTGGATTGAGGAGGAGGAGGAGGAGGAGAGAACACATTAGACCAGTGAGTCTCGCTTAGAAAAATAAAGTAACCTTTCCACAAACCAAGAGGCCCAAGGCCAAAGGGGAGTAACAACACAGGAATCAATGAAAAGATCAAGCTTTCCTGGAAATGACAGTCATAGAATCTCTGGGAGGTCTCAGATTGACCCCATATATTTTCTTGTCCTGTAATTAGGCACCATTTTGTATTATGGCTGGACAAGAGAAGGGTGTTAGTCTCTTAGAGACTGCTATCTGTATCACATTCATCTTCAGTAGGGTGGGTGTACATTGAAGAGTTTTCTCCATTTCTTTTAGGCAGCTGCAAGCTTCATTTTGTGTCACATTTTGGAATCCTGCCAATGGAGGGTCTCCCTGTGCACAAATGTGCAATTGCGGTATAGAATCTCTCATGTAGGATTTGATTGGGGTAAGTCACAGTAGCATTAGTAATAGGACCTAAAATATCCCTCCCTCTTTTTTTTAAATATGCCTGCTGCTGTATCTCTCTCCCCCCCCTCCCGCCATCATTTGGTTTCTTTTTCTACTTGGGGTGCCTGTCTGTGTGGCAGACGAAATAGGTGGCAAATCTGACAATGATCTACCCACTGGGGTTGTGAACCTCCTAACAGGGAGTATTACCCTTCCAATGAATATTTTTGTTATGTATATTTGGCAGTCTCCATGGAGAGAGGGAGGGAGGGAGGAACAGGTGGGAACTTTGCCTTCATACTGGATCTCCAGCAATAATTGATGGCACTGCATTTCACCCTCATCCAGGTCACAGTCCTTTATTTTCCCCATGATCATGTTTTTCTCAAATTCAGACCCATACAAATATGTATCATATAGCATAGCATATCACAAATATATATTATATTTGTTTAATTCTTGTACGTGTAATAATTTATTTTTAAAGCTTTTAATATTGTTTCTTTTAATAGTGGAAACTGCCTTGGGTCTTTTTAAGGAGAAAGGTAGGATATAAATATTATAAATACATAAAATATAGATAAGCATTTGAATATTGGGGCATAAATCAAAGTGGTTTCAAGTCAGATCAGAGAAACGGGGCTGTTATTTGTAAAACAAGTAATTCAGATTAAATTGAAGTGGATTTGGTCTGTTTTAAGTATGGCTAAATCCAGATTTAACCTAGTATTTCAAAATATAGCTATTTCAAAATACAGTATAGCTATTTTAATCCTTTTGCAGGCACATATCACATTAAAAAAGGGTAGTACTGTGATGTTCTCAAGATGACGAAAGATACTGAGGAACAATTCTGCCACCTTCTAATTAACTCTAAAATACAGAAAGCAATAAATGGCTTAAATTTAATAAATTAAATTCTCAAAGAATGTGTAAGTATTTAATTAGCAGCTGACAAAAAAGGTGATTTATCAGTGAAGCTCACCAAAATATCCACTGATATTTTTAGCAGAAAATTGTTATCTTCTTATCTTACAATTTTGTCGGGGGGGGGGGAATTCCAGGAATGACATTTTTACAGATCTGACTTCAGTTCATGGCAGAGACATTTCTTTTACTTCTCTCTACCTGTTTCTGTTGAGGTTTTATTAGCAAAGAATGAGTAATGAAAGATCAAAAGCTTATCTAGGCCTACACATGTACAATTGTCCTTTTCTTCAGCTATCTTATATTCCTTTCCTCCAGTTTCCAGATGTGCATGTCCACATATTAGCTTCTCTAGTCGCTTTGGCTCTCTTCACTTCTCAGCTTTGCAGCCTTTCTTCCATTCACATCTTCAAAGTAGGACATTTTGTTATCTGGCTTTTATGTCCTTCCTTTTCAGATGTACATTATACTGAAATTGTATGGCTTGTGTAACTTATGATCTGGAGATAAGGACACTGTTCCACTCATCTCAGCTTCAGTCAGTCCACTCAGAGGAAAGTTTCCATCCCATTACCAAATAAATAAATAAATAAAAAATCACTTTCAGCTATACCTTTCACAGGCACACTAAGTAAGCCAAATGCATACAATATGGCATCCTCTTCTCTATTTGTTTCCAGTTTCTCCACCATCTTAAGCTAGATGGATATCACTGGCAAAGTGTGGAACTAAGTTCCTGGACATATACTATGCAACTAAAGTCAGTATTTCAAGTTGTGTGTACCCAGCTGGCATCCATACTATCTGAATGGCATGGTTCCTTCAGTGAGGAGGAGCTGGTATCTGAAAACTCAGAAGATGGCAGGCAGCAAGATGGCCCTCAAAGACATGAAAGAAACAGCTCATCTCTGAAGTCAGGAAAGGAGACTGGCCCTATTTTCACTCTTCGAGAACAGCACAGACTGAAGTCGCAAGCTTGACTCAAGGCTCCCAACTAAAGCACTTGGTGGCAGAGGACTCTTCCACACCGGAAGCTTCTTCAGGAGATTCTCCTTGAGGGAAGGCTCCTCCTCCCTACGAGACCAGCTGTCCAAATGTCTGCAACTGAGCCCTCAATGGAGTGCCAACAATTTAGCAATATATTCCCCAATCTTGGGACTATAATGGCTGTTAGAGACCATGTACCTCTTCCACTCCAGAGCTTGCCTCCTATTCTTTGTATCATGTGAACTTTGCTCTGACTAGTCTGCTGGTGCTGTACCTTGGACCATATTTTGACATTGCCTCTTGCAAATTTCATGCATAATAGCTTCTTAAAACTTGAAGAGACCTTGGAATGTTATTGGACATTTAGCTTTGGGTTCTCCTCACTTGGAGCACTTTTCTCCTTGTGAGTGCCTGTGTGTTTCTTCGCCACAGTTCTGTTGTTGAAATCTGCAAGACAATTTTCCTTGCTTTGCTCATCTATTTGAGGTGTGGGGTATAGATGTTTGGGGAGGAGCCATTCAAGAATATAACATCATGTTGCCTAAGTGAAGTGTTTGCTGAGGGTGCTCAGAGACCCTTTGAGACAAAGGCATACTTTGATTTTTAAAAAGAGAAAAAAAAATACAGAGCATAGGAAATAGACAATAGAGCCACTCTTAAAACCTCATCATAAAATTCATTATTCTAGACCATGGCTTCATGGCATAGTGGTTAAATTGCAGCACTGCAGTGAAGACTCTGTTCACAACCTGAATTCAATCCCAACAGCTCAAAGTTGATTCAGCCTTCCATCCTTCTGAGGCTGGTAAAATGAGTACCCAGCTCATGGGGGAGAGGGGCAATGTGCAGCCTGAATGATTAAATTGTACGTCATCTAAAGACATCTAAAGGGTTGATATATAAGTATCACACTTTACTTTTTGCTTTACTTTGAAATCTTGTTGTGCAGTTACATAAAAGGCATTACTTCTGGAAATAAATTTCCGTAAGCTAATAAATCTCCATAGATGCACAACTCAGTATGCAACAGGTAATGCTGACAGAGATTTCTTTACTTACAGCAATGCACCATACAAAGTTTTGTTTTTTGTGTAACTATGCAACAGATTTTGGACCATGTGATATTCATTATTGTATGATATTGAGTTTTGTCTAAGTTCTTTTCAAGGTTTAAATGAAGTCAGGTTTGAAAATTCTACATGGAGAAAATACCATAGGTAACTGCAAGTGGGAAAATAAAATGTGGCAAGTTTGGTAATTATTTCCAGTGTGGCAGCAGATAAGTGGAAGTGAATGAGTCAGGTTGAATGGCTCCTTGTCCTGCTGAAATCACGATAGTGATTTTATTGTATTTATTTTTCTATTAATTTACACATATGTCCTTATCACTCAGTTTGGCCCTTCAAATCAGTGTACAAAATAATAAAAACATGACATCTCCCCTTACCCCACACAATACACAATGCTTATTTCTGTTGTCCATGAAACAGTAGTTTTGCAGGAAATGAAGATAATAGTTTCTGAACTAATGAACTGTCTTGGGATCAGAGGTTGTCAAACATATGCAATGAGGTGAAATTGATTGATTGATTGATTGATTGATTGATTGATTGATTGATTGATTGATTGATTGATTGATTGATTGATTGATTGATTGATTGATTGATTGATTGATTTAACTTGTGTACCACACCAAGTAGTGATAAACACTACTCTGGATAATTTACATCCAGAGTGAGGCAGATGTAAAATAAAATGAATCGAAATGTAATCAAACCAATACGTATTTACTCAATCATAGAAACCAACTCAACTCAGTAAAGATAGTATGAAGGTGGTATGTGGTTGCTATATTCCAAGCTGACACAGCATTCTTTCCTATTTCTCCTCAAAGAGTGCAGCCATTTTAAGAAACTACTGTAGCTAATTCAGTGTGTATTAGAGCTATACATAAATTGTGTCTCAGATTTCTCCTCTCAGATTTCTTTACAAACTACTTTTCCCACTAGGAATAGAAATGTGGTTGAGGACATTTAATTGGACATCTCCAGGGCGAGAAAAAATTCTACAACTGTTTCTCAGGATTGAGGGCTAACCATAAAAAAACAGGCTGCCATGCATCACAACATAAAACAAAACAGTGGAAAATATTCTCACAAAATTCTAAAAAAATAGCCCTCTTTTTTTTAAGAAGTAAGAAAACAACCTCAGCAAAATTCTCAGAAAAATGTGCTCCAATCATTGTGTCCTGATATTTCAAACACAGGTTTCTACCCAAACCATTGCTCTTTAAGACATCACCTGTGACAGGATGAAGGTTGTTCATAGAGGCTCCACTGTAGTCTGTTCACAGTCTTCAAGCTTCTAGCATAGGTATAGAATGGGGAGCAGAATTGTCACTGTCCTGTTTCCCATATTCACCTTCAGGAACCTTGCCATTTGAATTGTTTTTGATTGGTGTTGAAAACATCTTTCCATAAACTACGCATAAAACTATATATGCACTTTCACACCTTCTGCTGAACACATGAGCCATAGATTAGACCAATACTTGAAACCTTTCTTCCCCTTCTGTGATAACTATCATCTGTTGTTGTTGTTAGTGCTGTTAAGTCAGAACTAATTTATAGCTACCCTAATAGGGCTTTCAAGGTAAGAGGTATGTTTAAAAAGTGATTTTACCAGTTCCACACTCACACTGAGCTTCCATGGCTGAGCAGGGATTCCAATCCAGACCTCCTGAGTCCTAGTCTGTCACACTGTCTACTACACCCCAACCCCCTGGCTGCGGCCCAGTGCCAGTCCATGGCCTTGGTCAGACTGGGCTGCAGAGACAGATCTTCTGCCCCTGCATGCACTCCTTCCGCACGCACGCCTGTACAGCCCCTTCGTGCATGCACGCGAGTGCGTGTGTGCACCCTGTGAGCACCCCTGCCCCTTCACACATGTGCGCGAGTGTGCATGCACACCGTGTGAGCACCCTCATCCCTTTGTGCATACGCATGAGTGCCCACCCACCCACACAAGTGAGCACCGCCCCTTTGCACATGTATGTGAGCACAGGTGGTGCCCCGCTCCCCCTGTGCAAGGACCCCATCCCCCAAACCGGTCCTTGGTGTCAAAACAGTTGGGGACCACTGTCTACACCACACCGGGTATCTACTAACTGTCATCTAAGTGAATACATTTCAGTTAAATAATTCAGGCATTAAATATAATAGTTTAGTTCAGCTAAAGTAAGTTACAAATCTCTGTACCTTCAAAATAACTATCCAAGGATGCTTCCTTACACATGTTACAAAGGTGGCTAGTATGGCACATGCCTCATTCTTATCCTTCTTTATAAATGTACAAGTTATTTGGACTTCAGCTGACACACTGGCATAGTAGCTGGAATAGATTATCATTATGGGATAGCTATTCAGAGATGATATTACTGATTTGAGAAGCAGATTAGCCAATCAGATAACCAAAAGGGATTGGCCACTTACTTTAAAAAAAAACACACACACAACAGCCTCTGCATTTGCCTTCTTTTGTGCTTAGAGAGAAGAGTATATGCCCATGATGGTGGGCCATGAGGAATTGTATGGAGACCTATGATAAGAAGTAACTCAGGGTTTGTAAATTAGTCATGTAGGATGGCTTATGCTTATTTCCTTATTGTCCAGTTTGATAACTCAGAAGAGGTTTATGCACATCTTCTTTCATAAGCAATTCCCAAGGAAGGAGCCCTTTGCTCACATTCTGGCTTGGTTTGATTTTATTATTCTGTATTTCTCTGCCCATATATAATAAAGATTATTTTCTTCTTATGCATACATAGCAAGCCCAGCCAGTGCCAGCCTGCTCTGCATGCAATCAGATTTCCCATTTAGGAAGGGAAAGTAAATCTTTAGGGCTTTGGCTGTGGTTTCCTCCTCCCAAAATACAAATAGGCTTCTACCATGCAGTGGAAGTTCATTTTCTTCCCAAGATGAGCAGGGAGTTCTCTTTGTGCCCAGGCCTTGTTTTTAGGAGCAAAAGGTAGTGGCATCTTACCACAGTTGAGGCAAAGAAAAACTTTGGAAAGGTGTTTTGTGGCTGTTGTTATTAACCTCCATTCCCAGGCAAGAGTTAGATCCAGGGAGAAAGCTCTGACATTGCCAATAAACCAGAAGAGATCAGGCAATATTTAAACTCGATTGACACATAAGGGGCTTGGCCATTGACTGCCATAGGAATCAAAGCAGGACTTGTGGACAAAATATCAAGGCAGGAGTCACAGAGAAAGAACACAGTACAACAGACCAAAGCTAGTAAGACTCAGGAAAAGTCTCCTTTCAGATAGGAAGTGTTTTACAGTGCTTCCTCTTTATGAGGGTCCAATGGCTGATCTTTGCGGGTGGAATGAACCCAAAAAGTTTTCGCTTGTCAGAGAGGTGCTCCAGATTACAGTTCCCTGGCTCACTGCACAAGAAAGCTGCACCTTGTGGCAAACATTCCCAGTTGTAGTCCTCATGGGTCCTGGTCCATCCTAATTGGTTTGAGCAAGCAGGGAATCTATTACAGCCCTCTGCAGTCTTTTTTCCCTGCCTCACACTATCTTCAACTCCATGGGAGTTGGATCTGTGGACTACTCGCACTGTACATATGTGGACAAGCAGAAGTATAGGAAGGACCACCAAATGCTAGGTATTTTTGTAAGACTGCATGATTCCCACCACCACCACATATACTGTACATACTGTATTGCATTTCACGAATCAGAGATAGGGAAGGGAACTTTACACAGGGTCCCAAGAGGGAGATTTCTTCCATACACACACAAGCAGATATGGACATATATGGAATAGATATGTGCACATTATATAAACACATACTCTCTCACACAGACCTTTTCTCTCTGGCTCATTCTCGTGCGCACACACACATTTGATATTTGTCCAGTGAAGAATGGCAAGATTGGATGTGTTGTTGGCCTGGTAACTAATTTGTGTCTTCTGAAAGTGGAGGATGCAAGTGCGTGGGAGAAGGTAGTTAATATAATTAACACATTTGAGTTCATCTCAAGAGATCAGCCAAAGAATGGCCTTTGTTTTTCATCTGTTCCTTTCACAAATGATATGCTTTTGGCACAAGCTAAAAATAAGCTGCATACAAAAAAGGTGATTTTTAGGTACAGCTTCAAGTCCAGCATCAACAGCAGCTGTAATAATGAGAACGAGAAAGAAGTTAATTAAAATTTGGTTTCAGAACAAATTAACAATTGTAAATCTGTACTCATTTCCACATTAACAGAGCACTTCTATGCATTTCCATAACCATGAGGCGTATCTGCTCCTCTTCCTCCCTCCCTTCCCCACCTTTTTTGGCCTATGGCTAGACCAAGCACATTCATGAGAAGAACATCTCATTAACAATGTCACAAATTTCATCTCTCTGCATCGGGATGAGAGACACCAAGTTTACACAATGTGAAAGGAGTGGTATGTATCATTTACACATTTGCAAAAGGTTGGCACGGGAACGGAGTGATTGCTTGAACAGAAAACAGAAAGTCATGCTGGAGCGCTAGTTTTTCAATAATATCACTACATTTTTTTCATTAGCTTCCAACTGAGCATTTCTCTTTGTACTGAGATTCTGTCAAAGAGGCATGTACATAACAAGGATTCAAATGGCCCCTCTTTCTTGTCTCATCTTTCTTTTTGCAAGATGTGAGAAGATATTACATTGGAATGTTTTCCAGAGTTCAATGAGTTAGCTGCCCATCAACATCACAAAGAACATGCAGTCCAATTTGAATTTGTGTGCTTTCTGGATGTCAGGTATGGAGAAGTACTATTTGTTATAAATGTTAACCTTTATAAAATTGGATGAAACCAAACATATTTTGAGTCTCCAGAGTGGAGCTGGAAACAATGCACTGCAGACAAAAGCAACTATAACACTTTACTTTTCCGGCAGATTAAGGATATAGGGATCGCTCATTTACAACAAATGTAAAAAATAACACAAAGAGACATGATGATATTACTTTTCTGATGCAATGAATAATTACTTTTTACATTTCTTATAATTTGGGATTCTCTAGGTTGGGTATCGGTGGCCTGGTGTCATGAGTTTTGCTGAAGAAGATCTGGAATCTGAGGGGTTAATTACAGCTGAGGAGAATGTTAGGCAATCAGAATCACAGGCAGTTGAATCACCACCAGATTCTCCTCCCCCAATAGCCAGAGTAAGGGACAAGCTTCAGCAAGGACTCATGACATGGAGATCTGAAGCCCACATGAATGCTTCCCATAGGAAGATCAGGTTGACCAGCTCTGAGTATTAGCAGGATGAGATGTTTAGATGGCTGCTTTTGCTGTAAAATCTGCTATAAAATCAAAGCTTGATTTGCTTGGTGGTTGACTATTGGAAGGTAAACAGGGCCTTGGTTGCTGAATGTGACTGTTCAAAAATAGAACACTAAATATGATTTCATCTTCTATCAATATGTGGTCTCTAATATCTAGTTGGACTGTAAAGGAAGAAAGAAGATGTCCACAGGGTATTGACAGACAAATTCATCTACCAAATGCACCAAATGGGACCAAAAGAAAGGCCTCTCTTGATTATCTTAATACCCAGGTGGGCTCATAAAGGGAGATATCGTCTTTTAGATAGCTTGGACTCAACTGTTCAGGGCTTTATAGGTTAAAATGAGCACTTTGAATTGTGCTGGGAAACAGATCAGCAACCGGTGGAGTTGTTGTAACAGAGTTGTATGTTCCCTGTAACCAACCCCAGGTAACAATTTGATCGTGACATTTAGATCCACTGGAGTTTGCAAACACTTTCCAAAGGCAGACCCACACTGAGCACATTACAGTAATCAGCTGAGATGTAAGGTATATTGTCACTATGGCCAGATCAGACCTCTCAAGGAATAGACACAGCTGGTACACTATTCCAAGAACTATATCATAAAATCAGAACAATACTCAGTCTAGACTGGCTAACTCTTGTGATCTGATCCATTATTAGTCCTGGAAGTGCGAATTAGGTCAGTTCACTACAAAATGAGGACTAAAAGAAATTGTCTCTCTTCCCTGTATCAGTCTGCATGCCACTAATTGTTTGCTACAATCAATAGTTGTCTTGAACTGAATAAGACAATAAGATTGACAACATCCAGCTCCTTCCACTGTTTTCCCAAGAGACAAAAAAGATCTGTAAGACCAGTGCTGGATGCACAGAAATAATGAATATTATTACCTTCTCATGCACACTTTTCAGGCATTCTGTAAGTGTGTGTACTCCACACATAATGAGGTACACACAATAGCCCCATTCCTGTCCTTTTTTTTTCAACCGTGTGTGTGTGACAGTCTGAAAAGGGGGTGACTACTTCATTCCTGTAAACGCTATACATCAGCCAATCAATAGGGAAATAAGTGTTCTGGCTCACATCAGAAGCCTACACTGAGCTTTCTTCATTTCAGAGTGTTGCTGTTGAAAACAACAATGAAGGGAGGCAGGGTAGCCCAGTTCTGTTAATGTGTGTGGACACTGACTTACTTACAGAATGTCTGGATAATACTTGTTTCCTATCCAGCAAATGAAATTCTATGGCACCCCCAAAAGGAAAGAGCAAAGACTGGTGGCAACATTTTACCCCTTAACACCTAAAGTCATCTTAATGCTAGGACTCAATGGGACTTGTTTCTCAGTAAAGTATATAGACTTTCCCTGTGTGCATCATAAACCTTGCTATGAAGAAATTAGAAGCTTGATGTTCCTAAAGCTCAAGAATATTCCTTGGGTGATTGAAATTGTTGAATAGTGTTCAGGAATAACAATTGGAAAATCCCGTTTAATAGATAAAACAGCATTTGATGTACTGTTGGAATTACTATAATAACAACTAAAGGAAATTTGATATTTTAAGGCACTGTTTGAAAAGGATATTTTTATCTACTTAATCAAATTGAATAAAATACAAGCCAGAGCTGCATTTCTTTCTGCCCATTTCTGGTCTAAACTTTTCAAAATGTGATTTAAAAAATACTTTATTTTTGCTTCCTAGTCACTGTTTTATTTTGTTGCTTACAGACTTAATGTTCTGCCAGGAAACAAATAAATAAATTGGTCACCTGCTAACTACAAAATATAAGTTTCAAAGGTTGAAGTAGTATGACTTCTGTATAATTTGAAGCTACTACAGTGAATACAATTATGAGGTGGGATCCAGACTTGGCCCTCCAGTGTTTTAATTTATGGTCTATGACTTAAGAGCCCTGATGGGCATTTGTCTTCCTTCCTTTCTTCCTTTCTTCCTTTCTTTCTTCCTTCCTTCCTTCCTTCCTTCCTTCCTTCCTTCCTTCCTTCCTTCCTTCCTTCCTTCCTTCCTTCCTTCCTTCCTTCCTTCCTTCCACAGAGGGATTCAGAATTTATTTACAGTTACTTACTCTTCCTATTTACAGTTTCTTAACAGACAACATGTGCAGTTATAACATTAATAAAATTTGTGCACCCAAGCCTCGGCAACAGTACCAATGCAGAAGTTGCTTGTAGAACTGCAAAGTTTAAGTGTCCTTTTGAATTTAAATTCAGACAAAAATCCAAGATACTGTATCTTCCTCTACTGGGTTGGGTGTCTAAGGTAACTATTAATAATGAGTCAATGCTTAACATCTTTTTCTTCTGCCATCTCCAAATAAAACACATACAGAAATGTATTTTGTACTACAGAAACACCAACTTCATAACTGAAAACACTGGAGAAGTATAGATGAGCATACTTTGCATAATTTGAAAGATAGTATTCAGTTTTCTTTCTGCTTCAAAATTAGAGCTATATTTATTTCATAATAGACTGTATGAGGTCTTTTAAAAGCCATACTTTGATTAAGAAGCTGAAGTGGCAGCTCTTATTATTTCCTTTAGCATTTGCCACCCTGTCTTTGATCCTTTTGTATTCCAGTAATCCCAAATCTTCAAATCCCCAAAAAATTCTATAGTAAAGAAAAAAAATAAGCTGAACAAAAATGCTAACATTCTTTCTTTAAGAAACTAAGCTTTCATGATTAGACAAGAAAGAAAGTCCTGTGCTTTAACATGGAAAATAAATTAGTATTATTACTAGAGGTGAGACTGAAGTTGAATGATGGGACAGATCTGACAGCATACATTTTCTAACAATTTTGACAAAGATAACAAAGTCTTCTTGCTCTCCTAGAAATGATTCAAGGCTGCAATTCTATACTCATCCATCTGAGAGTAAGTTGAAATCAATGGGGCTTATTCCATTGAAATCGGTGGGTCTCATTTTGACTACAACTACACTGTGGACTTGAATTAAGATACCACTCAAATGAAGTTCAAAGTAATGGATACTACAGTTCAGATAGTATTGGATTAGTACTCGAGAGACCTGGGCTGAAATCTCTGCTTGGCTTTCGAAGCTCACTGGAGAGATGGCTATGCTAAACCACTCATATCTCACATACTTTAAAAACCCTATGAAGTTGAGCATAAGTCGGAAAGAACTTGGCATCACATAGCAATAAACATGTGTAGGATTTAGAAGCATAGCAATTTGCCTTCTGCATTGGTCCGTATATCCTACTATTCTCAACTCTCACTGGCAAGGGGACTTCGGGATGTGGGGCAGGTTTTTTCCCTACCCCTACCCAGAGCTCCCTGATATTGCCAATTGGCCTTTGATCCATCAACTAACCAAAGCTGACACTGCTTAGCTTCTACGATCAGATGAGGATGGATGTGTTTAGAGCAGTACAATCATTCTTTAGCCTAGTTTCAGTCTTAGTGTATTGAGCCATGGAGTTAATTGACATGCAGGTACTCAAGTAAACATACATGATGAAAAACCTATGTGTGTCTAATGAGTGGCCTCTAAACTTTTGCTTAGTTGTGATGCAGTCTACATGAGGTCCCTTGTGTCACAAACAAAAGAAATCACAATGGGATTTTGTTTAATTGACTAACAATGGAGAAGAAGATATACAGTGGTGCCTCGCTAGACAGTTACCCCGCATGACAGTTTTTTCGCACTGTCAAAAACAGTGATTCCTATGGGGGAATTTCACTGGACAATGTTTGGTCCCTCTTCGCAAACCAATTTTCACTAGATGACAATTTGCTTTTTGCTAGACAATGATTTCGCTAGACAGCAATTTCAGTGGAACAGATTATCATTATCTAGCGAGGCACCACTGTAATAATAATGGCGTGCCATCAAGTCAGTTCTGATAGACAACTCCAAAACTTGCTTTCTAAGTAGTTACAAAAGCATGAATCCAATCTTTTACTGCTGTTCAGTGGAAGGAGCATCTTGGATCAAAGGCTGGGCTCACAAAGCAACTGTAAGGAGGTCCTTCTCCCCTCCCTCCAATTCTTTTTTTTAAATTGCACTATTTAGGATTGCTGGGCAAAAGACTTTTCCTGCAGCCCACTGGAGGCTGGCTGCAGGATCACCCGATAGATCCCTGGGCAGGATCCTAACATATGTATGTTAAACTGCCCTATTCAATTAACACTAAAAGAAAAAGCGATTTAGGCAGCATCAATATTGTGATATTGAATAACAGTGTCACCAAAATGAGGGGGGAAAGAAAGTAAAATGAATAAGTACAATTGTACACACAACTTTCTATACAGTTTCCTGGATTATAGGCCATCCTTTGTTCTTACAGAGTAATTATCTCACTATTAGAACACATCGCAAACTAAAAATAAAAACAAACAGGACTCAATGTCTGTAGAGGGTCTGGATGGATTTATACCTCTCGGTGATGACAGCTGACTGTTTACACAGATTGCTTATAAAACAAGGACCCTTCAGCAGAATTTGTATTAATGTTAGCAAAGTACCTGCCATGACGGCTGAAGTGAAATGTATAATTGTGCATATTATGCAATGACTCCTGTAACATGCCATGTATTACTGCACACACAAATGCATATTTCATTTCACCCCCCACGGGAATAAATCCTCACTTCTCTTATTCTTACATGGAAGAGCTGCAGGATTCTTATTTCTACAAGTCAGGATAGTAAGGATTTTTTTGCTGCTCTTCATACAGCTGTCACATTAGCAAAAATATGTTTTGCACAGTATTGTATATTCATACAATTGTGCATATTGCTCCAAACAGGGATGACTGTTGCCTTGATAAAGAATTTGAAGTCTTGAATGGGTTGTTTGTATCTTTTTTAACAAGTGTCTTGTCATCTTGTTCTTGCTTTCTGTGCTTCACTTCTCAAAAAGAAAGGACAACAGAGATCTCTTGCGTCTATTACAGATGTTATGCTGAGTTCTCTTTCTCTTTCAGATGCAGTTGTTTAGTTAGGATGAATTAAATTCTAGCCTTTCTAGGTGGAAAGCAAGCCAAGAGTTCTTTGGGTGACAATATTTATTACATCACTTGCTGTGAGGTATGGTAAGCCAATTCTACTGCATTTGGAGCTGTGAACCTCTGCCCTAACGTCCTCTCCTGATGGCACCATTGTTCATACCACAGACTGTTGGGAACTAATTTCTGTATATAGACACTTAGGTAACATGCTTACTTTATTGTCCTGAGATCCCTGGACACCCTTGAAAGGTCAATTCACTTACCTTTGGAAATCTCCTCTGGCATTCCAGCTGGAGATTAGCCTATAAATTGCAGACTGGTGGAGAAGCCACAACATTTCTCTTCCTCCTTTTTGTTTTTGAACCTCCTTACTGATTAATAGTTCCAGATACCTCAAAAGCCTACTGATAATTTATCTGGTGATATTTTACTTCTGGCAATATAAGTACTGCTTCACTTAGGGTTTTTTTTAAAACCACTTTTGTAGTGAATCTGCAATGTGTCTTGTACGCTAATGACCAAAAGAAATAATAATATATATTCCTTTGGTTAAGACACATTTTGGGAGACAGATCCCATCAAATATTAATCTCTGTGGAAATTTGCCCCTTCAGATTGAATTGGGTACTGCTGTGTTCTAGTGCCTATTCCTAAAGCTGTATATAACAGCCACTGAAGGATCTGCAAATTTCTTGTCTGCTTTGTCATTTTTTGCAAAACACGCCCAAAGAACTGGCTTTGCAATAATCTGATGCATATGAATATTAAAGACCCAGAGGGGTTGCCCTAAAAGCACACAATGACAATTTGGTGGAAAGATTGGGCTTCTTTCTTTTAAAAAGAAGTACCAGTAAAAAAAAAAAATTAAAATAAAAAAGACCATTGCAAGCAAAAATGACAGCAGAGCTGTCAGCATGGAAGCGATAATTCAGTCACTGTCTCGAACAGAAATGGGTCAAGAGAGAATAGAGAATAAGGACAGGGAAGAAACCTGATTCATATCTAGTTAAAACAAAGTATCACTTAGCACAGCTGGAAAGAGACTTTGATGTAAGATTACCCCCCAAAAAAGTGCAAGAAGAGGTTGGAGCTTTGAAAGTTACCCTGCAGTTGGCATTAATGGAGGGTGAAATAAGAAGCATCTGCATGACTTCCTGCCCCTTTGCATCAAGCCACTGTAATCACCTTGCTATCTCCTTAAAAGAAATTGAACCCCATATAGGTTATTGCAAAATCTATGCATTTAAGAGGCTCAGGGCTGCATCAGACTGGAATACACTGATACATGTATGCCCCTAACACATCTGTCTCAAACGTGGAATAAAATAAATATAAGAACCACCCTGTGACTCTCAGTGGGGTGGTGGTGAATGGCCACAGTTCCAAAGAGAACTCAAAAATAGAAGATTGTGCCAAGCAATTGTTTAGCAATTGAACAATCAAAGAACTGTATATTTGTTGTATATTTGAGAGGGCCCGATGCCTCGACTATGGTGGACAAAATGATGCATTTTAAGATCTCATTGTTTTTTTTTTTTTGTTTATTCATTTTTAATCACAAAGAAGTGTGCATG
This sequence comes from Pogona vitticeps, assembly GCF_051106095.1. Taxonomy (NCBI): domain Eukaryota; kingdom Metazoa; phylum Chordata; class Lepidosauria; order Squamata; family Agamidae; genus Pogona; species Pogona vitticeps. Next base: position 99,892,891 of record NC_135786.1, read on the forward strand.
GTTGCAGACCAGCAGCATCCCACTTCCCAAGATTTCAGGATCAAAACCTGGGATCAGAGGGTGACTCACCAGTGAGATTACAGTGGTGGGACCAGCAACAGTTGGGTGGGTGTGAGAACTACTTATGGAGCAGCTGACTGTGGAAACAAATATGAAGAAAACTCCAGTAAATGGGTCCAGAATCTAGAAAAAAACTTAGCTAACTAGGCAGTGAGGGGTGGGGAGATAATATTTTTCAGAAACTGACAGGTGGTAAAATGCATCCTGCTACTGTGTTGATTGTCCCCATAGTCTCAGCAGCCATGATACATGGAGAGATTTTTGAGCTCCTGTCCTGCTGCTTGGGCTTATGCATGGGTCACTGCCAGACTGCTGGGAATTTTTACCCCTAAGACTGTTCTGCTTGGGCTTATGAAGTAAGAAGAGTCACACATCACAATGCTGGTACTCTGCTGCCTGCCTTGCTCCAAAGAACTCAATGCACCTATGATGATTGCCTCACATCACTCCTGTCACTCATATTCAAGATCTCATTTGCATGAGCCTATGAGAGGAGTGGAGGGGCGAAGTCAGGGGATATAAGAAGGTTTGGCAGGGAGAGATGGGGTTGAAGAGAGAGGAAATATAGAAGTTGCAGAGTGAGAAAGATAGATAGTCAGGGAGATAGTGAGAAAATATACTAAGAGAGATAAGCTGGTCAGGGTTAATAGATCGAGCAGGTGGTGATTGAGTATGTGGGAAGATATATGATATTTTAATGATTTGATTGTATGCACTGAATAAAGAACATCTGTGATTCTGTTTTAATTTAGTACACTTCAATAAATAAGTTCTGTTGGCAGTAACCAGAGAAGTGTCTGACTAAAGTCTTCAACATTGTGGATAAAGGAAATCCACTGGTGGCAGTGAAAGAAAAGAGGGGACGTCACAATTGGTATCTGCTGGTGGGATGACATCACTGACATCACTTGAGCTCCTTTTGTTTGATGAAACAAGCAGGGGCCACGTGGTAAACATCACAGCACCCAAAGACATCTGTCCACTCATGCTCTTCTTAGTCCTCTCCCCTTGCTCCTGGCTTTTTTTGTTTGTCAAGTATGTACAAGCACATCATACATATAAACACTTCCTTGCTGAGTCAGAGAGTGCTTGGAATGGGTGGAGATAGGGGCCTGGGCTTTAAAATCACCTGATATGCAACATTCAAACTTTCTCCAACTTGTGTGCTACTTGCTTTGCAGTGTGTCTCTCTTCTGGGAGAAGCATGGTAATTTCCTGAGACATCTGTTGGCTCAGAAGCCAAACTTTGTTGGGGCCCAGTATACAGGAAGTTCCATCAATGTGTGTCTAATTGTGTGTATACATGTGTGTAGAGCAGCCTGTGGTTCACAAGGCTTCTCCTATGTGACCCCTGTGACCTCTGGGCCCCATGTCTGAAAAAGATGGCCAAAATGGAGAACCATGCTTCCAGAGGGCAAAGTTCCCCCTTAATTATTATTGTCTGCTTTCAATCCCCCAAAGGCTCAGACCAGTCTTAAACAGCAAGTGCAGCAGCTGCAACATCAACAAACCAGATATCCCGTCCATTTCGGGGAGAAAAAAATCACTTGACCAAAAATGAGTAATATGAGCCTATCCTACTATGCATATATAATGGAAATATAGAAGTGACCAGAATAGACTATATTGCTTCGAAAATGGGGTAGAGCAGTAGACGAAGAGGAATAGCTAACATGAAATGGATTGACTCAATAAAGAAAGACAAGATCTGAGCGGAACTTAATGGAAAAGACAATATTGCTGGTAAGGGGGAGAGAGACAGCAGGAAGACAGGAGAACCTAATGTGTGATGCTCTTGGTTTGCAAGATCTGAGCAGAGCCCTTAATGACAGGACTTTGTGGAAGACAATAACACATAAAGAGTAAGAAAGGTAGGGGAAAGAGGGGGCTTTACCTCCCTTCTTTCTCCCTAACCTTCACACCAATGCTTTCCAGCTGGAGTTACAGGCTGTTTGGTTCTGCACAGAGTTAAAACAATGTTACTTTTTAAAAAATCATAACCTGAAAACCATTTGACCAAATGCCCCCAAATTTGGCCCGGAGCAAGAGCTAACATCCTGATGCATCTGTGCTAAATCTGGTGCTGATCCAAGGACTAATTTCATAGATTCAATTTTTTTGTTTGGGGCATTTCTATTTCCGCCCCTCTTTTCATAGGAGAACTCTCAGCTTGACTGTGGTGTCATCCAAGATGACAGTGGTGATAATCAGATCCTTTTTTAAAATACATTTTATTAGTTGTTCACTCTATCTACATTTGATTTGTGCTTGTCAAACATAGTGTTACATGATTTGCTTACAATTATTTGTTGTTTACATCTCAGTGTCTTCCCAGTTGTCCCCCCAAGTTCCAGACATCTTTCAAACATTCATACCATTCATGTACGTATTTTAGTATATAATATTGGCTACTATCATCATATTACTTTCATAGTGTACAATATTCTTAAGATCTTCTAATAACATTCTTAATAAAAGATCCATGCCCCAACCTTATACAGTATCTAGTTTAATTTACCTAAAAAGAAAACCCACCACATTACATCTTTAACCTGGTTAGAGCTCCCTTATTTCAATTTAATTCTCCTTTTTAATATAAAGGATATGCACCTTTACAATTCCCAAAGTTAGATACTGTACATGCTTTTCAACATTAAGGGCCCCCTTCCTATTTTTCCCTTTTTCATCTTTCTAAGTAATTCCCTCTCTTATTTCTCCTTTTTCACTGTCTTGTTTCTGCCATCTTTCATGCCTTCTGAAACCATTTTGTACATCTGATTTATCTCCACTAGATCTTTATGCACTTGGTCTATCCTCAATAGATCTTCCAGGCTTTTTAAAATTAATTTTGTTGATTTTCTCCCCTTGTCTTCCCTTAATACTCTCCTCGGATCCAAGATTGAAGTTGTCTCTCTTAGGTTTTCCCCATTAATTTCCTCCAGCTCCTCTTTTGATTGGCATACATCATCCGGCACACTCTCATTTCCTTTTTCGTTATTCCCTGTCTCTTTTTGACTATAATTCTTCTTCAGATATTCATTGAATAATTTTGCCTCTTGGTAGTGGGATCTCACTATTTCTGAGATTGTTTGAAGGGTAGATTTTGTTTCATCCCAAAATTGTCCTTGTTGTGCATTCTATTCCAGCTGCCCAAGAGCTTAAGCCAAGATTCGAAACCCCCAAGTATCACAGTCCAGTTCAATGATTGTATCTGTGGCCTAAATGATCCCTGGCAAATTGATGCCAGCCAAACAGATATTCCAAGTCTCTTACGCCAGCTAGTCAAACACAAACCCTTCTAGCTCCCGGGGCAGTTTCAGAGGATTTACTTTGGCCAAATAGGCCTGAACCAAGGTTCAAAACCCCACAATTTCACAGACCAATTCAGTGTTTGTATCCATGTCCTGGTAGCCTAGTTCCCGCAATTTTGCATTGGCCAAAACTGAAATTCCAAGTCCCTGGAGGTGGTTCCAAAAAGTTCACTTTGTCCCAATATACTGATTCCCAAAGTACAGTTTTAAAAGATCCACTCTAGGGTTAATTTGTCTAAGTTCCAGCCAGGCATGAAAAAAGGAAATAAAAAACAGGTTTCCAAGCTTTAAACAGCAGTATAGTGCTCAAGGTCACTGTTCCGGGCATTATGCCAGAAGACTTCAGGTAGCCAAAACATAAGAAGATAACTCCAGACTTAACTAGTAACAGCTTACGAGAAAGTTTCTTAAGATTTATAACACCAAATTATAATATTCTTAAAATATATTTTAAATGTATTTAAATTAGTAGTTAATGTCCCATTAATCTTTAAATTATTTTCTTTGCATCAACTATCCCTCTCTTCAGATTTTCTGCCACTCTATGAATGATAAGATTGATAGAAGATTCTTTTTTCTGTATATAGGAATTGTCTTCTCCAGGGGTAATCATAAGCAATTAGTTGTCAAAATATATCTCACCTGAAAGTAACACTGATGTTGAATAGCTGATTGTAGCTTCTCTTATTGCCAGCTGCCGACAACTTGCAAGCAAGCTTCCTAGCTGCTTGTTTCTGCTCATTGGCTGATTGGGGAGTTTCCTGGATCAAACAGGGATGACCGCTGCCCCCCAGTGATCAACAGGCTTCCCCCCCCCCCAGTTCACCACCTCTTCAGGATGGTTTCAACAACCTGGGGTGTCCCAAACAGGCCAGAATTCAGCCCAGGGGACAGAGCTCCGTCCTCCTGCTATCTCATTGCAGCATCAAGCTGGTCTCCCCCTGTAATAATCAGATCTTTGAAAGTGCTTCAGTTTATTTTGTTCGCTATTGGTCCAGTCTGTTTTCTTATCAAGGCACCCAATCTCAACTGCTCATTCCATCCCAACATTTTTCTATGAGAATAAATTGACACAAGTCAGACATTAGGAATGGCAACACAGAGAAACCTCTTCCACATAACTTTAACTTACCAGGACATTCTACGCATGATCTAAAAGTGGTCATTCTGCAAAAAAGAAAATACAGGAAAAGAATCAAGAGAGAGACAGCTGAGATAAAATATGTACACATGCTAGACACCCATCTCAATGGACTCAATATTAGCCAAGGCTTTTTAGGGCACTACCAAATATAAAAACTGCAATAATTGTACTGTACTGTATCTCAGAAATATATTTTCCTCATTAATGGATCCACCTGAAAACCTTGAAGGGTAAACCAGAGAATCCAGGAAGGAGACTTATCCAGGAAAGCTGATATTAAAATATAACTGCTAGTCTTTAAGGTGCCACCATGTTTTTGTCTTTTTTATTTGTTCTTTTGTTTTATTGTTTTTACATATAATAATAAATCCGTATGTTAGTTGTTACTTTTAAATGGAATTATGGGTATTCTGCAACCCAGAGCTAATTTCACTACAACACACTCCCATGCTTTAACTGGCTTGTTATCAGTGATTGGAGGTAAAGGCAGAAGAAAATAGGATAACAAATCAAGTAACACACTCTCTTATGCCAAACATCTTAGACATGTATGGGCCTCATTAAGTCAAAAGCAAAATGTGACATTTTTCTTGCTTGTTATTCAGAATCCATCAATGAATTAGCATAATGTGATATTCTTAATATGTTATTTCCAAGTTTTGAGATCTCACCTCATCGAAGGAAAAATAAAAGACTGAGCAGAGAAATATAGCAAAAAGGTATCACTAGATTGGCCAACCATTCATCTAGTTATCTGACAGATGTTTATTGCTCAGTTGGGGGTTATTTAGTATTGAGTCAGTAAGCCTGAATGTTTTTTGAGATTTCTTAGGGAGTCCCATTCCTTGCTGTAAAATTGATGGTGACTCAATAAATGGGCTTCTGAGTTATCTACTGCCTTCATGTTCATGATTATACCTTTCCCCTTATAAAAGCCAGATGACTCCTGATTAGGCACACAAGCATTGTGTGCTGTTCATTCCTTTATACTATAACAGGATTCCATGCAACAATCCAAACCATGCCACTGGAAATCTGTTCTTAGCAACCGGCACCTTATAGAAAACACTGGTACCAAGGCCTTTGCGGTGAGATGTAAATGTTATTGGGTTGAAGGCATTTAGGTACTTAGTTGGCCACACATTACCTGTACCCAATTGGATAGCTGACACTATTCATCCTCCCTCCAAAACCATTTTGTTGCACACTCTTCACAGTTTTCATTTTGAAAAAGTAAGAAAGGATTACCGAGTGCATGTCAGAACAATAAATGGAAGGAAGGAAGGAAGGAAGGAAGGAAGGAAGGAAGGAAGGAAGGAAGGAAGGAAGGAAGGAAGGAAGGAAGGAAGGAAGGAAGGAAGGAAGGAAGGAAGGAAGGGAGGGAGGGAGGGAGGGAGGAAGGAAGGAAGGAAGGAAGGAAGGAAGGAAGGAAGGAAGGAAGGAAGGAAGGAAGGAAGGAAGGGCATACTGTAAACCTGACTGCTCAAGTGTTGATAGGTCTATTGTATTTTTCCCTCTTAAGATCTGAAAACACCAATAATGGCAAGACCTAGATGACAATTTTAATGGATCCATGCAGACAAAACCATATATCATTTTCTGTGCAGGTGAAATGGACCTTGCACAGAACCAGAATGGAATGAGCCTAATGCGAGAAAAATGAAAACCTCAGTGAGATCAAATATAATGCATCCTTCCCTAGTGTGGATGTGTCCTCACATCGTTATCATGAACTTTGGACCTGACATTGGATAGAAAAAGACAGACTCTACCATCTTAAATTGAACCACTCAGTATTCATGCAAAGAAGCAGATATTTGTTGGAATACTTGCACACAATTATTCCTAGCAGTGTAACTAAGTTTTTTTAAGAGGTGAAAAGGAAAACAGAAAATTCAACATTGCAAAACCCAAGTGATACACTACACTGATGAAATTTCCATTGGCTTCATTTAGATACCCTCAAAGTCCGGAGTGTGCTGGTAAGATTTTGGACTTTGTTTCCAGTCTCCTCTTTTGTTTATGGCTCAGCCTCTTCCTTATAAGGATTTGCTACTTTCCATTACCATTTCCCCACTTTCAATTGCAATTTGAATTTTGACATTTTTAACTCCACAAATGCTAGATTGAACATGAGGGATCCGTGGTCGTGCCTGGACTCTTTGCTTGACAGTCACCTCATAAATGTATCAATAGACATTACTTGATCTCTGTATCCAAAGACAGTGCATTTTAGAATGGCAGACAGCTTTCTTTGTGTATTCTTCAAATGTGTGCATGTCATCAAACAGCAGAGCTTTTGATCATTTTTGCAGAATGCATCACATCCTCAAAAGTATATGGATTTGCTGTCACAAATTGTGCTTGGTTCTCTTCACATCTAGGAGATGTGGACTGGGCAAATAAATGTTTTAAAAATCCTCTATGAAGGAAATGTTACGCCCATCCCTCATGCTCACACCTTCTCTGTGTTGGTGCCCATATTTTAGAATTCATTATATGATGAAGGTCATTTGACAATCTCTTTGTCAGCATTTTAGGGGATAGTAAAAACCTGATGTTTGAGGGAAAATATTATATGGATAAGCCTATTAGAAAGTGGTTCATTTCAGCGCTAACATTTTATGAATATGTAAGCAGGTATGCTTTTGCCAGGAGCTGTTTATAGGATTTTTTAATAGATAGTTGTTAGGGTTTTTCTTTAAATGTAATTTGCTTTATGGATGTGTTTTCTGTTCATGGTTCCAATTACTGTGTATTATCTTATTTATTGTGTACATTTATTGTGTACATTGCCTCAAGTGCCATTTATTGGTAGATAATTGCAGCATATACCTATGATGGAGAAATAAATAAAGATGGCCATTTTTGTACAGATGGCGGTCCGTATAATAGTTTTTAGGAAAAATAATGAAGAATGCCTTAAGGGACTCATGAACTCGAAAGTAAGATAATGCTCAGGGGTAAAAACAGACAGTATAATATGTTTCTTTTTTTTCTTCCTCAAACAGCATTTCCTATATTCCCAAATTAGTAGATGTTAGGTATACAGGGCTATTACAACTTTATATTACTTAATTACACAGTGAAATTGATTTTAAAAAGGACAATGTACTCTACAGTACTTTTGTAACAGTGACCTTCTAGCCATAGACTCCTGTTTGATGTCAAATTAATATGACTGGTTACCCATTGACTAAGCCAGAGAAATACAATGTTTGACCCAATATTCTGTGTTTATCTGACATGACAGCACCTTTAGGACAACGGGTGTTTCACATGACTGTATGTACTTCTTCTATCCTCTCTCCATCTGGATTTACTTATTACTGTTGCAGAGTTTTGAATCTTGGTTAAATTCCTGTAGCTGCACAGCAGAAGTGCATGGATTCACAGAGGAGAAAAGGTTCAAGTTTCCCAGTTCAGCCCAGTCCTTCTTCTCATTAACTGGCACTTAAAATCTCAATAACCCATTCTGAGACATTAGTAAGAGAAAAAATAAAACTGTTTCATTTACTTACAGTGAACAGACAACAGCAAGCTGAAAAACATGGTTGCTTTTCAACAACAGGCCTCAACAGATTGACTGACTGCCAACAGACTCTAAAGAGGGAAACTGCTCAGCGGAGAGGCAAGGAAGGAACAATGTGCTATTGCTGGATAGACTGACAGTCCACAAAGGTCCCTCTCAGCTAAATGTGGACTTTATTATCTTCATCAAACCTTAGATGTGTTTAAATTAGTGCTGTGATGAAAATTAGCTGCAATTTTGTTACTTTTTTTCTTTTCACTTTCAGATACCTTTTTTCTCTCACACACAGCAAATGTAGCAAACTCTTTTAGTTTGGTATAAGGTAAAGGTAAAGGTTTCCCTTGACAATTTTTGTCCAGTCGTGTTCCACTCTAGGGGGCGGTGCTCATCCCTGTTTCCAAGCCATAGAACCAGCGTTCTTGTCCAAAGACAATCTTCCATGGTCCCTTGGCCAGTGCGACTTAGACACGAAATGCTGTTACCTTCCCACCGAGGTGGTCCCTATTGATCTACTTGCATTTGCATGGTTTCGAACCGCTAGGTTGGCGGGAGCTGGGACAAGCGACGGGCGCTCACTCTGTCGCGTGGATTCGATCTTACGACTGCTTGGTCTTCTGACCCTGCAGCACAGGCTTCTGTGGTTTAGCCCACAGCGCCACCACATCCCTCACAGCGCCACCACGTCCCTTTAGTTTGGTATAAGCTTTTGCAAATTGCTGCCCATGTTTGCAGTTGTGTTTGAAGAATTGGGCTGCAGTTCATGAGCAAGCAAGCTAGCTACCTAGCAAGCAAACAAGATGGCCCCTGTAGTGTGTGGGGTGGAGAGAATCTAGAATTTGGAAATAAGTTTACCAGTCTCTCATAACCTATTATTTTTTTCAAATTGCCAACTTTATTTTTTCAGTGGGAAACATAAGGCCATTCTCGATATATAGTGATACTTCCACTCTTTTTCTATTTCATCCCTTGTTTGAATGAATTGGGTTTACCCTCTGACTACTGCTGCTATATTACGCCAACTGACCCCACTTGTAGCTCCTGCTCATCCAAACTTGCACAGTGCAACAAAATGTTTTGTGAAAGATGTAGCTAACAGCTATGTATTTCCATTTCCTTCATCAGAAGTAAGCATTGGGCGCCCAATATGAATCAGGACAAGGAAGGTGTTCTATCTTCAAACAAATGTCTAAAAGTTGACCTAATCCGGATGCTGGTGTGATTCTTGAGTGGCTTCTCAAGCAAACAATGGATATTTCATATTCCATTTGTCATTTGTAAAGGGCTTTAAAAATGGCTATGAATTTGAATTGAGGACAGAGGAGACAGTGGACTGAGCTGATGGCACCAAACGAAAAAACAAGTTAGAGCTGGACAATCTCCATAAAGTCCAACATCTTCATTGGAGGCACATTGGGAGAATCAAGCTGAGGTCACAGTGTATATATGTCCCCTTGCAACCACTCTGCCAGTCATTTTGCAGAGCTGTACAGCAAAGAGGAATACTTGTTTTGTTATTTACTGTAGCAAGCTTTTCTTGCATTCTGCAATATTCATTTGCCCCAAGCAATCCTCCCTTATAAAGTCCTAAGAAGTGGTTTACCAGTCTCACCTTCTAGAGGTGCTCCAGGCCAATGCATTTACCAAAGACTGCATAGGCTGATAGGTCATGTAACCACATAAGCCATACATGTCATGGTGATCGCAACTAGAGGTGGGGGTATTCATATACTAATACAAATATCCCCATGCAGCTGGACATAACGAGAGTTCAGCCCCCAGGACAGGTCCATCCACTCATGCATCCGCTGGCAGCCCTGCTCATCCTTCCAATTGCACCTGGAGTGCCATCCTATTCCCAATTAGCTGGCCACTCCAGGCACAGGGAGGGAGGACGAGTCTCTCTGCATGGCTACTGAGTGGCCAGCTGAGGAGGAAGAGAGGGGGACTGCAGTGCGATTAGAAGGATGAGTGGGGTTGCTCCTGGACGTGTGAGTGGACAGCCCAGCCCCAGAGGTCAAACACTCATTAAGTCCAGTTGCATGGGGATATTCGTATTTGTATACAAATATGAATACCCAATCTCTAATTGCAACTGGTCCCTCTCCAGGGAAGCACAATGGAGATTTAACTCCTAATGCTTGACTTGATAGCCAAGCCACTTCACAAAGGTTATTTTCAATTAAATTTTGCTGAAATTTAATTTTACTTAAAAAAAATTAAGTGTGTGTGTGACTGTGGAAAGGTGATTGCTGGTTGGGCTTTGAGAGGACAGGTCACACTCTTAGTGTGCTTTGTTTCTCATTCGCTGGGCATGAATGAAATGTCTCCTAAACAATGTAGCTGAGAAGTCCCTCAGGTATCAAACCTAAGCAGTATACCCTTTGTTTGGGTTTAGAGGAAGTTAAGGGGTTTCTGCACTCTCATAATGAGGAAAACAATACATTGGCTAGTTGCTTATTCCTTGCTACAGTCCCCATGTGGACTAAAGGCCCTATGTGTGCAATCCATAGATAGATAGATAGATAGATAGATAGATAGATAGATAGATAGATAGATAGATAGATAGATAGATAGATAGATAGATAGATAGATAGATAGATAGATAGATAGATAGATAGATAGATAGATAGATAGATAGATAGATAGATAGATAGATAGATAGATAGATAGATTTTTAAAAAAGAATGCAATGAAATCAATAGATGTTTTTCTCCTTTTCCTGTTTCATCTCCACTACCACAATGTCAACAATGAGCTGCCTCCTCTGGTTGGGGCAGTGCCAGCATCAAAGATATTTCACTATCAGAAGATTATGCTCCTCCTTTATTAAATCTACAGAAGCCCAAAGGAATAACTGTTACGTATTAATGTCCTTCACTTCACTGCACCATTGGGCAGTAGGCTAGTTTAGGTGATGCAGACCAGAGTGTGTGGTGCACACACAGCTCTGTCTTCCAAAAGATTGGTAGAGGTCAAGGATGAACAGCTGAGAGCTCTGATTATTGACCCTCAATGTGCGCATTCGGAGGTGACTACCTCAATAGACCTAATGGAAGGGCTGACTCTGCATGGTGTTGCCTTCAAGATGAACATATCCAATTGTGCTTCAGTTTGGAAGCAAAGTAAGGCCATATTGGTTAGAACTTCGATGGGAGACCATCAGGTGACATCAGACATTTCAAGATTGGACTAGGATAGGCTCCTGATGAAACTCTAAAGAGCTACTATGAGTCCGGTTTGCCAATACTCAATATAAGGTAGCTTCTTGTGTTCCTCAGTTACTTTACATTAACCCCATTGGCTGGGAGATGATGGAAGTTGAGGTCCAACTCCTCCCTCCCCAGTTCTTTTTCAGACTCTGCTCAATCTAATGCCAAAGTGACAGAAGTCAATGTTCTCCTACAACATTGCAAGCTGAGACACTTAGCAGCTTAGCTCAGAAGTTCCTCAGGTGTGGAATTTGGGATGCCAGGTAAAACAGCCAAGAGTCATCATGCTCCCAGTTTTCAACTTTTTATCTACATCAATTACACCAGATGTTCTTGGACTACAACTTCCAGAAACACCAGCCAGCATAACTAGTAGTGAAGGCTTCTGGAACTTGTAATTCAAGAATGTTTTAGGATCCAAGGTTGGCAACCACTGCATTAAAGCTAACATTTAGTCAGAAATAATAAGCATACGTGAAAAGTAACCATCTGAAGGGAGGGTCTTGGTGTATCTACAGATACAAAATTTACTTGCAAAAACTATTTCCTGCACCAGCAGTCTTGTACAAAGTTCTCTTTTCTGTAAATGTAAAGAATTTGTCTCATTAGACTCATAATATTCCCAGTGGATAAGAAAATCAGTTTTTGCACTAAAATTAAACTGCAATTACTGCTTTGGTATGAAGATAAACATTCTTCACAGATTCCCATTGGGATTGCAGTTATGTCTGCAAGCTCATTCTGAATGCCGATAGGCTTGTAATTTCCATTGCATTGCAATGCTTACAGACAAAAATCACAGATTTACAGTTAAGCACACCTTTGAGCAGGGAAGCAGGTGGACCTAGACTTGTTTGCTTTTGTTCAAGCAGATTTAGCAACACTGTAATGAATAAGTTTGAAAGTTTTGTGCACAGAGGAGCTTTCTAACACTTGGGAACATGTTTTTGGAGTGTGTTGGGTGTTGTAGGAAAAAGGGGATTTCTCTCCCCCCCACAACTACTGTTGCAGTGATTGCTTCCATGGGCACAAGATACAACTCTGCCTGCTTAATTTCCTTTGAAAAGATTTATGACAGCTTGTGTGTGTGCGCGCGCCTGCCGGCATGCACATGTGTGTGCTTTTAAAAGCTTCAGGTTTTTCTATCTATCTTTCAGCTTGTCAGGCCATATCCGTTTAGTACGAATTCAATCATAAATCCACTCCATCCTGTCTTCTGTACTTCTAAGTGCACAAAACCAGCATTTCAAGCACACTTTTTCTTTAAATTGGAATCAAGCCTCTGAACATCTGTCTCTCTACATATATGTAGTTTGTGCATATTTCCCTACCATGCACATTTGATACAATGTTTCCCTTGAAGTATGCTTCCTCAGAACACATTTGGGCTTGGTTTTGACTTCATGCAAAGGAAAGCATAATTAATTAGTAAGACCGTACAGCTTTGGAAAAGGTATCCATGGCATACTTGGCTGATCAGCAGTTCTCTCAGGGTTAGACTGTTGTTGAAATATAAAAATAAGTGTGAAAGTTAAAGTAACATTACATGGCTATATTGCAAGGACCGTAAGCCTTTTACTTCTTTAACTTTAATAATAATAACTATGTGCTATCAAGTACATTTCACCTTCTTGCAACCCATCTCAGGATTTTCTAGGTAGAGAGTACTCAGAAATGGTTTATCAATCCATTCTTCTAGGAGCATCACGAGATTATGCCACTTGCCCAAGGCTACACAGACTGGTTATTCTCCTTGGAGACACTGGGGGGGGGGGACTGAACACCCAATCTTTGGTTCCTTGGCGTATACCCAACTCACTGAGCTATCCAGCCAGCAGTCATAAATATTAGGAGTTACATTTGTATCTATAAGCATGTATGAATTCATGTGACACTGTTGTTTTAGAACTTTCAAAAATGGATATTTTTTTAAAAAAAGTTGGAAAAGATCTCAAGGTGGGTCAGGAAAATTTAGTTCTCAAATCAAAACTTGATCTGTAGCAGATTTTAAAATAAAATAATATTTTTGGACTCAGTCCCATCTCCTTCACATGTGTGCTTGATGGGGACACAGCAGAAGGCCTTCTCTGTTGCTGCTCCGAGATTCTGAAACAATCTCACACAGGAGGCCAGGCTGTCCCCGTCTTTGCTGTTCTTCCACAAAACAGGCAAAAAAACTTTCTCTTCAGGCAAGCTTTCCCTGAGTGACTGGGTGCCTGAGTGGGGTTTTAAAATAGATTGCTTTACCTTGCTGCTTTGGATATGTTTTGGTGTGGCTTATGTTTTTGTATAGTATTTATCTGATTCTTTTTAGTATTTGTACACTCACTGTTCTTAGCTTTAATATTGTCTTTTAATGACGTACACTTCCTTGAGTCCTTTTAAGGAGAAAGGTGGGGTAAAATTATGTTAGATAGATAGAAAAACAGATAGACAGACAGATGATAATACACAGCAATTTTTTCCCATCTGAATAACCATCTTCAAAATCCCAAGACATATAAGCAAGTCAAAGTCCTTTTCTATGTATGTATGTATGTATGCCCTGCCTCTAGTGAATGCTGAAAGCAACACATTTTGGATGTCTTGGAAAGGACTCAAACTGTTCCTTTGTTAGTGTGCGTTTATTGGCCAGAATCCTGTTGGTGTTTGTGTAACTTGATGCAGTTAGTTGCCACTAATTGCCAAGATGCTGAGGTATGTCTCAGTTACACGCCTTGTTACGTGTTCCCAATTCCATGACTGAGATACATTTGTTGTTGGTTAAGCCAAGGCAAGTTACACAAACCTTACACAATCACCAATAGGATTCTGGCTATGGTATCTTTACTGCCTGGGATGGTGATGGGATTCTTGAGAGATTTTCAGCTTCACATATCAAATCGTCTTGGCTAGTTTGGTTGCTATGCACCTTGATATGGGTGGGTTGTGGGCAGTACCAACCTCAGGAATGAAGAATCTGGGTGAACCCAAATCTTCCCTTTACTTACAAAATATTCTCTTACCTGGTGACTATCTTCATCAAGACATATTTGTAGCTGGGTGGCCTGTGCCTTGCCTCTGGGGGGGATTCAAAAAAGGGGGCTTTGCACACTCCAAAGGGAGAGAGAGAGAGAGAGCCAGCAGGACAGACACAAGCCGAGTTGTAGCCAAGAACGAAAATACAGACAGCTGCTCCCTAAGACAGCTGGCAACTGTCATAAGCCAATTAGGGAAGAAAAGTGGGGTGGAACTCAGATAAAAACGGCTCACTCAGACAGAAAAATAGGGAGGAAACAAGAAGTTGGGAAAATAGCAATGTAGAACTTGCCAGGCAAGAAGAAGTTGCATCACCTAGAAGCTCAGGGTAACCTGAACGTCAGCCAGACTTGCTGGAAACCATCTGTGCCACCTTGTTGAAGTGAGAAGCTGACAATAGCAGAAGCTTAATAGAACACTCCATGAGAGATATGGAAAATGAATAGTGTAAGTTTAGTGTATAGAGTTTCTAGTTGTATTTTCTTTGCATTCAGCAGTGAGAACTTTAAGTTAGCTGCTCTCTCCTGTTGGAATTATAGCAGACTAATACTTCTTTCTTTCTTTCTTTCTTTCTTTCTTTCTTTCTTTCTTTCTTTCTTTACTTACTTACTTACTTACTTACTTACTTACTTACTTACTTACTTACTTACTTACTTACTTACTTACTTACTTACTTACTTACTTACTTACTTACTTACTTACTTACTTACTTACTTACTGCCCATCTGGCAGCCAAGGCCGCTCTGGGCAGTTTACAACAACTAAACAGAAAACAGTAGAATAACAATGATCGCTGTGCCAGGCATGGAGCTGCCGTGGCAGGGACACTTTGCCCTCCTGCCCGGAGAGTGGCATCACAGAGTGATGATGATGCATCCAGGGAGGGGAGGAGGGACAGAGCTGTTAAGAGGCGGCGTCCCTCTTGCCTGGCTTCTTCTTCCATTGGCCGAGCAATAGGGAAACAGCGCTGCTCCAGCGAAAGCAGTTTCACTTTCCCTGCACATGGCTGAGTGAGGAGTCTGAGGATTTTTCGGTCGTGCAATGGCAGAGCACCTGGTTGTCTTCTACACTGTTTTGGAGAAGGGGGAAGATTCAGGGAGCCTTTCCCCTTAGCTTTTGGTTGATTTCATTAGAAGCTTTATTAAAAAAAAAGTGGGAAAGGATTTTTGAATGGGACGGCAGAGGGGTTTTTTGGAATTGATTCATTAATAATATTCACACTTGTGTTCATTTAATGTAGGGACAGTGGTTTAAATAAATAAATAAACAAAAAAAGGAGTCAGACCTATTTGGAATTTATTTTAAAAACAAAAAAATATATTCAGGCAAATATATATATATTCAGACCTATTTGGAATTTATATATATTTTTTAAAAAAAACTAAGCATGGGGCCAAAAAAGGGACAAGGTTCCAAAAAAAAGGCAAGCAGCCTGCAAAACACAAAGCCCCAGCCAGACCTTCACTTTCTTCATCTGGAGATGAGGAGTGGCCTGATTACAGTGCCATACTGGCAAAGCTGAGTGAAATGGAAGGGAAGAGAACTATGGCTAAGGAGGCAGCTAATATGGCCACCCCGAGGAGGTCTCATAGAGAATCTAAAATGTGCAGGATGGCTGAGTTGAGGCAACTGGGTGATGTTGTCACATGTTGCTCTTCTAGAAAAAGAGTGTTTTGCTTCAGCGAGTGGGGGTCACCAGACCATGCATATCAATGCAGAAGTGGGCATGAGGCCTGAGCCTCAGGCAGTGGCGAGTAATCAAATGGAAAAGCCTGGTGAGGAGGAGCAAACTTGTCTAGGATCAGCTGTACTAGCAGGCAGGCAGGCAGAGTCTGGCTGTGCCCTACCTAATACTAGCCAATAGGCAGCAGAGGTGCCTCCTGCCAACACAGCTATCCCAGAACTGCCAGTAACAGGTAACAGCCATAGCACAAACATCACATATGGAAGGGATGTGGCCTTGGCGGGAGGTTAGTCCACCAGCTTTCTCTCAGTTGAATGCTGGTCTACTGCCTTGCAGCATAGGGAGGGTTTTGCCCACATCAGTAGGGCCTGTTCTGGCTTCGAAGCCTTAAACGGCACCCTACCCACTGTGGTCCTTTCCTAGCCAAACACCAAGGGGATCAATCTTTGCCTTTGGGTGACCACCTCCTCCCAGCTACATTAGAGAAGATGTGAAGAGGCAGATACATTGACATATTCGAACTCCTGAATAGTAAAATGGAGGAGAAAAAAAGGCTCCAAAGAGGAGAAAGATAAATTTAAGAAAAAGAAACCAGAGAGATGCTGGGCAAACTGGCTACCAGGTTTTTTGATATACGCTGGGACCATAGTGAAAGCATACGCTTCAAGGGCTTTTGCCTTAATCCAATATATAGACTTAATATACAGGGCTTATGTAGATTTCCCAGGACATGAGTTGCTGCTCTATGATGAGGGATTCCATATAACAGCGGTGATACACCCGAGATGCACTGCATCACCATGGTTTGTGTTTGCAGCTAATGACCCCTTCTTGCCCCAGCCTGGTCTGTTTTGATAGTGGACATCTGATTCAGAGATCCAGAGATCCAACAATTACAATGCTCCCTGCACTCTGGTGGGCCAGGTGGTTCAACCCCACCTGGTTTGATGGGAATTTAATGCCAAGGGGTTTTGCAACCAGAAGCCATGCAGACTCCAGCATCAATGCTCAATATGTGGGAGGCCCCATGGTTCAGCTGCATGCTTTAAAGGATACCCAGGATCAGGTGGCAACAAGGATGGCAGTAGTCCCAAGCAGCAGGCACCAGGTCCATCTGCCATTGCAAAAGGGCTCCAGTCCAATTAAACTGATGATATTAGCAGACTGGTTGCTCTCCTATCCCAATAGTGAGGCAGCTCAATATTTGCTGGATGGGTTCAAGGTCAATTTTAGGATCCTTGTTCAAGGTGTTAGGGTTGCCACTTTGGCAAGCAATTTGAAATTGGTAAGGGGTATGGAAGATGTTAGGGAAAAGATTAAAAAAGACGTTGCTTAGTGGCAGGTGGCAGGACCTTTTACCGAGCCACCTGTACCAAATTTATGAGTTTCCCCACTAGGGATGGTTCCAAAAAAGGTTCTGGGTGAGTTTCACCTTATTCATCATTTATCCTACCCCGCTGGGGAATCAGTCAATGACAAGATGCCCCAGGAGCTATGCACAGTCCATTATATGTCATTTGATGCTGCAATAAGGATGGTTAGATCCTGTGGTAATGAGGTAGAACTCGGAAAATCTGACATTAAGTCGCCTTTTCATTTATTGCTGGTTCACCTAGAGGATTTTGAGTTACTAGCTTTTCAATTTGAGGGGTTATACTATATGGATAGGGCAATGCTGATGGGGTGCTCAAATTCTTGTGCTGCATTTGAATGTTTCAGCTCATTTTTGGAGTGCACCCTTAAGTGCAGGATGGGGCTTTCTCGTGTAGTCCATTATTTGGATGATTTGTTATTTTGTGGGAAGCCAGGGTTTGTCCAATGCAAGCACCGCATGCAGACTTTTCTTGTAATGACAAGGGAAGTCAGGATACCTTTAGCAGAAGAGAAAACAGAGGACCCCTGTACAGTAATTACCTTCTTGGGGGTTGAATTGGACACCATTCAATAATCAGGCAGATTGCCAGATAGTAAGTTGGTGGACCTCAGGATTCAAATTCGGTACCAGTTACAACATGTCAAAGTTATGTTGAAGGAGCTGCAGGAGGTAGTGGGTCACCTCAACTTTGCATGCAAAGTGATTGCTCTAGGCAGGGCCTTTCTTAGGAGGCTGTGTGAAGCCATAACGAAACCACACCATAGACTAAGACTTTCAGCGGGGATGAAGGATTACCTATAGATCTGTTTACAGTATCTAGATGGATTTAATGCAATTTCATTCTGGAGGGATGAGGTGAGCTTGAGAGCTGAATTCCAAGTCCATTCTGATGCTGCTGGGTCAACTGGATACGGCATGTATTTTAGAGGCTGACGGTGTGCCAGCCTATGGCTGATGGAGTGGCATGACTCTGAAGTCACCCAGGACCTTACATTCTTGGGTTTTTTTCCAATATTGGGAGCTCTATGGCTATGGGCTGATATCTGGGCCAATTCTGCCATCACATTTTGGTGCAACAACATGGCTGTGGTCCACATAGTGAATACCCTCAGATCAAAATCTCAGAGGGTTATGAGATTGGTGAGAGCTTTCACACTGCGCTGTTTGAAATATTGTGTTCCAGGCTTGTCATGTGTCTTGCATAACAGATTGACCACTTCAGGGCGTTGGCCCCGGGAGCTTGGGCTTGTCCAGAGATATTGTCAGAAGAGGTATGGAGCATCGGACGAATGAAACCAACAGGGCAATCAGTTTAGCAATCACTCCCAGTACCAGGCACAGCTATGCAGCTGCTTGTGAAGAATTTTTTTTATTTTTTGCTGTGCAGTTGCTGTCAGGTGGAGCCAATAGGGCCTCTGAGGAGAGGTGTGTGTTTTTTTCATAAGGGGAACTCCCAGCCAACAGTTCACCTAGGGTCATGAGGTTTGGTGTGCTGAGATGGTGGGGCTTACCCCTATCACCAGGCACCTGAAGACATGCTGTACAACACAATTCAGAAATAGGAACTCGCCCTGCTATTGAATAGTCCGGAGGTAAAGGCTACACCAGATTTGGAGATAATGTCACACTACGTTAGGCCCCCTTGTAGATGGGGGATTAGATAATAAAGTTGTGGGCCATGTTTTAACCCAACAATCTGTGTCTCGCCTCTTTATTTTGCCTTGGGGGGCAAAATAAGATGACATCAATAAATTAAACAGTGCAAAACAAAATACCGTAAAATACAGTTGAAGACATAGTGAAATACAGTACAATACTAAATCTGATAGCATAAAAACATGATGGTATGTTAAATGTTACATTATTGGAGGCACTGTTGCATCAGGCTATTAATTGCTCAGGAAAGGCCTGCTTAAATAGTCAGGTTTTAGTAGCTTAGTAGCTTTAGTGCCTAGTGAGGAGGGCAGGCAAACATCGGGTGGTGGGTATTCCACAGTTGAAGAGCTACCACTGAGAAGGCCTGATTTCTGGTGGTTGTTTTCCAGGCCTCTCTCGGGGTCAAAACTCTCAGCCACCCTGCCTGTGATGATCTTACTGGGTGGGCAAACTGAACTGGAAGGGGGCACTTGGCCAGATACTGAGGTCCCAAACCATATAGGACTTTGTAGGTTAATACCTTCATCTTGAAACTGGTACGGAACTGAACTGGTAGCCAGTGTCAGGTGGCCAGGGTGGGGGAAATATGTTGGTATTTTCTAACCCCATTCGGTAATGCAGCTGTCATGTTCTGGAGCTGTTGCAGTCTCTGTAGCAGTCTGAAGGGCAGCCCCACATAGAGGGCATTACAGTAGTCTAATCTCAAGACTACCAGTGCATGAACCAGCATGGTGAGGGACCTGGTATCAAGGTAGGGATGTGGCTGGGCAATCCACTTTAGATGGAAGTAAGTGGATTGGACCACATACGCTACCTGGGATGTCATTGATAGTGCTGGGTCCAGAAGTAAGCCCAAGCTGCAAACCTCATCCTTCATGGAAAGAGTGGCTCCCCCAAAGGAAAGGGAGGCACACAGATGACAAACCCTAGTGCCCCCCTACCAGCAGGATTTCCATTCTGTCTGGATTCAGCCTCAGTCTGTTTTCCTTCATCCAGTCCCAGCACCGCATCCAGGCAGCGCTCAAGGAAAGGGACAGCATCCACTGCAGAAGGGTGGAAAGAGAGATAGAGCTGAGTGTCATCTGCATATTGGTGACACAAAATTCCAAAACTTGTGATTACTTCCCCCAGCGGCCTCATATAGATATTAAACAGACTAATATACTTTCAATGGGTCTATTAAGTTTGGATCGAGCCACAT
Source organism: Pogona vitticeps (assembly GCF_051106095.1). Classification (NCBI taxonomy): domain Eukaryota; kingdom Metazoa; phylum Chordata; class Lepidosauria; order Squamata; family Agamidae; genus Pogona; species Pogona vitticeps. The sequence continues at coordinate 99,913,081 of NC_135786.1, forward strand.
CTGTCCATCGATACACACCTCAGATGGGCAAGAGCAGAATATCTGGAAGAGTGTATCCATCCCATTTTCTACTACTCCTGCAGTTGGTTCCAAGGAGTTTATTATTACTCTGCATCTGGCCACATCTATATATATTTGCATTATGGGTTGACAGAAGCAGAAATGCTTGGAAGCAGCTTCTGCCCATGTTTTTTTCCGAAATGGAGGGGATATCTGGTTTGTTGATGTTGCAGCTGTTGCACTTGCTGTTCAAGACCGGTTTGGGCCTTTGGGGGATTGAAAGCATACAATAATAATTAAGGGGGAACTTTGCCCTCTGGAAGTATGGTTCTCCGTTTCGGCCATCTTTTTCAGACGTGGGGTCCCGAGGTCACAGGGGTCACATAGGAGAAGCCTTGTGAACCAACGGCTGCTCTATGCACATGTATACACACAGTTAGACACACATTGATGGAACTTCCTGTAAAATGTTGTGACATGGAGATCCCTTGCCAGAGGATCCTATTCCTTGAGCCTGGAGCCCTTGGTGGGAGGCACACATTTCACTGGTGCTTCAGCTTTGCTGCTTGAGTCAGGTGCCTCTCACTCTTTAATGGAAGAGCTGATCCCATTGCTCATTCCTTCCTCTTGTGCAGAGATGCTGCTGCTTTGGCGACATAAGGATTGGCACTTACTGAATGTGCTATTTGTACAGAGGAGCCTGAAAAATTCTACAGCAAGTCAGGAGTCACTGCATTCAAAGACTATGTTAGCATTGTATGAAAACTTTCGCATCTAGTTAAATAAGCTATGTGGAGGTGAATGTATTGACTGGATGTCAAAAAAAAAATGAGGGAAAATGCAATCCTTTTTTGAATGTCAAATGGTCTTTCATTCTTCCACCTTGAGATTCCTGTTTCTGTTCTTTCTCTATATTTTATGTCGGCTTGTTCTTTCAACCCCCTTGGAGAGCAGCCAGGCTCTACAGCCTACAGTATGAATATGCCTGCTATACTCTTGTTTGATCTTCTTCCCTTGATGTGTCAGTTTCTTTGTGGCCTGCCTACTTGTCAAACCATTTTTACTCTTCAAAACTTTGTATGAATTTTTAAATAAGCAGTGCAGATCTCGGGACATTTGATGAATTTTTCAGCAGCTAATGATGCTCCGATATCACAAACCCGGCTGTTTATGTGTTTAATGTACTAAGGACAAACATTTATATACAAATTTCTTCACTTAGAAACCAGCCAGCCTGCTACAAAAAAGACATTTTGAAATACATGGAGGTGCAGGTAAGAAGGTGATTGTAAGCCTGCCTCTTCTGCATTAATGAGATTATCCTGGGGTTTCTTTTCTTTCTTTTCTTTTCTTTACATGTTGCAGAAAGGAGCAAGGAGCAATTATAACAGTTAACAAATGCAGTAGATGGCAATAGAATTGCACATTGCAGGGACTTTGAAATATAAAACTAATGCTGAACAGAATGAAAATAGATTGCAGTGTTCATCTATTTTTTAAAAAGTGGGCTTACCTTATTTTTAAAGACAGAGTGATGAAATTGATTGAGTTGCAAAATCAGTTTAATCACTCAGTTTATAATCACATTTGGGACTGAGTGTCTCTGATGTTCTTTGTTTCCCCAAGGTAATAAAATGAGTAAGTAATAGTTATCCATGGGTTACATAGAGAGGATATTTCCATTTGTGCAAAGTAGTAATAAAGTGTATGAAAAAGCAAAGTTAGTAATCTACTCAGCTGTCCTTACATGGTGTCCCTGCTTCCTGGTATGTGTCAGCTGTTGCAAAGCATAGTATATACACATGTGCATGTATTAAAGTATCTCAGCCCTGCCCTGTACTCTCCAGGTGGATTACAGTTGGTAAAAAAGTTTTAAGAAAAATTTTAAAAAATTAAGAACAGTATGCTTGATGTATATTATGATCATCAGCATAAGCATCTTAGAGCCACAGAGCTGGAAAGCATCAGATGAATACTCAAGTCCCCCATCAAGGAAGCACAGTGTGGAATTAAACTCACTGCCTCTAGCTCCATAGCCAAATGCCTATACCCCTGAGTTATCCAGCAGTTCTTAGCAGAGGTATAAATAAGGATGCAATGAGCATCCACAATTTTTCTCATCCACTTTGAAAAAGTGGATGTCTGTACATATTAAGATACCCAGTTGAAAAAAAATTGTCAGCAATGATGCTATTTTTCACTCCTGTGGGAGAAAAAAAGGGGGCATATAATGCCTATCCAAACCCCTCCCTTCATTGGCATTATATCAGAGGGAGCATGAAAATGTGTGTTGCTGCTGCAGGGTGTGTGTGTGTCAATTTCCAAATTAGATATTGTGGAGATTATAGCTACATGTAAAAAATAAAATAGGGAAGCCTGGAGCAGGGTGGGGAGAGATGATGTTCTTATTCATTCCAGTCAAAATGTCTCAGCCATCAACCCAGGCTCAGTGGTTGACAGAACCAGAGGGAAAAACTCACCACCAACAACAACCAACCACCAATCTTTGATTTCTTCTCCTAATGTGAGAAGCTAATGATCATTCCTGCTTTTCATTCCCCACTGGGAGAAATCGCTCCCTGGACCCCCCACAGGAGCTCAATGTGGTGTTTCTGCATTTCCATGGATCTCTCCTCCTACCACTACAGTGCTAATAGTATAAACAAGAATCCTGTGCTTGGCCAAAAGTGATAGTCAGGAGTCAAAACCATTTTGGGACAGAAGAGAAAGCAATACGAAAATGTTAGGGTGATTCATTTTCTTGTGCTCATAGAAGTCTATTTGTCACTATTTCCTTTAAATGAACATTCCAGACGATATGCAGGGGAGGGGTTTCAGGAGACAGGTATCTAGTTGTCTCATGTGCTTCCAGAGGCATCTGGTGGGACCACTGTGAGATACTATGAGATACAGGAAGCTGGACTTAGATGAGCCCTTGGCCTGATCCAGCAGGGCTCTTCTTATGTTCATATGGGCAAGAGTAAATTGAAGTGATACCAATTTAATTTAACTGGAACAATAATAATTTTGAAAAGCAGTGTGAGGATACAGAATAGTGTATGTGTATGTGAATGCACACACAGCTTGCTACCTCATTGCACTCAGATATCAGCAATGGGTATCTTCATAATTGGTCTGCTGGTGGTCAGAGAAGACAGACACAACAGAGACAAGCCAGTGAAAATATCAAATGAATTTGACTTTTACTTTTGCTGGAGCTAGGAATGATTAAGAATGTTGTTTCCATTCATAAATTTGCTACAGTCTGCAGATTTCTGCATAGCTGGGATAAACAATTCTTTTAAAAAATGTCAAGAAACCGAAATCCGTAGGTTCAATCCATGCAAGTCCAGGACTTTGATCCTTGAATGTCTGAAATTCTATCTCTGTATACTCAACTATGTTATTGTGAAAATAAGGGTGCCACCTTTTTTTTCCCTTTATGTCCTTCACCTTCTATAGGGCAAGCAAGTATAAAATAGTCCTTTTCATGCTGAGAATACCTGCAGCTGTTGAATCTGGCCTTGCTCATTTTTGAAGAACGCAGATATATATGCAAACTTAATATTCAGCTGAGAAAGAGCTTAAGGTTGAAACAGTTTGAATGCAAGAGCATAAGAAAGTGAGAGCTCAGTCCCACTGTTAGAACAGGTTTTGCTTCTAAAAATTCAGTTTAAATTAAGGTGTCTTCATGACGTAAATGGAAGCACAATTCTTTTTTCTGCAGTGACATTTTTGTTGTTGTTGGAAAGAGAAATAAAATACTCTTCTGCCAGAGGGTCATTCATTTTAAAGTTCTTGCAAAACTGAATTATTTCAGTTAAATTATTTCAATTATGTCAAAACAATTGAAATAATTCCCCTCTGTCAGTGTAAATTGCATCTTTGCCCACCCACCTGCCTTTCTTGCTTGCTTGCTCACCTGCCTGCCTGCCTGCCTGCTTGTTGGCCCATACGTCCACTCTTCCTGCTTGGCCACCAGCCCACTTGCCCATCTACCCATCGTGTTTGCTTGCCCACCTGGCTCTTTCTCACCTGGATCACTGGAGCAGCCTGGCTTCACCACCCGTCAGCTGAGCAGAAGAAATGCCAGCAGCAGTTTATAATCAGGTGACTTATAAATCGCATTAAGCAAAACCCGATTCAACAGTGGTTCTTTTTTGTCAGTGGAACTGAGCTCTAAAACTGTTTTATTGGTCCATGCTTTGCAGAAAAGAACCATGATTTATTTGGTTCAGCCTTAAAGCCAGCATTCTTTAATCTCCAGTTACACTAGCACCAGGTATACAATAACCAGAATGCTCTTGGTTATGCTGCTGCAGTGTAATGGCAGAAGTCACTGCCATTTTTATTCCTTAGTCTGTGCCAGTCATGTGACTTGACCCACTGAACTCTCTGCTAGAAATCAATGAGAAGGTGCATTTGGATTTCCAAAAACTAATACATACTGGCTAAAATCCGGTAGTAAGTCACAACTAGAGTAAACCCATTAAATCAGTGGGGATTTAATGAGCCAACTCTTCTGTAAGTTCCACTAACTCAATGGGCCTGCTCTAGTTGTGACTTACTACAGTCATGCCCTGCTTAATGATTGCCCCCATTACGACAAATCCACTTTACGATGATGTTTTTGTGATCACAATTGCGATTGCAAAATGATGGTCTCAATGGGAGAATTTCGCTTAGCGATGATCGGTTCCCGATTTTTGCTTTACGACGATCAAAAACAGCTGATTGTCGGGTTTTCAAAATGGCCACCGGGTGCTTAAATGGCTCCCCGCTGTGCTTAGGGATGGATTCCTCGCTATACAGGCACCGAAAATGGCCGCCATATGGAGGATCTTCATCCAGGATCACTGGACGGTGAGTTTTTAGCCCATTGGAACGCATTGAACGGTTTTCAATGCGTTTCAATTGGCTTTTTAATTTTGCTTTACGATGTTTTCGCTTAACAGTGATTTTCCTGGAACGGATTATCATCATTAAGCAAGGAACCACTGTACTGGAGTTCACCCCAATTTACAAGAATGTTACTGTGATTTTGGTTGTCATCTCATATTGTCAGTGAGGAAACTACCATACCATACCATACCATGCCTTTCCTGTCCTCTCCAAGCTAACCTGTCATTTGGAGGAGATTCTAGCTGGCATAAAAGCCTTGCTTGATCAAAGGAACTCCATGTTATTGAAGCATTTCTGCACAACCATTAGTACCCTGAAAGATGTTCTAACTTAATTTTCCAGCATTCTTGATCCTTTCATTGTCTTATGTTCCTGTAAATCCTTTAAAAGTGCGCTATTCTAATCTTTAAGGCGCAACCTTATGGGGCTCTCTAATAGATTTTAGGTAATGGTGAAGATGGATAAAATATAAATTCATTTAAAAAGGATATTGCAACTAATGGCTCAGACTCATTTACATTGGCAATGCCTGGTCCACTGGAACTTACTGCATCGGCACAGGATGTCATTATCCCCCTGCCCGGGATAGCGCGAGACATACGGGTCTCGCTGAAGCATATGGCAAGAGTATTTAAGGAAGAGGTCTACCTACCTTGGGCCTCTTCCTTTTCAACAGCCCACCCGCCTGCCCTGAATGCTAGTGTGAGTTCTACTGGTCACCAGTTTCAGGGCCGGATAGGAATTTTTGACCCGTATCCTGATTGGCCTTTGGAAGCGGGGATTTTTTTGCTTATCCCACACATACTAGGGTGTGTGGCATACTAAGGTGGTCAATCGGTCACACTGGTGGGTAGTGTGGATAAAACAGGTTTCAGTGAGTCCCATCACAAATACAGGTAAGCTATAGGTCATCTGATATCCCAGCGCTGTGGATCGTGCTATTACAGCAGTTGGGAGAGAAGATCCACTGGGGCCACTCCTGGACCAACAGTCAACAAGAAGAAGGGGACTTGAGATCCGGGGGGGTGGTCAAATTTGGGCCGGCCAGGTTCTTGCTGTCTTCACAACTGTGTGATCTTGGAGCTCGGGACTCACCCATAGTTTGGTAGAAGTCCATTGAGACCCCTCTGCAGAACCTCAATCTGCACTACCGCAGGACCCCCCTTTTCTCGATGATGAATATGGAATTTAATAAAGTGTGGCCCATGTTTTATTCCATAATAGTTGTCTCGTGTCTTATTCCGGGGTCGGGGGATAATGAAGATGTGCAGATATATAATTACAGATTTTACTATTGAATGTTGTATTCCATAAACAAACATATATCCTAAATATACCCCAATTTTCCACCAGTTCACACTTGCACTTTGCAAAATGAATTGGTTTTGTCACTGTTGGCTTTTGTGCCATGTTCTTTCAAGAGACATTTCAAACTTCAGAGGCATCTCCTTTTTTTCCATTCAAATGTTAGACCTAGCCTGAGAACAACCTTTAGAAGATTGATAACAAACATCAGACTGTATGCCTCCAGATGACACAACAGGTTAAGTTGTTCCAACTTGTGTTACTTATATATTCTTTTAAGTAGTCCCGTTCATTAACTGGGAGTACTTTTTTTAAAAGGAACAACTGGATTGTTCCAGCTATTTCAATGTAATGAGTCATTGTGATTTGCTTATTTGTCATGGCACACATCTAAGCATCCGCTTCCAGGCCGGCTGGCCGAAAAGGCACGGTCTTGGCAATCCGAGGAGGAGTGCAGGATCAGGTTGAAGGAGAGCAAAAATAGATTCTGGCAAACAGAATCCTACCAGAGAATCAAAGACAAGATCAAAGAGCAATCTAGGCTGTAGTGAGTCAAGTTATGCCAGAAAACAGGTAGACAGAGGGCAAGATGTGTACAAGAGAGACCAAAAGTCAAACACAGCAACATGTCCATAGCAGAACATCAGGATATGCAACAAGCATAGTGAGGAGCAGAAAGAAACACCATTTTCAACAAAGTCTTGGTCCCAAACTAAGGTTTATATAGCTAAGCTACCAGAGCATCACACAAGGCTCAGGAGCAAGCATTTGATCAGCTAGGAAAGGAACTAATTGCCGGAATTTTGGCTTGCTTGTCTTCCTGGGAGGAGAAGCTTTCATTCAAGGAGACCTGTACTCTCGAGGATATCTCTTCTTCTGAGGAGGAGGTGTGTTTTTTTTTCCTGCAGCCATGCACTTTGACAAGAAGCTTCTAGACAGGTCTATGCCCTTATCTTGTAGTATTCCCATGGGCTCCCTCTGATTCATAGACACAACTGATTTCTTTTAGAAGTTCAGTCTCTTCAGCACCCCCCCCAGGGTCTTCACGATCCAGTAGCTCCTCCCCTTGCCATTTTTGTTAACAAAATTTTTTTTGCAGAGTCAGGGGTCTTGTTTATCTCCACAGAGCCATTCTGTGGGGCTGTGACGCTAAATCTATACTAGTAGAGTTGGTGTATAGGCATCGCGGCTGGATATGCCAATAGCCAACTTAGAAAGAAGCTCCCACGGCAAGGATGAAAGAGGTGTAAATGAAAATAACAAGTGTTTTGCAGATTTCCGTTTGTTATTATTATGAAGAGTCTTTCCTCAGAGGGCTTTAATTTATTTCTGATTTAGAGCATCTCAGCCCTATTTAAACTTGCATAACACATTTAATCACAGTATCAAGTTCCCCCTCCCCCAAACCTGATACCTGATAAGTAAATTTTAAATATACAAATCTTTTGGCAATGCTCTCATCTCGATTTTAAAAGGGTCTATTTATTATTTTCACAGGCTGCTCTTGACAGTACTTCCAGATCCATTTGCAGAAGACACGGTGAGAAAAATTGCCTTATTTTTTCCCAAATAGCTTTAGTTTTGAATGAGACATTACTCAACATTATTCGATGCGTTTTATTCAATCTATATTTTCTTTTCCTATTTGAAGCATACTATAAAGAAATTTCTAAAAGCCCTTGTCCCTGATGTCTCCATGTGACAATTTCATTGTTTTCAATTCCAAATCAGAGTGCTATGAAATGGTAGGTTATTATGCTGAAAGCATGTTTTAGGCTTGGCTCAGCAAATGTTTGCCTGAAAATGAATTAATTGCTTGGTCACTTTCAGGAAACTGCTTATGATAAAAAGCCATCTTCTATGAATTCATTTGAGGATAAGATTGGAATCTTATAGTTTATTCCAGTAAAGTGTTTTCAGCACATAAACTGGAATAGAAATAAGCGCTAGTCTTATCACTTAGGGCAATTCACTTGTCTAAAGACTTCAGGTGATAATCATTTTTTTTAAAAATCATGATTAATTTAATTCAAAGAGACACCTTTTAAATATTTACAAGGCTATGTGAGCCAGTTTGCATTTGAATATATTAAAGAGCCAGTGTTGAAAAATATCAAACGTGATCTTTTATTCTAACACTGTTTCCCAATCCCTTTTATAGAGATTGCCCTTTTGTTCAGATTACATTCTCTTACTTTGGGCACATCAAGAGAACACAAAGCTCATTGGAAAAGACTATAGTGCTAGGAAAAGTTGGAGGTAGCAGGAAAAGAGGAAGACTAAGATGGATTGACTCAGTTAAGGAAGCCACCACATTGAGTTTGCATATTCTGAGAAGGGCTGTTAAAGACAAGGGGTCATTAATTTAGGGGTCACCATAACTCAAACACATCTCAGCACATCACTAAAGTGCATATCTTATTTTTAACTTTGAAAAAAAAACACAGAAGAGCAATTTGGGTCAACACCAGAGCAAAAAAGGAGTAGAAATTCAAAGTGCCGGTTTTAACTTATAAATCCCTAAATGGCGTAGGCCCAAGCTGTCTAGAAGACCATATTTTCCTTTATGAGCCAACCTGGGCATTAAGATTAGAGCTCGGCATGAACCGCAGTTTGGCAGCTTCACCAACTTGCCCACACAGGTGTTTTGTGGGTGCTGTACGCTTGCCCTTCCTCACCTCCTCCTCATGATTGCCTACTCCCCAGCAGCAGCGTGCTTTCCTCCTCTGTCTCCTCTGTATGATCATCCCCTCACAGGCAGCAGCATGGACTTCCCTGCCCTGCCTCCTTGTCTGAGTGGGTGATCACACAGGTGAGGTGGGGAAGAGAAGCGCATTGCTGCCAGTGAACAGGCAACTGCACTGAGGAGGCAGTGGAGGGAACTGTGCAGCACCTATGGAACACCTGTATGGGCACCATGCTGAACCAGGCCAAACTGCAGTTCATGCCCATCTCCAATTACATTTATCAAGAGAGGCCTATCTCTTGGTCCCATCACCTTCAGAGGTGCATCTAATGAGGACACAGGAGAGGGCCCTCTCAATTGTTGCTTCCAGACTCAGGAACTCCTTCCTATAGGAGGCCAGGCTGGCCCCATCTTTGCTGTCCTTCTGCAAAAAGGCAAAGACTTTTTTCTTCAGGCTGTCTTTTCCTTAATGACTGGCTGTCTAGGAGACAATAAATGGGATAGTTTATATTTTGTTCCTTCTAATTTTTTTTGGTAATGCTTCTTCCTAACATTTTAAATATAATATTATTAATCTTTCTTTAATATTTCAACAATTTACTGCTTGTAGCTTTTAATACTGTATTTTTAATGTGTAAGTGGCCTTGAGTCCTTCTTTAGAGCCAGTGTGCCTACAGGGGATCGACCTCTGGTCTGGGACTTGGGAATGCAAGTTCAAGTCCCCAGTGAGCCATGAAGTCTGCTGGCTGAACGTCAGATACAAAGACTCTCAACCTCACTTACTTCACAGGTTTATAGTGAAGGGCTAGAGGACAGCCACATTCACTCTGTGAGCCCCGTGAAGAAAAGGTAGGATATAGGATCAAAAGCAGACTTTTGTTGGAATGCGATTAAAGTGTATCATTCTGATTTGCACAAGCCAAGACAGCACCCTCTTGAAGCCAACAGGATCAACACTTTCATATGAAAGTACTGGATACTTCCTTGTGCAAGCTCTAGAAAAGTGAGACCACTCACACAATCGACTGTTGTGCAAACAGAATGGCAAAACAGCATTTGGGCACATCCTGATCTACAGCATAGTGATGGAATATGTTCTAATTATTATAATGTAGTGAATAGAGTGGTGGGCTTGGATTTCGGAGATTCTGCTCTAGTGTGTACTGAACTATGAAGCTGAGTGGGTGACTTCGGGCTAACTGATTTTTATCTGCCTACCCCACAAGGCTGTTGAGAGAATGAAGTGGGAAAGAGAGCTAGATACATCATGTTGATTACAGTTCAGCAAAAGGGGAATACATGTGTAACAGACAAACAAATAGCAATGCTCAGTGGGTTAGAGCATGGGAAGGGTCCGTCAATATCACACAGAGTGTGATGGGGTTATGTCCTTTGCTACCTGTGCAGTCTTTGGCAGATTGCATGGTCCTAGAGCAATGGTTCCAAAACTCCAAGTGTTCTTGGACTACAGCTCTCAAAAATCCTGGCTAGCATAGCTGGTGGTGAAGGCTTTTGGGAGTTTTAGTCCAAGAACATCTGGAGAGAAGTGTCCTAGAGCAGTGGTCCTCAACCTTGGGCCTCCAGATGTGCTTGGACTACAACTCCCAGAAGCTTTCACCACGACTCTGCTGGCCAGGATTTCTGGGAGTTGAAGTCCAAGAACATCTGGAGGCCCAAGGTTGGGGACTATTGTCCTAGAGCACCACTGGAAGGAGGGACTAGTAAAGGATTTCTGAGTATGTTACCTGTAGAAAAGCCTTGGAGGATTATCGTAAATTGGCATTAACTTGATGGCAGATAATTATATTAAAGGAATGCTGCATTAGTTGCTCAGTGAAATCTACAGTATTGAATACATGTCTGTACTTGTTTGAAATCCACATCCTTGTCTTAGAGATCCTTTACCCATAATTTCTTTCTGTCTCCAAACTGTTTTTTTTTTTAAATAGAGGTCATTTTCTTCTTTGCAAAAGTGAATTCATAGTCCCTCTGCATTGCTGTGTTTTGGTTTTGACAGAAATTTGGCAAATTCCCTTGTTAAAGGTAAAACAGAGGAATTAGACCATGTCATGTTTATTACTAAGTTAGAGTACAACCCAACTGTGGCATACAATGGCCCAAAGGTGTAGCATTCTATGACTAATCTCCAAAGCTGCAGGCAGAGCCCATTCAATATGTTTGCTGCTTGCTCTGTGATCTCATAATAGAGGGGAAATTAAAATGCAGTGAAAAAGCTTCACTTAATTAGAAATGCAAGAAATTCCAGGCCGTGAAGGATTTGTATGTTGGAATACAGTCGTGTGATGGATTAAGGGCCCAAATCTGAACATTTTCTGTTTTCAGTTCTATGTGTACTCACTTGGCATGTAAACAAAAAGATATAAGAAGAGACACACTGAATCAGATCATCTGAATCAGAGCAATAGCCCCCCTTTAGCCCAGTTCCAGCACCCTGATTCCCGCCATGAGAGCCATAAAGTAGAAAACAAAAATAAAGAACTTTTCTACAAAAAAAATGGAACAAAAAACCACAAAAATATACTTTATGTACTATATGTTCACTAGTAACATATTGAAGAGAACAGAAACTATCTAGCACTTCACAATTATTGCAAACTATCTGATAGCCCCCCCCCTTCATTGATTGCTGCCTTATTGTGGTGAAGGGACTTGAGTAATTCAGAGAAGCGATGGGCTATGCCATGCACAAACACCCAAGATGGACAGGTCATAGTGGAGAGTTCTGATGAAATGTGATCCACCTGGAGCAGGAACTGGCAAGCCACTCCGGTGTCTTTGTAAAGAAAACTACATGGACAGAAACAAAAGGCTGAAAGATATGACACTGGAAGATGAGCCCCTCAGGTCGGAAGGCGTCCAACATGCTACTGAGGAAGAGTGGAGGACAAGTACAAGTAGCTCCAGAGCTAATGAAGTAGTTGGGCCAAAGCCAAAAGGACGCTCAGCTGTGGAAGTGCCTGGAAGCGAAAGGAAAGTCTGATGCTGCAAAGAAAAATACTGCATAGGAACCTGGAATGTAAGATCTATGAACGTTGGTAAGTTGGGTGTGGTCAAACGGGATGACAAGAATAAACATTGACATCCTGGGCATCAGTGAACTAAAATGGATGGGAATGGGCAAATTCAATTCAGACGATTACAGTATCAACTATTGTGGGCAAGAATCCTGTAGAAGAAATGGAGTAGCCCTCATTGTCAACAAAAGAGTGGGAAAAGCTGTAATGGGATACAATCTCAAAAATGATAGAATTATTTCAATATGAATCCAAGGCAGACCTTTCAACATCACAGTAATCCAAGTTTATGCACCAACCACCCATGATGAAGAGGCTGAAACTGACCAATTCTATGAAGACTTACAACACCTTTTAGAACTGAAACCAAAGAAAGATGTTTTTGTCATTCTAGGGGACTGAAATGCTAAAGTAGGGAGTCAAGAGATAAAAGGAACAACAGGAAAGTTTGTCCTTGGAGTTCAAAATGAAGCAGGGCAAAGGCTAATAGAGTTTTGTTAAGAGAACAAGCTGGTCATCACAAACACTCTTTTCCAACAACACAAGAGGCGACTTTACACGTGGACATCACCATATGGACAATACCAAAATCAGATTGATTATGTTCTCTGCAGCCAAAGATGGAGAAACTCTATACAGTCAGCAAAAAGAAGACCTGGAGCTGATTGTGGCTCTGATCATCAGCTTCTTATAGCAAAACTCAAGCTTAACCTGAAGAGAGTAGGAAAAACCACTGGGCTAATCTAAACCAAATCCCTTATGAATACACAGTGGAAGTAAAGAACAGATTTAAGGAACTAGATTTGGTGGACAGAGTGCTTGAAGAACTATGGACAGAGGCTCATAACATTGTACAGGAGGCAGCAACAAAAACCATCCCAAAGAAAAGGAAATGCAAGAAAGCAAAGTGGCTGTCCAATGAGGCCTTACAAATAGCAGAGAAGAGAAGGGAAACAAAATTCAAGGGAGATAGGAGAAGTTACAGAAAATGGAATGCAGACTTGCAAAGAATCGCAAGGAGAGACAAGAGGGCCTTCTTAAACGAACAATGCAAAGAAATAGAGGAAAATAATAGAAAGGGAAAAACCAGAGATCTGTTTAAGAAAATTGGACATATTAAAGGAACCTTTTGTGCAAAGATGAACATGATAAAGGGTAAAAATGGGAGGGACCTCACAGAAGCAGAAGACATTAAGAAGAGGTGGCAAAAAATACACAGAGGAATTATACCAGAAAGATCTGGATGTTCCAGACAACCCAAGTAGTGCGGTTGCTGACCTTGAGCCAGACATCCTGGAGAGTGAAGTCAAGTGGGCCTTAGAAAGCCTGGCTAACAACAAGGCCAGTGGAGGTGATGGCATTCCAGTGGAACTATTTAAAATCTTAGAAGATGATGCCACTAAGGTGCTACACTCACTATGCCAGCAAGTTTGGAAAACTCAGCAGTGGCCAGAGGACTGGAAAAGATCAGTCTACATCCCAATCCCAAAGAAGGGCAGTGCCAAAGAATGCTCCAACTACCATACAATTGCACTCATTTCACAGGCTAGCAAGGTTATGCTCGAAATTGCACCCTTCCACTTAAAGACCTACTAGTTTCTTCATATGATACCTAGGGATGTGTAAAATTCTTCTAACAATTGTGGTCTTTCTTAAACCTAAGCTTTGCCCAGCTTTGCCCTTTTTCCATCATTGTCAAAATCTATTAGCTTTTATTTATTTCAGTATCATGGAGCCACAGTGGTTTTGTTCACAGCACATGATGTGCTATCTCTAAGCAATGTAAGTCAATTGGTCTGAATGTATGCTTTTCTCCTCCATCGTGTGTATGTGTGTGTGTGTGTGTGTGTGTGTGTGTGTGTCTGTGTCTGTGTCTGTGTCTGTGTGCGCGCACACGTGCGCAAACATTACTTCAAGCTCCTGAGGGCTGTCTATTACTGGTTTGCATCGTTGTCGTTTAGTCGTGTCCGACTTTTCGTGACCCCATGGACCAGAGCACGCCTGGCCCTCCTATCTTCCACTGCCTCCCGGGGTTGTGTCAAATTCTTGTTGGTTGCTTCGAGAGACACTGTCCAACCATCTCATCCTCTGTCGTCCCCTTCTCCTCTTGCTTTCACACTTTCCTAACATCAGGGTCTTTTCCAGAGAGCCTTCTCTTCTCATGAGATGACCAAAGTACTGGAGCCTCACCTTCAGGATCTGTCCTTCCAGTGAGCACTCAGAGTTAATTTCCTTTAGAATTGATAGGTTTGTTCTCCTTGCAGTCCAGGGGACTCTCAAGAGCCTCCTCCAGCACCACAGTTCAAAGGCATCAATTCTTCGGCAGTCTGCTTTCTTTATGGTCCAGCTCTCACTTCCATACATCACTACAGGAAGAACCATAGCTTTGACTATTCAAAGTTTTGTTGGCAAGGTGATGTCTCTGCCTTTTAAGACACTGTCAAGGTTTGTCATCGCTTTCTTCCCAAGAAGCAGGCGTCTTTTAATTTCGTGGCTGCTGTCTCCATCTGCAGTGATCATGGAGCCCAAGAAAATAAAATCTGTCACTGCCTCCATATCTTCCATATCTGGTTTGCATAGCCTAGCGATTTCAAAACTTCTGATAGCTGAAGGCAAAAGTAAAAGTGCCATTAATTACATGAACATTACTAATGTGTATGTTACTCATAGGATTCCTCGAGAGCCTTCAGATGAGGGAGTTTAGAGAATTTGGAATAGTGGCGAAAGAGAAAGGAATTTTGGCTCCGTTTCCAAAATCCCGTTGCTTAGCATTATAAGTCACAATTAGTGTAGGCTGATTTGAATCAAAGGCACTTACAGAGATGTTGACTCACCAAAGCTCCAATGATTCAATAGGCCTATTTCAGTTCAATTTACTATGCTAAGCAATAGAATGTTGGCCTTCATCTCCTTGTCATATTCCAGAACCAAAATGTTCTCTTGGAGGCTACTATTTGTATTCCAGGATAAATTTTGTTCGTGCCTCTAGTGGTCAGAAGTCTGCCATTGTACTGGCCTACGCAACTTTATGTCAAACTCTCCAAGCTTTTGTTGCTGGCTCAGAAAAGCCACAGGAGAAGCATGCTTTGAGACAGATCACTGCATGGAAGCAAATGTTATCTGACATGAATAAATTCAAACATAAGCATGAGTGATTTAAATCCATTAAGTAGTCGAAGTGCTGCAATGCATTTGTTTCTCAACTAAATCTGATGAAGAGGCTATAGATATTTTTATGACATAGACACATGGAAATCAAGCATTAAATAACATCACCCAGGATTCAGATGCCTCTGGGAAGACACTAAGTACCACTGACTTTGGTTGCAAACAGATGGAGTTAAGAGGATCCAGCACAGCAGGAGACCCCGATGTAGTTGTCTTCTTTCCTGTGGCACCCTGCTCCTTGCTGAAGTGCAATGGATGAACATGACGTGGGGAAAGGTCATGTTCTATCTAGCTTTCAAATCTGCAGCATGCTCTTCAGCAATAGCCTGGCCAAGTGAAAGCTAAACATTTGGCACAGGCTGTACCGCTATTTATGGTTCACAAAGCCTATACGAAAGCATAGCTAATTCAGCTAAAACACTCAATTTGGTGAAAATCCAACAAGCAACCTGTGGTCATCTGTGGTCTACAGGTGGGCAACATGTGCCCCAAAGTCACTCTGACCACCCCAAATCTCTGCAAACCTTGGTAAATGCTGATTTTAAAAAGTGAATTGAAAGAAAATGTTAGTGGGGTCTTGAAAATCTCTTTTACCTGCAAGGATCCAGTCTTTCAACTTCCAGGATTCATTTTTTTTTCTTCTAGCCGATAATGTATTTTCCTGTGACTTGCACAGCACTCTGTTTTACTTCTCTTTTCTCTCTCCACCATGCCATGCTTCACTTTTCCTCTCTTATTTTCCATTTATCATGGGTAAATTTCAAACCGGCAGAGTTTGAGTTGGTTTCAGATTTATTCCACCACATTCTCCTATCCCTAAGGGGAAATGCATTCAGAGACAATACTTTGGAGACGAGGAGTTCAGTCGTTTTTATTCAGAAGGCAGAATTCATGGAAGGGCAGGAGCCACCATATGGATGATAACAACGACAACAACAAAACCCTTTGCTTTATGATTTGCTGTTTTTTTAAAAGAAGTGCATCAACACTCAATGACGACTTGGCATCCGCACAGTGTGGGAATTAGAGTCATGTTTCATCATTGGCTCATCATCTGATCAAAGGAAAGGACCATTTAAAATATGAACATTGTTTCTTCCCTCCACTCTCGCTTTGCAACATTCATTGCTAGGTTTTCCCAAAATTCATGTCACACTTCATTCTGTCATTCTGTCTTCCTGCATTCAAGCTCACTGTGTCTGTTACTGGAGGAGTTCTCAATGTGTTTGTGGACCTCCATATTGTTTACAAAAATGGGCACATTTCTTTCTATAAATATCATTGATGTGATGTGTCACAATCAGCAGCATGTTTAAAAGAAGGCACAGATGAGTTCTCCCAAAACTAGTACTGCTGGTTTTATAAACACTAACATTTACCAAAAGATCAGCAGAGCACCAAGTAGGATTCTCAAGAACCAAAGTCAAAAATCTGCCTTTCTTCCTTATTGACACCACCCACAAGAGAAGAGATAAAAGTCCATAATCTAAGCACTGCAGCCTGGCAAACAGTTTATGAAATAAATGCTGTTTTATATAGCATCACCTATGAATATGGAGATTCTTTCAGACTGACACAGAAATATTTTTTAGAAATGTATAGACATTGAGGTTGATGTACACTGAAGAAAATGTATATGTACTAAATGATTGCATACTCTCAAAGACACATGTACAATTAAACAAGGCAAATATTCTTTAAATCATGTTGTGGGGTAAACTGATATATTCTGAAGGTTTAATGCATTTTCTTTTAAAAATAAATTGTTTCCAAAGGAGGTAATGCACATTGACAGGGAATACGTGGAATACCTGATTAATGATAGAGATTTTAAAAAATCAGATTGTTTCCAATTTGAGTCACTTTCACATTCATGTATAAATTTTCTTAATTAAAATCTACACACACACATACACACATTGCATTTAAATAGTATTTTTAAACATACCAGGTGGAATCCCTTCTTAACTTTATGCAATTTTATGCCACACAAGGAGGATGACACCTAGTTCGAATTAATTGAAAGCTTCCTATTTCTCCTTCGGGTTCTGAGGCTTCCTAGGGCTCCTTTTTGCCCTGGGAAGCCGTTAGAAGCTTCAGGATTTGTGGCGGGGGGGGGGTAGCTTATGCAGCCAGAAATTATTGCTATATTGCTGCCATCCAGATATCAGGACCACTGGCAGCAAACTGGTGGTGAGTTTTAGCCATTAAGGCTTCTGCTTTGTTCCAAGGCTCCCAAAGGCTTCCCTGCATCTGCCTTTTGTAGAGAAGCCACAAAACATGTATGTTGGGGGCAAACAGGAAGCTTTCTATTGGTTTCAGTTAAATACCCTGCTCATCAGATCATGATGCCGTCCAGTTTACACAACATAAGTTCCACAAACTGGATTCCAGCCCTTGTCACTCCTTGAGGTGCATTTTTTTTTAAAAAAAATATGCCTTCTAAAGTGAATGAATAGCCTTCTTTTTAAAAAAAGTTGGGAATAGTCCAAGAACATTTAAGAAGCTTGAAAGCTAGTGGATAACAAAATTCCAGGCCAGACATTAGTGTCAATATTTTATCAAAATTTACAAAATCAGACGCTTCTTGCAATTCCATTTTAACTCCTCAGTTAAAGATGTTGGTTTTAACCTTCAAAACTTTAGATGTCTTTGGTTCTGGCTGTCTAAGGGACCACCAGTCTCCTTATTGGCCTGCCCAAATGTTAAGATCTTCAGGAAAGGCTTGCTAAGGAATGTCAGAGGACAACCTAACAGGTACACGAGAGAGGTTTTCTCTAGTGTGGCTTCCAGAATGCTCAATGCACTCCCTTTGGAGTCCATCTGTTTTTAATCTGCTTTTAAGAATGGTGTAAAGCAGTGGTTCTTAACCTTTGTTACTCAGATGTTTTTGAACTGCAACTCCCAAAAACCCCAGTCAGCACAGCTGGTGGTGAAGGCTTCTGGGAGTTGCAGTCCAAAACTCCTCAGTAACCCAAGGTTAAGAACCAGTGGTGTAAAGACATATCTTTTAAATAAACAGGCATTTCCTGTTTAATTTGCCCTACTGTGTTTTTTTTCTAGCACATGTATGAGTCTTTTTAATGATTTTAACACAATTGATTGATACCCAGTGTGATGTAGTGGATAGACTGATGGACTAGGTCTCAGGAGGCCTGGGTTCAAATCCCTGCTAAGCTATAGAAACTCATTGGGGGTGTGAACAGCTCCTTAAACATCTGACTTATCTTCAGAGCTTTATTAGGATCACTATCAGTTGGTTCCAACATCATGGCTTGCAACATCAAAGTTGATTTTGATGATTTTTACAGTGGGATTTTTATTTGACTTTCTATTAAATTTTGTTCTCTTTGTTTTTATTATTTTATGGTGATTGTAAGCCACCTTGAATGTTATTTTGTAGTGGGAAGGTTGAGTATAAATAATATTAATATATCCAACAACAACAGAAACAACAGCATGTCAGGAATCCCCTAGCCTCAAATAGAGGTCTTACCTCTTTTTTTGCTTGATGCTCTCCCTCTCCTGTCGTGGCTTGCACCATTTTGCAAAGTGTCTACACACCATCTTTTTCCCTTTCTAAAAACATAAGGATAGGCTATTTGTTCAACCCATCCACTGCTTCTACGTTTAATAGTCAATGTAGCAAAACAATGTTAGCTTTTACAGAAATGCACAAAAAATAATCCCATGAATGTGCTAATTCTTTCTGAAGATGACCAAAAATGCCTGCCAAGTTCTTGCTGCAAAGTACATTCTCATTTACTGGAAAACCTAGTGTAATTATCCAGTTTACCAGACAATTTTCTGTTGGAAAGTCAATGTAAACATACTAAACCAGTTTTTGAAAATAAATGTTTTGGCAGCTGATAGATTTAATTATCTGTTCGTGTACTTCTCCACAATATTTTACTGGTCAAAGTTGCAATTCCAAATAACAAACAGACGTTTTCAGAAGGTGGGGGTAAAAGTCACCCTTCTTTGCAGAACTGAAGACTTGCCTCCTTGTTTTCTTTCTTACCCTTTGATCTGTGGGGCTGAGTATATATGAGGCTCAGAGTCAAATGGTGAATCCTGGTACTAGAGATTATGAGCATTTCTGTGGTTCTCTCAATGTAAGGGGGGGGGAATAACTCTCAGGTTTAATCAAGGGAGTTGCAAAGTTTTCTTTGTATTTTGCAACATGAAATTAATGTTGGGAGAGAATAAGTGACTCAGCTTCATCATTTGTCCATTATTTTCAGTTAATTTGAAACTATGTTAAACTCAGATAGGACATGTCTTCATATGTACATCTAGGACTGAGATGAAATTTGTCAGGAGAGCAGTTTTAAACTCTTGAATGGGTAGTGGGGGTGATTTATAGAGATTCCAACATTTTTAACAAGATATCAGGGGATGCTTTCTTACTTACCTGCTGTTGGTAGTGGTGGGTGACCATGGTTACTTATTTTTCCTATCATTAATATTGCTAATTTGCTGTTTCTTGTGGTGGCATAGGCAACAGGGGCAGGATATTTTACGCTGGTCCTCTTTCCTTTCAACCTGAATGAAATTCACAGTAATGATTCCTGGTAATCTAGTATTCTTATCATTGTTCTACTCCCAGAGCATGCTTCATCTGTTCAGCTCACATGCTGGAGGAGGCACTTGGGCTTCATTTCATTGGAATTTAGCTTGGCTAATTTTCTAGCCAATCTGAGGTTGACGTGGCCTACTCCCAAGAAGCACCACCCTGGTTTTTCACTCCTGTACCATCCCATGATTTGTTAATTCATTTGATTCATTGTATACTTTTCTTCCATTATATATAAAATTCCATATATATGCCATTAATCAAATGAATAAATAAATAATGATATAGTTATGCTTTAATATCTATATGTTGAACCACCATATTATTTTTTTTGTATTTTTGTGGGATTTGAGGATTGTAAATTTTAATCTTCTAAACAACTTGTGTGTGTATGTGTGTGTGTAACAATATATATTATATATCACTATGTATACATATACTGTACAATAAATAAAAACATTCTGCATTTTTCTGTGTATAAGATGCCCCCATTTTTCCAACCCAAAATTTCTTTCTTTGCAAGAAAGTGGAGGAGGAAGGCAGGGATCAAAGTGCTTGGATTCCTGCTTTCATCCTCCACTTTCTTGTGAGGAAAGTGTAGGGGGAAGTGATTCCTGCTTTCCCCTTACACTTTAGTTGCAAAAAGTGTAGGAGGAAAGCAGCTTTTTGCAAAGAAAGTGTAGGGGAAAAGCAGAAAGTGTAGGGGGAAAGCAGGGATCAAAGCGCTTTGATCCCTCCCCCTCCTTACTTCCATGTATAAAACAATCCTCAATTTTTCCTCTAATTATTTTAGGAAAAAGTGTCATTTTATACATGGAAAAATACGGTACATGTTCATTTGTGTGTAGATATACATGGATATATACATATATAATAATTAAAAGCATCAGACATTGGAAACACAGTTTAAAACATGTCAGTAAAAAAAATTAAACTCATTATTCCTTTAAAAAGAAACCCAATTCGACCAGCTGACATGGGCATTTGAAATTTTCTGTAACATGGAGACAGAAATAGTTATTTTCCTCCCCCTGGTGCAGCTCAGCAAGACTGCAGAAATACAGAATGTCCTGGCAGCTTTCAGCAAATGTACTTTTCCCAGTCATCGCTATGGCATCACTTAAAGAACTATACATACCCAGGTGTACTGGGGCCATGCTGGCCCTCCTAATATATCACAGTGCACCTGCTCATGCCAGTCAAGTAAATAAGATGTAAAATAAAACAAATGAGGTTTAGAACCAGGGGCTGGGATCAGATTTACTTTCTGGCTCAAATATAAAATATTGGGGGAAGTGGGGATTTTGGTCCCTTGTGTTTAAATCTACAAATCCAACACTCCTTTCCCACTGGTTATACTGGATGGGGCTGGTGGGAACTGTAGGGTAAAAAAAAATCTGTAAGGCCAAAAGTTTGTTTCAGATGGATGCCCCTTTCTCCTATCAGCAAGATTTTTCTATATGAGGGTATTATGATTTTTTTCATGGGAAGTCTTACAAAATTTTGCAGAAGTTCCTTCCTTCCTTCCTTCCTTCCTTCCTTCCTTCCTTCCTTCCTTCCTTCCTTCCTTCCTTCCTTCCTTCCTTCCTTCCTTCCTTCCTTCCTTCCTTCCTTCCAGAATTATTAGAATTCCTGTGCAGAATAGCAGCTCTCCTCTGCAGGATCCACCTAGAAAGAGCAAAAGAAAGGCCAGGTTGCACAGGATTGTTATAATATTGCATCTTCACAACTTACAAAGGGCATCTTTCCAGAAAGGGCATTAGGTGACATAGAATTTGGCCATTTCTTGTGCAGAATAGGCAAAAATACATACACTCCCAAGAGGAAACATGAGAGTGAGGTTTCATTTTTGTGAGAAGCCAGGAAATTCTGCTGATGCTGGGAAAGCCTTGATGGGGTCTCTCAATATGCCAAGATGGAAAATTGCACAGAGTGAAAAATTTTGTGAGTACTCATCATGTTTACTTACATCTGTAAACTACTCTTTGGTACTGTCAGATCACCTCACACAGCTTTTTGGAATTTGTTCTGCCCATGGCTATCGATTTCAAAGAAATAGAACTGTTTAGAAAAGAAGAGTTAAGACACATGACTCACAAGAACTACTCAAGCAAAGTATCTTCATTCCATGCCATTCTGGATGAGTATGACTAAGGCAAAATAGATTTGGCAAAACTCTCATTCAAATCATTGCAATGCAGAAAGCCTTGTACCAGTGTGTAGAGGAGAAAGACAAAACCTCTCACATCTCCCTTTGTGCCAGTTAGCTGCTTTGACACATTTTATTTTATAGCTTAGAATACCGAATCAAGACACCCAGAACTTAGAGGAAGATCAAAATAGGCAGTCAAAGATGGAAATAGGTCAGGAGTCCCAGAACAATGTGTTTGTGTGGAAAGGTGATAAATGAACCCTTTTAAATAAATGGTGAGGATGAGCTAATCTTCTCACTTGGGCTTCTTTGCCTGACAAAATATTCAGGGATGAGATATTTTGGATAACAGGAGCAAAGGAATTTTTAAAAAAAAGATCAACATCTTATATATTAAAGAGTAGGGTTTATGTTTCTGGAACCCTGAAGAACCTTACATCCATATTTT
Source organism: Pogona vitticeps (assembly GCF_051106095.1). NCBI lineage: Eukaryota > Metazoa > Chordata > Lepidosauria > Squamata > Agamidae > Pogona > Pogona vitticeps. Next base: position 99,935,353 of record NC_135786.1, read on the forward strand.
TGAGCATGTTAATAAATACTTTAAGCATATAAAGCTGCATTTTAAGATTATCCCACTGATTCCAATGGAACCTATACACAAAGAGATACGACTGCATCCATAAAGGCTTGGTCCCAAGCAGGTTTACTCAGAAGTACTTCTAAAGAAACTGGCACCCTCATGTCCTTAGGAATACTTGGGAAGCTGAGGATTGCCTCTCTAATTTATTTTATTTATTAAATTAAATACATCCTTATTCTGCCCAACAAGTTGCAGAGCCACTACTCTGGTTATCTAACAAAATGAGATGAAATAAAATACTAGAAGAATAAAAATACCAAATTTGCCACACTTTAACAAGCAACTTTTGATTTACAGATTTTTTTAAAATTTCCATCCTAATTCTTGGTTCTGATTTTAATTATTTTGCATGCTACAAAATTTCTGTTGAATTCAAACAAAATAAATCCATACACAGTATTTGACATCAGATTAATTATGTGGTTTTTTTTAAAAAGGAATATGATTTAAAAAGAAAGACAGTGTCTTCTCCCCCCACAAACAAATTTTTGATAATTTGCAGAATTGCAACAATTCTCCAAGTCATCCAAGTCTGTGATTAGCAGTCGAGACAAAAGGCATGGCTCCCATAATTAAATGAATAATGATACTACTTTCTCTGTCACTGCTACTCTGCCTTCCTTTTCTTCCGCTAACTGAGCTTTAGTGAAATTAGCTCACCTTGGTCAGGGGAACAATATCACTTTATCAATAAGCAGCTGATATTTTGTGCTTCTTGACTTTTTAAAGTTCCCCTTCTGTTCTGTTGGGTATAGGGAGTTTCCAGTTAAGTAATTATATATTGATCTTGCAAGTACTCCTGTGAGGAGCTTGAACATTGTTGGAAATTGGAGACTGTGGATTATTGCATATACAGCAGATAATAGAGGAGGGAAAAAGAAGTCTAAATGATTATATCAGTACAAGCAGAGAAAAATTACTAAAGGTGGTGAAAATGGAGAATATTTTGAAAACGATAGAAACAAAAGCTCAATATAAGAAACAACAAGTTGAAAAGAAATTAACAGTTGGAAAAGTGAACCACTACATTTATTTTATTTATTTATTTATTTATTTGATTTTTACCCTGCCCCTCTAGACCATGTCTACTCAGTCTACATGATAAACACCCGAGAAATAGTGATGGAAAGCATGATCATAATTCAACATGGGCATGGCTAAATCTGGGGACCCTTAAGACCTTTGCTGCACAAGAATAAGCACTCCAAATCAATGAGATGAAAGCTAAGATCCAAGGAATTAGTATTAACAACAACCTGACTCTGCCAAGAAAAAGATGAAACTGTGTCACACCTCATCTGCAGATGTCCAAAGATTGCACCAACAGATTACAAAGTTAGACATGACAGAGTGGCAAAGTTAATGCACTGGTTATTATGCAAAAAATATAAATTGCCAGCCTCCAAAAACCCATGAGAACATCAGGTGGAGAAGGTGTGAGAAAACAAGGGAGTCAAGATCTTGTGGGATTTCTGGATCCAAACTGATAGACAACTTGAACATAACACACCAGAGATAGTAGTAATAGAATGAAGAAAGGTCTGGATCATTGACATTGCAATTTCAGGGGATGTTGAAAATAAACAATTGGAAAAACTAACAAATTACAGAGACCTGGCAATTGAAACATCATGCCTCTGGAAGAAACACACTTCAGCAGTCCCTGTAGTCATTGGGGCTTTCGGAATAATATCAAGAAATTTTGTACAGTGCTGCCTCGACTTACAACCATCCCAGCATATGACCATTTTGAGTTGCGACCAGCTCCAGTCGCAAATTTTTGCTTCGACTTGCAGCCAGAGCTTTGAGTTGCAAACAGAAAAGAGGCAGGGTAAAAAGGCAAGGAATTCAAATATAGGTACTAACCATTTGTATCAGAGATACAGCAGAAATGACTGCATTTTTTCTCTCTCGAGAGTGCTCATAACTTAGAAAAATATGTTCATTTTAATTTAGATGACAAAACTGCACAAACAAATCTGATCAAATACACTGATATAAATAATTATGCATTAGCTTTCTATAAATCAAGAATGTGCTCAAAAGTACTGTGTATTATAATTAATGATTGCATTAATTTACACAGATTTTTAATGAATATCATTACACACATGCAAATTTCAGTTGACAGTTAAACATCCTCTTGTTAGCAGGTTTCAGTTTATTAATTTTGCTTTTATTTTTACATTCTATAGCACAGAATGTCTTTTTTTTTTTTAAAGTGAGGATCATCAGATTAGACCTTTTCAAAATGAGTTAATGGGTCAATTCATATGGCAGCTTTTATCAAACAATTCTATCTAGCAGTAATACAGTACAGTGCTAGTTACTACAGTTACAAAGTGATATAAAGATGTAGTGATTTAAATGTTTTTCTATCTTTGTTCTGTCTTTATTAGCAGCTCCAAGCCACAATTCTAAGTGATTTTCCTAGGAAATCCCAAGGAACTACTCTTAAAATTGTGATGCATAGTCTCATAAACCCAGGGGTGGACCTACATTTTTTTGAGCCCTGAAGCTTGAACTGTGATGGCTGTCCCTTCACAACCAGCAATATGGTCTGGGTAACCACTGTTGTAGTTTTCAATTTTTTTTAAAAAAAGTGGACTAAAATCACTTCCAGGGCCCCTCCAGGATTAGGGCCCTGAAGCTCAAGTTTCATTAGTTTCATAGTCAATCCACCCATGCATAAACCTATGATCATGGAGAGTTGATCAAAACCTGCTGTATAGCATATGATCTACATAATATGTTTCATTATTTTGCTTCTCGCACCCATCTTTTCCTCACTGTGCTTTTCTTCATGTACTTTAGCAACATTGATTGTGTACCTCCAGTATAGCTTTTCCAGTTTTAGCCACCTGTCTTTTCAGGATCTGCCTCTTTCTACCAGTGACACAACCACCCTTTTGATCTTCTCCCAGCCAACAAGCAAATGAAGTTTGTTCACATCCTGCTAGCATCCTGTTACTGACAATGTGCACAGATCAGGTTTATGAATGTACTCTGACATCTCAGCAGCTCATCCAATGAGATAAGGAGCAACATAGATGATACAATCCTTATTCTAGACTAATATGTAAAATACAGCAACAATGATACTTCTGCCTTCCATCATTTTCAGTCCTGTGTGAATCTTGCCACAGAATCTCCCTGAAATGGGGATAAAGTGCAGAAACATAAAATAAATAAATAAATAAATAAATAAATAAATAAATAAATAAATAAATAAATAAATAAATGTCCAAACATGGAAAATAGCACCCCAAAGGAGAAGACTAGGTAAGAATCGTTCCCCTTGAGAACTTGTTTTCTGTGTAGGGAAGCTAAATGCTGGCAGCTATTCTCTAGAAGTAAGATACATTGCACTTGATCAGACTCACCTGAACAGAGATGTCTCAAACTGCACTGAAAATATCTAGTAACATCTCCAACCACTGCAGTCTGAAGGAAGTGTCACAGTCCAACTGGCGGTCTAAATCATCGGTAAGAATAAGTTCTACATGAAGTCCTTGCTTGGGCAAGGAAGAGGCATGCAGCTAACTTCTGAATAAAACTGAAATAAAAAATTTTCAGTGCTTACAGTTAAAATAAATTTGATTATATCAGTCTGACTTCTTTGGGTTTCCCTTTCAGTGAGCAGAGAGTCTACCCACATTAATTGACATTCAAATGAATTGATTAAGCATCTCTCAGCTTCGTTAAACAAGCAAATTAAATGGGATTTGAACATAATTGTGAAGGATCACATTGATAAGAATATGAAAACTTGCTAAGGATACTAAGGTTATTCATGGATTTCAGAAATTCCGCTCCAACGAATACAGCCTTTGAACAAAGAAAAGCCATTATGAGTTCAGCTCTACCTGTGGCATTTAACATCTGTGCCATGTGTAAAGCAAAATGCTTGTTTCTCTTCATGTGCCTGTAATTATGGGCAGCACTACACATTATGATCGCAACAGGAAACACTGGTCTTAAAGTGTCAATTTCTGCTACAATGCAAGAGGTGTGGAAGTAAAATATGTACCTGTATGACCCCTGAAAACACCTGTTTATCTAATCCTGGGAAACAGAATGGGCTTGTTGTTTTCTGACTAAATCTTAATTTAAAGAGCTGTTTTCTTTGACCACTGAGATCTTTAACTCTTATGCTGTTCACAAAGTCTTGCCACAATGCTACTAACTGATACTGTACATAAGTGAGGCAACCAGTGGGCTAGAAAACGACACAGATTTAATGAGAGAAAAAATGTTTCTTGACTTGTGTTAGCTAACTACAGACTGAGGTTTTCCTGCATATTTTGAAGAAGAAGAAGGAGAGGAACATGAAGGAGAAGAAGAAGTGGGGGGGGGGAGAGAATGATAGTATAATCAGACTGCATACAGAAACCAAGCCACCACCAAAATGTCAGCCCAGAAAAGCTATTTGAATGACAAGTATATAGGATCAATCAAAGAAATTTTGGTTTGTGAAAAGAGGAATGGAAGTGAACATCAGCCATAATTAAAGCAGCACATATTCACTGCATCTACAATTTCCCGAACTTAACAGAAAATTAAAAACCTTTTTAAAAACCCACCTTTGTTGATCTCCATGAACAATTATACATAGTTGATTAACAGAGTGAGAGAGCGGGAGGATATGTTTTACTACAAATGCTGTCTTTATTATGAAAAGGTGTATGAAACAGATGAATTTCTCTTGCAGAAAATAAACACATCCATATAAAAATATGTAACACCCAGTTTTAAATGAAAAACGTTTTAAAAAATGCAGATTTGATGTTAAGTGTGTTTTTGGAACACACACTATTTAATGGGGAGAAACATAATTAGAGCCCTGACAAAGAGCGATTCAATTTAATCATAGATTACAAAGCAACTTCAGAATTTCTGAGAAAAGATTTTACAGGAATGATATAAACAAATCTCAAATTAATCTCTCTTTTGTTCCTAATCTCTCTTCATGTCAAAGGATTATGCAAGCTTTATCTCCTATCAGATATTAAATTTCAGCTATAGATAATAGCTTGTAGGAGAGGGGGTTGTTGAAACAGGAAGAGCAAAAGAACACGCAAGGAAGTTCTGACTCCTTTCCACTTTGATACATTTGATCTTGTAGCCAATTGTTAAGAGGTGACAGGTTACTGACAGAAAGGTTCATCACTGTGAATTAATAGCTGGAGGGGCAAGTGTGGTAAAGAATGGACCTGACCCCCAGCATGCTCTATGTGGTGACGTGCTTTCCACTTCACTTCAAACAAAGATGAGCATATTCAGTAATAAGGGCTCTTGAAAGAGGGTCACTTTCCCTTAACATGCAGGCCCGCTGTCTGATTAACAAAGAACATTTAATTCATTCATTCATTCATTCATTCATTTATTCATTCATTCCAGTGTTAAGAACTTTTATGGTCACTTATGATCCAAAGTGACAGATAAAGTAGCTGTTAAGAAATATGCCTTTCTTTAGTGATTATGGCAATATGTATAATTGGAAGTGACTGCCTCTTTGCCTCGGCCTGCTGGATAAGGGTCTCTTCAAATTGGGAGAGGCCATGATGCAACGCCTGCCTCCAGGCTGAATACTCAGATGTCAGGGAGCTGGACAGGGGACAGATTGCATTTGTCTTGAGTGTGAAAGGGATTGTCACTCTCAAATTGGCCTTCTCAGCCACACTAGATGCTGTTCCAAGACCTCCATTCAGAGCACGTTACCATAGTCTTTCGAGACTGAAGGATGCCTAATCAAATAACTGGAAGTATTGTATCAGGCAAAAACAAAAGAGAAATAAAAGACAAAAACAATGTGACACCTCAGATGTAAGAGTGGGTCATCCCACTGTTATGCCTGAGGAAATGGACTTGTCCATGAAAGCTCGCATAAAAATATAGCAGTTGGTCTTTAAGGTGCCACAATATTTTTGTCTTCATTATGTTTTACGTTGTTTTTGCCTGATACACTAGCACATACCAACATGGCTACCTCTTCTAAAACTACTGGAAGTATTGTGGTATTCTACACCATAGTAACTGTCAGTTTCAATGCTGTTTTAAACCTAGGTTGCTGCCAGTAGCAGAGTGATGGATCTAAGCATATTCTTTGGAGCAGATGCATTTAGCAGATGCACCTGAACCTACCGTGTTATATTACAAACTATCAAATAGCAGAGATCATTTCAAATTTCTGAAGAAATCTTTCTTTTTCTGTGGGTGAAGTAGATCAGATTACTTTACAGGCAGAAAATGGTAATATGGCAGAAACACAACTCCAGTCTAACTGCCTCTGAAAAAAAGCCCTTTATTTGCCCCAGTGGGTGAAAAGTGTACCCAGAGATGATCTAAGGCTATTCACAGGTACAATGAATTGGAAGACTTATTTAACTTACAACAGATAAACAGGGAGCAAGATCCATGAAATAAAGGCACAGTATAAAAGAAGTCAGGGGAAAAACAATGAATTTCCGACACAATACAATGCAATGATGAAATATGAGGTGTAATGTAGAACAATCTGGATTGAAGTATCAAATGAAATTATTGTTCTGCCTAATTAGCCACAGTTAGGCCTATACCCAGCCTAATCTTCCACCAGTCCTCTAATTAAAGCTTACTATTCCCAGCTGTACAGCAGTCTTTGGCCAAAAGACTGAGAAAGGATGACATATAGTTACCCATTTCAAGGAACAAATTCCTGGAGACCCAAGAGAATGTGCAGGATAATTAATCCAGAAAAACTCAGATGTTTAAATGAGAAGGGAAAATGTAAAAGAATGTAGTGAACTCACTGATATGTGTGTCTCTGTATGAGGAATAAACAAAAGAAGACAGAAAGGGAAGTGTAGAATCTTTCTGAAAAAGTAAGCTGACCCATTGTGAAAACTGAAGCTTCTCTCAAAATTAAGGCAAACTGAGGCCTAAAGGCCCAGAGCAGTCAACATCTGCAGAAGTTAACATTACATGAGAGAAAGTGAACTGAAAAGCATCTGCATGTGAACGTGAATGTGAATTGGTATGACTCTGAGTCCTCCTCTCCCAAGCACTTTTTTTGGCCATTTATGCCCTTAAGTTTTCTACATTCTCTTTGGCTTCTTTACCTTCACCTCTAAAATTTACTTCTATATTGGTAGGTAGCAACTTGGAAGGAAAAAGTGCATTGCCCAACCTTTCTTTATTCTTTGAAAATAAACCATTCTAAACATTTTGCATTAAAAAAAAACACACACCAAAGACCAAACTCGACACCTTCTATCATGCTATTTATTCCAGTTAGTTCTCCATATGTTCCAAATGTTCAAACACTAATGTCTTCATCTCTTTATATCATATTTCATTTCTATTTTCCCAAGGGGGTAGTCAAGATGTTCATAATTTTTCATGTACATTCTGGACCCATACTGCAGTTCCGGTGGTCTGCACCACACCAAACACTACAGCTGAATTCAGGTCTGTAGCCCTGCTCCGATGTTATCTAAGTGTGTTATATATCTGAGTGGCAGAGGATGCCCTAGCCCAAATCCTTCCATTGCCTTTTCTGCCAATCTAGTCCAAATCAGAGAGGCTCAGCTACCCATGGAGGCTGGTTTCATGAAGTTTCAAGGTCTGTAACAGCAGCTAGAGAGAAGAGCAAAATTCAAGGAGATTCTCCAGACACTTTGTCTGCAAGACATGGATTTTGAACCACAAAACTCATACTGAAATAAATCTGTTAGTCTTTAAAATGTCACACTAACTTTCGTTCCCTCCTTTCCCCCAGTTCTTCCCCTTTAATTCTGCCACATTCTCAGACAGAGGAACATGGCTACCTCTATCGAAATTGCTACAGATATAAGAGATGCCACTCAGGTAATCAGTGCTATTAAAAACTGATGCGGGGGAGGATGGGCATCCGTGAAAAGCATCACCAGAGGCTGTGTACTCCTGTTTGCCTGTTCTCCTTCCTTCTTTCTATTCTTCCTTGCTTGCTTGCTTTGCACTGTCAATTTACTCAACTCTTTAATGTGGTTCCCTGTCACCATTTTATCCGCAAAAGAACCGTGTAAAATAGATTTGGCCAAGGGTACTGAATGGCTGAGTGATGCCAAGTAATTTTTTGTGACTAAGCAGGGATCTGAAGCTGTCCCAAGTCCAGTATTTTACTCATTACACTGCAGAGGCTTCCTCAGATAAATGGTTATTGTTGAAATGATGGCAAGGATGAAATGTATTGACCAGAATCCAATGGACCATTCAGGCTTGTACTGTATAAATTTTGGTGGCAAATTGCAGCTGATAAATGAGGTGCCGTTAGTGTTCCTGGATGTCCACTCATCTACATAATCTGGTACACACCAAAGCAGAAAGCCAAAACCTTCTTAATTAGTGTTAATTTGCCACCACATTTTAAGTGATTTCACTTATGTGTGTTTTATGCTGTCAAATCAACTATTAGGCTCGGACTACATGGTCAAATACTGTGGTTAGCTCCTCTTATAAAATGGGTGAACTTTTTAGTGAATGCACGATGTAAAGGCTGATTCAAATAGGTCTAGGCTCTTTTGCTCCCAAACTGGCTTTTTCTCTCTACTGTCGGGGGGTGGGGTGGGGCTCTACTTTTTCAAGCTGGAATGATTCAAACTGGTTAGTTGTGATACTGTGAAACAGTTGTGAACCAACCAAACAAACAGTGGTCTCCTGAATCAAAGCACGGCCCCTGTGTGAGCGCTGACTGACTTCAAACTCAATGCAGGCTGTGAATTAAATCACAACAAATAATTAAACCACAGCAAATTGCTCAGATTTGGCTTTGCAGTGTAGTCGCACCCTGAATTATAGAAATTCTAACTGGGTTTTCCAGGTCATTGAGATAGTTAAGGAATGGTTTTACCAATTCCACCTCCACCAGATGAGTTTCCATGGCTGAGCGGGGATTCAGATTCAGGTCTCCTGAGCCCTAATTCATCACACTATGCACTACCCCACATTTGGTATCCTGTTGCTTGCACTCATTTCCTCAGCTGCCTCCCACTTTCCTAATGGCTATTATGAATGTGGGTGCTCGGTAAAGGAGAATGGTTGCTTTGAAGCAGAGATACAAATCTTTACTTATCTGAAAGCACAAGCGGAGTGGGGATCAGAAGTTGTCTTCCTGCTGGGTAAGATGAGTTACTTTTAATGTGCAAAGGATTTTGTACATTTTGGCTTATGGCTCTGAACTATCTGCAGAAGCGTTTTTGCACAAAATACCACCATTTTATTTTATTTTTTAAATGGCTAATGCTATTGATGACTACAAGTACTGATTTATTTATTTATTTATTTATTTATTTTATTTCTATCCCGCCTATCTGGACATATTAGCCCACTCTAGGCGGCTTACAATAAAAGAAACAATATAATTTTAAAACATTGCACCTAGACTAAGATAGAAATCAAAGAAAGATATAAGAAAGGAAAAATCGTCAGGAGTTTTCTGTTGGGAAAGCCTGCCTATACATCAATGTTTTTAGTTGTTTCTTAAAAATGTCCAGCGAGGGAGCCGCGCGAATCTCAGGAGGTAAGTTGTTCCAGAGACGAGGAGCCACCGCCGAGAAGGCCCGATTTCTGGTCTTCTCCTTCCGGGCCTCTCTCGGCGTTAGGCTCCTCAGCCTCACCTCCTGGGTCGCACGAGTGACACGGGTAGATCTTGGTGGGAGAAGGCGTTCCACCAAGTATCAAGGTCCTAAACCGTTTAGGGCTTTATAGGTAAGCATCAACACTTTGAAGTCGATGCGGAATCGGATGGGCAGCCAATGCAGTGCGGCTAGAGTGGGCGAGATATGTTGGAATCTTCTCACTCCACTAAGTAATCTGGCCGCAGCATTCTGCACCACCTGTAGTTTCCGCAGCAACCTCAAAGGTAGCCCCACGTAGAGCGCATTACAGTGGTCTAATCTTGAGATTACGAGCGCATGCACCAAGGTAGTAAGCGCCCCCACATCAAGGTAGGGTCGCAGCTGGGCTATCTGCCTGAGATGGAAAAAAGCGGTACGGACCACAGACACCACCTGAGATTCCATAGTGAGCGCCGGGTCCAGATGGATCCCCAAGCTGCGGACCCCATCCCTGGCGGGCAGAGTCACACCCCCAAAAGTGAGGGAGTTTCCCAAGTCCCCAACTGTGGGAGCGCCTACCCTCAGTACCTCCGTCTTGTCCGGGTTCAGCCTCAGCCCGTTCTCCTGCATCCATTCCAATACGGTCCCCAGGCAACGCTGAAGGGACAGAACGGCATCTCCTGCAGTTGGAAAAAAGGAGATGTAGAGCTGCGTGTCATCCGCATATTGATGGCACATTGCTCCACACCCCCTGATGACCCGCCCCAGCGGCCTCATATAGATGTTAAACAGCATTGGGGAGATGATCGACCCCTGTGGGACCCCACAATTGAGGCTCCACGGGGCCGAGACATTCTCCCCAAGCTGTACTCTCTGGGGGCGGTCCTCCAAGAAGGAACGGAGCCAGGCGAAAGCCTGGCCACCTATTCCCAACTCAGTGAGCCTCCCCAGGAGGATACCGTGGTCAATGGTATCAAAGGCCGCTGAGATATCGAGGAGGACCAGCAGAGACATTTTGCCCCTGTCGGCCTCCCTCAATAGGTCATCACACAGGGCGACCAATGCCGTTTCTGTTCCGTGGCGCGGCCTGAAGCCCGACTGGAATGGATCCAGGGCATCTGTTTCATCCAGGAACGCCTGAAGCTGATTGGCCACCACCCTCTTGACTACCTTGCTTAAGAAAGAAACATTGGCGACGGGCCTATAATTGCCAATTTCGTCCGCCGCCAAACTAGGTTTCTTTCTAATGGGCCTAATGAGTGTTTCCTTGAGGGCAGAGGGAAATCTGCCCTCAAGGAAAGACCGATTAATTATTACAGTAGCCCATTCCGTTGTTGAAGGCCTGGCTGCTTTGATTAGCCAGGCCGGGCAAGGATCCAAGGAGGAGGTGGTGGCACGACAGCGGTCAAGCGTCCTGGCGACAGTATCGGACAAAACAGGCTGAAAGGTATCAAAAATCACCGGACAAGACGGAGCGCTGGACATCTCAACTCGACTCACTGTATTCAAAAAAGGAGCGAGGTCCCGGCGGATGGCCTCCACTTTAGATTTAAAAAATGCTGCAAATTGGTCCGGTGTAAAACTAGGGGGAGGCCTATCACCCGGGCCAATTCCGGATAGGTCGCGTACTATACAGAATAATTCCGCCTGCTGGTTAGACGCCTCGCTTATCCGGTTAGCGAGGTAAGTTCGACTGGCAGCCTTTACCTTAGCCTGGTAAAGGTTAGTAGCGACCTTAACAGCTATACGATTGAAACCCGTCGGGTCCTTTCTCCATTTGCGCTCTAGCCATCTCCTGACCCGCTTCGACGCCCGGAGATCCTGGTTAAACCAGGGCGCCGGGCGATCTCTGCGGCGGAGAGGGCGTTTAGGCGCGATCGTGTCTACGGCACTAGCCGCGGCGGTGAACCAGCCGTCAACCAGTGCCTCGACAGGAGCGCCAGCCAGGTCAGCCGTAACTCCTCTCATGGCATCCTGGAATCCAATCGGATCCAGTAGCCTTCGAGGGCGGACCATGACAATAGGTCCCTGCTCCCTGCGAGGGGGGAGAGCCATCTTGGTGAAACATTTTATTAGGTGGTGATCCGACCATGACAAGGGAACCGACTCAAGGTCAGTCACCATCGGACCACTCTCACTCCCGTTGGTGGAAAAAACCAGGTCTAGTGTGTGGCCGCCCACGTGTGTAGGGCCATTGACATGCTGGGACATGTTCAAGAAGGCCATGGTCTCCAGGAACTCAAGAGCTGGTCCGGAAGCCTCTGCCCCCGCATGCATGTTGAAGTCCCCCAGGACCAATAGTCTCGGGGAACCCAGCAATGCCGCGGAGACAAAGTCCACCAGCTCCGGAAGGGAAATGGCTGGGTCGCGGGGAGCACGGTAACCCAGCAAGATCCCAATTCCGTCCCTAGCCCCAATCCACACGTGGAGAGCCTCAAGACCCGGCTTTACCACCGAGGAGCGCCTAACTACCTCTAGGGTAGACTTGTAAACGATAGCTACTCCCCCCCGTCCCTCTAGTCTACCCTGGTGTTGGACAGCATAACCGGGCGGGCAAATGAGGGCTGGGGGGGACCCCCCTCTCCGCCAATCCATGTTTCGGTTATGCAAGCCAGGTCTGCATCTTCCTCCAGAATAAGATCGTAAATTAGCTGGGTTTTATTAGATACAGACCTGGCATTCAACAACACCAGGCGTAGAGTAGAGGGCTGGCTGGTCTGGCTACCTCGGTACTGGGGGTTGGTCTCCGTCTCAGAACAAGGAACAGCCTTTAAACATCTGTTCATAGTTCTTCTAACACGAGTAGGGACGGAGCCAAAGCCATATCGCCCTCTACCCGTAATCACAGAGATGTTTTGTGGCCCCTCGCTGGGAAGGCAGGCCCTCCATTCCATGACGAAAGGAAAAATAGAAGAAAAGGAAAGAGAAAAACTAATAACTTAATACAATTTAACAAATCAAAATTTTTACAATACAAAGACTAACTAAATACACCATTAAAAAAAAAAAACACATATAACAACAATCAAACTTAGTAATAATTAAAGTAAAATGAAATAAAATAATCAAAAATAATACAATAAAATGGGGGAAAAAATACTAATGACAGAATAACACAGTTATCCCCCACATGTGCTCGAAGATTGCACTCTTCTACCCTGTAGCCTTGTCGTTGGACTCAATGGTGGGGCTAATTTATAGTTCTTACTCATGGGGAGAGGCTCACAGATCTTGGTTGTTAGTTCTGAGCCCACGTTGATATTAGTTCCGAGCCTGGGCAAAAGCGTCAAAAGCCAAGATGGTAAAGGCTTAGTCCCTGCCGTTCCCAACTTTGGAAAGTCAATTTGGGGAACACCTTTGTTAGATAAGAAACAGCAACAAGCAGGGTAACCGAAAACAGAGGAAAGGGCCGCCAACATGACGCCGGCTCGCAGGAGCTCCGGCGTCCTGGCGATCCCGCAGTTCCCCCAGGCTCCCAGGACAACGTTACGCTCTCCTGGCTCTGGTCGGCTCCGATCCCCCCGCTCCATCCACTCGTCGGGGATCCCGCCGGCCTCCGGTCACCAATCAATCAGTCCCCCGCAAGGAAACTACACCAAATCCTCCAGGGCCAAGCAGGGCTGCTCAAAGAACCTCCAGCCACGGACCGCTTGTTACATAACAGCACTGATGTTACCTGTCTGTCATGGGTTTGGAGGGAAAGTTCCATCCTATGGGGAGTGGAAGGCGGGACATCAGGAGGAGGGGCTGTACTGTATAAATATGTGATGCCTGTGTGGTGAAGAGGAGATGCTGAGACAGACTGTGAGACACTGGGTTGGGACGAAGCAGCAGCTGGGGAAGAAGAAGCTGTTGTGGGAGTCTGGGTGTCTGACAGGGTACTACTGTGTGTCAGAGTACCAACCTGATAAGTTCAGGTGTCTGTGGGTTAGCCAGAACTGATGGGTTCAGGGTCTGTGCTTTAAGTTAAAGGTTCTAGGTGAACCAAACTGTATGCTGGTGTGTGTGAAAATAAGCCACGTTACTTTATTTTATTCACCTGATTGCTTATTTTTCCCTGTGTGTATTTAAAATAAACTTTATTCTTTTTGTTGTTTAAAAATCCATCCCTGGTCTGTGTGACTTATTATAGGGAATGGTTGGTGGCAGCTTAGTAACTGTGTGATAGATCCCAGTAGGTCTGGGTTTGTCACATTGATTGGTGTCCAGCGTGTGGGATACGACTGGTCCAGTTGTCCAGCGGTCCAGCAAAGCCTTGGCAAGTGTGCCCAGAGCAAGGGGGGTCTAGTCAGGGACAGTCTGAGGCGCGTAGGTAATCTTCTAGGTGTACCTCACGGGGAGGTGCACTAGTAGAAGAACGTGCCAACTGGGGAGACTTAGATTAAGGTGCTCTGAGGCAGCCTGATTTTGGCGGGAAAACGCTGAGGCAAAACTGCGTAGCAACAGTGAGCTAGCTTGCCAGCTGAGAGGCCCAGCAGAGGGGGGTAGGCTCTGACTCGATACTGTTGCAAATTTAGTGCTGAAGAACAGCAGCAATCTCTAGGAGAGCTGGTTCTGAGGCAAGAAGGAAAAAAGTGGTCGTTTTATTTTGAGGCTTGACTTTTTAAAGCAGCCTGTTCTGAGGGGGGATTATGCCCTTGACTCGAAGCCAGATAGCAGACATGAGTGAAGTGAAAGACCCCCAGATTGACCAAGGTTCTGAGGAGGAATTTGGCTCAGTGCAAGGTGACAGCACAGGAGAGCAAGACCCAGAACTCAGAAAATTGCTCCTAGCCCAACAGCATGAACTGAGGGTGAGGGAAATGGAAATCAGAAGAAAAGAAAGAGCTGAAATCTGTCAGGCAGAGGCAGATGCCAAGAAAAGGGGAATGGCCATGAGGATAAAAGAGATGGAACTGAAACACCAAATTAGACTGGTACAATTGGAATTGAAGTTCCTAAATAAGTTTATTAACAATTTATCAGTGGAAGAAATGTCAAAGAAGGAAAAGTATGAGGCTCAGGTCAGACAAAGTGAGCAAGATCTTGAAAAATATACTCAGCAAAAAGACATTAAATTAAAAGAAATCAGAGATAAGACTGAAGAAAAAGTAAAAGAGATAAAAGCTAGGGCTGAGGAAGAAATTTTACAGATCAGGGCTGAGTTTGAGGCCAAGCAAAAGGAGCTGGATTTGAGAATAAAAGGGAAAAGCCAGCAAGGGGGAGGGGCCCATGGTGAAGGGAAGCCCTCAGACATGAAACCAAGACCTCAGAATTTGGAGGGAAAACCAAAACAAGAGGAGAGAGAATCAAAATACACCAGAAAATGCTATTTCTGTCAGGGAAAGGGTCATCTAATCTCAGAGTGTGAGAAATTGAAGCAGCTAAAAGGAATGGTGCCTCAGAATTCTAGTGGGACCAAGCCAAAAGCTGTGTTCTGTGTCCAGAAAGAGCAAGGCTCAGTGTCACAGAGGGAGCCTGTTGCCATGGCTACTCAGTCTGGAACAGCTACCTATGCTGAGCAGGCTGAGGAAAATGGTCCTCTTGTGGAGGTAAAGCGCTGCTTGCTGATAAAAACAGATTCTCAGTTGTTTGAGACAGCAGGGGTGGACGTAGGAATACTTGACCGTCAGTATAGGGGGCTGCGGGACACTTGTTCCCAGGTAACCCTGTGCCATCCAGATATTATTCCTCGGGAGTTTATAATCCCAAATGAGAGCATAAAGGTAGCAGGTATTGAGGGGCAGGTAATCTCTCTGCCAGTAGCAGAGGTACCTGTCAACTTTCAAGGCTGGAGGGGAGATTGGCGGCTAGCGATTTCATCGACTCTGCCAGCAGCCGTGCTCGTGGGAAATGACCTGGCTGAACATGTGAAACGGGTGCTAGTGATTACACGCTCACAAGCCACCACGGGGACAGTTCAGGGGGGTAATGATGAGCCAGAGACGGAAGCAGAGGGGAGTTCAGAAGCTGTGGTGGAAACCTTAACCACAGACAGCAGATTTGGACAGGAGCAAAAGGCAGACGCCACTCTCCAAAAGTGTTTTGAACAGGTGACTGACGCCCAGCTAACACCTGAAACCCCAGTGAGATTTCTGGAGAAAAAGGGGATTTTATATAGAGAGACCCTGAGGAATATCTCAAAAGGGGGAGATGGGATCAGAAGTCAGCTGGTGGTACCTGAAAAGTATCGCCCCATGATCTTACAAAGGGGTCACTCTGACATGTTTGCTGCACACTTAGGGGTGAAAGGGCCCCTTGATTTGATCAAACAAAATTGGGAGCAGATCACCCAGGATGACCCACAAGACGTTGTGACATACATAGACACCTTGATGAATGACCTAAGGAGAAATCTAGAGCTGGCAGCAGAAAACCTGCAAGCTCAGAAGGTCAGACAGAAAACATGGTATGACCACAAAGCTAGAGAGAGGCACTTTGACCCAGGGGAGGAAGTGCTTTGGCTTAGGCCCTGCAGAGAGAATAAACTGCAGCTCAAATGGGCAGGACCATATAGGGTCATTTCCAAGATGTCAGACCTGAACTACCTAATAGAGCAGGAGGAGAACCAAGCAAGGAGGGTGGTTCATGTGAATGCCCTAAAACCCTACTACAGAGGGGAACAGAGGGTTCTATTTGCTATAAAAGCAGCTGAGAGTGAGGAAGCTGAATTACCCTTCTGGGAGGGTAGAGGGGAAGTAAAATACAACCCAGAGGAGGTAAAGATCAGTCCTGCACTCACCCAAGACCAGCAGCAAGAACTAAAAATGCTGCTTAGTAAATATCAACAGGTGTTTTCCAACAAGCCGGGGATAGTGAAGGGAGTGATGCATCGGATCCACACAGGGGATGCACCCCCGCAGGCAGTATCCCCATACCGAGTAACGGGACCCTATAGGGACAAGGTGCGGAAGGAGCTGGACGAGATGCTGAGGGAGAACATAATCGTCCCCTCTTCTAGTCCTTGGTCCTCTCCGATAGTCCTTGTGGACAAGCCTGATGGGAGCATTAGGTTTTGTGTTGATTACAGGAAATTAAACCGTGTAACCACTCCTGATGCCTACCCAATGCCCAGGCTAGACAACCTGATTGAAACCATAGGGGGTTGTCGGTTCATCTCATCATTGGACCTGGTAAAGGGATATTGGCAATTAAGAATTGATCCCAGGGATCAAGAAAAGACTGCCTTTTGCAGCCCTTTTGGTCTCTATGAGTTTCGAGTCCTGAGCTTTGGTCTCAGAAATGCACCAGCCACATTCCAAAGGCTGATGGACCAGACCTTGGCAGGGCTCAGTGACTTTACAGTGGCCTACATTGATGACATAGGGATCTTCAGTAATACCTGGGAAGATCACCTGATACACCTGGAGTTAGTGCTGCAGAGGTTAAGTGCAGCAGGGCTAACAGTAAAGGCCAGCAAGTGTCAGCTGGGTAGCCCAGAAATAAAATACTTAGGTCACATGGTAGGGGGAGGAATGATAAAACCCCTGGAGGCCAAAATAGAAGCTGTTCGAGATTGGCCTAGACCCACCACCAAGAGAAAAGTCAAATCATTTCTTGGGTTGGTGGGCTACTACAGAAAGTTCATCCCGAGGTTTAGCGAGATTGCGGCTCCGCTGACCGATCTGACGAGGAAGAAGACTGATGACCGCATCCCGTGGACCAGCGACTGTGAGGCGGCGTTCCAGAGGTTGAAGGAGGCGTTAATCAACTATCCTGTCCTGCGTGCTCCAGACTTCGACCGGGAGTTCATCATCTACACCGATGCGTCTAACAGCGGGGTAGGAGCAGTTCTGTGCCAGGAGGATGAGAATGGTGACCAGCATCCAGTGTCCTACCTGAGTAGGAAACTTCAAAAAGGTGAGAGACATTTAGCAACCGTGGAGAAGGAGTGTTTGGCCATAGTCTACGCGATCCAGAAGGCCAAGCCTTACATCTGGGGAAGACATTTTATTCTGTGTACTGACCATTCACCATTGCAATGGTTAAAGACAATGAAAACCCACAATAGCAAACTTATGAGGTGGGCTTTGAACTTACAGGACTATGACTTTGAAGTGAAGGTGGTCAGAGGGTCAGTGAACTGTGTTGCTGACGCCTTATCAAGAAGACCTGAAGACTGAAGACGGCGAAAGAACATGGACTATATGTATATAATGAAGACAAAAAGTTAAAATGTACCTGGTTTTAAATTGGTTTGTATTAATAAAGGTAAAATTGATGTAATGCATATGGTAAATGTTTGAAATGCCTATTTGCTATGTTTAACTTGGAGTGTAAGTATATGTAAGTATTATAGGGTATGTATAACTGTTGTTGTATGTTTTATACAGGTTGTTTTTTTGGTGAAAAGCACCTTAGCTTTCCCCCTACAAAACAACTTATAAAGAGGGGAGGTGTTACATAACAGCACTGATGTTACCTGTCTGTCATGGGTTTGGAGGGAAAGTTCCATCCTATGGGGAGTGGAAGGCGGGACATCAGGAGGAGGGGCTGTACTGTATAAATATGTGATGCCTGTGTGGTGAAGAGGAGATGCTGAGACAGACTGTGAGACACTGGGTTGGGACGAAGCAGCAGCTGGGGAAGAAGAAGCTGTTGTGGGAGTCTGGGTGTCTGACAGGGTACTACTGTGTGTCAGAGTACCAACCTGATAAGTTCAGGTGTCTGTGGGTTAGCCAGAACTGATGGGTTCAGGGTCTGTGCTTTAAGTTAAAGGTTCTAGGTGAACCAAACTGTATGCTGGTGTGTGTGAAAATAAGCCACGTTACTTTATTTTATTCACCTGATTGCTTATTTTTCCCTGTGTGTATTTAAAATAAACTTTATTCTTTTTGTTGTTTAAAAATCCATCCCTGGTCTGTGTGACTTATTATAGGGAATGGTTGGTGGCAGCTTAGTAACTGTGTGATAGATCCCAGTAGGTCTGGGTTTGTCACACCGCTGTATTCAGGGCTCGGACTCCACTTGACTCCGTTCGCTCCAGTCACTCCCCAAGACCAGCCCCGTCGGGGAGAACAGCAGGACCTCCTGGCTCCCGGACCCCCCAGCAACAAGCTGGCTGCGGACCCCCGCGACTCCACACCTCCACAGCGCGTCTCGAGCCGCAGCCGCCTCACCTCCAGGGTCCAGCCAGCCTCAGTCCCACGCTCCGCGACTCTCCGCAACTCTCCCGGTAAGTTTTAGCACCGTCGGGAGACACCGGCTCCAGGCAAACAGGGGAAAAAGAGGGGGGACAAGAAAAGAGAAGAAGAAAAAAAAAAAGAAAAAGAAAGTGGAAAAGAAGAGAGAAGAAGAGAGAAGAAGTCCCAAGCGGCGAGCTGGAGCGGCGAGAGAAAATGCTAGTCGCCCAGCGCCAGCGCCATCTTTCATGTTGGTCCGGTGAGGCCCTGAGAACACCTTCGGCTTAAAAGCCTTCACTCACCCTAAGCCAGGTGGCTGATGTTAGGGGGGGGTGAGGCAATCAAGAGTAGCAGGGCCTAGTCCTGGAGAACAGAGGGAGATAGAGCCAAACTCCGGATGGCAGTTGGCAACAGCCCAGCCACAGTTCTTACTGTCTCTCACCCAGTGAGATTGTGGCAGGCAGAGGATCTTCCGCTCCCCCAAAGGCAGGAATGTTGGTCCGGTGAGGCCCTGAGAACACCTTCGGCTTAAAAGCCTTCACTCACCCTAAGCCAGGTGGCTGATGTTAGGGGGGTGGTGAGGCAATCAGGAGTAGCAGGGCCTAGTCCTGGAAAACGGAGGGAGATAGAGCCAAACTCCGGATGGCAGTTGGCAACAGCCCAGCCACAGTTCTTACTGTCTCTCACCCAGTGAGATTGTGGCAGGCAGAGGATCTTCCGCTCCCCCAAAGGCAGGAATGTTGGTCCGGTGAGGCCCTGAGAACACCTTCGGCTTAAAAGCCTTCACTCACCCTAAGCCAGGTGGCTGATGTTGGGGGGGGTGAGGCAATCAGGAGTAGCAGGGCCTAGTCCTGGAAAACGGAGGGAGATAGAGCCAAACTCCGGATGGCAGTTGGCAACAGCCCAGCCACAGTTCTTACTGTCTCTCACCCAGTGAGATTGTGGCAGGCAGAGGATCTTCCGCTCCCCCAAAGGCAGGAATGTTGGTCTTATGCAGGACTGAAAAAATCTCACAGTGGCTGACCATTTTTCCACAATGGAGCATCTCAATGCGTTAAGACTCACTTTTTCATTGAGGACAAAAAAAAAAAATTGTGAGTAGTCATTACATCTTTACTCCAAAGTGTGTGTTGCCTTCAACAAGGCAAAGCCTCCTGCCATGTCATGTCTTATATATGGACATGACATCCTCTGAGTCAAAGCTGGATAGTCTTAGAAGGGGTACTATACAGTTCCTGTAAGCACGACTTAGACCCATAATTTATGTCATTTGCATTTTTATCCATAATTCTGCTCTTTTTCTATGAAGTCTCCATGACTGCATTCTTTTTTATAAATTCTTCAGAAATACAGATTCAGTGCCAAAATCCTCTGGTATAGAGAAGTATGAAATGTGCTACCAATACAAATGGGCAAAAAGCACTGGTTCATCGGTTCATGCCACTTCGTCCTTCGGATGAACTGGTGTTTGGCAGTTCCAAGCCCTCCCTCCTCTGGAGGATGCCCAGTCAAAGACAGCGCTCCAACTTCCCTGCCCTACCTCATCCAGGCACTGCCTCTGAGTGCCCTCTGGAGGAGGCAGGGCTGGGAAGTGCTGAAGACGTATTTGTCCAAAGTGTGAACCAGAACAAACTACCAAACCAATGGGTCATGCCCATCTCTAGGTATCAAGCTAATCTACAACCTACACATTCATCAGAGAGGGGCAGTTCAGATCGTTTCTGATGTCTAAATTTCTCAAACATCCCCAGTTGTATTACAACAAAAGAGTGAATTTTGAAGGTAGCAAAGAACTGGCTGAAACTCTTCTTTATATTGAGATGTAAGGAGAAAACGTCATCCTGATGTTTAAGGCTATCTTATTTAAATGGCACTGAACATCAAAATAAAACCTAACAAATTCAATGACATCAAAGCAAATTGTTTTGGAAGAACGATAGGTTTGGCTTCTCTCCTCATGCTTAACTCAGCAAATACATACTTACAAACATACATTTTTTCCCAGTAAAGAAATAATCAGTATTAAGAATAATTCCAAGAACAAAGGGCCTGAGTCAACAATAGTGGAACGGTTTAAGCCTTTGTGATAAGCAGCCGTCCTTAACTGCTATTACTAGTGTATGGAGTTTATATATGATAATAGTTTGGGCCCTCAACCTAAATATCACAAGGTTTTAACACAAAATGAGATTTCATACATAACAAGAGCATTGGCACTTTATCTTGTAGGAATTAGAGCTTGGAAAGTTATTTTTAAAAAGCAATTAAACCTAATTATTTATTCACTGATGACAATTGAAACTGTTGAATTTTAGAAGTAACTCATCTTGTTCTTGTTCTTGATTCTATGAAGTAAGAAACAGCTTCTTTTTAGTTTGTTTGGTACCAAGACTCTGGTCCATGCTACTAAATGCTTATCCACGACACCATAAACTCAGTGCCCACAACCATTTACTGATGCCCCATCCCTCAACCACTGAATGGATTTAAATGTTAGGATTACTCCATAAAATGTCCTTCATTCAGTTACAATTGTAAGGTAATGCAGTTATACCATAGTTGTCGAGGGAAAGATGCTGGTATTTTAATTAGCTATCTCCAGGTTCTCATCAGAATTAAATTGTCTAGATATTGTAAAAAAAACTCATCTGGATAGTCTGGGTAGGAGTCATGGATCTGGAGCCTTCTTCAGTTGCCCAATCATCTTTCCATGAAGGGGAGATTATGCTTCCCCTTGCTGTCATGTTTCATCACTGGCTGCAGAGTAGTGTTTTCTTCACTGTAGGGTCTCTGAGCTATTGCCCACCCGATCCTGGAATAAAGATGTGAGACAAAATTATTGGATCAAATGCAGGCCACACCTTATTGAATAGAAGCTGTCTTTATCCTCAGTAGGCCAAATATAAGGGGCCTGCTGTAGTGTGGGAAAAGGTGACAGGTAGGGGTAACCAATACCTCTTGATCATAAATTGGGTGAGTCCCCGATCCCAGGTCCTGCGGTCTACCAGACAGCAGAAACCCGGCTGACCGCTAATTAAACACCCCCAGACCTCAAGACATCTTTTCTTAATGACTGTTGGTCCGGAAGTGGCCCAGCACATCCTTCCCGCACCGGCCCTGTAATCGCACGATCCACAGAGACAGGAGGTCGGATGCGCTGTTGGCTTACCTGAAATTACAAATGGGACATACCAAAAATACCTGTTTTTCCGCACTACCCCCCAGTGTGACCGAAATATGCCACCAAATTCCCAACAACCCTTATCCAGTGTAGGATAGACAAAAAATCCCCCCATCCCAGAGCCAATCAGGATGAAGCTCAAACATTCCTATCCGCCCCCAAAATGGCGACCCAAATCACACTAGAAATAGGGAGGGTGGTTGGGTGCCTGAAAAGGAAAGAGAGAGAAATGCGGGGAAGCGCACACTTAAATGTTCGCGCCTCCCCGCCCATTAATTATGACATTACGGAGCTGTCTCGCACTCTCCAGACCGGTGGGCAAATGGCAGTGGCGCCCCATCCAGGTCGGTAAAACTGACCACCGGGCAGCTGGAACCTTCTGTAAACTCATGTTTCTAAATTGTATATGAAGATGGAGGAACTTCTGTATCACGCAGGTTTTGTCCTCATATGTTGGAAGGGGATAATGCAGTTGACATGAGAGTGCAACATACTTACAAACATACTTTTTTCCCCAGCAATAAAATAATGAATATTTAGAATAGTTCCAAGAACAATGAATATGCTGCTGCTGAGTTGAGGCTTCAGCAGTGTGGCGTGCCTTTGCCCAGCTTCCCCGGATGGATGCAAGACCATAAGGCTGTCTCGCAAGAGCAGCCTTGGGGGAGGGGGGAACATCATGGGCATATAAGGGCCGCTCCCCCCTCATTGTTTCCCCTTTCTTGCTGGCATTGCCTCGAGGAGAGTTAGCTGTTTGGTCTGATACTGGCTCTGGTGTGTAGGCTGGACCACACAGCTCTTGGCTACGGATTGGGAGGGTAGCATTGGCTCCCTCCCACGGTTTGGATGCCTTTCATTTATAGTCTTACTTAAGTTTGGAATTAATTCATTTAACCCCAAGTTCAATTGTTTACTGATTAAATAACATTAATTATTTACCGCTTCCAGATAGAGTGGTCGGGTTTAAAACAGGGGCGGAAGTGCACGCCGGTGCCTGCATTGGCTGTGCAACTGCAGGATAGGAAATACTAAATTTAAGTGCTTAGGGGGTTTGTGAATTCATTAGATAAATCTCAGCCTTGCTTAAGTTTATTTTACTTATTCAACTGGAGTTGGCTCTTTGAATATTACTACCTTTGTTAAGAGAGTGGGGGATGCATTTCCGGCGCCCGTGCTGACCATGTGGTCATGAGTAGCATGAGGTTTCCCAAATTGATTTTGGAAATCCATTGTAGCCTTTAAAGGAATAAAATATACATTAACAATAAGACTACCAGTGAATGATTCAAGAAGGGAAATTGGGAGGCAGGCCTCTTACTGGTAGTGTTTGAGAGGACATGGGTGAGAGGCTTTGGCCTTTGCATGGCGGGAGTTTTTTGCACCCTTTTCCTTACTACACCCCCACTCTCTTCCATTCCCCCCACCTTTGTTTTACTGTTGTGGTGCATTGATTGGCTGCGGTTATTTGAATAGGGATCAACGGTTGGGCGAGAGCCTGACATGGGGGGTGTAGAGTGACCCATTTTAAAGCATTAGCATATGTCCAGTTAGTTTAATTATTGTATCAGTTGGTAATTTATAACGATTTAATTTATTAATTCATTAATTGGCATTTCATATTATTTTGTATTTGTGATTCAAGCACAGGACGCATTATTAAAATTACTAAGTGAATAATTAATTGTAAAATCAAGGTCAATCAAGGCATAAGGGCAAGCAATTGACTCAGGCCCCTAAAAAAATAAAAAATAAAAATAATTTTAAAAAGAGAATAGAAGGTGAAATTAATTACTAATAACATTTTAATTAAATACTAATTATTATAGTATTAATTAATTAAAAATAAAATAAAATAAAATATTTTTAAAAAGCAAAAAATAAATAGAAGCAGAAGAAGGGAAAGGAAGTGAACAAAGCAGGAACAGTGACAATTCTATAGGTGGTTGGTCTGCATAAGGTATAGAACAGCATGGCCATTGGCTGGAAGACGTTCTGAGGAGCTATATCTTCAGATTTTAGATAGTCTCTACTGCAAAGTGATGTCACAGAAGGGCAAAGGAAATAAAAAAGGGAAGCAACCAGCCAGGAAATGCCCAATGTCACAGGTTTCACCTCCTCAGTCCTTCTCAGAAGAAGAGACATGACCCATCTGGCAAGAGCTACAAAATAAGATAGCAACTCTTGAGGCAGCATGGTCAGCTAATTCAACTGCACAAATGGCTGAGGAGCAGCCACACAGATCTGCTAGGGATACCAGAGGGCATTGTAGAGCAATGCTTAAGGCCTTAGCTGATGATTTAATTAATAGTTTTGCTGTTTTAGAGGCTAAGCAGCAATCTGAGGGTGCAATCGGACCAGAGGCAGAAGATGTGTCAGCACAAGCAGTGCACTGACATTGAGCAATCCACTCTGGTGTCAATTGGATCGGCTGTGACACTAGTGGGTAGGAATGAAGCATCAGAAGAGACTAGCCACAACACAATAAGTGGCAGGGATGAGACTACGACTTTGCCTGTATTGGGTGAGTCAACGTTTATGCACAAAACACAACATCTGCCAACATGGGCTGGGCACAGTACTGGAAATCACACACACAGGGCTCGGCAATGTTGTTTCCAGCATGGCCATGGGTAGGAGATTACCTAACTTCCACACCTGGCCCATCAGCAGCAATCCTGTTGCAACCTTATTTAGCCAGCAACCCACAATTAACTGCAGCCCCTAGTACATCTTGCCCTCACCTGGGTGCCCAGTTAAGCAGTTGGGGACATCCAGTAGTACAGCAGCCACTGACGGCCTCAATAGTTTCAGCAGCCAGTGTGGGTGTCTCGCCATACCCTTTCGTTCCAGATAACAGATACAACTCAGTACCGTTACAGGCTCTGCCATTTTGTGACAGAGCAATGCCCCCAGGAGACCATTTGACACCAGTCACAAAGGAAAAGATATAAAAGGAAAGTACGTCAATCTATTTGAGCTCCTAAATAGATATGTGGAGAAGAAGGATCTAGAGAAGGAGGATGTGAAAGATGAGAGGCATAGGTATAAAAGGCCAGATAGGACTTGGCCCAATTGGCTGCCCAGATTTTTTATATATGCGGGAGTTGTGGTAAAGGCGCAGTCCTGGCGGGCCACTGCCCTATTTCAATACTTAGATCTTATCTACCAGGCTTATGTAGATTTTGCAGGGCTGGCATGGCTTTATTATGACAAAGTGTATCGCATGAGAAGTGCTGTCCACCCCAACTTGAGGTGGGGCGAACCCTTGGTGGGTCTCTGGTTGCAGCTCATGATGCTGACCAGGCCCAATTGATGGGATAGGACCAATAAAGGGCACTTAATCAGGAAGACAGCAGTGAATGTGGCTCCCCGTGGTAACGTGGGGCAGGTGGTTCAACCTCGCCTGGTGTGTTGGGAATATAATTCAAAAGGAGCATGTTCAAAAAGCAGTGTAGGTTTAAGCATGAATGTACTGTCTGCGGAGGGCTGCACCCCAGAACCACATGCTTCAGAATGGGCGTATCAAGGCAGCCAAGAGGCCCTAGTGTCAGAAAGAAACCCAACAGCGGAGGCAGTAATCCGGTTAAAGGGCCCCAGCCCAATTAAAGTGGCAGTCCTTGAGGCATGGCTGCGGGACTACCCCAAGAAGGAAGATGCCAATTATTTGTTAGCTGGATTCGGGGATGATTTTAGGCTACCAGAAGTGGGTGAATGGAAGGCATTCTTCACGCAAAACCTCAAATCCATAAATGGTATGGAAAAGGTAGTGCAGGGAAAGATTGATAAGGAGGTGCGTGAAGCATTCCCAACACCTCCCTTGGACACCCTGAGGGTATCACCCTTAGGAATTGTCCCAAAGAAAGCACTTGGGAAATTTAGATTAATCCAGTGCTTCTCATTTCCTGAAGGAGGCTCAGTTAACGATGCCATTCCTCAGGAGCTATATACAATTTGTTATATGTCTTTCGACGAGGCAGAGGTCCGTCAATGCGGAGTTGGAGCGGAAACGGCAAAGTGTGACATTAAGTCAGCATTTAGGATTTTGCTGGTTAACCTGCTGGATTTTGATTTGTTAGGATTTCAGTTTCAAGGGTCATTTTCTATAGATAGGGCATTGCCCATGGGCTGTTCCATCTCTTGCTCAGCTTTTGAGTGATTTAGCTCCTTTGTGGAATGGAAACTTAGGTCTAGAGTACATTATAATAGTACAGTCCATTATCTCGATGATTATATTTTTTGTGGGGAACAAACTCTGGAAAGTGCAGATTCATACTGGATACTTTCCGGACAATGACAGAGGAGTTAGGCCTCCCATTAGCTGAGGAGAAGACTGAAGGGCCAGCCTTGACTCTGATGTTTTTGGGGATTGAATTAGATACAATCCATCAGACATCTAGGCTGCCACAAGAAAAACTAGATGATCTTAGAGGAGGGTAACTTCACTACGACATAAGAAAAAAGTTACCCTGTGTGAGTTGCAAAAGTTAGTGGGTCACCTAAATTTTGCATGCCGAGCCTTCTTGCGCTGGCATTGTGAGGCTATGTGGGGGCTGCATCATCCATTCCACAGAACAAGGGTCACAGTTGGTGTCAGGGAGGACTGTCTGGAGACAGTTTTTGGATCAATACAATGGTATATCCTTTTGGAGAAGCCATAGGCTGCTTAAGGCAGAGTTTCAGGTCCAGTCAGATGCAGCAGGCTCTGCTGGTTTTGGAATCTATTATAGAGGCAAGTGGTGTGCTGGCACTTGGCCAGACGAATGGCACCAGACAGGGATTATGGGGGATTTGAAAATTTCTAGAATTTTTTCCTATAGTGGGAGCATTGTGGCTCTGGGCTGAGGAATGGTCGGATTCAGTTGTACATTTCTGGTGCGATAACCAGGCAGTGGTACATATCATTAATAATCTTACCTCCCATTCAGAGAGGGTTATGGCTTTGGTGTGAGCATTTACGTTGCGGGCACAGAGGTTTAATATATTAATACAGGCCCGGCACGTTCCTGGAGTGGACAATAGTTTAGCAGATACTTTATCATGCCAACAGATGCAACAGTTCAGGGAGCTAGATCCAGGGGCCAGCAAATTCCTAGAGATTCTTCCACTGGAGGTCTGGTTAATTGGTGTGAGGATGCGGAGAGGGCGATAGGTATGGCCCTTGCAGCAAGAACAAGGAAAGGGTACTCAGCAGTGAGTAGAGAGTTCCAAACATTTTGAGAAATAGTGGGCTTGGAACACATCTGGCCAGTCCCTGTTGACCATCTACAGCAGTTTATTGTGAGCTTGAACAGACATGGCTTGGCCCCAGGAACTATTCAAGGCAAACTATCTGCCTTGGCCTTTTACGCAAAAATCAGGGGCTTTCCAGACCATTCATCAGATTTCTGTATACAGAAGATGATCGAGGGTTGGTCTAAAGAAAGAAGTAGGGTAAAAGATTTAAGAGCCCCTATATCACCCGAGCTTTTGAAAGGTATTTGCAGGCAATGGGACATTATTTGCAGGGACGAGTTCGAAGTCCGCTTATTTTGGCCAACATCTTTAATAACATTTTTAGCCCCCCTGCAGATTAGTGAAACAGTACCTTCTGGAAAAGAGGATAAATCTAGGGTAGTCCTACAATTTGCTGATATCAAGATAAAAGATAAGATGGTGCAGCTCCACATACGCCAATCTAAGGCTGACCAATGGGGTAAAGGAGCAATTGTAAAACTGGCTCAGGGTCATATTGATCTCATCTGCCCAGTCAAGGCTATGGTGGAATATTTGGAAATTAAGGGTGCAGTACTAGGTTATCTTTTCATCCATAGGGATGGGTCCCCCTTGACAAAGTACCAGTTCTGGAAATTGACAGATCTGGCACTTCAAAAGGAAGGTGTTCAAGGCCTTAGGTTTGGCACGCACTCCTTCAGAATTGGTGCTGCATCCACAGTGGCAGCCCTTGGCTATCACCTGGAGCATATTAGACAGATAGGATGTTGGTCATTGTCCTCTTATTGCAGGTACATTAGGGCACTCCCTAACGTGTAGGCAGGGGCCTATTATGCTTATGTTTTAGAGGTGTCCCATTGGTAGCAAGGCAGAGACACATTGTGATGCTGGGCCACAGTTATATTTTTTGGGCAGCGAGATACGCCGCTGCATCGCCATGGGGGAGTAACTTTTGCCTCGATGCAAGGGCTCACATTGAATGGAGAGGGCACCGTGGCATGATGTGAGACCAACTTTGTAATGCAGCTGCCATTGAATGACACCTGCCAGATGTGTTGGTGATACACCTGGGCAGCAACAATTTGGCATGGTATCCTGGGAAGGCCTTGATCCTCGATGTGATCCGTGACCTCACTTGTTTGAGGGGCACTTATCCTGCCATGCATATTGTATGGTTGATGATCATCCCTTGCCTGTTTTGGAGGGATGGGAGACAATTTTTACCCGTAAACACTGCCTGTTGGAGTGTTAACAGGGAAGTCTGCAGAGCTGTTTGCAGAAGCCTGGGATCAGTGGTCGGCCACCACAGGATCTGTCTAGATAGGTGAGAATTTTTCCAGTCAGATGACGTTCATCTGTCCGAACGAGGTTTGGATGTCTTCTTGGAAGACATCAGGGGCGGGGGGCTGCTATTGGAGCTGGATCAGCTTGATGGCGGGCATGGGACTTAGCAAGGCTAGTCCCAATGCTGTGGTGTTTAGTGCGGATTAAACAGGTATTTGAAGAGGGAAGTCAAATTGTAATAGCAGGTAATCTTAGCTCATCTGAACTCCCAGCACTGAGGATCATGCGATTACAGTGCTTGGGGGAAAAGATGCGCTGGGGACACACCCGGATCATCAGTCAGCACAGAGAGAGTGGCACGAGGTCTGGGATGGTCAAATTTGGGCTGGTAGTTTTCCCACTGTCTTCAAGAAGGGGAGAACTAAGGCCAGGCTTTAGCGCATTGGTTGTTTAGAAGGGTCATTTTAGACCCAAGTTGGAAACCTGAATCCGTACTACGGCAGGACCCCCCTTTGCCTAATGATTGATATTTGAATAATGTTGAATAAAGTGTGGCCCGTGTTTAACCCACATATTTGGTCTCACGTATTTATTCCAGGGTAAGAGGGCAAAGTGCCTGAGTTAACAATAGTGGAAGTGGAACAGTTTACACCTTTGTGATTAGCAGCCTCTCTCATGTGACATGAGATAGGGAGGTGGGAACAGGGAGCAAGCCCAACATGATTGAAACTGCAAGAAAGGGACCATCATAGAATACATAAACAAAAGGTAGAGGCTTTAGGGAGCAATACCTGTGAAGAAATAAGCTAAGGTACATTAGAAGTATCCATTCATTCATTCATTCATTCATTCATTCATTCATTCACCACCAATCTAACTGGAGGCCATTGTCGGCAGTTCACAACATAAACAATGAGCAAACATGAAAGTCTTCACAATAAAGAAGTAGGGCTATGAACTGTCCCCCAGTTCTATCCATATCTGACTAAAGGCACATAGGCTGGGACTTGCTTCTCATTGTGCCCTTTTAGAGATGGTCATACCCAGTAGTATCTGTGCCTATGTTGGTACCTCCGGGGGGAAGGGCAGAGAGTGGGAATTAGTTCTGCAAATGGAGAAACTCACTGTAAGGACAGGAAGGTTACACAGCAGTATCAGTAATATTTTTCACACAGTTATTTCCCTACTCCTGGTCTTGAGAGCACAAGAAAGAAGAAAAAGCAGGAACTCTGGCAGCAACACCACCACACCAAGAAGAAAAGAGAGAGCAAGGTGCAGGTAGGAGAGAAAACAGACTCTAATGTCCTAAAGTATAATTGTGATCTACCCACTCAAAATCCATATGAGAACATAGGCCTTCATCTGCCCACAAATGCACACCCAGTCCTAGCAGTGTAAGTAATAGTAATGAGCGGAAAGTAAAAAAGGTTCAGGAAGGCAAAGATAATATGCTACTCGAACACATGTTCCTCAGCCTGTAAGGAAAGGTCATCTAGAACAGCTGCAAGGGAATATTCAACCCAATACCCCTGTTGCAGATATTCCCCACTGCCTCAGCAGTATTCAGAAATGGTCTTATTTATTTTATTTTATGTTTAATTTATTTCTAATGTGTATCCTGCCTAACTTAGTGTGAGAACCACTCTGGGCGGTCATTAAAAAATCATAGATACCCAATCCCCAAATCCAAACCCATTCCCAAACACAATAAATAAAAAATAATCCCAAACCCGCAGAATGTACCAAATGAAACAAAATGATGCTGAGGTGGCACAGGGTCAAAGGTACACAAACTGAGGAGGAGAATATCCTTAAAGTTTTCTCTTAAAAGTGTGGTTTTTGACTGTCTTTTAAAAGGCTCCTTTGGGAGGTGAACCTGTCAAATTCTTCCTCCTTTCGCACAAGGTAAGCAACTTCCTTGAAGCTACTGATGTTTCTCTTTACCTTCTATGCTTCTCATTGCATTACGTCTTTTAAAAGTTGTGTAACTCCATGAATGTTGAGTTTAGCATGACAGATACAGGGGAGGGTACTGTTGTGCAGTCGCCATGGAGACACACAAATAGCTCTGATTCAGTTAGCATTTCAGCATCCACCTGAATACAGTGCACAACCCTAGTCTAATTTATTTTGTCCCTTTCAATGTGTGTCTATAATGTGTGGAATTCTATGTAGCGAGGCAGATTTTACAAGGGAAAGCATTGTATAAAATATTCACCCAACCTGTGTCTTTGTGACTTCTTTGGTATTCCCTCCCAAAGTACAGACAGACATGAACTCCAGTGGGATGAGTGTGCTACTCATCTGGTCCCTCACTGAAACACATTAATGTCTCCATCTGTCATGCTACAGTCATGCTGGCCCACAAAGCCCCTAATCTCCATCCAGCATTGCAGTTGGAGCTTTGTTTGCAAACTCACGTGTTATCTGTAGTTTGTACAACAGGGAGGGACTTTTCTGGTCTGAGGTTCAGCATGGAAGAATCATTCATTCCAGCTTTTGAATTCAAAGAGAGCCTCACCTCTCTACTAAATATCTTTGTCCCTCTCTTTCATCTGTTGGAGGCAGATGTTTGCTGTTTATTTTTATTTTTTTGCTTGGTCACTATGTGTGCAGTAAAGAAAGCAGTATACACAAGTCCGTAATTTCAAGCCACTGTAAGTAAAGAATACTTTTCATTCTGTTTTCCTACAAATGTCTCAGAATGAGTTATTGTGACTTTAAGTATTAGTTAATGACAAAGCGATGGATTCTGGGGAACTTGCAGCTATTTTCCTTTGTAGATCTCTGTACCTCTATTCTGTAGCAAAAAGAGAATTCTACTAGAAATTCAAGACTTTGCAACAATTGCATCCCCATCCAAAATGTTTGTTTGAAATCCAGTAGCAGCCCGATGCCACACATGTTTGAATGGTGCTGTGTTGGGGAAGGCTGTCATGTAGCTACAACTGACATTGAATACTGCTAATGATGACTGGAAAACTTAATGACTTAGACATTTAGCTTCTGAGCTGTAGGTCAGGGGTTCGATTACCCACTCTCCGTCCTGGGAGAAGGAAGAGCCAGCCTGTTTAGCCTTGGGTGAGCTGCATCATCCCAGAGTGCTATCAGATGGAGGGACTCTGATATCACTTCTGAGTAATCTATATCTAGAAAACCCCAGAAAGGCTAGTCAAAAGTCAGAGTCACCTTGACAGCACATAGTTATTATTAAGAGCAACAATATAGTGCACAAACCTACTTAGACCAATTAGCAGCTGATATTTTTTTTAAAAAAAATGGTCCCAAAAGAAGCTTCTCTAGCTATCTCAAGGAAATGTAACATATTTCCTAATTAAAGGGGGGAAAACAGGCAGAAATATGGAGAGATACCTTTCACAGCAGGTACTTTGAGATAAGCCCTCCCCACTTTCTAATGAAGCAATGTTTGTCATCTATTTTCTTTTGAAGATTCAATTATAGGCCAAGGCTGTACAAATCTCTAGCTAATACTCTTCACATTGGTGTACAACCCCTGTCTTTCTCGGCCTGTTTTTTGAAAGTTCATTTAAATGCCAGTTTTATCAAAGATAATCACATTTTTCCAGTCACTCAGTCTGACGGCCAGGCTTACACAGAGGAAGAAGGAAGAAAATGTTGATCTAAATGTGGTCTCTGGATGCAATACACTGACTGTGGTTTACTGCTGTCGGGTGCCATTTGGCAGAAATTAAAATATCTATACAGGTCTGTGTGCTTTCAGGTGATGCCTCTGAGGAAAGACCACTGGGTGAGAGGCAAAATTATACATCATTTATTCATCAAGAAGTATCATACAGAATGGCACTGGAAACAAGAAGCTGAAAAATTCTAGATGCTTTGGTAAGCCAGGATATCCACGGTGAATCACACAAGTGAAGGGTTAAGGAAATGATTTCTTTTCAACAGTGCATCGGATAGCATTACAGGAATTTTTCATAACCTGCAACATATTCCCTAATCAGTACTGAATGTTTTATCATCATGTGCTCAAAAAAGAGAGCATTTTTAACTGCTGCTGAAAAATAAGACAACAAGCATGCATACCTGAATCCCATCAGCATCACTCTCAGCTCACTGTTAGTCCTGACTGGGAAAACACAATGAGATATTTTAATATTTCTACTGCACTGGATAAAAATCACAGGAAGACACAGGCCTGACTGCTAGCTATGGGATCTTTAAAAATTATGTACCTCTGCTCTAAAATGCCCTAAGGTTGCACTTCTACTTACTTCGGTTATAATCCCCAGTGAACTCACCAATGTGTTGATGGATAACAGTGAAAGGAGAAACACGTCATCCTCACTTTGCAATGTGTGTACAAATGGCTGCGTTGTTCTTTGTGCATTGTGTTAATTTCAGTGCAGTATCCGTAGAAAAGTAATGTACAGAATGCAATGAATTCTGCATAGGGATAGGAAAAAACCTCTCCACTGTTAAAATTTTACTTGAGACAGGCTGTCTCAACATGGCAAACCAGCTTGTAAAGAACTCTCCAGCCTCAGCAAAATCACTTGGAGGGATCCTGAGACCAAGATCCTGAGACCAAAATCCTAAGTACAAGAGGTGGTGTTGCTTTCACAGTTTGGGCAAACTGTATCTTCCCTTGGTGAAGCTAAGTGCACACATGCAAAGCAAGCATAAAAGGTTAGTTGAATGATTTAAAAGATATAAACAACCAATCCAATGCTACATGAATCCAATTCATGCCACAAGGTAACAGTTGTTCCCTTTTCCAGCACTGCACATTGACAGAAATGCAAAAATGAAGGCTTGAGAATGTTCTCGGAATTGCACATTCTCTCCAAGCAGCCTCCCCTTAATCCATCCTGGCCACCTTGCATCAAGGAGATGTATATGTAAGGATGAACCAGGTGGGGATGTGCATGTCTAACTCTTCATCCGGCCCTCTATACTGGAATAGTTTGCTCCCCTGCACAACTTTTAATGTGATGCACATCTGGAATCTCCGAAGAGCTGTTTCCTTTCAAAGAGTATTACAGGCTTTGCCAATGCTTTGGGTGTTGCCATGTTGTTTGTGGGTCACAACCAGGGTAAGGTCCATGACTGGAAGATGGTCAAGTAGCTATGTTATGGGTTTATGTATATATGTTGGGGTGATGATCACTGGATAACCAATCAGCAATAGTTACATATGCAGAGATGAGCTGACTTGACATCTTATTTATTTATTTATTTATTTATTTATTTATTTATTTATTTATTTATTTATTTATTTATTTATTTGATTTTTACCCCGCCCCTCTAGACCATGTCTACATCCTCATCTTTTCATTCCCAACTCATCTTGGAAGAAAAAAGAACCAGGATTGCCATTTTCCAGAGCCGGCAATGACAAATGCACATCTTTCTTTCCAACTACAATTAACTTATTACAATATCAGCATTACCTCTGCTGCAGTTTTCACTTCCTGTCGATGCTGCGGTGTTGTCAAAAGTACATTAATCACCCTTGAATCTTCCACGTTCATTTTTGATTCCATGAAATCTATCACCAATCAGAATTAATACGTTAGAAGCATCTTGTACGGAGTACAGAGCTGTGTGACTTAACACCAGCCTTTTAAAATCTCATGGGATAGTGAAATCCTGGAGAAGAAGATAAAATGAGCAGCAGTGCAGTCAAGAATGAAAAAGGAAGAAGATAAGCATAAAGTGACCTGAGCAGAACCAAGTCACTGATAACTCTATTAGGGAACATTACTTATTGGTTTTTCTTACAGAACATCTAAATGTGCAAAAAATGAAATGAAATAAAGCAGAGGTCAGACAGAACTTGAAGACCACGGTTCAAAGAAATGTGTGAACTTGCCTCTGGCTGCCATTTTTAGTGCCTCATTCTTAAAACTCCTCAAAACTTCTGCTGTTATTTTTGAGCTTATCATAGCATTACAGGTTGGCCAACAGTGCTGTGTTACATCTTCTATGTTTGCATCTTTAACTTTCTTAGACAAGTAAACTGCAACAGGACTGAATGAAAAGTCCATTTCTCAGATTTGCTGTTCTAATCACAGCTGACCAATGGTAGGGGATTCTGTATTTTTAAAGAGGCTAGGATTGAAATTATTTGACATTGTAGGGGTGTGGTTTGCCAAATATTAGAACATTGGTTCTCCTTTCCAGTAAGTAGTGATCATGTGATGTCATTTTTCTTGCCTTACACACAGACACAACGCTCTGGAAACACTGCATAATATTCCCAGGTGCTAATGACTTTTCAAAATTCTCCACACAATTTGAGGGCAGAAAAACTGAAAGGATGATTTCTCCTTCTGTCCTTCCCACTGTGCCTTATCAACATGCAACATACACAATCGGTGGGGCAGGGGGAAATACTTGATGTAATGGTACACCGGCTACATAAGCATTAATTCCGTGTAGCATTTTGGTGCCCCTTGATGCAAAAAAGCACATACTAGATGCAAAAAAAGCACATACTAGATGCAAAAAAGCACATACTGACAATATTCATGAACAGCTTTGGGTGTGGTGTTTTCCCAGTGTCCACAATTGACTACACACGGCAGACAACTTTGAGGCAATTATACTTTCAAGATGTTTTTTATTTGTTTTGTGATGTACTGATATTCACTTAGACCAGCCATTCCCAATGAAAACCATATGGCCTCCTGAGGGGCCTTGGCACATTTAACGAGGCCATAGACTGGAAAAAAATATTCACACACCACCTTTTAAGGTTCATTATGTGACTTATACAATCCCAATTTGGCCTATATTTCATTTATATTGTGTTTATGGCTGTGTGACCAAAAAAAAAAAAAGTTTGAGAATGGTTGACTCAGTGGAAGCATGAAAGAGTGGTAGGTGAAAGTACATCCAAGAACTAAAAGTTTATGCAACATTCATGTACTCTGGTTCTGGAATCCATTTTTAGAAGGTCTAGTTAAATCAGAATTCATGAGGAATAGAATACAGGGCAGTGCAAATCAGAGGAAGAATAACAGAATATGACTATCTAGTCATTTGTAATTTAAAACAAGCAGCCTACAGGTGTTGAAATGAGGACAAGGGAGGGATTAGTAATTTCTACTGAGGCAACAGCACCATTGTCCATAGAATTCATCAAATTGTCCTTGGAATCAATCCAAGATAACACCCACAATGGGAAATAATTTCATTTGGTATGTTTTTATACAAGAATCTATAAATATTTTCCTTCATAAACAGGAGGAGGAAAAATCTGAAATTTAAAATACTCTAATATAAGTAAAAGAGGAATGACAGAGTCTCCCATCCCTATTCAACACACTCCCTGATGGAAAATATCACTGTGGATTTGATAAGTTTTCATGGTTTCTGAGACAGTAAATTTCATTCACTTTATCTTAAAATCTTTTTTGTCAGGTCTAATTGAGGAAAAACAAGGCACTAGCATGCAGAATTATTCCATGTTGGAAATACCTGCATGTGTTTCGTTCTTTTTTACATAAGAACCTGTCAAAATTTACATTTTCTTCATAGATGGGTGGAAAGGACTTGAGACAAAGAGCAAAATAGTGTTGGGGGGGGGAAGCAAAACTGATGTTCCATCCTTGGATCAGGCCATCTGTTTCTCCGACAGTCTACATCAAGTTGGTGGCAACTTGAACTATCAGACTCTCCACTGCAAATTCAGAGGTGAAATATGATGGGGAAAAACCGGCTAGCTTATTGGGCTATTCTGCACTAACAGTAGCTAGAGGTAAGTGTTTTCTGATTTCAAGCCAATTCACGGCCTGAACATTTTTCATCCATGCAATTTGACAAGTATGAGAAAAGGCTGGAGCAGGGAAGGAATTGCAATAATGCTCTATTTCTGCTGTTTCTAGATTAGAAAAGAAATTTTCCTCGACGTAAGTATTTCATACTGACTGTGGTCTCAAACGCAGCCTAAATAGATATAAACAACACTTTTTAAAGATGGTAAGTAAATAGATCCCAATTTGTGGGGGAGTAAAGCTGAACTAACTGGAGAGAACCCCTCTTCATGCAGGACTTCATGCAGTACTGCACACCATTGGCTAGTCAAACGCAACCTGGAATATTTTAAATTTATTGGGCTAGTTTAGTAAAAGCTAAATGCCACTAACTTACTAACTTATTTAGGTTCAGGTTATTTTAACTTTTGCCTCTAAGCTTAATAGCATTGGTTGACCTCTTTTGTCGTGGCTCCAGCCACCAGCAAAGCTGCTGAAATGATGTAAGCCATGGCCAGGAGAAGGAGAAAGGGAGCAGATCATGGCAGCAAGATAAGCAGCATGGGGAGAGGGGGGAACTCTTCTGTTTTAAACTCCCTGGCTGTAGCATGCACTGTTTGATTAGGCAGAAACAGAATGAGGCAAGCATAGAGGGTGACCAATATGTACGTAGCAGTGGAATCACAGTGCAAGGACTGTATGTGTCCCTGGAACTGCAGTGGCAAAGAGGATGGGTGGGAGGGACTTGGGGTTGGTGAAGAACCAAAAACTCCAGCTAGAAGAAGAAGAATGAGGAGATTTTAAGAACTAACTAGCTACTCTCTTATAAATACAGACATGCTAGTGCAAGGGATGTCAGAGCACTCCTCTTTCTCTTTGTATGGGCATTAATTTTCTATGTTAGCCTGACATTGTGATTCTAAGTAGTTAGGGAAGCAGAGGATGTAGCTCTTCAGCAGTGCAGAAAAATATTTTGCTCATACTCAGAGGCACTCAAAATATTTCTGGTTAAGAATTCCCCATCCTTGATTTACCAGTGTTAGAACTGTATGTCCTTATTGTTTCAGATCAGAGTCTTCTAACAGAAAGAAGACATGATTTTTTTATCAAGCTTTGTCAAGTGCTCATGGCCTTTGTAAGATAAGTGAACAAGATAAGGGTTGTTTGGGGGAAATGGGAAGA
Organism: Pogona vitticeps; assembly: GCF_051106095.1. Taxonomy (NCBI): domain Eukaryota; kingdom Metazoa; phylum Chordata; class Lepidosauria; order Squamata; family Agamidae; genus Pogona; species Pogona vitticeps. Next base: position 99,972,686 of record NC_135786.1, read on the forward strand.
GAGATGCAGATCAAAAACACAGCTTAATTGAACATACAGTGGTGCCTCGCTTAGCGACATTAATCCATTCCTGAAAAAATGTTGCTAAGCAATTTCATCGCTAAGCGAAATTAAAAAGCCCATAGAAATGCATTAAAATGCAATTAATGCATTCCTATGGGCTTAAAACCTTAAAGCGAAAATCCTCCATAGTGCTGCCATTTTCGCTGCCTCTTAAGCGAGGAAAAACAGCAGGTGGCCATTTTGTTTTCCCAGCGGCCATTTTGAAACCACCGATCAGCTGTTTAAAAAGGGTCGCTTTGCCATGATCGCTTCCCTGCGATCATCGCAAAGCGAAAAAAACCCATAGGGACCATCGCAAAGCGATCGCTTTTGTGATCGCAAAAACTCAGTCGCTAAGCGATTTCGTCGCTCAATGGAGTGATCGCTATGTGAGGCACTACTGTATTAGCAGATCTATGGTTAGAGCAGCATTCTTCTATTTAGTACTTCCAGATATATTGAACTACTAACCCTAGTATCCTTAGCCAGAGATTAAATTATGGGATTTGTAATCCAAGGTCAAATTGGAAAAGGCAATCTGAGCTACAAAAAGAGACAATTCTGTAGGAACATATAACAAAATGACACAGGGGTAGTGTCAACGTGGTGACATACTTTCCTTCAAAAGAAATATTTAATTTACTGAATTAAAAACTTTATTCTCTAAAGTTAAGATAAATTTAACTAATTTGTGGGTTCTCTTAACTAATATCCCTTCTCTAAGTACTCTTCTTTTCTGTGTCCAGTATTATATTAGACTTAATTGGTCAAAAACCTAATGGTGACTTATGTATGTATGTTTTTTTGTGTGTGTAACTCACAGCAGCGAATTGCTACTAATACAGTGATTCTCAACCTTGAGTCTCCACATGTTCTTGGAGTACAACTTCCAGAAACCCCGGGCAGCACTGCTAGTAGTGAAGGCTTCTGGAAGTTTTAGTCCAAGAACATGTGGATATCCAAGATTGGGAATCGCAGTACTAACAAGTAAGTGATTACATGACATGGCATATACCTGGTCAAGCAACAGTTACATAGCCAGTAATGCAACCAGGTTCTTGTTTGCCAGATTGGCTGAAATCTTGTCATGCAGCTACACATGCATAACATGAAGCTGCAGCAAAAACAATCACAGCAGAGCAGAAGTCCCTGAAGCACTTCCACAGGAATGTCATGAAATAGTCACAATGTGAACCATGCAATGAACTGCAGAAATGTGACATGAATTGTGCAACTGCAATATGAACTGCATAATATATTATGTAATGCTGGCAGCCAACACACTTCCACAAGCATGACTTTACTTTATGCCTCCTTGTATAAAATTTCAGCCACTGAGTTACACAATTTGTTACACACATGTAATTCACCAAACGGATTCTTGCCATTACAGTTTGCCTGCCTTACAGGGTATTATTCTCACAACAGCTTTAAGCTACAGGTTGGAAAGATGAATTATTGAAAGGTTTAGTAATGTGGCATTAAAGTTATTCCTAACAAACCTTTTGGCAAATTATGATAGAATAAATATGTTTAAATAAATTAATTATTTTGTAGAAAGATGGCTTAATTTATTCTTGAAGGCATTCACGGCAGGGATTTGATGGCTGTTGTAGGTTTTTCGGGCTGTCTGGCCGTGTTCTGGAGGGGTTTCTTCCTAAAGTTTCAACAGTCTCTGTGGCCAGCATCTCCAGAGGACAGGAGTTAGAATTCTGTCTGTGTTCACAGACATGATTTCACATGAACACAGACTGAGTTCTAACTCCTGTCCTCTGAAGATGCTGGCCACAGACTGGTGAAACTTTAGGAAGAAACCGCTCCAGAACACGGCCAAACAGCCAGAAAAACCTACAACAACCATCGATGGCTTAATTGTTTGTTGTTGTAAATACCAATTTGAGGGAAAAAGACATAATGGGATATACTAGGATTAATAATTAAGCTTGTTAAGCTTATAAAGCAGCTCAAATCTACATAATTTACACTTAGCATGCCACTCTGTACTGCTTAACTATTCTAAGCTTGTAAAGAGGGCTTTATTAATCTGATATGGAGGTCAAAAGACTCCAGTTATTTCATACTCCTTTAAAGAGAAAGAAGCTTAGTTATGGATCAAATTTAATTTAAGAAATAAAACTGTATTCCTATTTAGTGTGATATGCTGTATTATATTTTCTACCACAGAGAACCAACTATTCAGAGATCATAGAAGTGTCAGGGTTAGAGTTGTGGACTAGAATTCAGCAAATCTGGTTTTACTCAGCCATGATATTCACAAAGTGCCCTTGGTCCAGTCCCACTTTCCTAGCCTGATCTACCCCACAGGGTTATTGTGAGGTGAAAGAGTATTACTTACATGATTTTGAGCTCATAGGATGAAGGGTAGGGTGGAAATGGAACAAATAAATAACTTATGAGTGGGATCTATGGTGGCCCCTCTTTTTGTTTTCTACTGAGACCATAGAGGGGTCTCTCACTGTGGAAGAATACAGAAAAGAGATAAAACTTTATGACATTAAGTTTTATGTAGTGAATACAAATCAGATGTCTATGAATTAGAGATTAGAACTTATTTGTGCTTGTTTTCTGTTGGTGATTGTTTTATTCAGTGAAAGTTACAAAGAAGGCAGGGAAAGATTAAGGCTGTAGTCCTAAGTACACTTCAGAGGCAATACGTCTTGTGAACTGACTTCATTTGGGACTTCTTTCTGAGCAAATTTACTTTAGTCCTCAATTACATCTCCCCTAATGGAATTCTGAATTTAGAACCGGATTCCGGTACTCAGAACTACTCCCTGTATGGCAGCTGCTGCTCTTGCTAATGCCTAGCTGCTAGCCACACGTGAGGAGTTGGTAAGGCAGAGGCCAGCCACTCTACCAGGCTCTGCATTCATTGACTTTCAACCTAGTATTCTGAGGAGGCTTGCTGAGAGCTTTTAGTGACCTGCTAAATGTCAGGGCTCTCAATATTCTAATGGGTTTGAACAGGACAATGACTGTGTGTGGCACCACCGACCGCTAGATGTGAGAACAAGAAGCTGTTCCTTTGCTAAGGCCAAGTCAAGATTCAGCTGTCAGCATGTTTATCTATTGGGAATCCGTCAAAATCCTATTGATTATAGCAGGTATGTATACGAATCAGGTAAATTGTTAAATAGGCCTTAAACTTTGTCTTTGTCTAAAACATTGAGTTTTAACCTATAAAGTCATAAACAACTTGGGTCCAAGCTGTGTAAAAGACTGGATCTCCCTCTACAAGCCTGTCCAGGCATTAAGATCATTGCAGGAAGCCCTTTTCTTAGTCCCACCTCCTTCACAGGTGTACTTGGTGGGGACACAGGAAAGGGCCTTCAGACTCTGGAATCCTCTTCCACAGGAAGCCACGTAGGCCCCATCTTTGCTTTTCGGCAATCCAGACGAAGCCCTTTCTCTCTAGGCAGGCTTTTCCTTAGTTATTGACTGTTTGAGAGGGTTTTTTTTTAATGGATTGTTGTGCTCTGTTACCTTTAAATGTGTTTTAGTACTGATTTTATTTACTGTTCTTAATATAATACCTGTTTAAAAGCTACTGTATTTAGCTTTTAAATGTTGTCTTTTTAATAATGTGAGCTGCCTTGAGTCCTTTTGAAGTGATAGGCAGGGTAAGATATTTTAAATAAATAAATAAAAATAACTGAAGGTTCTAGGTTTAAAATGAATGAAGGATGAAAGATGATCCATGACCAAGCTAAGCCCTACCTATCTTTAACAATGCATGACTTTTGTGGAAGGTTCTTCCATGCTTGTTTCAGGCTTAGGTATTAATGCTACTTAATGCATTAATGATAATATCAGCTGAATAATGGTTGATATTTCGTATTGTGTAGATAAATCGCTATTGTTCTCAAGTTGCTTCTCCTTTATGGTGATCCCATTAAGTAGTGACCTCCAAGAAGTCCCATCATCAACTATCATACAAAATGTTACAATGTTTAGGAACTGTTGCTGCCATTGTCATGAATGTATTATTGCAGTATTGTACTGCTTTTTGTTTGCTTGTATGTGGATGTTGCTGGGTTGCAACATGAACACAATGCATGGAAATGGAGCATATACTGAGGAGGGTAGGGAGTCTTGAAAATTTCTTTGTTTATTGTTTACATTTTCCATGGGGAGGGGCTATTTCCCATCAGCCACAAGCACCTTTTGGACTGAGAAACCAGCCTCTGTATAGCTTATAATGATGGGACTCTGGTGATGTTGCAGGTTAAACCACTGAGCCACTGGCTGTCATTCGAAAGGTTGGTAGTTTGTATCCGTGTGATGGAGTAAGCTCCCACACGGGAGTCTGAAAGCATGCAAATGGGAGTAGATTAATTGGTACCACCAGTGGGAAGGTAATGGCATTCCATGTCTTGTCATGCTGGTCATGTGATCATGTGTCAAGTGTCTACAGACAAATGACAGCTCTTCAGCTTACAAATGGGGATGAGCACTGGCCCCTAGAATCAGACATGACTGGACTTCATTGTCAAGATAAACCTTTACCTTTGCCTTTATAGCTTGTAATAATGACTGAATCGTGACTAGCAAAATGAACTAATCATCCCTTGGAAACTACATATCTCCTAACTGTTGGAGGCATAGACAGCTCGTGAATTTAGTAGGCAGATCCCTGCCTGAAATCATGGGGAAGGGGGAGTCCCTAATTGGTCCATTCTTCAATCCATAACATTATAGAGTATTGCTGTCCTCAGATACAGCAGCCCTGACCGAGGCAAAAATTAGGCAGGATTCCTTCCTGCAGAGCAACTTGCCTTCTGAAATACAATTCTTCTATGCCATAAAAAAGCTTTTATATGAAAACAGTAGTTGTATTAAGGATTAGGGATTGTTATGAGGGAAAGTTATTTCACCATATAACTGGCTTATTATTTAATTTACCAGAAGTCCCAAAGCATATATATCTGCTCTTTGAGCTGGCTGTTGTTTAGCCTACTGGAACATTAAATGGATTTAGAATGATAGCAACTGAACCTAATGGTTGAGTTGGGTGCAAATACTGAATTTGTAATTGATTGGTTTGAAATTACTAAAACTAGAAGCCTGAAGATACAAGGTTTATCAGATAGTGAAGCAATTTAAAAATCCAACTGCTATACAGTGCTAGTCAGTGCCTCTAACTGTGTACAGCTGATCTGCCAAACCAAATGTAATTGCTGGGCTAGGATGGAGAGTCCAGTGCAGCTAATTATAAAGGAGCATGGAAGTTGCAATCCAGTTTTTTATATATATATATATGTAGGCCATATTTTAAAAAAAACCAGACTTGCAAGGGAAGCTTTCAAATTTAGAAAAAGAGGCCTTCCTGAAGCAGTATGAGTAGAAGAAATCTTCATTTTAGTTGTGCTGTTGGTCTAAGATGGTGGTTAGAGCTAAAAGCACAAGGTCTCCCCTTTCCTCTCCAATAGAAAATAAAGTGTGTTAACTTCTAAAGAAGTGGTTTCTATCTTCAGTGAAGCTTCAGAATTCCTTATGAAGTTCCTTCATAACACCATCCATTCATTGCACAGCATTACAAACTGATATGGCATGATATTGCTCTGAAATATGTCAAGGATGTAGACAAAACCAGTTTCTTTTTGCAGGTGTCCTCCTTTATGCAAGCATCTTAGTACTGTATTTGCTTCATAATAACTACTCCTATAAGTGGCCTTTGTCATGCATTACTGCCAGAGGAAACACAAAGCCAAGCTTTTCAAAAAGGCTCAACAGCTAAGTCAGGGTTGCTGCCATCATTTGAATTAAATAATGAGGCAGTTATGAATATTGTGTATGCTTCCTTCTCTTCACTTCTCAAGGATGAGTCAGAGACGGGGACACCACACTATATCAAGAAGAAGGGGTGTGCGACAGCAGGCTGCACAGTGATTAGTTAAAAATGACTCACTGTAACCATCCTTGCTACTTGTTGTTTGCCTTCTATTATTAGAATCTGTGTAGCAAGTGAACATAGGCTACCAGCATATGTTCACTCACTTTTTAGGTCCTTGACTTCTTTTATCACTTGAAGCCATTTACCAAATCCATCCGATTCCTGGCTTCAAACAGATGCCAACAAGATCCCTAAAAGACAGACCTGTTATTAGAAAAGTGCCATCTAAAGACTAACACTGTGGATTAATTAACAAATATACTGTAGGGTCTCTGATGAGAGGATGCAAAAACTAGGCTGACTCTTCAGATCAATGCAAATGAGAGATACGAGTAATCAAGGAAAGCTGTCCGTTGCAGGTTCTCTAATGTCCCATGCTTTCTAGTTTCAGTTTCTTTGTTCATTGTAACTGTTACAAAAGGGTAGCTTTGAAACTGCTTGAGACATCTGTGAAGAGTTTCTTTATCTAGCACTTGAACTCTATAGAACATTACATTCTTGGAAGAGTGAAAAAAAAACCCCAAAAGTTGCATGAGGTTTGAAAGATATGCAACAAAAGAACTTTTTTTTTCAGAACGAAAGAAACAGCACCTGATTCATATGTGTGCATTCATACATCTTTCATCTCTAGAGAACAAAGAAAAGATGTCTCCTCCCGAAGGGACAAGACAAAAGAAGTGACACCAGCAACCTTAGGAATAACAACCTAAAGTTGATAGAAGGTCAGCACAGGTCAAAGCAGATAAAGTACAGTCTAGGTAATTCAAGGAGGTCCTGTCTCTCCCTCCCTCTTCTGCTTGCAAAAACATGTACCTTGTTGAGTGTAAACTGAGTTGCAACCAGTCACTTCCAACAAAATGATAGGAAGTAGATACATTTATCCATCTTTATTCCAGACTGAAAATCTCTGTTGAGTGTTCAATTTGGACCATGAAAAAGAATGTACACCTGTTACTAATGCATTACTCATTCTTATTGCTGGGGCACCCATTAGAAAACAGCCGCCCCAAGTAGATGTTGTCTAGAGGGGCGGGGAAAAAATTGAATGAATGAATGAATGAATGAATGAATGAATAAATAAATAAATAAATAAATAAATAAATAAATAAATAAATAAATAAATAAATAAATAAATAAATAAATAAATAAATAAATAAATGCTCACTGGCTCCTTCCAGCGGCTGCTTCTGTTTATTGCACAAAAAACTGTCAAAATGCATTCATAGGCAAAGTGTTATTAAATCCAGCATTGTTGGGGTTAAAATATTAAAAAAATTAAAAAGATGTGATGTGATTAAAATGGGTAAAGGGAAATTTAAAGCATCCGTGTCTTATCAGGAAGATGCTAAGCTAGCACCAAAGGAGAAGAAAAGTTATTGCTTCCCCCTCTACCCCAAAAGCCCAGTCATAGGTATCTACATTTCTCCTTCTATGGTAACGGGAATGTGTGTGTGTGCGTTTCCCACAGAGATTTGGTAACACACAAAGGTTGGCATAGATCTCTACATGTATCAGACTGGAGTACACCCTGAAAGGCACACAGGCCAGATCTATGTGTACTTCGATTGGGGGACTCAGTGCATCTCCCTATGGCAAAACTTTGTTGGTTTTCACAGAAGAAAGTTTTTTTCCCCTGCTAGCAGTCCAAATGGCAATGGTGACACTGTATTGGTTACCTAGCTGCCATTTTGTTTCCTCTACAACTCCCTTGTCCAGTGGCATCCTAGAGGATTATGGTGTTGATCACAGCAAGGTAGACACCACAAAAACTACAGACAAATGTTGGAATTAATTATTCAAAAAGACTTTCTATTCTTTAGGCAGATAGGATTAAAAACAAAATCTCTGAATAGTTATCAGGATAAAAAGGTTATCTGAGAATCTATTTTTCACGCAACACTTGCCATTATTCATCTTTTAGTGTATTCCCCAGAACTTCTAAACGTTGCTGTGTAGAGCAGCTGTGTAGATATATTTTGTGTGTAACACAGAATCTTCCCTGTAAGCCCTGTATCACCTCCAGGAAAAAAAGCTGAAGTTACTGTTTTGATATAGTCCAGAAAGAATTAGGAAAAGGCTGTGTGCTCTGGGAAATTGGTTGAAATAATTTATTGACCAATTACCTAGAAGTTTCATTTCCTCACAAAATAGGTTTCAGTGATTTTGCCTTATTCTCAGCCCCTGTTAGATTTTTATTTTTTTTGGGGGGGGGGTACATTTTTTGAACTTGCCATAATAATATTGCTACCTGGGCTACTCAAACTTGGGAACCACTGTATTAGGGCAAATCAGGTGCTGTTCCGTAGGTTCAGGCTACTCAGACAGCCCACTCTCATAGAGGGTGTTGCATGATAATGTAAGATGTGTGCACGAACACCTCTCAGGCAAGTAATAATAACAGATAAAAGAAACACAACTATCCTGAACTTCACTCATAAGAATTTGCCTAGAATTTCTCCTTTTTTAAAATCCTTTTCAAAGGGAATTTCTGCTTTAGCAAATATCAAGCTCTGCTCCTGGATACATACCTTAATGCAGTAGGGTGTCTGAGTGCCTCATGGAAGCTCCTGTTAGAACAGATTGACTGAAACCAATTGCATGGGTGTAGCTGCACAATGGTGATGATGTGAATGGCAGTGGCAAATTGCCACTGATCAAAAGCTCCCTTTGGTGATTTCTGGGCATGTGCAACTTCATTGCATTGTGTACCAGTTGCATGCACCCTGATATTGCCCTTAATCAGAACTGATTTTCCTTTAATCAGGAGCAATTTTCTGGTGGTGATACCATCTCTGTTGTACATGCTGTGCTACACAACAAGATTTCATTCAATAAGGAGAAACAGAACTGTTCCCAACTGATAAATGTTGTCAGACAAGAATATATTTTATCTCCCCAAGTTTATAGGCAGAACATACCATGGGGAGTGGGGACATGATAGGGCCTTTTGGAGGTCACAGATTCATAGGTAAGTTGGACGTGACTTGATAGTACATAACAACTGCAACAAATTTCAAGAGAATGGTTGAAACATCTCTTGGGAGTACTAACCCATACAGTGAACATCCGTTAAAATCCACACTATTCAATCAGTTTCAGAGAAAAAGCATAAAATATTCATTTTTGAATAGTTTGTTTACAGACAACATGGTTCTTTAAACCACAAACTCTTGCATTGTAAAGATTTGGGATTTTACAATTATATTAGTGCTCAGAAAATTGCTCAGCCATTATTTCTAATTTCTTAGATGTGTGCGTAACTTCCACTAATGAAAATTTTATTAGTAGCTAGGGATCATTTAATTTAATTTCTTTTTTTTAAAAAAAACACCTCACACATTGTCTGTACTTGAGTGTTCCGCTCAGTGAATTAATTCTGGCTCTTTTAATGCTAATGGGAGTTGTACATGTACATCAAGACAAAACCAAAACTCCTTTCTGATCACTATTTTAATTAAGCATTTCAGTTGTTTTGATGTGTACTATAATGTGCTAATTAAATTGATACCTAATATCTTAAGTGCTGAGTGAACATGGGGGAAAATAGTTATTTTTATGGGACAATAAAATTGAGAGACTGACAGATATATGGACAGGAGGTACAAAGTCCCATTAGACAGCTCATTTTCTTTCTAATCTGGTATGAGCAGGAAATGGAAGTATGCCAGTCTTCTCTTCCATTCTCACAGGAGGAGAAAACTAGGTTCAGTGGGACCCTGAATACATAGAGTGATGCATCACTTGCAAGTTTTTCCTGTCTATAACAAAACAAGCTTATGTGCTTAAATAGATAGGTGCTTTGAACAGGTAGCTTCAGATGATGGCCTCATCCATGATCAAAGGGGCCTGATCTACACCTGAAGTATGGATGCACAAAACTGTATAAAAACTGAAGTTGCCTTAGAAGTTTAAATAATTTGAATTATAAACCAGGGATTACGAGGGACAAATTTTACAGCTGAAAAGTTAGGGGGGCGTGTAGGCTGTTTCAACATGGCAAGAATTATCCACACTTCACAAGAGGTCTTACCTCATCAACAAGACAAAGTCCCCAACTCCTTTTTTGTCACATTTTTCCACAACTGTGGACAACCTATCTGTCTTCTTCTGCTTCGTAGGTAAACAGGAGCCTAGATTTATAGGGGCCTCCCCAACTGTGGGCAGAGCAGCAGTCAACAGCTGATATGAGCCGCAGAGGTGATGGTGCCCATGTGGCTCACACAGAGAGAATTCTAAGGGGTGAATGATGATTTTCAGAAAAGAATGATTGAAATTTGGAATAGGAAACACCCAAGTAGTGACATAACTGAACAACAATTAATGGACCAGAGAAGGTTTATCATCTGGAGTAAACTGTTTTCAGAACTGGAATTGCAAGAACTAGAAAAGGTGGCAAAACAAAAATCAACACAGAACATGGTGTGGAAGACAAATGGAGGCTGGAGGTAGATACAATAGTGGAATAAAATATGTCAATAGAGGAACAATTTATAGAAAAACCCAGAAATTATGAGTTGGCAGAATGGCAGACATTACTGAGGGAAAAAATAGTAACCCATAATAGCCAGATCACAGAAAGACAAATGCTCCCCAATTTGCACCAATGGCAAAGTAAACCAGTAAAAGATCTACTGAAGAATGCAAGTGTAGTAATCAGAACAATCCCAACCGACACACTAAAGGAAACAAACCAGCTCATGTATAGCACAGCTACCATAGTAACTGTGGAATTTGGTTACAAGCTGCAAAAAAACCCTCCAGAAAACATCTGGCACTCCAAAACAAAAAAATTGGCTAGAAAGAAAAATAAACAAATTAAGTGTAGACATTAGCAACTTAAAACACTTGAAAGATTCCAAACTTGAAAATGAAGATGTAAAAGCCAGACTATGAAAAATATATGACCTAGAAAAGAAAACAATTGTTGAAACTATACTGCTATGCGTTGTTGGAGACAATGTTGTTGGTTTGCTTTAACCAAAATCCATGCTGTTCATCTGGACCAGATGCACTCCAGTTTTTCACAGCCTTTATTTGCCTCTTTATCATTTCAGCTGTTATTACAATATCATCCATTTGTTTTCCTTGATTTTCTTTATAAATGTCTTTAATCCATGAGGCGTTTTTGTAACGTCCGGTTGGGCTTGCCCACATTTCTTTCCAAAATGTTAGAGCATCATCTTTACATGGACCTAATTTCTTTTGCTCCGCATTTTCTCCTAGTGATTCGTAGAACAATAATTGGTTATTTCAAAATTGCATGTTCTCTCTATAATTAGGTAAAGTTAAAGATAAAGGTTCCCCTTGACAATTTTTTGTCCAGTCGTGTTCAACTCTAGGGGGTGGTGCTCATCCCCATTTCCAAGCCATAGAGCCAGCATTTTGTCCGAAGACAATCTTCCGTGGTCACATGGCCAATGTGACTTAGACACGGAATGCTGTTACCTTCCCACCGAGGTGGTCCCTATTTATCTACTTGCATTTGCATGCTTTCGAACTGCTAGGTTGGCGGGAGCTGGGACAAGCGACGGGTGCTCACTCCGTCATGTGGATTCAATCTTACGACTGCTTCATCTTCTGACCCTGCAGCACAGGCTTCTGCGGGTTAGCCCGCAGCGCCACCATGTCTCCATAATTACTTAACTGCAAACTCCCTATACCCAAGTGAACAGAAAGGGAACTTTAAAAAGTAAAGAGGCACGAAAGATCAGCTGCTTATTGATACAATGATACTGAAGAATGCGAAAAGATGAAAAACAAACCTTAACATTGCCTGGATAGACTAAAGCAAAAGCAAAGCAAAGCGTGCTGCTTATATACCGCCCCATAGCGCTTCAAGCACTCTCTGGATGGTTTACAATTTAATTATGCAGGCTACACATTGCCCCCCCCCAGCGAGCTGAGTACTCATTTTACCAACCTCAGAAGAATAGAAGGCTGAGTCAACCTTGAGCCGGCTACCTGGGATTTGAACCCCAGGTCGTGAGCACAGTTTTAGCTGCAGTACAGCGGTTTAACCACTGCGCCATGAGGCTCCTATAGAAAAGCATTTAACTCATTGCCAAACAGCTGGGTTAACACCCGCCTAAAGTGTTTGGGATTAGTAGAAATATTCCTAAGTTCCTCAAGAAAAACATGGAAAAATGGAAAACCGTCTTAATGGCCCAGGGTGAAGAAAGTTAGCATCAAAACAGGACTGTTTCAAGGGGATTCATTGTCACCACTGCTGTTTAACATCTCACTAATTCCCATGTCAATTATGTTAAATAAAACTGGATTGGGCTACCCTATTTCACAACAAGCAGGAAAAATCAACCATCTCATACATGGATGACCTAAAACTTTATGCAAAAAAGGTCCACAGAGATAGAATCACTGCTAAACACAGATGCCAGTGAAGGCATCCAAATGAAATTTGAAATTAACAAATGTGCAGCTCTGTCTATACACTGTGCCAAGATCCAAAAACTAGATGGAATAGAGTTTAAAAAATGGCAATATTATGAAATCACTATCAAATGATGAAAATTATAAATACCTTGGAATACTAGAAGCAGATAACAGAGTGCACACAAAAGTTAAAGAACCGACAGAAAGGGAATATATCAAAAGAGTGCAGAAAATTTTAAAACCAAAATTAAATGGGCGAAATACAATCAAAGCCATAAACACATGGGCCATTCCAGTAATTAGATACCCAGATGGAATAATTGATTAAACTCAGAACAAATTGGAAGAATTGGATCAGTAAACATGGAAACTAATGAATTTGCATCATGCAATACATCCAAAATGCGATGTGGACAGATATTTACCATGAAAAATCAGAGGTCATGGATTACTGCAAACACAGCAGGTAGTAGAGGAGGAAAAAAGAAGCCTAAATCAGTACAAGCAGTGAAAAATTACTTAAGGCAGTGAAAACTGAGAATATTTTGAAAACATTGGAAACAAAGGCTCAATATAAGAAACAACAATTTGAAAAGAAATTCAACAGTTGGAAAAACAAACCACTACATGGACAACACCTGATAAATACTGATGGAAATCATGATTGTAATTCAACATGGGCATGGCTAAAACTGGTGACCTTTAAGAAAGAAACCAAAGGCTTGATTTTTGCTGCACAAGAACAAGCACTCCAAACCAACATGACAGCTAAGATCCAAGGAAGTAGTCTAACAGCAAATGTCAACTATGCCAAGAAAAAGATAAAACTGTGTTACACCTCATCAGTGAATGACCAAGGATTGCACAAATAATTACAAATTAGACATGATAGAGTGGCAAAATTAGTGCACTGGCTTTTGGTTTTTATAGTTTTAATTGACTGTGTCTGTTTAATAAACAACAACAGCAATAACACAACAACAACACAAAATAATAATAATAGTAATAATAATAGTAATAATAATAATAATAATAATAATAATAATAATAATAATAATAATAATAATAATAATAATAATAATAATAATAATAATAATAATAATAATAATAATAATAATAATGTTCTGTCATGTCAATTCTGACTTACAGGCCCTTTTTTCAGGGTTTTCTAGGTAGAGAGTACTCAGAGGTGGTTTCCCATTCCCTCCAGGGCTGGATGCACTGCACCCAAGAATACTGAAGGAACTGGCTAAAGGACTCTCAGAACGGCTATCCATTATTTTCTTGAAATCATGGGAAACAGGTGAGGTGTCAGAGAATTAGAGGAGGGCTAATGTTGTCCCTATCTTCAAAAAGGGCAAAAAAAAAAAAAAAAAAGGGAACCTCGGAACTACAGGTCAGTCAGCCTGACATCAATCCCAGGCAAAATTCTGGAACAGATCGTAAAGTGGTCATTGTGCAAGCACCTAGAAAACAATGCGGTAATAACTAGAAGCCAACATGGATTTGTCAAGAACAAATCCTGCCAAACTAATTTGATCTCATTTTTTGATCAGGTCTCCTCCCTGATAGACAGAGGGAATGCTGTAGATGTAAGTATATCTTGACTTCAGCAAAAATTTTGACAAAGTGCCCCATGATATCCTGATTAGCAAGCTAACTAGGTGTGGGCTGGATAGATCAAGGGTCAGGTGTATACACAATTGGCTACAGAATCATACTCAGAGGGTGGATGATTAATGGGCCCTTCTCTAACTGAGAGGAGGTAACAAGTGGGGTACCCCAACGCTCAGTCCTGGGCCCGGTGCTTTTCAATATTTTTATTAATGAATTCAATGAGGGAGTGCAGGGAGTGCTTGCCAGATTTGCAGATGACATCAAATTAGGCGAAATAGTTAATGCCCTAGAAGACAGAAACGAAATTCAAAATGATCTTGATAGGATGGAGCGCAGGGCCAAAAGCAACAGAATGAACAGGGTAAGTGCAAAATACTGCACCTCAGAAAAAGAAATCAATTGCACAGCTACAAAATGGGGGATACCTGGCTCAACAAAACAATGAGCAAGAAGGATCTTGGAATTGTCATAGATTACAAGCTGAATACGAGCCAACTGTGTCATGTGGCTACAAAAAAGGCAAATGCTAGTTTAGCCTGCATTAATAGAAGTATAGTTTCCAAATCCTGCAAGGTGCTAATTCCTCTCTATTCAGCACTGGTTAGGCCTCACCATGAGTATTGTGTCCAGTTCTGGACACCATAGTTCAAGAAGGATGCTGACAAATTGGAACAAGTTCAGAGGAGGGTGACAAGGATGATCAGGGGGCTGGAAACTAAACCTTATGGGGAAAGGCTGGAAGAATTGGGCATGTTTAGCCTTGAGAAAAGAATACTGAGGGGTGATATGATAACACTTTTCAAATATTTGAAAGGCTGTCATACAGAGGAGGGGCAAGATCTGTTCTCGGTCATCCTAGAGTGCAGGACATGCAACAATGTGCTCAAGTTACAGGAAGCCAGATTTTGGTTGAATATCAGGAAAATCTTCCCAACTGTTAGAGCAGTACAACAGTGGAACCAGTTACCTCGAGAGTTGGTGAGTGCTCCAACACTGGAGGCATTCAAGAAAAACTTAGATAATCACCTGGCAGATATGCTTTGATTGTATTCCTGCATTGAGCAGGGGGTTGACTTGATGGCCTCGAAGGCCTCTTCCAACTTCACTTTTCTATGATTCTTCTGGAGGTGCCTTAGGACTCTGCTGCTTGCCCAAGATTACACGGGCTAGCTCCATGGGATGCACATTGGGGAATCAAACCCACAGCCTCTGGCTCTGCAAACAGATACCTAACTCACTGAGCTATTCAGCCAGCAGATCTATACATACATAGACCATAATGTCTCTCCTCATAGTCTGAATATTGGAAACACAGAGGGATATATGACAAACTATTTCAATTAGACTAGAAAGGACAGATGTGTCAGTTTTCAGCATTTTAAACCTGCTGTGCCTGTGGCACATTTTGTCAGATCAGTCTGAAGTCTGGCACTGTTGTAGGCCTCATCAAGATGATCATGGATACCAAGTTTCAGTTTATTAGCTCAACAGGTACTGATTTTAAGCAGTTGAATTTGGGGGCTTATTATTGTAGAAACTTCTTGTGTGTGCTTTAGATGGATTCCCTCATCATTATGAGGTGACTCATTATAAGGTGAACTGTAGATTTATTTGTCCCTTTCTTTCCCTTCCTTGTTTCTCTTGTTGACAAAAAAAAAAAACCCATAATGTCCTGTTGATGGACACTTTTTCAAGGTGTTGATAAACCTATTTTACTGATGTATTAATTTCTATTTATATGCCATATTTACATCCAGTAGGGTTCTCAAAATGGCATACAATAATTAACATTATAAATAATCACAATAAGAGCACAAAGTTTCTAAACAGATTAGCAGTAAACATGAATCTAGAATACTGCAAGTCAGTTACCCAATAACTGCCCTGCATTGAAATATCTATCCATGGAAACTAATTCAGCAGTCTTAATCATCTTGATCCTTTGCCTTAAAAGCCTTTTAACACCAGGCTATCTTGTGACCTTTTTTTTTTTTAAAAGAAACTATACAGTTTGTTTCCAGTCTATTTGGGTCCAACCATGTCTCATCATACAAGCCTGCCCAGGTCTGAAGATCTGAAGATCCTTTCTTTCTGCCCAACAAGCTCAGAGACATGTTTGGGAGGGACTTCTCAGTGGCTGCATCCAGGCTGTGAAACTAACTCCCTTCCTGGGGAAGCTGGGCTAGCCCTCTTCTTACTTTCCCCACATCAAGAGGTTAACATTTTTGTCTTTTTTTTATTTTTAGTTTTTATGTGGGGTTTGCCTGATATGTTTTTCTTTTGCCATTGAGCAACTGATGTGGCAGGGATTTTTAATTGTGTGTGTTGCACTATTTTTGTTCTAAACTTTTAAAAAAACGCTTTTGAACTGTATTAATGTTTGTTTTAATGTGGCGATCTATCTGATCCTATAATTTATTGCCTCCTTGGACCTGGGAAGGAAGAAAGGTGCAATGTAAATTAATCAAATGGGGGAAGTATCTGTTTTTTGAAGTATCTGTGAGGAAGGAGCCTGAGAGGCAAACCTCCTGTTCCTAAAGGAGTGTACTGTCATTGATGGAACCCTGTTCCTTGTAGTCATGTGCCAGACCACATTGGTTGTCCTCATCGGGAAGAACCACTCGTGTCAGCTGATCTCACTGGACTAGGAATTTTTGGCAGGGAAGACGTTCCTAAGGTCAGAAATGTCTGCAACATTGACAACAGCAATGTTTGGAGCTCCACATTTTATACAGGGTGGAAATAAGTTCATTGTCTGCATCTCCCCCTCCCACACAACACACCCTCTGTTCATCTCCAAGCAGCCCAGTAAAGGGGGTGCTCCTTCTTCTGAGATTTTACAGAATCTTATGCCACATGCATGTCAGTTGCCAAGGAAACGACTGGCATGCAGGTGAAGTTCAAGGGTCATCTTATGAAAGGATTGAATGGTGTCATGCTTAGATAAAAGGCTGCCAAAGAAGTAAAGTACATCATTCAAAGATTCTGAGTACTCAATTGCTTCAGGTTTCAAAGAGTGACCCTGGAGATTTTTTTAAAAAGAGAGAAGAGAGAAATATCCTATTCTGACTGCTAAATTAAATCGTAGTAATGTTGTATGCTTCTACTATCTATATGTTGTCATTCCATATATTTATTTTATCTATCCAGTATGTCATTTCATGCTGCAGCTCCCTACCTCGATTTATAATTGTATATGCTGTGTGTTAGGAGGGGTAAGGTACACTAAGTTAGTGCCTATCTTTATTTCACTCTTTGTTTCCTGTTACTGCTAGGGATTCATGTGGTAAAAGTCTCCATGTTTATTTCATTTCAGGTTCTTTGGAAGTATGTGGGGGAAATCTATTTGATCTTCGTATTTTTGTGCACTAGTCCTTTAGTTTTACACAAAACGGAAAGCCACTTTGGGATTCTTTCTCTTTCCTGGTATGGCAAAATATGTAAAGAACCCTTTTTAAAAACTTTTAAAATTAAAACAACCTACAAACAGTACTCAAGCCCACCACAAAATTACAACAAATGTTACGGTCAGCAAAGGACAGAAGGGACCTCCTCACCACTGCAGGAGTATACTGGATACCTTGCAGTTGTGGCCAAGTATACAATGGAACCACAAAACGAAGCATCCACACCAGACTCAAAGAACATGAGAGACACTGCAGACTAAAACAACCAGAAAAATCTGCAGTAGCTGAACATGCCCTAAAACAAGCTGGACATGAAATTCTATTTCAAAATACTAAAATACTGGACAAGACCAGCAATCATTACAGTGGTACCTCGCAAGACGACGACCCCACTGAATGACGAATCTGCATTATGATGACTTTTTGTGATCACTATAGCGATTCGCAAAACAGTCATTCCAATGGGGGATTTTCGCATGACGTCGATCAGGTCCGTGCTTCGCGAACCGTTTGTTCGCAAGACGGTGATTTTTCTGGCTCCGCAAAATGGCTGCCCTGTGTTTTCCGGACCCATGCTTCGCAGGGCAGCCATTTTTACAGCTGATCGGCGCTCGCAAAATGGCTTCCCTATGGGCGATCGTTGCTGGATGACGAGGTAATTTCCACATTGGAACACATTCCAATGGGGAAACTGATTTCACATGACAACGATTTCGCTAAACAGCGATTTTCCTGGAACGGGTTATCATTGTCATGCAGGGCACCACTGTACATCAGACTGCACAGGGAAGCCATTGAAATCCACAAGCACCAGCAGAACTTCAGCAAAAAAGAGGGAAGTTTGAAACTCAACAAAACTTGGCTCCCAGCTCTGAAAAATACAGTGTGCAAAAGGTCTATGAACTCTACCCAGCCACAAAGACCGGGGATCACTACACACAAAAGACCAGCTAACGACACCCATCAATCACAGTGACAGATAATCTCTCCTCCCCATCACAACAATACACCCACAACAAAACACACTAATCACCCATCTCCTGAAAAGGACAAAAGCCTATATCACAGCCATAAATACTCAACTCCCAAGCAAACTACACCAGAGCACTGAGTGCTGTCCTCTGAAGATGCCGGCGAAACATTAGGAAGAACAACTTTCAGAACACGACCAAAGAGCCCGAAAAACCCACAACAACCATTTTAAAATTACACCAAAAGCAAGAGGCAGAGTAACAGAGAATCAAACTACTCCAACAGCAAGCATGTATTTGAGAAAGAATTTAAAAACAAAAACAGCAACATCAAAGTTATACACTTTTAATAGAATGAAACTAACCAAAGAACAATTTTAAAAAGCAGTCAAATAGGGACAATACCTCTACAAACACAAGCTGGGGAGAAGAGCAACATAAAAACACATAGACACATACTTCTAAAAAAAAAAAAAAACTAAACACGTGAGCATGAAAATAAAGATCTTTTAAAAATGAAACCCAAGAGAAGCAGAGCCCTTGAACCCAAAACTAAGATAACACTTTTTTCCTCCTACCATATTATGTCTTCTCTTGTCTCCACTTTTTTGAATTCATCAGACAGCAAGGAAAAAAAACTAAGGGAAAAGGAAAAATCCTCAAAGAAATTGGTCATAGGAGAGAGAATCCAAACAATAATCCAGAGGGGCTGTGATAGTACAAGCAAGCTGCCTGTCTGCAGCAAAAATAGTCCAAATAAATGGGAGGGAGGAAATCCACTGAAAAATGAAGAAAAAAGGCAGCAAATGTCTGAAAGCAAAGGTCAGGAGAATGAGAGAGAGAGAGAGAGAGAGAGAGAGAGAGAGAGAGGCAAACAAAAAACAAAATCAGAACACAAACACAAGACAAACTGCTCACTGGATTCTAGAAACTTCTACCATTTCAACATTCCTCAAAGGTTTTCATTGGTTACTGACAGCCTTCATTGGTCACAGCGGCATGTCTTTGATCTTGTGATGCTTTGGATGAAAATTTTATCAGGCAATCTGCCATACCAAAAAAAGAAATAAAGGTTAAAGAATGAAACAAAGTTTACAAGAAATAGGAAAACATGAAAGTATACAAAATAGTTGTTTTCTCTTTTTTTATTACTACAAATCATTTGCGTTTTAGAAAGTTTCTTTTGGGAAAGAGCATGGGGGGAAAAAAGCTTCTTTGATGTTTTTCCCCTTTTGGTAAAACACAGAAGTCCAGTCTTTAGTTACTTCCCCAATTTTTTTATCTATGCTTTTAAAATGCCCGGAGCAGAAAATATGTTGTTTTGGTGAAAGCAGAAACATTTTGCAACTTTTAGGCTTTGTGACCATGTGTCAAACATATAAGGAAGCAATACCCTCTAGTGTTCCTTGTTCTAAAGAAGCCCCCCCACACACACACACCACTTTGTTTTTGTTGTCACCACTGGAGCAACAAATTCCACAGGAATGCACTGTTGGTGATGTTGGACGCAACTCCTAGGTGGTTCCAGGGGACAATACAGCCTCCACCACCCACTCAAAATTGCCCACAACTACTCTACAACTTTGCCAGCAGAGCATGAAGTTGATAGCTTTGACCTGCTGTTTATATAGTGGTACTCCATGAAAAGTACCCTCCCTCATCCACACTACAGTGACTAGAAACCCCTGGCAAAATTTACCTTAAAACAGAAGATAGACTTCTCAGTCATGGAATGCCACTGTCCCTTCTCTGCATATTTTCAGAGAAATGAAACCTAAAAGGCCTTTTGTGCCCATCTTCCCACACACCATAACCCCATATGAAGTTTTGGGCAGGATTAAGCTTCATTTCTGGTAACTTTATAAGGAAGCCTGCATTGGCTCAGCAAACATTTGCACTAGTCCAAAGCTCAGACTTCAGGCTTCATCAAATTAGGTGTAAATCCCCACAATCAATAAGAGGGTGAATCCACACAAGATTAAACACACGTCACCTACCTGCTTCTTACAGAATCCAGTATGTCTCGATAAATCCTAGCCAGGATTTCTTCTGAATGACCTATCCTAAGCTTTAGAGCAGTGTTCCCCGACCCTGGGTCCTCAGATGTTGTTTGACTACAAGTCCTAAAAATCCTGCACAACATAGCTAGTGCCTAAGACTTATGTGAGATTTAATCCAAGAACATCTGCAGCCCCAAGGTTGGGTATAGAGATGAATAAGTAGTAGAAAACCAGTGATTCATGATGATTCATGGCTTGCAGCTGCCAATGAACCACAAACAATGAACCATCACAAACCCCCTGAAAAACGAACCAATTCATGGCTTGTTTTTCAGGTTCATGTTGGGGAACCACCTACCTGCCTGTCTGCCCCCTTTCCCACTGCCCCCATCACCTCCCTATCTCATCCTTCTGCCACTTCCACCTCCACAACAGCCATCTTCAGAGAGAGTAGACTGGCTTCCCTTCTAGGAGCCGGGCCCGCTGGCTCTGTGCATTCATCTGCCTATCAGCTGGGTGGTGGCCACATGCACAGAGGCAGCTGGCCCATCTCCTGGAAGGGAAGCTGTCTCTGAAAACAATGGAGGCAGCAGAGGAGTAGGAGTAGGTAGCACGACCAGGTAGGGAGGCAAGAGGGGCAGTGGAAAGGGGGTAGGCAGGCTTCCATTTTCCTGAAGTGAAAGAGAGCAGGGAGAGTGAAAAGGTTGGTGTTTTGTTTTTCTTTGGCATAACAGGATCCACAAACTGGGTCACGAAACAAACTGCAGCCTGATTCATTTTTTTCCTGTTTCAGTTTGTGCCCATTTCTAGTTGGGAACCACTGCTTTAGAGGAATTATGCTTTTTGATTTGTGCATAGTTGTTCTTTATTATTCACCCTGTCCTTATCTCAAGCGTAGGCTTGTGGGATGCCCATAGTAGAAATGCTTCTCTTCACTGGGGAGGCAGGCTAAGAGACATAGTATCAACTTACAAAACACTAGCCATGTTTGTTTGCTGGAGCAAAAGCAACTCGTTGACTATGATGCAACTTTTCATTGGCTAGAGTTAATGTCATCAACGGTAGCCCACATTTTGATTTTTTTTAAAGTTTGCTTTGTGTCTTTGTTTTAAAGCATTATTAAGGTTTTGTGTGTTTTCTTCTATTTTCATCCTACTCTTGAAAACTTTGTTAAGACCCCTTGGGGGAGAAAGATGAGGAATATTGAAAATTAAATCCACATTTTAAGTGACAGATTTACTATCTTAAAAAATAATAGTTTGAATTTTCCCTTTGGTTATTGCAGGTAAGGGCAGCCTGCCTGGTATAGCTTTGTTTTATAACAACTCTCTTGAAATATTTTAGAGCTTAACAGATGCTTTGCAGTAGTTTTCAATTCTGCTTAAACATTTTGATTAAGTAGTTTAGAACTTGTCCATTAGGTTGGCAACCACAGGTATGAATAGATGTTCTAGCATTATGTCAAAAGTGATGAAATTTAAAGCCTGACCAAGCAGTGGCACTAGCCAGATGCTGAAGCCTTCAAACTGGCTTGCCAGATTTAATAAATACTTTTAAAATTCCCTTTAAACCTCACAAGAAAGAGATGCAACAGAGCAGAAATGCAGAGTCATTCTGAATGTAGAATTAGTTCAGTTTTATATATGTAAAAAACTGAACTAATTCTACATTCAGAATTACTCCGCATATTAGGAATATATATATTCCTAATATAATTTTGATTGGTGAGAATGAAAAATCACATAGAACACTCTGATCTCTACAGAACAGTGATATTTGGGCCTAAAAAGTACCAGCAAAACAGCAGATTTTGGCAATTTATTTCATATTAGCATTTCTTTCAGCATGACCTTTCATGTACAGTATTATAATCCATTTCCACAGGTACATGAAGGACTGCATTAGAACTTTAGGTGCACATTTATAGTGTGAATAGTAGAGATTGAGAAATGGGAACAGGATGAAATGAGATGTGGAATGCAACAATTATATTTCTGACACCAGCTGTAAACAGGTAGAACAACCACCCTGTTGACAAATAATGTGGTTTACATTCTTTATTGTTATCCAGTGTTTGGCAGTTAATTGCATCTGAAGCAGTAAAACAATGATAAAGTATTGATTTGTTTTATTGTGCTGAAACTAAAATGTTCTTCAAAAGTTCATCTTCTGGACTGATTAACATCTTCTCTCACACAGCCTGTTAATAACAACCTTTGGCTATGGATTACATTTGCAATGCCCTTTCTGTGGGGCTTCCTTTAAAGACCATCCAGAAATTACAATTGGTGCAGAGTGTGGTGATGAAAGGGGAACCAAGGCAGTGATAATAATACTGTTCCACAAGTTGGTGGCCCATTCTTTTCTGGGTTGAGTTCAACCTGCTATGATTAATAATAGAACTGCAGAGCTGAGTCATCAAGTCCAGCCCCTGTCAAGGAGGCACAGTGGGGAATCAAACTCCCAACCTCTGGCTTGACCCAAACCACTAAGCTATCCAGATTGAGCTACATAGATCTTCCATCCTAAATATCTGAAGGAAACCCTCTCCATTGTTTTAGCTTGCATGTAAGCTTATAAACAGATCAGGAGTCAGGACACAAGCCCGACTCATCCCACCAGGAAGTAGATAAGGCAGTGACACTAGATCACACCTTCCCAGTGATGGTGCCCTGATTCTAAAATGCCCTTCCTTGACAACAAGTATGCCTGATACCCATTTCATTGTTTTTCCTTGCTTACACATTCTTGGCCACCACTGTCCTATCACATCTTTTCTCCTTACTGCTAATGCCCTCCAGTCCACTCCACACCCTTCGGACTATCACATAATCAGAGATTCTGAAGAGGAAGAACTGAAAAAACAAATCTAAATGAATGAGAATATTATGAAGCATGACTAATCATACTGTCTATTTCTTGAAGAACAAATGATGGCATAATTCATCTCTCACACATAAAAAGAGCAGCTTTGGAATTAACCTTTTAATAAATGAGGGGAATCAATGCATTTGGCAGTCATATAGCTGCTGAATTCTCAGTTACTTGATATGGGTGAGCATTTGTAAAGTGAACGCATCTGCAGTTGTTATCTTCACAAAGCAATGCATATTACTCACTATAGATACATTTTGATGTAATGGCTTAACTGTGTTCAGTCATCCATTCCTATAAACTGCCTCATGTTAGCATCTAGAGGACAAAATGTATATCAAATACCCAGTTGAAAGAAGTTAAGCAAGTTAAATTGAAAGTATTATGAGTGCTTTGATGTCACATTAAAGTGCAGCATGAAGATTTTCCAGATTAGCCAACACAAAAATGTGGATTTCCTTATTTGATTTTTATTATCATTATTTAAGGAATGAGCTTAAATGTATTTAACACTGTTGAATTCAAAGGTATCGCTTATTTGAAAACAATCATCTGAACATGTCTAAGCTGCATTTGTAGCCAGTGTCTTAAATCCAGTAGTATGTCATAACTCAAATAGGCCATGGTATCAGTGGGAATTTGGTTAGTCCACATCTGTGTAAATTCCATTGATTCAATGGCCTACTACTACATTTCAGCCACTGTGCAGTAAGACTAACAGTCATGCAAATTGCTAACCCCCAAGGATACAGTGCCAACTCCTGGTTACCTTTTTCATCTCCACTTAACATATGCTAAGTGTGCAAAAGATCTTGGGTTTCTTCTCCAAGTAAGGCTAAGAAAGACTCTTCATATTATGCCTTATTTCAGGTTGTATATTGTTCTTCAGGTTTGATTTGAACACTGCTATTATATCTTATTGATGTTTTATTTGCTCCTGGGCTTATGGGTTTTATGTGAAGTTTTATCATTTTCTAGTTCTTCCCTCTGGCTTTCTAATAGGTGAAGGATGAGATTTGTAAATTTAACAAATTAATAAATAGTAAAATGCGAAGAGAAGAAATTTCTTTTTTATCTTTCTTGATGTTGTATCCCTTCTGACATGGGGAAGGAAAGGAAAAGAAGGAAGTGTTAGAGGCTTCGCCCAAAAAGTAGTTGATTATGATTTGAGTGATGGAAGGGCATTGGAGGGCTGAGAGTGATATTGGAAGGCCCAGAAGTAGACAGCATGGCTAATACCCAATTGCTGGCCCTACCTAGAAGAGACACATTAACTCTGTGCAATTTACCTAAGTGTTGATTTAGCATTTAGCTATTGACTCGATAGTCCACTCTTTAGGTGAGAGTAGGAATAGGATACAGGCCAATGTAGCTTCTCAAACAGTCAAACTGCAGTGAACAAGAAAATACTGAACTCCTCTTCCTTCTAAAGACTGCAGAACATCATTGCTAAAGCTATGTAATAGCCATAAGCCATAAATGTGTAGTGCTCCCAAGTGAATCTGAGGAAAGCATCTCTGGGGAAGAGTGTATATTCTACTTCTGTGAATGAGCAGCTTTTGGGAGTGCTTTTCACTCGCACTGGCCAGCATGCCTGGAGAGATTTGATGTGCCACTTGTTACAGAATGACCCTCTTTATGAGCAGAGGGATTAGTGGACTGTAACATGAGTTAATAAATCCTCTTTTACATCTACTCTTTTTGCATATATTTAGAAAGCACAGATCACAATACACTAGAGGCAGATTGTATGGCAATAGTCAGTGCAAATGTTGGAGTAAACCTAATCCTCACGGCTTTGGTGTGTGCGTGTGCGTGTGCGTGTACGTGTGCGTGTGCGTGTGCGTGTGCGTGTGTGTGTGTGTGTGTGTGTGTGTGTGTGTGTGTGTGTGTGATTGTTACATTTCTAAAGGCAGTTTTGGCCCACCACCATAGAATGAACCAGTCCACAAACTGTGCAGATTCAAACAACCATGCATGATGCATGTAATTCTGCCTGTTCAGGGTAGCTAGAAAGTATTGAAGTTGAGGATATCTTAAAATCTGGATTTTGGTTAACAAGTCTGACTCAAAATGCAAACCTCAACTGTTATAAATCAATTAATAGTTCTTGGGTTCCAAGCAAGATCTCTTTTTCAGGTAACAGCTCTCCAATATGAAACTCATTTTATTTATTTATTTATTTATTTATTTATTTATTTATTTATTTATTCATTCATTCATTCATTCATTCATTCATTCATTCATTCATTCATTCATTCATTCATTTATTTATTTATTTATTTGATTTATATCCCGCCCATCTGGTATATCATACCACTCTGGGTGGCTAAGAACAAGGATAAACAACTAAAATAAAAATCCATACACATAATAGATGATAAATAGAAAAAAGGAGGAAAATTAAGTCAAATTAAATACTGGCAGGAGGGAAGGCCTGGGTGTAGAGCCATGTTTTTAATTGTATTTTAAATGTACCCAGCATAGGGGCCACGCGAATCACAGGAGGGAGATTGTTCCAAAGGCGAGGAGCCACCGCTGAGAAGGCCCGGTTTCATGTCTTTTCCCACCGGGCCTCCCTCGGCGTCAGGCTCCTCAGCCTCACCTCCTGGCTCACGTGGGTGATCCGGGTAGATCTTGGTGAGAGCAGGCGTTCCGCCAAGTATCAAGGTCCCAAACCATTTAGGGCCTTATAAGTGAGCATTGGAACTTTGAAGTCGATGCGGAAACGAATGGGCAGCCAGTGCAGTCTGGCCAGGATAGGAGAAATGTGATGGAATTTTCTCCCTCCAGTAAGGAGCCTGGCCACTGCATTCTGCACCATCTGAAGTTTCCGCGTCAACTTCAAAGGCAGCCCCACGTAGAGCGCGTTGCAGTGGTCTAATCTTGAGATTACGAGTGTGTGCACTAAGGTAGTAAGCGCCCCCGTGTCGAGATAGGGCCGCAGTCGGGCGATCCGCCAAAGATGAAAAAAGGTGGAACGGACAACCGACGCCACCTGCGTTTCCGTGGTGAGCGTCGGGTCCAAATGTACGCCCATACTGCGGACCCCACTCGCCAGAGCCAGGGCCGCCCCCCCAAATGAGAGAGAGCTACCCAAGCCCCCTGCCACGGGGGCCCCCACCCTCAGAACTTCCGTCTTGTCTGGGTTCAGCCTCAGCCCATTCTCCTGCATCCATTCCAGTACGGTTCCCAATTCTGCAACGCCAGATAATTCCCAACAGCATGTTTGGTGATAGTGGGCCAACCCTCAAGAAGGTTGGCCAGGTAGATTTGAGCACCACCTGACATTCAGGCAAAGCCTGGGCATCCCTGGTTTGGAATGTGGATTCTAGAACATAGTTGCAGTCAATCTAAGAATCAACATTTTTGGCACAGAGTAAAGAACTTGGAACAAGAATGAAAAGAAAACCTTGCACATCAAAGACTATCTCATGGCCTATGATTAAAAGAAGCTTTCCAGTTAACAGAAGAATGTGATTCTCTGTGGTTATCATATATAGAACTGATTCCCTTTACCCATGTCAACTCATACACCGTTGAAACCTTTGACAGACTACTCTCCAGTGCAAAAGTTTCATCTTAGACATCATGTTTCACATTCAGTTCTCTGCACTAGAATTGGTTATAGAAAGCTTTGATGATGAATAGGTTTGTTCTGGAATGAAATATATTGTAGAGTCTCTACAATATTGTAGTGCTTTAGTGCTTCATCATAAGGGATGAGTGAGGAAGAGTGTGCTTTAAATGCTTTTTCGAACACAACAGCAGCACTATTCAGGCAGACAGCTGAACTAGGAATCCAGAGCCTGTCTGCAAGTGGAAATAATGAAGTTTAAAGAATATGAAGAATAAAGAATATTCCAGTATTCAATAGGCAGTGGTAAGGAATTGTGGCAGATACATTTTAGAACATCTGGAAGGACAAAGCCTCCCCATCTCGAGGGAATAGGTAAAAGCTGGAATGGAATGGAGACTTCTTAGAAAAATCTGATGCCAAAAACAGTGGGATGTTGTGGGCAAATATCCAAACAATATTGTAGACATCAAACCCAATGAATATTACTTTTTCATTAACCCATTATTGCCCCAAAACCTGCCATAATGGAACAAAATGGCCCAGAATGGCAATTTTTGTGTAGGATAGCCAACCAAATTCATAATACACATGTGGCTAGATGAGACAGATGCAGCAAGCCGCAAATCATATGCAGAAACAACATTCTGTTTGGGGCAGAAAATCAATACTGAAAAAAACAGCTCGGTAGGCCAGAACAATCAAATTCACCAGACTCATCCAGCTAGAGGGGACTGATGAAGCCAACCCCCCAAAACAACAACAGCAACTACTGCTTCTACTTCTACTTCTACTTCTACTACTACTACTACTACTACTACTACTACTACTACTACTACTACTACTACTACTACCACCACCACCACTACCACCAGAAAAACATTTCAGGACCCATTCCAGGCAGAACATTCATACTGTGAAAAAGAGCCCAGAACGGCAACATCCAAATGGAAAACTCCAATGAAATGCACTTGTCCCATCAGACTAGAGGGGACAAATGCAGCCAGCAACAAAGTTTCAGGTACCACATCCCAGTACCCATTCTGGGCAGAAAACTGATATTGCACAAAACAGAATTTAGCTATGTGGCATTCGCCTCTCGTGCCCCTTGCCTGACTCCCCAAACACAGAGCACACGAAGGCAAACCAGTACTCCTTTTTACCCGCTGCCACCAGTTGATCACTAAATCAACATTAATTATGGAAGGATGAAGATGTAGGTCCAAACGTCATTGCCTTTTAAATAAAACTTGTTTATTGATTACAGATGTTTGATTATTAATCATAGCTAACTTCTACAAGTTTATTGATCATCAGTCTCAACCTTCTATTTCTAGTTCTTATTCACTCTTCACTCTAATCACACCTCAGATCTCCCAAATACCACACTCTATCTCTCCACTCTGACTCTCTCTCTCTCTCTCACTCACTAACTGTCTCTGACTCCGCCTCTTTATTGCACATCTCTCGCCTCCGCCTCTTAGCAACATTAGCCTGCAACATGAATATGCATGATTACTTAACATAATAAGGGTGAACGCTACAAGCTATATTCACTTTTTCCATCAGATAATGGAGGAATGTTGCAAAAAGCCATAAAATTTCCTCATGAACCACATTTCAGTATCCATTCCCAGCAGGAAACTAATATTGTGCAAGATAGTCTGGAACAGCAACTTTCAGCATGACAAGATTAATGCCTCTCATTGGACTAGAAGGGAATGATATACCAAGCCACAAAGCAACCCCAGAAACCACATTCCCAGGCCCATTCAGAATTGGTGATACCAACTAATTTATCAGTCATTTATGACCAGATGGAAGCAATATATCAAAACCCCAGTCTTTCCACAGGAACCACAATTCACACATAGAAGCACAGATTGTAGATGTATGTTTTCCAGTGGTAAAACTGTCAAATATTAGTGATCTTGCTTTAAAAAGGGGAGCAAATTCAATTAAATTAGTTCAACAGTTATAATAAGCAAACATAAGACAGATTTCTAACTCCTGTCCTCCGAAGATGCCAGCCACAAAGACTGGTGAAACATTAGGAAGAAAAGCCAAGAACATGGCCAAAGAGCCAAAAAAATCCAGTACAACCATAATAAGAACTGTCTACTAGCTCACATGACTTTACCATGTCACATTTCAAAAATTCCCACCATTTGGTAGACATCTCAGTGGACCAGGCCTATCATGTATTGTGTATCTCAGGCAGAAGTCTGCTGAGATACATGGAGCTTTTTCCAACCAGTCGTAACTTTACCAGAGCTTCTAAAAGATTTTTGACCAGTAGTTTATTTCAGTCAACCCCATTTTCTTTTTCTCCCAGTGGGCATTATGGGACCAGTCTTAGATTTTCTTTTCTGCCACTTAGGTTCACAAAACAGCAGATAAAACCCATAGCAATGCAGAAAATGAGGAATGCAAAACACTTTGCTCCATCATCCTTCTTCTGAACACTTCAAACAAGGGGCTAAAGCACATTTTGCAAAACACAGAGACAGATTTCTAAATAGTTCATGGCAAAACAAGATATATCTAGTTGTGACTGTGCACATTAAAATACTAGGAAGTTTTAACAAAGTACTAATTAAAGTGCTGTTGCAGTCTACTATACTGTACTTTGTGGCCAGATTTCTGTTTGTATCATGTCTTTCAAACATTCTCACACCCATTCTTTTGTTTGTCCTTCCAAATCATCAATTCTCTGTGACTATTTTCCGTCTACTTCAAGAACACCCCAACCCACCTCCTAAAATAAATTATCTCCTTCCTGTTACTGCCTTTACAATTCTAGATGCATCCAGCATCATATGCTTGCTTCATGTTCTATCTTTTGGGGTTAACACCCAAAGATCCACAGAGAAAGTGTTTATAAGCTGTTGTCACGCCTTATGTTTAGACTAGGCCAGATTCTGACAAAACACGAATACCAATCTGAATCAGCAAGACATGGGCTGATTTTTATGTCTAGATCAAAGGAGAAAAGCCAGATTCATTTCCTGAGGGAAGCAAAGCACCTTTACAATTCAAGATGTGACCAGAATACAAACCAGGTGAGGTACAAATCACTTCAACAAAATCTTCTTCTTTTTTTTAAGTTAATGTAAGGGAGCCTAATGTGCAAACTTCTAAAATGAACTGTCTGAATTTTGGCAAAATTTACCACCATCTTTAGGTTGTATCATTTTCTAGCATTTCAAGTACCTCTGTGCAAAACAAATTTTAAAGAAAGCTATAACCGTTTTGGTTATCTGGTGGAAGTCAGGGAATTCACAAACTGTTTTGGATTCAGAACATAAATGGAATTGGATGGGATGCAGAGATGCAGATTCCTTCAGAT
Organism: Pogona vitticeps; assembly: GCF_051106095.1. Lineage (NCBI taxonomy): Eukaryota > Metazoa > Chordata > Lepidosauria > Squamata > Agamidae > Pogona > Pogona vitticeps. The sequence goes on from NC_135786.1 coordinate 100,002,827, forward strand.
TGAATTGGAATACATTTGTCTACAAATTGAATAGGTTGATTTATGCCCATCCCTAGGGTAGACTTGTCCATATCTTTGTTTTTCATTCACTGGTGAGGGAAGATTTTTTCCCCTGTGCCATTGTTTTAACATGCCATCATCACTTCCTGAAGCCTGCAATTTTAAAAAAAATCATATTGCTCTTTTATGATCGTTTTTTTTTAAAAAATATGACTTTACTATTCTTTTATTCATTTTCTTTCTTGAATATTTGCACCCTGCTCTTCTGCGCAGAAGAAGAACCGGTCTCCCCAACAAAGCAATTAACAGCCAAACCCAATCTACAACAAGAAAATAAAACAAAATATGATTTTTTTTAAAAAAAAAATAGCAACATCAGGAACTTCTAAATCAGAACACCAGCATCATCTAATGAGGGGATTTTTTTTTTTTAAAAAAAAAAAATTCTCTGAGCCATCAATGCATTGGAACAAAACAGTCCTAACATCAACAAAGAGGGAGCCAACAAGCCTCCTAAGAAAGGAAACTTTACCGTTTGTGATAGTGCTCTGCTCCCAGACATGTGCCTGTTATTTTTTTTAAAAAAATATCTGCTTTATGGCAGCCAATTATTCTTATGATTTGGTATTCTTGAGGATTTGGTTCTACATTAGAGACAATATTGGTTGAAATTCTGTTGCATAGTATAGTAAGTCACAACTAGAGAAAACCCATTTGAATCAATGGCAGTTACAGATGGGATGACTGAACAAATCTCAGTGATTTCACGGACCTATTCTAGTGCAATTTACTGCTCTTAAGCAACAGGATTTCCACCACTGTTTCTATTTTTTTTTTTCCTTTTGGCATATTTCAGTAACATAGGACACTAAGACCTGTGTCATGTTCAAAGTGGACAGAGAATAACATTCTGCCTCTAAAGTTCACACATAATCTCTGGCTCGTGGTAGTACAAGCAGAAAAATGCAGATTCGGGGCAATACGGCTTCCACAGATATACTAGGACAGAGGATATTTTTTCCACAAGCTGCAGAAAAGTTCAGCTGCTTGTGGAACAGACCAGGGCATGGGCAGAAGAAGAAAGGAGAATTCTGTCTTATTTTTTAGATAACAGTGTCTAATAAATTGAATGTGACAATTTCAGACAGACAGCTCAATGTTGACGCAGCCTTCTCCTTCTCAGGTCATTAAAATGAGTACCCAGCTCACAGAGGGCAATCTGTTCCTTCTTTAAATATGTTGTAAACCACTCAGAGAGTCCTCTCTAGCACCATGGGGTGGATGATGATGATGATGATGATGATGATGATGATGATGATGATGATGATGATGATGATAATAATAATAATAATAATAATAATAATAATAATAATAATAATAATAATAATAATAGAAGGTGACAGAAAATGAGGAAGTCAAGATCCCATGGGATTTCCAGATCCAAACGGATAGACACCTTGAACGTAACACACCAGATATGGCAGTATTAGAACAAAGAAATGTCTGGCATTCTAGGGGATGCCAGAGTTGAAAGTAAAGAATTGGAAAAAACTAACAAAATACAGAGACCTAGCAATCTAAACATCTTGCTTGTGAGTGAAACACACTTCAGGGGTCCCCATAGTCAATGGGGCTTTGGGAACAATATCAAGAAATTTCGTACAGTATTATAAGCAGTTGCAGATCTCAGAAATAACACCTTCACAGCTACAAAAACTGGCAATATTAGGAACAGCATACATACTGCACCGATATTTAACAGATACTCAGGTTTTTGGTTGAAACTTTTCTGTTATATGATACCATTCAATGTTTCTATAATTCTGATTGACTGTGTTTGGTATTTTGGAATCATCATAATTATCATCATCATCTGAGTTAGTTGAGAGGATCATGGATAAGGCTTATAGTGCTGGCATATTAATGGGTCTTAGAGGCTTTGCACAACAACATGGCAAAGGAAGCCACACATGGACCCCTTTAATGTTGCAAGTAGAGATGGGGACTAGTATAAAAATGGATCGGTTTTTTCAACAAATATAGCCAATTTGTTAGATATTCACTGACCCGTATTCATCAAATTTTAAATCTTTAAGAATATGGCTTGACAAATGTTTCCCCATTTTATTTGTCCTTCATAATTAAAAAATAACATTCTGCCTACCGGCCACTGATCAGCTGATTGGCGGGCCGATAGGCAGCCACCCCAGCCCATAGCCCATCCTCCTTTCTTCTGCCTACCTACCTCCCGTAATGTCACTACTGCTACTGAGGTCTCCATCAGGCCTCCTCAGCCATGGTGTGTATAAAGGGAAACTGGCTACCCTTTGCAAATATGGTGGCTGCAGCTTCATTTAGGATAGGGAAGCTGCAGCTGCCATCTTCACAAAGGGCAGCCTGGATTCCCTTAATAACCCCCCCCCCAACATGAATTGATGAATAACTTCATTATTCATCGATTCATGAGGTCAACTTCATGCTTTTGACAACTCACGAAGTGGGACGACTCGCCAAAATGGTGAGTCATCCCCATCTTTATTTGCAAGCTGATATCTTCATGTAGGAAACATGTCAGCAGGAATCTTGCAGATGTAGTGTTTTATTTGTGACATTTTAGCTCAATGGTGCTGTATTTTCTTGTTACACAATTCCCTTTTATGACTTCACTGCATTGTTTTCAGCCTTGTTGTTGGAAGCCACACTGGGAGTACATGCACGTTGAAAGAGCAGAATATAAATTTAAGGACCATACAGTGCAAAGATACTATGTTTTAAAATAATTTATTCATCATGAAAGATCATCTGATGTAAGGTTACCTTGAATCTGTGCATCCTTTAGGACCAGATGGCATAGCCTTCCTCCATTTTCTACTGCCTTCAGAAGCACAGTTGGTAGTAAGAGGCAATAAGGTTTTCTCACTGGCAATACCTCACTCTTGCTGGTGGAGTTCCCTGCCTCAAGAGGTCAGCTTAGTATTTTACATTTGTCGTGACAATTAAGGACCCTTTTCTTAAAAATGAAACATTTGATTTTATTTACTGGCTGCTTGTGTATTTTAATCTGTCTTTTGCTTGCTGCAAGAGGATATCAATGGCACATTCTTGCTTTTATTCTTTAAAAATTTTAAGCTTCTTTGACTAACTCCTTTTTGGAGATGAGAACAGAAGACATAAAGTTCTTAAATAAGCAATAAGAATAGTCTGTAAGGTAGTTTCATCAGCCCTTCAGGTAGGATTCCCTGGTGAGAAACAGTCAGGTGATTTTAAAAGAGAAAGAAATTGCATTAGCACTAGAATTACAAACAGTCAGTGCGGGCTTGTGCTGAAGCAATCACAGCAGTTAGAGTAACACTTCACCTGGCCTAGCATTTCCTCCCACACTTTAATTCTTAGTTTATTTAGCAACATAATGCACATATAATTGCAAACTGTCACCTTGCCAGTGGTAATAAAATTCTAAGGTTATCCATTCATATCGACTCTCAAAGGTATATATTAATGGAAATCTGATCTCTTCGCTAAAAGCAGTGTAGGTTGTAATGTTATATTACTTCTCAATACAAACACAAAAGGCTTGTTTGTAGGTAGGACTATGTAGCCACATGAAAAACTTATGACTGTGTTGTGCAGTGTACAGGTCAGTGCTGTTCACAGGAAAAATCTTCCGGTTGTACAGGAAGAGTGATAAATTTATCTGTAAGACTTCCTTATATAGACTGTGTAGGTGGAAGAACAATTAAAATCCAGTCTACTAAGGTTCCCAGCTCACCTTTGTGCACTGTTGGGAGTGGTGGAGTGGAATCTTTACTGTTATTTCCAGTCAGCACCTGGAAGTAAGAAAGGGGTTGACTTGTCTCCAGTTAGTGATAATACAAGAGGTTCCCTCATACATGGTTCTCCTTCCCAGATAGCAGAGGGAGCTTCATTGTCATCTTCCCCATAGGGAGAAAAGGAAGAAAGAGGAACAAAACAAGCCAATCTCATCTAATGTTTCCAGCACTGGCTCACCAAAATCTGGTCTCCAGTGGCACTTCCAGATGATGATTGAGAATGTTTATTCCAGAAGGTCCAGTTTACAAGTTCCCATCTGCCCAAATTCAGAGACATTGAAAGCCACTCTCCTTTTATATAAGAACAGGAAGTATTCAAGGATGGGTCAGTTCATGTACCTCCCATGGCAAAAGGAGCAAGAAGAGATTACTTCCATCTTTACTTTCGATGAGAACATATGAATGTGTGAACATTGCTCCAGTAAATTTAAGCTCTCTGGGCCAACTTTTACCAGTGGAAATTATCAGAAGATTTTAATACATACACAATATACACAAACACACACACATGGGAGAGAGGGAGATAAATGATCCCAAAGTTTTAACAGTTCTCCCTCCCTCCTCAAATGAGATACAAGGACACAGTACTCTGCAATTAGATATCAAAATGATTCTGTGCCATTGGGTTATTCTCAAGCCACACAGAGTTCTTAAGACATTACTGTCACTAAATGTGTCACGGTAAATCCCTGAAAACATATCCCCTCTGCCAGCCACAGCCCACATGGCAGCATTTCCAGTTGGTAACCAAAGTGTTTCATGTAGAGATTAACCCAGTGATCCTGCACTTGAAAGGGAATGCTGCCAAATGTAATTCATATTCTTGCCTCAATATTCTTCTGGGGAAAGTGAAGGAATCCATATTAAACAGCAAAGAAGAGAACCTGAATAGAGAGTGAAAATGATGAGAGCAGGCCCTCAATTAAGTTCACCATACGCAGTGCTGAAGTTAAGAAATGTTAGAAGATATGGCAAATGAACTAGCACCCTTTCTCAGCTTTTGCAGTATTGTCTTGGGAGAAAAGGTAGCAAGGTGCATTGCCTGTTTTCTCATTTGCTGTTTAGGAAAATATTTGCTTATCCCCATGACCACGAAGTTAGTAAGCAGTGTTCTTCTTCACATGTATTCTTATACTATGTACCTACCTACCTCCATGCCTTGAACTTGGAGTTTAGTTGGGATAACAACAGAGTTTAATGCTCCTTACTTAGGTTTCTCCATCAAAATGAACTAAATAAATAAATCACCAGATGTTTCTGTTAATTAAACAAACAGTAATGCATTACTGTGAAATATAAATACTAAGTTAACACAATCAAAATATTAATACCGTAATTAAGTTTTGCAAGTCTTAACCAATTAAGATTTCCATATTATCATTAAACTTGTACACTGTCTTTGGACAAATGTGCAAAACCAAACCAAATCAGGGGTATTTGTGCCATTATGTGGTGATTATATGGTGGAACAAAGAGTTAGTGGTTGCCCAAATGGAGAGAAGGAACACCTCCATGGATTTTGTGTGTTCCATCTGGCATTCTTGGAATGAAATGAATTTCTGACAGGAACATCAAACAGACAGGACAGAAGAAATGCAAATCAAATAGACTGAGCTGCTGGTGCCAAATGAGAAAAGTAACGGCTGAAGTCCCCTCAAAAGTTTAATATCTTCCCAGCACACTTTAATTGCTGAGAGAGTAGGGAAGGCTTGTATGGAGATCATGGCACCCTCTCCATCAGCTGTTTCATGCAGGAATATGGCAAAACGAGAGACTTGCATTGCTTTTGCAGCCAAGGAAACATGTTCTTGCACTACTCTTTCTTTTTTAAATCTGGGTTGCTTAATTTACTAAACAGTTTACTACTAGGATTGAGGGCATGTGTGGATGGATGCCTGTATTCTTTTTGTATGAGGTTTAATTGGTTAGGTCAGAATGACCCATTCTTACTGCCTACTCACCTTCGCTAGAATGCTGTGTAAAATCTTCTTCTCTACAATCTCTATGATAGCACTATTTAGACCCAACTTCAAATTCTAGCTATTTGCATACTCCCCATTCATGGGAACAGATTTTTTTTCATAGAGATACAGAAACACACAAATATGCTGTCATGAATGTGGATAAGGATCTAGTCGGACTATCAACAAAAGAACACAAAGCCATTTGAGAACCTATCTGTGTGCCCTTATTTGTGTGGTGATGTTGTTGGAGCACAATTTTTCGAAAACACCTCCGGATTATGAATGTGAGATGTTGTGTTTCTGTACCCACGAAGTCAGGAAATGACCCAATATTGCTACAAAATATCATTCCTGCATTGCCAACAGGAAAAAGGATGCCAAGCTTTACATGGCAAAGGGCAGTAGCTTTTTGAATCATGGATTCAGAAGCACAATATTCTACATTCATAATCCAGAGGGTTTTTTTTTTAAGAATGTAATTTCTTGGCTTTTTAAAACAGGGGTTTTACTATATATATGCCAACCACAAATCAAATGAGAAATTTCCCTCATATATGTAATCAATTTGGGGACATGATTTAAAGACAGAAATTAAAACAGAGGAATGGACGAAAATTTGGAAGATGAGAGTTTTAAGATTAATGTCGGTAAGAATAAAGGAAATGTTTTTTTTAAAAAATAGTTTAAGGTGGTACTTCAGTGAAGTTGAATATAATAAATTTAGACTATTCTAAGGCCTGTTGGAAATGTGATGAAGAAATTGGCACGTACTATCATATCTGGTGGGAGTGTAAATGGACTCAGAAATTTTGGAAACTCATTTTTAAGGAAATGTGTGATATATTTGGAAAATATATTGAATTCAATTCTAAAATTTCTTTGTTGTCAATTTTTATAAGCTAGAACTTGATTATTGCTCAAAGGAATTGATTTCCAATTTTATGACAAGTGCTAGAATATTAATAGCTAGATTCTGGAAAGATAAAAAAGATATTAAATTAAAAGATTGGTATAATGAAGTATGGAACATTGCGTTAAATGATAAATTGACTACTGAACTGAAGATTAAAAGAAGGGAAATAGGTTCAAATATTTTATGCTATTTGGGGTAGATTTATTGAACTTGTATTAGTGAAAGGAAAGGGGAAACACCAACCTTTCCTCCAGATGTTCTTGGACTCCAGATGTTCTTGGACTACAACTCCCAGAAGCCTTCACCACCACCTCTGCTGGCCAGGATTTCTGGGAATTGAAGTCCAAGAACATCTTGGGGACCACTGCTCTAAACAACAATCAATACAATTTTGGAAAAGAGGTTCATATTAAAAGTATTGTTCCAAAGAGTCCCATGGTATGGGGGTGCACTGTGGTTTAGATTGTAATAGTGAGTGTTTTGTATTTTTGTATTTGTTTTTGTTTTGGAAATGTAAAAATCAAATTAAAAAAAAAAGAATTACCTAATGGTAGAGGATTCCAGAAGATGAGAATATGTTCTGTACTATGGCTACTGCAAGATGTCAGAAGCGAAAACTGCTTGGATGTGATCATAGTCCCTCTGTACCAAATATTTTGAAGAGCTGCTTTGGACTTAGTGAAATGGTGGAGCAAAGGTGAGAGTAGGTATAACACATACAGTGAAGAAACGTACACACTAGAGAAGGGCACAACCCTGTGTTTGGAGCATTGTGCCATTTTGTTGGTGTGGTACCACGGATGATGCACATTCACTTCTCCCATCCCTGCCAGCTTCCCCACTCACCAGCCAGCATGCACTGCTTTTCTTTTGCCCTTTGTACCATCTTCCTATCACAGCAGGAACATGGACTTCCCTTCTCCAGCAGCTGTCCACTCAGTATGAGGGGGCAGGGCAGGGATTCCTGCAATGCTGTCTTTGAGCAAAACCAGTGGTTGGGTGTTCAATCCCCCAGTGTGCTTTTTTGTCAGGCATTGGATTTGATGAGCCGTAGGGTCCCTTCCAGCTCTACAGTTCTAAAGTTTTTACTGTTACTATAATTATTGTTGTTATTGTCCGTGCCTTGGATTGGTGTTTTTATTCCACTGCAAAGCCATGTGCTCAGGGACCTATGATTTCTGTGTTGGAATCTACGGATACAAATGGGATTTATGTCTAGACAGTGGATGATCCTACGTCAAAATCATGTGGATTCATGGGGATCAATGCATCAAATTCCTGGTTTTGCACCACTTCAAAGATATGTCCTGGGCCCCCCCATGATTTCTGCAGTGTGGTATGTGGGTACAAATGGGGCCTATGTTTGGAGAGTGGTTTGAGGGTGAGCCTGTGTAAAAGGCATGAGGATACATGTGTCAGATGCATGTTTTTGCATCACTGCAAAGCTATGCACTTGGGGACCCATTATTTCTCTGTTGTAGCCTATGGGAGCAAATCAGGCCTGTGAGTAAGCTGTGGTCTTGGGATGATCCTGTAGAAAAATCTTGATCCATGAGGATTTGTGCATCATCTCCATGTTTTTGTACCACTGCAAAGCCATGCACTGAAGAACTCATTATTTCTGTGGTGTAGTGTGCAGATGCAATTAGGATCTATGATCTGACATTGGTTTAGGGAGGATAACATCTAAAAATATGAAATCATGTGGATCTATAAACTTATGAGTAAACCAGGAAAACGTACTCATGAGAAAACTGCATAAACAGGCTTTCAGATCATTCAAAGCTACAAGAGGGAAAATAGTCATTTCATAGCTTAAATGGGTGAATTGCTGTATATTATTATCTATTTTTTAAAATAGATTTTAAAATATTCTTGACTTGTGGACTGACTCCAAAAACATTCTGATTGGCCAGAATGCTATGCCATGAAAATAGTTCTTTTGGAATTCTCAGATGCTATAAAAGGGGGGGGGGGCAATTTCAGAAGTTTTAAGGGTTAAAAAGCAGTAATTAAAGTGTCTGAATTAGAGACATGAATAATCAGATTCCACCGGATGAAAAAAGAGAGGTTTAAACAGAGGTTTTTCTCCCCAGCTATGCAAATTTTGTCTTATCTACATTTTTAATCTATTTTTCAATTACCTGAGGTTTCTAGTAGCTTGTGTCTTTACAGAGGTAAAACACTGTTGTTGTTTTTTAAATCACAATTTTAAAAAAAGTCCCCAAATTTGGCACAGACCAGGAGCAGATTTTCCGCAACATACATGCCAAATCTGGTGCTGATCCAGTTTCACAGTTATAATTTTTTGTTTGGAGCACCCAATCTTTTGATTTTGCTTGTAGTATCCTTTTTGCTGTACTACTGCCATAATTCTGATTCACATTGTATTCGCCTGATCCACATATACATTTACAATTCATTGCTTTTTCTCCATTTAATTATTGTGAATAAGGTGTCAAATTGGCATACATGAGGACTTGTATGTCAGACCCCATGTCAGACTTAACAACAGCCTTGTGAAGCAATTATATCAGCAGTTACCCACCTGAAGTCATTCATGTTCATGACTGTTCAGGATGTGAACCCAGTTTTTCCTATTCCTGGTAGGAAAATCATCAGTAGTAAAACATTCTTATTTATTTTTCATATTAATACATAAGAATGTGAGGATACTCATGCATAGACTATGACGTAGACTTTCCTGCCCCAACTATGTTCATGCAGAGTTGTATTCCTTTAGCTGGAAAAGGGAAGGTTGCCAGTTTGGACCTACTAGTAACTCTCTTCTTGGTGGTTATTGATGTATTAATAAATTGAAAAGTAGACTACAGCTGATGTCTGCCAATGCCTGCCTTTAGCTTCAACTTAGTTTAATGCAGAACAACAGAGGAGGTTCATATATTGTTTTTGAAGTGGTTTCTGCAACATCAGGTCATATTTAGCCTACTTAAATCTTAGTTGGCAAGATTCCGGGCACATCTAGCCATCTTGGCATAGCAAGATGCATCTTGAGGATTTTCTGGGTTCCCAAAAGAGACCACAGCTGTGCTGCCCCAGAAGGTAAAAGGGGGGTTTTGGAGCACTTTGGGCTATGGGTAGACTTGGAAAACCTGCAGGTGCTAGCAGGAAATAAAACAGGGAAATATTGCCAAGTATGGTCACATTTAAGAACAGTGTTTTTCAAATTGCATTCTAGAAAATGATGGTCTCAGGAATTCCCCCCAAAATAAGCACTAGTATCTTAAGGCATATTGAATGACAGGTTGTTTGGGAGAACAACCAATCTTAAGAATTAAGAACCAATCTTAATTGGAATATGAGAGAGGTACTTAGGAGGGTGTTTTAGCACATTCTCAAAGTTCATATGGAACACCGGTGAGCAAAACTAGGCTTGGCCATTGCTCCATGTGAATCGAGTAGACACCTTTGGATGCCCACAGATCCTTTATGATGATCGGACATCGTTTGAACTGTTAGACAATGGCTACCTCTCTTATATAGATAGTTGTCAGCTGGTATTGGATTTGCAAAAGGTTCCCTAAGGGCAACCTGTAGAGGGGCGGGGGACCCTACTGCTCTAGTCTAAACATATTGATTGAAGGACAGCAACAGCGTTTCAAAGCATATTGTGCACAAACCTGTCATTGCCTACTCCCTTTGAGCATTCCTGCAGCTTTGGCTGAATATTATTTGCAGTTCTTCAGCTCTGACCTGAAATTCATGCTCACAAGAGGAAAGCCCTCAAGAACTAAGAAGAGACTAAAGTGAAACAAAATCCCAGTCTATTGATTCACACAGATCCCTCGGCAGAGGAGAAATCACCAGGTTCCTTGACATAGAACAACTGGAATGGAACAACTTTATACTTTTAGACATTCTCTCTGTTAATTTCTCATAGGGAAATCAGTTGTTGGGTGTTTTTGTTTTGTTTTGTTTTTTACTGGCGTAGACAGCACAAAATGATTGCCCAAAAATCATGCACCCTGAAAGTCAACACCATACAACATCTTATGGTACCACAAGGTATTCATGATTTCTACATTGTGCCAACTTCAACATGGCATCTAGAAAGAAGTTAAAATTCATGAGGTGACACTTTGGAAATCAACTGCTTTGGATAGGATTTTCAGTACAGTTTTCATTAACATAATACCAATGGTTCCTAATGCTAATGTTTAATGCTAATGTTAATGACACATATAGATATTGCTTGCATAAATAATCTTTACTTACTCTGAGAAATATTAAAATATTTTCAGTAAGAATAATGACATTCCATGATCAGATTTGGAAAACTGCCTGCAGTTGATTTGTTAGAACAGAGGGGACAGGAATATGGTTTTTTTTTTTTTAATTTATTCAAGGCAGAACCCTGACACATACTGTAACTCTTGATCATCTCCTAAGGAATGGAAAGAATTGTGACCAATTTAAAACCCCACCCAGTAGCGATAAATGCACAGAAGTCTCACACATACAGGAAATGCCTGTTCCATTTTAGAGAAAGATGCATCAAGTGTTCCATGTTTCAGAATACAGTGGTGCCCCGTATAGCGAGGTTAATCCGTTCCGGATTAACCCTCGCTATACGGAATCATCGCTAAACGGGTAGGGGAAATGTATTGGAACGCATTAAACTTCGTTTAATGCGTTCCAATACCTTTGTTACTTACCCGTTCAGCGAGGATTCCAGGTGCCGGCAGCCATTTTCGCGCCTTCGCTAAGCGAGGGCAGGGCGCGAAAACGGCTGCCGGCAGCCATTTCCGGGCTTCTGGCGGCCATTTTGGAACCGCCGATCAGCTGTTCGGCGGCTCCAAAATGGCCGCCGCAATACCCGATCTTCGCAATGCGGGTTTTCCCCATTGCAAAGATCGGGTATGTTTCCGTATAGCGATCCCGAAAAAGGGATCGCTATACGGAAACATCGCTATATGGTGCACTCGTTAAGCGAGGCACCACTGTACCAAAAAAGACAGAAGACCCTGTTCGTACAGTATTATGTATGTAGGTGATCATTATCATTTCAACTGAATTTAAGCCATTCTCTCTTCCCTTCACACCATTCCCTTACACAGATTCAGTTTCTGATAAGTAAAAGGGTAATTTTGTGTAATGCAGTGAAGAGATGCTTAATTAACATTAGTACCCAAAGCCTCTGATGAAACATGATGGAGAAAGCAGTTATTGTTTACAAAGATTAATTCATTCATTCTTCAAAACTGCATGGTCAGTTTGGAAACTACTGAACTTGTAGTGCTTTAGCTAGCTATCATTTAGCTTAGCTCTTTATATGGCCCTCTTTCCAAAACAACATTGCGACCTTTTAAGGGGAAAGTGAGGAAATAAAATGCAGCATATAAGAAGTTGCCTATCAAGGTCCAGGCACAAGGCTGCTGCTGTTTAAAATTTGGTTACTATAGTAACCACTCCATCTGATTGTACAGAAAGTTCCCCTAGATACAGAGATTGCTGGTCTTCAAACGGTGTGCTTTTCCCTGTGTATATATCTCAGTGTTAAGAAATACCCAACAGTGCCTTTCCAAAATCCATTTCCTGCCCTCTGTTTGACCCTTAAGATACTGTTTCCTTGGTCTGCTTCCTAGGGAAAGAAATCCTGCCCATTCTGCATTAGAGACAATGGCTTCTCCAGTTGGGGAAATGCTGGTTGCAAGAACTGGTTAGAGGGGATTTTATTAGATGACAAGAGTTCTCTCTCTCTATGAAGCTAAAAAGTGACTTGTCATAATTGCATATATTACCTAAATTGACCCATCAACATGGGTCCAATTATTTTGTATGTGAGTAATGCAAACTTCAAAATATTCAGTGGGTGGACAGTGAAATTCCTTTCCTTTTTGCTGAGGAGCAGAACAAAGTAGAAAAAGAAGAAATAAATTCTAAAAATAGCAACATCTGATGTTCTCAAGGCTACTTCTTAAATGACCCCTTTCTGTAGCTCTTACCTAGCAACTCTCTAGAGTAATATGTCTTTTGAAACCTTAACTACAGGTAGGAATGAGAACAAGTTTTCAAACACTCAATTCTCTCCCATTTTGTAACTCAGATCTTGTTCAGCTAATGACTTCTCAGATATCCATATACACAGCAGCTGTCAGGCTCACTTAATAAAATACTGTCATGCCATAATATGAATTACCACTGTAGCATTCCCCTTTATTAGGTCAATGGTTCATGTTTTGTTATGTAATTGTTCATGCATATTCATGTTGCTGAGAGGCGGAGCCGAGTGAGATCTTATAAGAGGCAGAGCCTGAGTCAGAGGGGAGGTCAGAGAGAAGGAGTTGGAGTGGATTGTGTGAGAGAGAAGGAGATAGAGTGTGGAGTTTGGGGAATTCTGAGGTGTGATTAGAATTAGGAGTGTATTATCAAATACTGTAGAAGGTTGTTGTTAATAATAATTTTACCTACAGAAGATATTCGTGAATCAATTTCAATTTCTCTAATCAATAAACAAAAGTTCTGTTTAAAAGACCTTGAAGTGTGGACCTGAATCTTCCTGAAGAAATGGTGATTTAGGGATCACCTGGTGGCAGCAGTATAAAAGAGGGGATTGTTTGCCTTCTTGTGCTTTGAGTCTTGACAGTCAAAAAAGGGGCACGAGGGTGAACGCCACAATTGGTGGCAGCGGTGGGATAGGAAGGAATCCAGTGAAGCCTGAGTTTCAACTCGAAGAACTCCAGTCAAGCCTGATTTTAAAAATAATTTTCTTGAGTCAAGGGTACCTTTTAGACAGAGGTCTGTGGCAAATTAGTTTGGTTCCTCACTAGAGCTTTTGGGAAAAGCTTAGTGGTGGGGGCTTCTGAACCCAGATCTGGGAGGGGGGTCTAAGTTAGGGAATGACTCTGAAAGAAAATTCTTGTATTTTTACCTCATGATTTGGAGACCCAGTGGGCTAGCTTAAGGCTCAAGGCTCTAAGAGTTTAGAGAGCACTTGAGAGAAAAAGCAGAAGCCAGGGGTCAGAGCAGATCTGAGGGAAGAAAGGAAAACGCCGTTGCTTGAAATAGGATTATTTTAGTGACTGGAAGTAAAAGAAGAAAGACAGGTTCTTTTAAAATCGGTAAACACTATGTACTAATCATCCCAGAAGTAAATATGCCATCCAAATATACCAAAAAGGGGAGTCCTGAGGCTGAGGAATTACCTCACGAATTAGAGGGAAATTGGGGTCTCTTAATTCAAATTGAACAGGAGGAAACTGATCCTCAAGGGGCACAAAGTTTACCTCATGAAAAGAGGAGCCGTTTTGAAATAGTTGAGAAATATGAAGTTCAGGGGGATGATTCTTCAGGGCAGAAAGGTGTTACAAACCTCCTAGATTTTCAAAAATGGAGATTACAAATGAAATTTAAATTAAATGAATTAGTGAACAAAGAGAGAATCAGTAGATTAGAAAGGAGAGGAAAAGCTGAGCAAGAGGCAATTCAAAGGGCAATTGAGCAGGAAAGAAGACAAATAGATTTGGAAGTTAAATGGATGTTCTTTCAAATGGATGTACAGTCTGAGGTAGATTTTGGCAGGCAGAGTTGGGACAATAAGCAGCCCTTTGGTGAAGACTGCCTCAGCAAAACAACAGGAAGGGAGGGCCAGGGTAGTGCTTCACCTAGATTGGCCAGGCCTAGTCCTCAGAACCAAGCGAACTCTGAGGAAAAGTTTACCAGATCTCCTCAGGATGAGAGAAGGACGTATAGGTGTTGCAAATGTGGAGAGCTTGGTCATGTACAATTCAATTGTACAGAAAATAGACCTAAAAATGTGGAGAATAATGGCCAGATCTAGAAAGTATACTGCTTGGGAACTGTGGAGGCCTCTGAGGGCCAAGGTTCTGTCTCCATGGCAACCACAGCAACTGAGCAAGAAGACTTTCCTGAAGCCCCTATAGACCAGTGTTTATATCTCAAAAATGACAATACTCTTCTCAAAAACGCAGGTGAAGAGATATTAGTGGGTAAAAAGAAATACATTGCCAGAAGAGACACAGGACCTCAAATGTCCATACTACATTCTGATCTGATAACCCAGGATGACATAATTCCAGACAGAACAATGACCCTAAAAGGGATTGAGAAAGAAACCATGGTGTTAAAAGTGATTGAGATTCAAATGGGCTATAGGAATTGGTCTGGAAAGTGGCAGGTAGCCATTTCAGATGAAATACCAGCAGCTTATCTACTTGGTTGGGACTTAATAGAGCATGTGCAGAGTGCTTTTGAAGTAACATGTTCCATGAGGGAGCAGTTAACAATCTCTGGGGGGAAAATTGATTCCCTAACCTCTGATTCTATTCAGGAATGCCCCAGTTTAGAAGAGGACCATGAGGTAACCAAAATGTCTGATGAGGGTATTTTGGAAAACCCTAATGATCCTTCCTGTATTAAGGAACAGAGGGAAGATAGTACTTTGAAAGATTGTACTACACTAACCCCTGAACAGCCTGAGAGGTCTATGACTGATAAAGACCTGATATATGGAGATGAGTTGCAGTTGATAGAGCATGTTAAGAGTGCTTTTGCACTTACATTCTCACCAGGGGGCCAGGAATCTCCTACTGCAGTAGAATTGGGTACTGTAGCAGAGGGGAGCCTGGAGGGAGAGGTTTCCTTGGATACCCAGCTTAAGAGTGGTGCTGAAGCTGATCTCATACTTTTGAAAACCTCAAACAAAAATAGTTTGGCTCAGGAGCAGGAGGAGGACACTATTTGGGTAGATTGCTTTGGAACAGACACGAGTACACCCACTTTGTTGTCTCCTGAATACCCTGAAAGGTCTTGCCTGGATAAGGAGCTTTTATATAAAGAAAAGTCCTTAGAGATGGCAAAGCCAAGCTTGAGAAGTGCTCCTGGAAAAGAGAAGAGCTTGTATGAGGCCCAGGAAAGAGCAGTGTGTAGTAATAGAACTGAGAACTATAAAGGGGAGAAAATTGCTTTTGGCAGGGGTGGAACAAGTAGACATTAAAACCTTACAAAGCAAACCCTTATCTAGTATATCGCTGAAGGAAGGAATAGAATCACACAACATGAGCAAAACCCACCAATCATTTAAGATTGCACTTAAAAGACCCTCACTTGAGAAGCTTAAAGAGACCCTTGATAGTGGTCCCCCCACATAGGGAAAACTTGGTGATAGAAGTACCTGTGGGCGAATGCATGAGTGAGAAGGAGAGGGTACTGCCTTTCCTTTCCCCAAATGAGATAGTGAAGCCCCAAGCCAGAAAGAGAGCAGGCTTCATTATAAAATGACCAGCAGATGACATCCTGTGGACAACCGAGTGGGTGATGACTGCCAGTTGACGGAAAAGGTTGTGGAGGAAGGAGCCAGTGGTCAACAGAGGGACTCCTGAGTGCCAGCAGTCGTGTGTCCAGCCGAAGGAGGCAGTAACAATCAGACCAGTCATCAGCGCACCTGATTACAACCGTGAGTCCACCCTCTTTACAGACGCTTCGAGCTATGGACTTGGTGAGGTGCAGTGCCAAGCAGATAACCACAGGAGTATGTCAAACTTGGACTTTGCAAAAGAGACTCAGATCGTGCCTCGGAAGCCAAATGACTGACCGGGGGGGGGGGGGAATAGACATTTGTAAATGCGATGAAAAATTGAATATCCATGGACAGAGACATGAAGAATGATACCAGGATTTTTATTAAAAACTGGAATGGACTATGATTCTCAGTTTAATTATTTATGTAAAGGTTTCCTGACTGCGATTTCTGTAAGGTTGGTAATGTTAATGAAAATTTTTTAATAAAGTGTAGATGATATTATTGAATATTAGTAAAATGTTTAGAGTATAAGGAATGGTAATTGTTTAAAATGTTTAAAGTATAAGGTATAGTAATTGTTATGTTAAATGTATTATATGGTTAGTAAAGTTAAATGTTTGTTTAGAAGGAAAAACGTGTTTCCCCTCTCAAGCATATTTATGGGGGGAGGTCTGCAGCGTTCTCCATTTATTAGGTCAATTGTTCATGTTTTGTTATGTAATTGTTCATGCATATTCATGTTGCTGAGAGGTGGAGCCAAGTGAGATCTTACAAGAGGCAGAGCCTGAGTCAGAGGAGAGGTCAGAGAGAAGGAGTTGGAGTGGAGTGAGAGATATATGGAGATAGAGTATGGAGTTTGGGGAATTCTGAGGTGTGATTAGAATTATTTATTTACTTATTTATTTCATTTCATTTCATTTCATTTATATGCCACCCACACTACCCAAAGGTCTCTGGGCGGCTTACAACATTTAAAATACAATAAAAATTCAGAACAATTTAAATGCAATTAAATTATATATATAAATTGCCATAGGAGTGTATTATCAAATAGAAGGTTGTTGCTAATAATAACTTTACCTACAGAAGATATTCATGAATCAATTTCAATTTCTGTAATCAATAAATAAAAGTTCTATTTAAAAGACCTTGAAGTGTGGACCTGAATCTTCCTGAAGAAATGGCGATTTAGAGATCACCTGGTGGCAGCAATATAAAAGAGGGAATTGTTTGCCTTCGTGTGCTCTGAGTCTTGACGGTCAAAAAGGGGCACGAGAGTGAACGCCACAACCACTATGGAGAGTAAAGGCTTATCTGATCTGATCTCCATTATGAATTTAGGTACAAGAAATTTCTGGCAAAGAGGGGGTGGGGGTTGATGGTATGTTAAAGGGTTATTAAACCTTTGAAAATAAAGCTTTCATGATTTATAGATGACAAAATTCTTCAGAAGTACAGTCAGTTTTTCTTTTGTGGATAATAATTAGCAGTTATTTACTTTTAACTGAATTTGTAGGGTCCCAACCTCTGATCATTTCTGATCATTTGAGAATTACAGCACTGTCTCTGGTTCCCTGCAGGGATATTTGTGTGTACTGTAATCTACATCATTCTATAGGACTGAACCTTTGATATTTTATCATGATCAACATCTGAGAACTGCAGAGCTAGGAAGGATCATATGGATCATCAAGTCCTGTCTCTGTCATTTGATTTGTTTCTTGTTTTATACACATCATGATGCATGATGTCCATGTTATTGGTTTTTTGTTGAAATTAATTGCAGCATACATTTTTCTTAGAAAAAGTGCTATGTATCTCTTAGCTTTAAAGAATGATCCGAAATGAATGCCATCTGGTGACTTCTAGTTGTCATCATTGGCCATTCACATTTTTTTAAAAAAGCCCCTGCTAAAGAGAGTTGTTTGATGAGTGGGAGGAAAATAAACTAACATCTACCTTAGATTTTAATGAAGAGAGATGTCTCCTGCAAGTGAACTACACATTTGCTCAGGACTGTTCTTTCCTATGTACAAGAATCTCCCATTCATTTTATGGGAAGGAAATTGTATTTACCTATTCATAGAATGCTCATGGAATCACAAGAAGAATCAAACAAGGAACACAATGGTACATTACTGGTTTGGAAGCCAAAGGTAGAACTTGTGTTATCTTCAATGGGCCTCTCAGCTAGATCCAATAAGTCAACATTCTATTTATTTATTTATTTATTTATTTATTTATTTATTTATTTATTTATTTATTTATTTATTTATTTATTTATTTATTTATATCCCACCTAACTAGTCAATTACGACCACTCTAGGTGGCTTATATCATAAAATACATGAATACATATATATATAAAAGAGAATTATTATACAGTAAGCATCAGAACTTTGAAGTCAGCGCGGAACTGAATGGGCAGCCAATGCAACGCAGTCAGAATAGGAGAAATATGATGGAATTTTCTCACTCCACTAAGGAGTCTGGCCGCTGCATTCTGCACCACTTGGAGTTTCCGTGTCAACCTCAAAGGTAGCCCCACGTAGAGCGTGTTACAGTGGTCTAATCTGGAGATTACGAGCACATGCACCAAGGTAGTGAATGCCCCCGTATCGAGATAAGGTCGCAGCTGGGCTATCCACCAAAGATGGAAAAAGGTGGAGCGGACCACCGACGCCACCTGTGTTTCCATGGTGAGCGCCGGGTCCAGATGGATCCCCAGGCTGCAAACCCCACTCTTTGTGGCAAGGGTAACCCCTCAAATGAGAGGGAGTCCCCCAAGCCACCGATAGTTGGGGCTCCCACCCTCAGAACCTCCTTCTTGTCCGGGTTCAGCCTCAGCCCATTCTCCTGCATCCATTGCAGTACAGTCCCCAGGCAGCGCTGGAGGGACAGGACAGCATCAACTGCAGTTGGAGGAAAGGAGATGTACAACTGTGTGTCATCAGCATACTGATAACACGATGTCCCACACTCCCTGATGACCTCACCCAGCAGCCTCATATAGATATTGAATAGCATTGGGAAGATAATCAACCCCTGTGGAACCCCACAATTGAGGCTCCACAGGGCCGAGACACTCTCCCCAAGCTGTACTCTCTGGGGGTGGTCCCCCAAGAAGGAACGGAGCCAGGCAAGTGCCAGGCCACCAATTCCTAACTCGGAAAGCCTCCCCAGGAGGATACCGTGGTCAACGGTATCGAAGGCCACCGAGATGTCGAGGAGGACCAACAGAGACACTTTGCCCCTATCAGCCTCCCTCAACAGGTCATCGTACAGGGCGACCAACGCCATTTCTGTACTGTGGCATGGCCTGAAGCCCAACTGAAACGGATCCAGGGCATCTGTTTCATCCAAAAGAGCCTAAAGCTGATTAGCCACCACCCTCTCCACCACATTGCTCATGAAAGAAACGCTGGCGATGGGCCTGTAATTGCCAATTTTGTCCGACGCCAAATTAGGCTTCGTGTCTCCTTGAGGGCAGGAGGAACCCTGCCCTCAAGGAAAGACCCATTAATTATTGCTGTGGCCCATTCTGTTGTTATCGGCCTGGCTGCTTTGATTAGCCAGGCTGGGCAAGGGTCAAGGGAGGAGGAGGTGGTGTGACAGCGATCAAGCGCTTTGTCCACAGTATCCGGCGTCACAGGCTGAAAGTGATCGAAGATCACAGGGCAAGACGGAGCGCTGGACATCTCTGCTCAACTCACTGTATTTAAAAAAGGAGAGAGCTCCCAGTGGATGGCCTCCACTTTAGATTTTTAAAATGCTGCAAATTGGTCCAGTGAAAAACTAGGGGGAGTACTCAGACCAATTCCGGATAGGTCATGGACTATACGGAATAACTCCGCCTGCTGGTTGGATGCTTCGCTTATCCGATGTAGCGCGAGCTACATCCTTTATCTTCACCAGGTAGAGGTTAGTTGCGACCCTGACAGCTATCCAATTATAATCCGTCGGGTTCTTCCTCCACCTACGTTCTAGCCTTCTCCTGAGTCGCTTCAACACCCGAAGGTCCTGGTTGAACCAGGGCGCCAGGCGGGCTCTGTGCTGGAGAGGGCGTTTAGGTGCGATCGTGTCTAAAGCTCTAGTGCCAGCGATGGACCAGCTGTCAACCAGAGCCTCAACAGGAGCGCCAGCCAGCTTAGCCGTAACACCTCTCATGGCATCCTGGAATCCAATCAGATCCAGTAGCCTTTGAGGGCGGACCGTAAGAATAGATCCCTGCTCCCTGTGAGGGGGGAGAGCCATCATGAGGGTGCATTTTATTAGGTGGTGATCCGTCCATGACAAGGAGACCGACTTGAGGTCAATCACCATCGGACCACACTCACTCCAACTGGTGGAAAAAACCAGGTCAAGCATGTGGCCACCCACGTGGGTGGGGTCGTTGACATGTTGGGACATGTTCAAGGAAGCCATGGTTTCCAGGAACTCAAGAGCTGGCCTGGAAGTCTCTGCCTCCGCATGCACGTTGAAATCACCCAAAACCAGTAGCTTCAGGGATCTCAACAGTGCCGCGGAGACAAAGTCCACCAGCTCCGGAAGGGAAATGGCTGGGTCACAGAGAGCGCGGTAACCCAGCAAGATTCCAGTTCCATCCCTGGCCCCAATCGACATGTGGAGAGCCTCCAGACCCGGCTTTACCACCACGGAGTGCCTAGCAACCTCCAAACTGTTTTTATATATAATGGCTACTCCCCCCCGCCCCTCCAGTCTACCCTGGTGCTGGACGGCATAACCAGGTGGACAGACACGTGCCAGGGGAGGAACCCCCTCTCTGCCTATCCACATTTCAGTTATGCATGACAGGTCTGCATCCTCCTCCAGGATAAGGTCATAAATCACCTGGGTCTTATTAGATACAGACCTGGCATTCAACAACACCATCTTTAGAGTGGAGGGCTGGCTGGTCTGGCTACCTCAATACTGGGGGTTGGTCACAGTCTCAGAACTACGGACAGCCTTCAAACATCTGCTCGTCGTTCTTCTGACATGAGTAGGGACTGTGCCAACGCCATATCTCCCTCTACCTGTGATCACAGAGATGTTCAGGGGCAGGCCTTCCATTCCATATCAAAGAAAGGAGGGGAAGGGAAAGGGAAAGGGAAGGAAGAAGAGGGAAGAGGGAGGAAAAAAAGAGAAGAAAGAAAAAAATTACTTAATATAGACAAATTACTTAATATAGACAAATTAAATAGTAAAAAAACCATATACAGTGTAATAAAATTAAATAAACAACATACCTAGAATAAGCATACATAGACCAAATACAGTGCAATAACAAAACAAAACAAAACAAAAATCTAATTAGAAAATCCCACAATGACTATCCCCTGCAAATAACTTTGAATTGAGCTTAATGATGTTAATAGCGTCATTGGTGTGTAGTTCACGCTAGAAGGGCAGGACTCACAGTTCTCAGCAATGTGCTCAAAGTTCACAGTAAAGTGCAAAGATGACATCAAAAGCACCAAAAGCAAAGCAGGAAAGAACGCTGTCTCTGCCTTTTTCCACCCTTAGAAGCCGGTTAGGGAAATGTTGTTAAACCATAGAGAACAGCCGGGGAGAGAAGGACCTGAGGGAAGGATATCTAGCATGGTGCCCACGTTCCGACACTCCAGCAGCCTCACAGACACCCTCAGATTATCATGAAAGACCCTGCGCCCTCCTGGCGACTTGCACTCCTGGCACTCCATCCGGACCGGTCTCTAGAACTCAGTTGCTGGGTCCTCTGCTAAGGTGCCTCCCAAGTCGAACAGGGAACCTCCGAGCTCCGCCGAGCAGTCTCCAGCTGACCCCCGCTTTCCGAGCTCCAGTTCCGTCTGCTCCAGCTCAAAACCCACAGCCCAGGCTTCAGAGCTCTTTCCAAGCTCAGCCCCAGCGCTTCTCCACCCTGGATCCCTCCATCCTTGTGGGATAAATCTCACATCATCCCCAGACAAAATAGTAATGGGCACAGATTATGGGAAATGCAGTCTAAAACATCTGGAGGGATTTTAGAAGACTGATCTAAGTGGCATCTCAGTGGAAGATGACTGTCAGCTCACATGACATGACTAATATCATAAAATGGTTTCACATTCTAGACTTAAAATTTTCAAAGCCTTCACATAACATTAACATTAAGATTTTATGGATCTTGCAGAGATAGGACACATTAATTAAACACTCATGTTCGTTGGGATGTTCTGGGATATTTAGTCCAAAAAAGATAATGTTTCCTGTCACTGGACAGAATTCTGTTTGCGATTTGCAGATGCCCAAGTCACAGTGGTGAACTGCCCCTCAGGAATGCCACCAGGACGTCATCAATGAGTGACTTGTGTAATTTCACTTATGCATGTCTAAACCATCACTAGAATTCTGGCTGTTGTGTATTTAGTTATTTTGCCGTTTAACTTCAGTTCATCTTGTCAATCACTTTAACTCCTCAAGAAGCTTTATCATTTGTAAATATACTTATTTGTCTAACATTCCTATACTGTGTTCCTATGTATATCTGTTTAAAGGAGTCAATCTCATTTTAAAATAAATAAATACATACATACATTTATTGAACCACACACTACAAGATATTCAATGTCAATGCAAAATCTAGTTTGAATACAAAGATTTGTTTCAATAGAGAAATCGGTTGTTTTCCTTGATGAATAAAACTATGGAATATAAACATTCATATCAGATAGACAGACATGTACGTGTGTTGCCAGAAATGTATGATTGACAGGAATAGTGAGTAGCAGAAGGGAATGACTGACATGAGAGAAGTAGTGACTGTAACCCTGGAAAAAACAGATCATCCTCCAATGTTTCTTCAGGTCACTTTGGATATAGCGAAGAAGATCAAAAGGTCCATGAAGTTTATTCCCCCCTCCCTTTTTTTCCTGCATGATTTTTAGTATTTGGCCACAAAGGAGAAAAAATTAGGAAAAAAAAATTTATTTATTTCAAACATTTCTACCCTGGGCTTCGGTTGAAAAAGCACTAAGAATGCCTTAAAGATCAGTTAAAAACTCAAGACATTCTTTACCTTCAGGTGTTCAACTGGAATTATACAACAGGGAAGTGTAAACCTAGGCACCATGACATAAAATGCCAGAAGTACACATTGCTTAACCAGTTAGATTTATCACATAAAAAGGGGAGCACCTTCCCTATCTACTCTGTCATTTTTTTCTTCACAAAGAAAGGGATGTATCTAAAAGGAGGGGTTTCTGTTCATGTGGAGGCTCTCCATGTAAACAAGAATGTTGAAAGCTCAGAGTTCCTGTTATGTTGAGCACCATTGCCTGAATAAGAACTTTTCATTTTCAGACATATTGCCTTCCATGTAAGGAACAATATGACTTTTCAGACATATTGCCTTCCATGTAAGGAACTGATGATGGAGGGGACATAATTGACGCTCCCTTTTTGTGTGTTGAACCTAAGTGGGGAAGTTACATCTGAGTGGGGATCATCATTGCCATCGTTGTCATCACTGTGTGCCATCAAATCAATTCTGACTTATGGTGACTATTTTCCAGAGTTTCCTTGGTGCAGAAAAGTGGTTTACCATTCTTTCCTTTTGGGGGTACCCTGGAAATGTGCAACTTGCCCAACGCTACATAGGCTTGCTCTTCTCCCAGGAGGCACAGTGGGGAATCAAACTTCTGAACTATCCAACCAGCTGAGTGGGGATATTCATATATTAGCCAATTGGGATAAGAAGTGTTCAGGAACAATAGAAAGCAAACTAAGCTGGTCTCTCATGCCTTAGCAAAAGGCTCTGTGGAAGAAATCATCTTTCCTTTTGAGATACTCCATTCTCTATATATTATAAGTGTGACCTTGGGTACTTTACACTTTTATACTGCATTTGTGTCCTGCTGCTAATTTGCTAATATATATATATAATCAATACTATACTATATCTATCTATCTATCTATCTATCTATCTATACACACACACACACACACACACACACACACACACATATATATATAAAAATGGAGAGAGAGGGAGGGACGGAGGGAGGAGCCTGAAGAAACTTCTAGTGTGCAATTTCCCTCTGCGGCCTGTTAAACAAGAGGGTTCCAACCAGAAACCATTAAAAAAAAAACAGGCGAGTCAAGTCTGAGTCAGATCACTAGTGTGACTTATGTGCAACTCAATAGCAAATTGCATGACTCAAGTCCCCATCCTTGCCTCTAGAAATGCTAGCTTCCTACCTCCAGTTACTACAGTCCAACAATTTGAAGTTGAATTTCTCACTTTAACAGAAAGAGGTTTTGTTTTGTTTTGTTTTTAAACATTAGCTGGGCTTTATTTATCCAGATTCATTCCCTCCAGATGTACAAATAACACACTAGCCTGAAGTAACATATTCATATTTCTATAACCTGAGGCATTTTACTTCCTGAGCTTCCTGTTGAAGATAATATAATTTACTCACAATTACTTTCCTCACTTGGTTTTAAAGAAACAATGTGAACTGTTTAGAAGGCAAAGCCACTCTGAGATGACCAAGATTTCCAGAATTTCACAAAATTAGTAATGGAAAAAAGGACTTGTAAATGACAAAGAGCACTATGATCTTGCATGTCTGTTACAGAAGGTGACCAAGTGATTCAGGATGCCACAATTAAAATCATTTTATGTTTCCAGAGTAATAGTCTGAGCAGTAGATTTGGTTCTGTGTAAAAAAGATATCTAACTTCAAATGACACATAACATGGGACAGACTTAAATTTAAGTTGAGAGATTAGCATTCTGTATTTATTCATAGGTGATCATGAAAAAGAATCCAGACAGGTTTTGGTGAAGCATCAAGTTCTTATCATTGCAGCAATATTGGCTTTACTCCTGATATTGATGAAACCCATGGGTTCCCAAGCACTCCCTGAACATGTGCATTCCAGTTCCTCTTCCTGTTCCATCCCCACAGGAGAAACCCATGGACAAACCTAGGCAAGAAGCATAGATAGATGAATGGACAATTATTCATCCTTTGATTATACTACAGCAGGGTATGAACAAGAAAAATGAGAAATGAAGGATTTGATATTAAGGCAACATGAATGCTCATCCTACTCCACTTTATTACAGCTACCACAGCTGGCAGGAATAGTAGAGGCTGGAGACTCTTTGCATCAGGAGATAAACAACGTGGCAAATAGTTGCAAACTTAGACAAACTTAGTTTGGAGCCCACTTTAACCAAGCAGCCTCTGTATAGGAATTCTCACATGGGATTTGCATTGGCATCCCACTGGTGGCCCCCAAGTAAACATTCCATTTAGGCACTGATTATCTGCCTGTGAGGAAGAAAAATGAAGTGGCAAAGAGGAGCTAATCTCTGTAGAAACTATAAGGGCTTAAGGCAGTGGTCCCCAACCTTGGGCCTCCAGATGTTCTTGGACTTCAACTCCCAGAAATCATGGCCAGCAGAGGTGGTGGTGAAGGCTTCTGGGAGTTGCAGTCCAAGAATATCTGAAGGCCCAAGGTTGGGGACCACTGGCTTAGGGGACTGGCAGATTTTTTTTTTAAAAGGCAGTCCCCTAATTCCTTGCAGCTCTCACAGAGCTTAGCCTCTCCCAGACACATGGGTGCCAGAACTTCCATTCTCTATCTGTGTTTAACTGAAAACTTCTGTGAGGACATTTATTTCTTGACTAAACCCCCCAGAACTGTGGCTAGGGATTCTGAGGTGAATCCTGGTGAATCCTTAAGTCTGAATTCCATACCTAATCCCCTTTCATGAGGCATTTGGCATCCTCTAAATTGGTCTTTCAGCCACCAATTAAAGACATAACTGTGACCTATAATTCTGAGAACCGACACTGCAGTAGATTCCCTCAGGGATTTGGACCCAAATAAACAGAAATCTGTGCCTAATTGGATTATGTAGCCTCTGCCTCTTCCCCAGGGTAACTGTTTGGCATCTATTCTAAGGGGAAAGGCCCAGAATATGATGATCTGCTTTGAGTCCAAAAGCTGAGGAGCTCTAAGCAACAGGAGGGACATTCTCTCTGCCAGAAGTTTCTCATTTACTGCTCTTGGGAGACAGATTTTCTCATAAACTTTACAGTTTAGTCTTGAAAGAATTCACCTTGCATTAAAAGAAAGTGTGTGGCAATTTATAAATTACAGTTATATGAGAAATTGAAAGCTAGCTATAACAAGGAAATGGATACAATGACAAGTACAGCTAACATGCTGTCTTTTATCAAATAAAAAAATGCAGGTGATGATCTTTCTTCTTTTGACTGGTGTTAAGCCCAGGATTGCAACAGTCACCCATTCAACAAGAAGCTATTATAACAGCATTAGCCCTTCTGGATCTCTAAAAACGTTAAGCGCAAAAGAGTAATAGTGTTAGCTCCTTCCCTGGGCTTATAAATAACTACCAGTAGGATTTCCACACAGTATTAGTGGGTCATAACTCAGACATCCAACACCTTATCTTTCACGGTCTCCACTTCTCATTGTGTCTCCCCTGCTACTGATGCACCAGCAAGCCTCGCAGCTTTCAAGATAGTGCCAATTTTTATTTAAGCACCATGGACTCCTTTCAGATCAATCCTAGACACACCATGAACTGTATAGTGAGAGCCACCGGGGCGTGTTGAATTGCATGCCAGCCTTGTGCATTTTGTTAAAAACAACTGTTCACAAGGTGGCCTTGACTAAGTTATCATCTCTGTCAGCCTAGCTTAACTCACCTGGCTTGTTGGGATAAAATGGGAGAAACCTGCATGCACAGCCTCTGCCACTTTAGAGAAAGGACAGCAGTATTAAAGTGTGGTAGAACAACATATGGATACCTTCAATGAAAACCGAAGGAAAGATAATACTACTGACTCCTACAGAGCCAAATACAAAAATACTGTGTTGAATATAAATATTCATGGAATACCTTGGTTCAAATCCATAAAAATTAATTCAGTCTCCATGACTGACTCATATCCAATTACACCAAGCATAACTGAATTTGGAGGCAAACCATTCTGTCTTTCAGGCATAAATGTCTAAGAGTAGAACTAAAAAGCGGAAAAGCAAAGAGTGCTGCTTATATACCGCCCCATAGTGCTTCAAGAACTCTCTGGGTGGTTTACAAGTTAATTATGTAGGCTACATATTGCCTCCCCCCCCAGCGAGCTGGGTACTCATTTTACCGATCTCGGAAGGATAGAAGGCTGAGTCAACCTTGAGCCGGCTACCTGGGATTGAACCCCAAGTCATGAGCACAGTTTTGGCTGCAGTACAGCGGTTTAACCACTGCGCCACAAGGCTCAAGCTGAAATTGAGAGATATTCTATATTCCCTTTTTTTAAAGCAGAGATTGTGAGTAGGACCAAAAAATGTTTGCCCATTCTGACTGAGGGCAATGTTTCATACTGCTGTTCTTAAGAGAATGATATTGCCATGTGGCCAAATATTGTGTGTGGGTGTGGTTGAAAGAGAAGGAGGTGATGCGCAAACACTTTTGAACTCAGTGTTACACACCAAGTAATACGCTTCCATTCGAAGGTTAGGCAGGAGGGTATGAATGCTCCCGATCCCTAAGCTATTTGTATAAATCCCTTAAGACCACACCTTTTATAGTGGAGACTGAGTTTTTGCTAAAACCAGTAGTAAGTCACAATTAGAATTAATGGAACTTTATATAGTTCCACTGATTAAATGTGCCTACTCTAATTGAGACTTCTTCTGGATTGCAGACATAGTATTTGTAGGAAAAGTGGGAGCTGTGGAAAAAAAGGGTTATTGCCCTAGAAATACTGATGGAATTTGTGATTGGACATCAGAATGCTCCAAATGTCCCAAACTCACTTTGCAGGATTAATGCTTGGGAAAATGGAAGCTGGAAACTCCAGTTCTACAGGGTCAGTGAAATCCACTCTGAGTTTTATTCCAAACTTTTTGTGAGCTTTCATAGGGCTGAACCAATTTTGGAGATAGAGAACCTTGAATAGCTCCTGTAGAGTATGGACTAAAAACAAGAACAGACTAAATGCTACCAGAATGTGAATGGCATTTATTTGTCATTTAATGAGTGACATTTATTTTAATGATTTTTACTGTATGCCAATATTATATGTAGGACATGGCACTACTATTTTGTGTAATGGCTAAACCTCTGGACTAAAAAAACTCAGTAAACCTGGGAAATATTCTGGGTTGGATTCCCGTTTAAATCAACATGGTATAGCTATTTTAACTACCTGTACACTTCATTTCAATGGGTCTTGTTACCTTGGGAGATGGTGCACACTCCAATGCTGGAGGCATTCAAGAGAAAATTGGACAATGATCTGTCTGATCTGCTTTGATCAGGATTCCTGCACTAAACAAGGAGTTTAAACATGGCTGCATGATGGGTTGGGTTGACTGACTTGTGATTGCTGGAGGAATGCCAGGTAGGATCATTGTGACAGGTGAGAAGAAAGAGCCTCCACAGAACCTTATTTTCATTGGCTGTTTTCCCTAGCCCATGAGGGAGACTGTACAGTATATGAGAATGGATGAGTGCTTGGGATGATTACATAGATGAGGGTGACAGATTAGATGCAGAGTGGGATTAGATACAGATAGGGAGACAAATAGTGCTAGATGCATAGATATAGATACTGTAGATAGGGAGTGGAGAAATGTATGACCAGTAGGGTGATAGAGTGAGATGGCTAGAGACAGATTTAGGATTTGATAGGTTTGTATGTACGTTGAGAAAGTTAAGACGAGATAAAAGGCTGAATGAAAAGATCTTTATCCTATTGGCATTGTTTGTCAGTCCAATCCTTTGGTGTTTTCTTTTCCTGCAAAAATAAAACACATTTTATGTATCAAACATCTCTTTGCTTTCTACTGACAGTTATCACATAATCACCCATGTAAGCCGTCTGGCCGCACTTTGTACTGGAAGGGAAATGTATAGCTTTTGAAATGCTTCCAGTTTAGGGGGGAAAGCTTAAATGACAATCTTCCACTGAGTGAAGTGGAAGTTGGGAAAGCACCCAAATGTGCCAAGTATGTGGAAATACCACTGTGAAGGAGCAAGCCGCATGACTGGGTAGTAGGAGGGTCTGATGGAAGGACAAGAGTCCTGGTGTTCTAGTGAAAAGTGGAAACTCATCTGAGGGAGGTTTGGAGGGCAGTGTATCACAGGTCTACTTTAACTATGACTGAGTCTGGATTAAACGTTCTGAGTAAACAGTGGGGAGATAAACCCGTGTAATTTAGCCTGAAGTAATGCTTCCCAAGATTATTCATAGAAAGGGATAAAAGACTACTCAGAATCATAAATTATTTCCTTATCACCCATAGCTACCACATCGGGAAGCTTTTTGAGGTAGCGTTCAGTAAATAAATAGCCAGAAAATTGGTAATTTAATACCACAATTATTTCTAACTTTAAGCTGTAAAACGTTTACATTTAACAGCCTGCTCTCGCCTCAGTAAGAGTAAGCTCTCCTTGGCTAATCAAACCTTTTACTGTTTGTGAACATTGAGAATGATAGCTCTGTTCTCCAATGCATTTACCAACTGGGGCAGCAGTGTAAATATTTAGTACAGCATATTGGGATGTTGCTGTGTTATTCCTATTAATATGAATAAATGTAAATATTTACACCATATTTTCCCCAGAATATTTATGCTGTACTGCAGAACTGGAAGGGGGGGTATGGATAGAAAGTGAGAAACATCTACAATGAATATATTTTAGCATTCAGTGCAAATAAGAACCCAATCTACATAGTGCTTAATCTGACAGCATCCAACACGTTTCCCAATAAAATGAATAGGCAAGCACTTCTCACACATAAACTACATGGAAAACAACCCAACAGAAGCCAGCACCGAACATTTTCAAAGAGTAATGTGAAGAAACAACTGGGTGTTACAGAATTTCTCTCTAGCAAACCAGACTTCATCCAGATATTATGAAAGTCATGGGGCTGCTTTATTTATTTATTATTTATTTATTATTATTTATTTGATTTATATACCACCCCTATGGCAGCCAGGGCCCCTCTGGGTGGTTTACAACAAATAGACAAGCAATAACAATAACAAAGACGCAATAACAAAATAGTACAACATCAATACATCTGGGGGCACAAATCAGGGAAGGTCTGCTTAATTAGCCAGGTTTTTAATAGCTTCTTGAATGTTCCCAATGAAGGGGCCAGGCAGACTTTGGGTAGAAGAGAGTTCCATAGTTGTGGAGCTACCGCTGAGAAGGCCTGATTTCTAGTAGTTGTTTTCCAGGTCTCTCTTGGGGTCAGTTAGTGTCTTTCCTCCATAAGACTTAGGGAGACACAATTTATGACACAATTTATGGCATTGTGGCCCAGTTATAGGCCACAATGTTGTCCTCTCTCCATCCTAATGTGTGTCCTCTCACACTCCTAATTGAAATTTGTGAGGAAAGGCAACACACAATGGAATCATATCAAACTATATCTTCTGTTTATCTTTGTGTTACGAAGAAGAGAAGGAATGAGAATTTGTGTAGCAGTACTTTTATGTCTGTCATCACAGGTCAGTTGTAATGGGGAACCATAGTTTCTCACTATATAAAGAGCACGAGCAAGAACTAGGCTTGTGTGCTATCTGTTCCTAACCTGAAACCTCATCTTCTATGCACCAAAGTGGGACATATATTTATCCAACCAATGTGAAAAAAAATCCACCCCAGTGAAGAACCTAGCTGCTCCTTCCTGCCACATCATGCCATCATTGCCTATAATAGGAGGCTAATGCCCTTCCTTCTTCAAAATTATTCCCTCCCTTTCTCAGAAAATGAGAGCCTGGAGTCTTCCAGTGAAGTGGAGTGGTGTGAGAATCAGGGCAAACTAAGGATGTTTAGAGAGGGATGCAGCCCTGTGGTGATCCATCAACATGCACATGGCAGTATTTGTGATGTAAAGGATTATACCATATGTAAGAGCTACAGTAACTAATCTATTGGCAGTCATGGCCTGCTTTTAATATCTCCCCCCTCCCCAACACACAAATATAACTGTCCTTCAGTTCTCTAAGACAAAGCCAACTTGCTACTGCAAATAAGATGATGCTCTGCTAAAAGATATTTTCCTGAGCAGACATGTTTTGCTATCTAACAAATACACTCAGGCAAAAGCAATCTGCTGTAGTTATTTATTTCCCTACCTTAGCCCTTCCCTCTAACTCTAGTCTTATATAAATGCTGGGTGCTTAACCATATTTTTTTCACATAACCAAGCTCTGCATTTTCTACAAGGTTTGTTAAGGCTTGCAAAAACTTTCTCCCAAGCAAAATGATTGGCAGTAAAGGGGTCTTTAAAAGATTTCTTCTTCACAAACATAAGGTGGATGTATTCCAGAGCCTCTGAGCCAGCATCTATTTGCCCTTCCTTCCTTTGAGTGCTACTTCCCAGTCCTCACTGCCATGCTTCAAATAAATGTGCTTCACATGCGCTGCCAGCTCTGAACACTGTGGTGTCCAGCATCCCTTCTAAAAACCCCTTTCCTGCTGAACCTTGAATTTTCCACTGTGATCAAAGGGAAGTGACGAGCAACAATGGAGACAGTGCAGCTGTAGCTACTTTCATATGCTGCAGCCCTTGTGCCAACATTCTACTTAGGGACTGGGAAATCTTTTTTTTAAAACAGGGCTACCAATTAGTAGAGGACCCTGAAGCCTGACATGGACATGATGTGGGGAAAAGAAAGAGCCTGCCTCACATCTCACATGGAAGTCATATTTTCCAAGCTTATCCAGGTGTGTCATGTCACACAGAAGTCCCACAAGGTGTAAAAAAGCAAGACACATTTTGTTTGAATGTTTCACTAACTGAGCTAATGTGTCACAGTGCCTCAGCCCAGTGCCATTTAATTTTCAAGAATACATGTACCCTTTATACGCATTCCAATGTGTAAGAGAATATGCATTCAAGGTCTGTTGGAACAGTAGCTGGATAAAAAGCCATCAAGGTAGGGATATGAATCTCAGAGAGTCTCTTTCTTTCAAAAGAGAAACCAGGGGGAGGGGGAGGGATTCAGTCTTTTCTCAGTGAGACTTCTCTGTATGAGGTGGGGCGGTTCCCCCCTGACAACTTTCACAAGAGCTCTCTCCGGATTTCTCAGAATGTTCAGGAACTTATTTTCTTTAAGCTGGCTGGATAGCTCTGTGGCTCTGGAGCCTGAGGTGGGGGGTTCGATTCCCCACTGTGTCTCCTGCATGTACAGCCAGCCTGTGTGGCCTTGGGCAAGCTGCACAGTCCCAGGGTGCCCTGAGATGAAAGGAATAGTAAGCCATTTCTGAGTGTTCTCTATCTGGGGTATCATAAGTCAGAACTGGGTTGATGGCACATGATGATGATGATGATGATGATGATGATGATGATGATGATGATGATGATGATGATGATAATGATTTTTCTGGAAGAAATGTTATGTTGCACGGGGAAATTGCAATTCTTGCACAGAATGACATTTTTTCCAGTGCAGGAACTACCTGGTGAATGCTTACTGATTTCAGAGAGGTTTACAGTGGGGTCTTGACTTACGAACGACCCGACTTGCGAACAATTCGAGTTACGAACCTGCCCTATAGGGAAAGTAAGGACTCGACATGCGAACTTCCCTCGAGTTACGAACAGGGAAAAAAGTCCCCCCTCCCTCCCCTTAGAGGCTTCTGGAGGGGGGGAAAGGGTCAGAAACTTAAAAATAAATACTGTACTGTTAAATAAAGTCACTTACCAGGCCTTGGTAGCCCCCAAACCACAGGAAAAAGAGCAGGAAAGAGCTAAAAGCCGACACCCAGAAAGAGCCTGGCAGCCATTTTGTGGTTTTCCCCACTCCTCTCCCCACCTAACAGCTGATCGGCTGGCTCTGAGCAGGCTTCTGGAGGCTTGCTCAGCACCTAAAAAGCCTGCCTGAGTGCCTTTGTGCTGAAAAAATCAGCACAACATGCTTTAAAACATTATTTAAAATTGGCTTCGTTTTTTTAAAAAAAAGAGTTCTAAAGTGCTGCCTTTAGTGTTCCCTGCCTTCCCTGAACCTAAGGGGAAAAAAGAAAGAAAATATCCCCCTCTAGTGGCAGAAGGCAGAATAGCAGCTTCCCATTAGTTTCTATGGACAGAAAAGAGCAGATACGGATTAAATGGTTTTCAATGCATTCCTATGGGAAATGCAGATTCGACTTAAGAACTTTTCGACTTGAGAACCACCTTCCAATACGGATTAAGTTCTTAAGTCGAGACCCCACTGTATTGGTTCAAAGTTTCAGCATGGCAAGGCTACTAGGAATGATGTAATTTTGTAGGTAACTCAATTATTCACTACTCAGGGTAAAAGCCAAGGATTTTTTCCAAAAGCTTGGATTGCCAGGTAGTAGTTATCAAGCAGAGGCAGACTTGCAGTATCTTGTGTTTTTTTTTCCCCATTGGCTCCTTTGCACATTCCAAATTGAATATTATTCTGATTTTATCATACAGACCATTACAAATGCCCATTATAGGTTCAGCAAATAAATGGGTGAGTATGTGCTTGTTGCTATTGTTGCAAAAGGTTTTGTGCTGGTTTTTGGTTCATCCTGCCAGCTTGAAGGTACTGGTGGCTTTCAGTGCCTTTTATAGGTGTGTCTTCCACCACTGTTCATGATCTTATAGTAAGACACAGCCTGAGAGTTTCTAAGCCCTCTTGCTTCTTGACTCTCTTGGTTTGTTTTTGGTTTTATTTCATTTTTATGAATGGATGTCACCACTATCATTAATAGCTTCATATCTCAGATCCTGAGAGGGGACTATAGCTCCAATCTTAGCCTCATTTGGGAATTAAATTTTTTCTGGAACTCTCTTTGAAAAACCTGCAGATGCATGTGCCAAAATGCTTTGCTTTGCTTCTTTGACCATCTACCAATCTTCAGCCTTTGATAGAGAGGCTCTGCTCCAGTCCTAATCACATTTTAAAGTTAGCTATTTGTGACACCAATTATTTCAAAAACCTATGGGATGCACTGTAAAAATAAGGATCAAATTTTGTTTTAGATTGTGGGGTTTATTGGGGGGAAGAGGAAAATGATATTAGTTTTTCTTTAGCAGCTTTTGATTTCAGTCTTTGACAAGTCAAATTCTTCTATCTCAGTTGGAAATGACCTCTCTTTGAAACTAGCTCTTTGCAAAATGAGGGGAACACCTTTTGGAAAAATGATTCCCCAGTGCTAGATTTTTGGGGTTTTGTTTTGTTTTGTTTTGTTTTTTTGTTTGTTTCTTAGTACATCAGAGTTAACATTGAAACCTTCCCACCCAAGGCATTCTTGCTGTCTGAACCTGGCTCTTTGAGATGAATTAGCTAGATTCGGGAGAATTGTGAAAAGTTCTTTAAGAACTGGTGTATTGTTTGATCTCCCGACTCAAGTGTTCTACAGTTATTTGAGAAGGAAACAGATGTGAGGACCATGAAGGAAGGGCTGATGAAAAGGAAATATAGTTGGTTGGAGAAGAGGAGATGGGAGCTTGGTGGTGTCATGAGGCAATGTTGCTCTTGGCTCCCCCTTTTTATTTATTTTATGTTTGTTTTTGTTTTTCTCATTTTGATTTGCTCTCTGACTGTTATTGTTTGGCAGTTCATTTGTTAACCACCCAGAATAGTGCATCACACTAACAGGATAAATAAATAAATAAATAAATAAATAAATAAATAAATAAATAAATAAATAAATAAATAAATAAATAAATAAATAAATAAATAAATAAATAAATAAATAAATAAATAAATAAATAATCTGTGATGCGCTGGTGTAGTTCCTGTTTTGCTTTTGTAAACCCCATTAACAAAACAGCACTTCTCGAGAGACCCAAATTATTTAATTTCTCATTCATAGATCTTTTCCATCTGGACTGAAACTTATCAGTTAGCACTAAGGGAGCCAACCTCACAGGGGTGAAGAACATTTTTAGCCAAAAATTCATACCTCATTCAATGAGGCAGTGAGTATGGTCAGGAAGTGTGGGGTGGGGTGGGGGGCTGAACTGGCAAAATGTGACATTAAATCAGCATTTAGGATTTTGCCTGTTCATCCCCCTGACGTCAGCTTACTGGGCTTCCAGTTTAGAGGCGCATTCTACATAGACAGGGCTCTACTCATGGGCTGCTCAGTGTTGTGTGCCGCTTTAAAGAAATTTAGTATATTTATAGAATGGAAAATTATAAGCAGGGTGCAATGCAATTCAGCGGCTCATTATCTTGACAGTTTTCTTTTCTGTGGGGAAAGGAACTCAGGTAAATGCAGCTTTATACTAAATACTTTCCAAACATTGGCACAAGAGCTAGGGCTGCCCCTAGCTGAAGAAAAAATAGAGGGGCCAGCCACATCACTAACTTTTCTGGGTATAGAACTTGACACGGTTCAGCAAACCTCAAGGTTACCCCAGAATAAATTGGTTGCCCTTAGGTCTATAGGATAGATTCTTTATTGCATAAGAGAAAGGTTTTGCTTAAGTACCTGCAGGAAATAGTTGGGCACTTAAACTTCACTTGTAAAGCCATGGTGCCAGGATGAGCATTTCTGAGGCACCCGTGTGCAGCCATGAGGGGTCTTAAGTGACTGATGCATAGAACTAGGGTAACTCAAGGTATGAAGGAAGACCTGCTTGTATGGAGTCAATTCCTTGAGAAATTTAACAGGATGTCCTTCTGGAGATAATGATATGAGTCTGAAAGCTGAATTTCAAGTGAACTCGGATGTGGCCAGACCCTTAGGATTCGGTATCTATTTCCGAGGTAGGTGGTGTTCAGGCACATAGCCTGATTCTTGGCACCAGAGTGGCATCACAGGGGACTTGACCTTTTTGGAATTCTTTCCAGTTGTGGGTGCACTCTGGCTTTGGGCAGAGGAATGGTTGAATTCAGTGGTCCATTTCTGGTGCAACAATCAAGCGGTTGTGTATATCATAAACAATCTTACATTGCAATCAGAATGGGTCATGACATTGGTTAGGGTCTTTAAATTACGGGCATTGGAGTTTGACATACTGGTGCATGTCCGCCATGTTCCAGGCATAGAGAATAGAATAGCTGATGCTCTATCATGCCAACAGATCAAGTGGTTCAGGGAGCTAGCACCAGAAGCGAGTGAGCTGCCAGAAGTTCTTCATCTGGAGGTCTGGCAGATTGGCGTGAGGATGCATCCAGAGCAATAAATTTGGCCCTGGCATCAAGGACTAGAAAGGGTTATTCGGCTGTGAATATAGAGTTTCAGGGATTTAGAAAGATGGTTGACCTGAAGCAGGTTTGGCCAGCTCCAGTTGAACACCTACAACAATTTATGGTTTATCTTAATAGAAAAAGGTTAGCACCAGGCACCATCCAAGGTAAACTGTCAGCTCTGGCATTTCACGTGAAAATAAACGGTTATAAGGATTTTTCAGGGGATTATCACATTAGGAAAATGTTAGAGGGATGGTCCAAGGAGAGAGGGAGAGTGTGGGATGCAAGAGCACCCATTTTCCCTTCCTCTTTTAGAACGCATAGGTGAGTGGTGGGCGACCCTGTGCAGGGACAAGCATGAAAGAGTTTTATTCAAGGCAGCTTCACTTATAGCCTTTTTCGGTGCCCTCAGAATTAGTGAACTGGTATCTGGAGGTAAAGCAGACAAATCTAAGCTTTGCAATTGCACGATGTTAAAGTCCTAGAAGGCAGAGTAGAGCTTTTAATTAGACGATCCAAGGCCGATCAAACAGGCAAAGGGAGGCATTTAGTCCTTGGGCAATGCAGTATAGAATGCATATGTCCAGTCAGAACTTCTAGGGCATATTTAGAACTTCAAGGTCAGGATGCAGGTTATTTTTTCCAACATGCTGATAAGTCATCTTTGACTAAATATCAGTTCTGGAAATAACATACCTAGCCCTACACAAAATAGGCTTCACGGGCAAGTTTGGCATCCATTCATTTAGGATTGGAGCAGCTTCCACTGCAACAGCCCTGGGTTACAGCCCAGAGAAGATTAAACAATTGGGCCGGTGGTCTTCGTCAAGTTGTAAAAGATACATTAGAACCTTACCTAATGTGTAGGCAGGGGCCTAACTTATGTCTTTACAGGTCCTTCAGAGTCCAGAAGACGAAAGTGAATGGCGATCATCAGCCATAGTTACATTTATTGAGCTGAACGCTATGCTGCCACATCCCCGTGAGGGAGCGATCTAGGGCTCGGTGGCCGGATGTATATTGCATGGAAAGGGTTGTGTGGCATGCAGTGGATTCAGCTGTGCAGGATAATGGCATTCAGTCAGTTCCCACCAGATGTGCTGGTAATACATCTTGTAGGCAATGTCTTGCCTAGATTTGCTGTTAAGGCATTGGTCCTGGACATTTTACTGGAACCTTAAATGGTTGAATACCAGGTATCCTGTGATGCGGATCATATGGTCCACAATTACCGTATTTTTCGCACCATAAGACGCACTTTTTTCCCACAAAACAGGGGGGTGGAAAGTCTGTGTGTCTTATGGAGCGAAGAAAACAGGTTATATTTTCCTGTTTTCCTCTCCTAAAAAATTGGTGCGTCTTATGGAAAGGTGCGTCTTATGGAGCGAAAAATACGGTATTCTTCGGTTAGCCTGGCAAGGTTCTGGGAGGATTTGTGTTGCTAACAAGTCTCGGCAGGACGTTAACAGAGAAGTATGCAGAGGCGTTTGCAGCGGCCTTGGATCGGTGATAGATCACCATAGATCTAAGTGGATAAGCCTGAATTGTTCAGGAGTGATGAGGTCCACCTTTTGGATTCAGGTTTAGATGCCTTTTTGGGAGACATAAAAGGGGGCCTGCTTGTCGAGCTCGAAAGTCTTTGTGGTGGGCATGGGACATAGCTAGGCTACTCCCTATGCTGTGGTGGGTAGTGCGGAAAAAACAGGTATTTCTAGTGTGACCTATGGTAATTTCAGGTAAGCCAACAGCGCATCTGTCCTCCCGGCACTGCGGATCATGCAATTACAGTGCCTGTGGTGGGAAGATGTACTGGGCAACTTTTGGACCAACAGTCGTCAACTAAAAATGGCTTGAGGTCTGGGTGTGTTTATTAGCAGCTGGCTGGGTTCCTACTGTCTTTAAGACCTCAGGAACCTGGGGCCGGGGACTTGCCAATTTATTGATCAAGGGGTATTTGGATATCCCTGCCATTTACCTGTTTCCGCAATACAGCAGGCCCCCTCCTTTGGCCAAATAATGGCAAAATTTGAACCTGAATCTATATCAATGAAGTGTGGCCCGTATTTAACCCATATCACTGTCTTGCATCTTTATTCCGTGGTTGGGAGGGCAAAGACATCTTGGGTGTGGTTCTGAGTGCCCTGCCCTTCCAAATTTTTCACAGAGTTGAGATAGAGAAGCTTCCTTGTCAAAGTTTAAGATTAAAATATCTCAAAGTACCACCAACAGCACTCCAACAAAACAAAATTCAGCAAACAGATGATTTTCTCACAGGTATCCCCCATTTCCTCCCCCCAAAAAAGATTTAGTGTCACAAGCAGCTGACTTTCAACTGAGATTAGGACTAGCAAAGGCCGAGGTTGAAAGCTGTACTAATGTTTGCCACCTAAGAGTGCAAGGGGAGGGTATGAGCTACAGCAATGGGTTCGTGGGCTGTGCTTGATTATGAGATAGCTTCAACTGTACAAGACAGAATGAATTGACCAGAGCTTTACACAACCACTGGACCCAACTGTGTTATCCACTGGCTAAGAGTTGAAGCCTTGCTAATTAGAGTAATGAAGTTTGGATATACGCATAAGAGAAAGGGATGGTTCATGATTCAGTGATAGAGATGGAATGAACAGTCCCGAGATTTTCTGATTCTTAATATTAGTGAAAGGTTCCTAATATTGATATGCATTCTTAATATTAACAGAGCAACAATTTCAAGACTCAGGTCTTTTCCTTGTCTGTTCTATATGTGATGGAAAAAATACTAACTAAATTCTCAATGAGATGGGCTATCCCAAAATAACAAGGCACCTTAATGAGGAATTTTAAAGCCTTCTGAGATTTCTTGCTTCCAGTGAGACAAAGAGTTTTTTTTTCTTATCAAGGTCCTTCCCTCTCTGAAGCAAAATGTGTATGCACGCACACAGTGAGCACAAAAGGACTGAGTGATAGCTTTAAAAAGGAACAAATAATTGATCCACTGCTTCAAATTTCCAAACAAAGCAACTGTTATCCTTGTTTGGGATAATTTGTACAAATTGTGCAGTTAATGCAGTTGCACAGATGGTGCAATTTTGTGCAGAAAAATGGGTAAATTTGTGCCAAACAAATTTCTGGCCAGTATAGGAAAGCTAGATTGGGACGTGGTTGTGCAATTGGGATGTGGTGTAGACATTGTCTGGAGGGGCCGCCCCAAGAAGACATTGTCTAGAGGGGCGGGGTAAAAATCGAATAAATAAATAAATAAATGGTGGTACTGTGGGTTAAACCGCAGATGCCTCTGTGCTGCAAGGTCAGAAGACCAGCAGTTGTAAGATCAAATCCATGCGATGGAGTGAGCTCCCGTCGCTTGTCCCAGCTCCTGCCAACCTAGGAGTTCGAAAATATGTAAACATACAAGTAGATAAATAGGTACCACCTCGGTGGGAAGGTCACGGCGTTCCATGTGTAGTCGTGCTGGCCACGTGACCACGGAAACTGTTTACGGACAAACACTGGCTCTACAGCTTGGAAACAGGGATGAGCACTGTCCCCTGAGTCGGACACAACTGGACTAAATGTCAAGGGGAACCTTTACCTTTACCTTACAGGAAAGCTAAGAAATCCCACAGTATCCTCACCAGTGAAAAAACTGTTGAAGCTCATTTATCTTCCCATGTGACAATGAGACAAGCATGGATTCACATCCCTACTCTGTAATGTTTCTTATTGTGTACAGCTGCAGATTGGATTCTTAAATCTGGAATGGACTGCTGAAGCTTCTAGGTATAAAAGGTGATTTGACATTTTTGTGATTTGACATTACATGCCTTATGTGTTTCTAATCTCCTGACTGGTTGTTTTGGCCATGCATCCTGTGCTGAATGAAACCCTTGCTTTGTGTTTATCGAACTGGGAGGCGAATTACATGGCCTTATTGCATCTTTCCAGAACGGTTCTGTCCTCTCTTGGATGATAATAAATCTGCCTTCTTTGACGTGCTGCAGGTATTGGTCATTCCATAAAGTTCTAATCTAACTCTAGTAACTTGCTGGCTTTTGGATACTTTACTACTGAATAAAAGTATTGCCAGAGACTTCAGGGATATGGCTTTCCATTTTCTCCTTTAGTTCTCCAGGACATCATCTAAAATAGTGGAGTCCAGTGACCCATATTAAGGGGGACAGAATGGGTGGTAGCAATAATGCTATTTTGCAGGGTTGCTGTTTTGCCTTGGAAACTATCTTGCTGGGGGAGAGACTGTGAACTAGGGGCCATGTTGAAGGTTGAGCCAGGCTGTCTGATCTCCTTTTAGTTACTGTGCTGTGATATCTTCTTCTGCACACAATTAAAGGCAGGACCCTCATCTTCATTTGTACCCAATTATCCTAAATGCAGCATCTTAATATTGTGAATTGCACTATACTTGCCACTTAAATTTATCTCATTATTTTGTTTGCAATTTTTGTGTTTGCCATTGATTCCTGAATATTCCTCTAGTTTTGGAATCTGAATTCCCCAACTATCTGAATGACATAATACATTCCACCTATTAATATGAATTATTTCTTGTGTACTGTTTATCTTGCCAGTTCCAGGAATGGCCCAGCAAATGCATACTTTTCAAATATTTTTGTTCAACAAGTTCCTCTATTAAGAGGAAAATGAAAATATGAGCTCTAAGAAATACCCTGGTATTATAGTTGCCAGCCAAACCTATAGCATGCCACATTTGATCTACCACCAAGCAATACTTGAGAAAGTGTGACATGTCGGCTGCTACTTTTATGTGCCAGAGTTGTACCTTTTCTGTCTTCCAAGTAGAACACGTTTGCTTGTGCTGTTTCACAGGGCATTAAACATATATCACTTGACAGGAAGGCCATAGCCATATAAGATGTATAAGGTATATCAAAAACCTGGCACATTTGTTGAAGAGGTAGTTGCCTCCTTTCTGGATAAGATTCCTCTCATCTGGCTGAACACTGAGCTGGTTTGGGCTGTGTTACTTCCCAGCCTCCTCTTCCTCCTCATCAACTGTTTGTTGTTGCTACTGCTGCCCATGTTATTTCCCTTCCTCTTTGTCCTCCTCCTTTCTCAGCATTGCTGGTGCACAGGGACAGGCCAAAATGCGAATCCCCAAAATTATGAATCATGTGCCACAAATTTGTGAGTGAGATTATTTTATATATACAAAATATATATCACCCTTTTTTTAAGCTCAGGAAGCAAATTAGCAATTTGACAATTGTTTCAAATTGGCAGCCAAAGATTTTGCAACAACTCTGGTTGCTGAAATTCATCTAGGGAGGAGGATGACCAGATCTTGTATCCAAATTATTTTATTCAAAAGTGTTTGCCATTCCCTTCTTCTGCAGGTGCCCTGGAGGCACAATGGAGAACTGAACAGCTGGGTAACTCACTGAGTCATGATGCTCTACAACAGTGGTTCTTAACCTTTGTTACTCGGATGTTTTTGAACTGCATCTCCCAGAAACCCCGGCCAGCATAGTTGGTGGTGAAGGCTTCTGGGAGTTGCAGTCCAAAACTCCTGAGCAACCCAAGGTTAAGAACCAGTGCTCTACAATTCAGAATCCAAGCAGAAAGTCCAGATGAGGCTGTGAACCATGCAGTCAGATTGCCAAGAAGGGATTTTTAGATTCCACCTTGGACTGAAATGACATGAGTATCAGTTTCCAGGCTCTTAATCTCATTGAAGACAAAGGCCTGGTCTGGACCTTCACTGATCTGCCAGTTGCCTTGACTGAGGCCACAGACCTCCATAACAGACTTGGAACATGGAATTCATTTGCAAGTATGATTGCTCAGACAGAGCAACTGGACCAATAACGAAGGGATAACATTTTATCAGGCATCGATTCTAGAATAAATGATGTTTTATCACCTTCTACTTGTAAAGATTGTGTGTCTAGTTCTGAGTTTCCCTTCTCTTGACATCCCTCTGGCTTACACAAACTCATTTTTCAGACTTCAAAATTTACTTTGAAAGGAAAATGAAAAAAAGAGAACAAATTAGGGGGCACACTATTTGACAAAGATGCTGTCTCTTCTGAACAAGAAATACTTCTACTGCACTTTGAGAACTGCTATACAAAGAATTAACAAACCTTCCTCCTTCTCCTCTTCCTTCAACACACTTTGTATCTATTGGTATAAACCATAAGGTTAGATATATTAATTTATAATTATGATGGAATGGTCTTGTTGACATTATGATTAGCATTTTAGCTCATCTCTATTGTTTCTCTTCTTGAATTAATCATTTGGATTAGTAGCTGAAATTCTGATTATCAATACAAATTCTTTTGGAAACTATCAGTCATATCATTTTTCTTATTGCATTCACAAAGAGATCTGAGAAAACTATGCTAGATCAATGTTCATAACTCCATCATTATACTCCAGACTTGGGTTTATTACCTCATAATAAACCCAATTTTCCCCCACATTCTAATGATTTAAATCTCTAGTTCTTTCTGTTTCATTTTTAAACACATTTGTCACAAAAACACAGAAGGGAGTTTGCCTCTGTCCTTTTCAGTGGCAAAATCAGTGTCTGCGAGTGGAAGCACTCCCCTAGATGCTGTCAGTTTTGGAAAGTTCTTAGTGGGGAAAAAAACTATCTAAATTCCCACTCATGTCCCAGTCAGGTCTTCCTTTTTCTGATTTAAGATAGGCAATGATCAGAGAGATGGCATGTTCAGCAGCAGCACTCCACTCAGTGGTGTAGTGATAAATTTGAAAATGCAACGTTCTTCATGACAAACCTTGTATGTAGCCCTGCCTGTGATAGAATTCCAGGGATGTAGGGTGACAGATCGGTCACTTTCAACAAGTAAAGAGTAATTCTTTTGCAAAGCTATTGATTCTTAATTGTATATTCAAGATCCAATTTCCCCCAAATGCATTGCATTAAAACAGAGGTAGTTTAGAAGAATATAGTAATCCTGGAAAAATCCTTTTCCCTTCCAACTAGGCTTGCTGATAAGATCAGAAAGACAGGGAATCCGGATTCCCTAGGATAGGGAGCAGATGATGTTATAATCCCTGCTAGAGATGGGTATGGACCAGAAAAATGGCAGATTGTGATGGTTCGTGGTAGTTTGGAACTATCTCCGCCCCTGTATTGCTGGTGCCCAGCCTACCAGCAATGCCTCATCCTCCCCAGGTGACCAGGGGTGGTGATGGCAGTGGTGGTGAAGCCAGTCAGAGGAGCTGGGTCACAGCCTCTGTACATGCGCCCTCTGACCATCTGGTTGCCAGGGAACTCTGATGCTGGGGCCACCCAGTTCTTGAAAGAGAAGCTGGGCCACTACCTCTGAGCATGTGCCCACTGCCCAGCTGATTGCTCTGATCAATCAGGTACATGTTCAGAGCCAGTGGCCCAGTGTCCTTGCCAGGGCTGCTGCCTCTGAGGATGGCACCCTGTAATCAGAGCACCCTGTGTGATAGGTAGGCTGAGCTGATTGGGGGCAACGGGAAGGGGCTGGCTGAGTAATCTCAGTTTGCCAAAGCAAGCTAAAAGCCAAGGGGGAAAAGTTGGTTGTTGTGAGTTTTTCGGGCTCTTTGGCCATGTTCTGAAGGTTGTTTTTCCTAACATTTCACCAGTCTCTGTGGCCGGCATCTTCAGAGGACAGCACTCTGTGCTCTGGTGTAGTTGACTTGGGAGTGCCAACTACACCAGAGCACAGAGTGCTGTCCTCTGAAGATGCCGGCCACAGAGACTGGCAAAACGTTAGGAAGAACAACCTTCAGAACACGGCCAAAGAGCCCGAAAACCCCCAAAACCACCATTAGATCTCGGCCGTGAAAGCCTTTGCGAATACAAGGAGGAAAAAGTTCAGCATTTTGGTTTGCAAAACTGGATCCCCCAGACTGGGTTGTGATGTGACACAAACCACGAACCAGCCCAGTTCATTGTGTTTTTTGGTTCATTTCATGCTCTAGTCCCTGCAACCCAGAAAGTCCCAGGGCTTTGACCCTGTGAACCTTGGCTCCCCTGCACTATCAACAAACCTCTGGAGTGCTGTTCTCAGGGAGGTGTGCTTTTTTCAGACACTCAAAGAGCATTTGGTTTTCTCAGACTTTGTAATGCCATTTAGGCTGCCATCATGTATACATTGGTGATTAAAGCCAACTAAATATAGTGGGATGTTTGAATATATAGAAGAGATTTCACACTATGATCACTATTTTAATCCCTCTTCTTTACACCTTTATACACTCTGATATATTCGGTTGTGTTTCTTTTTTGTTGTTGCTTTGCTCATGGCTTTACAGTTTTAAAGATTGTTTGCAACCTGCCTGGAAGTATAA
Organism: Pogona vitticeps; assembly: GCF_051106095.1. Lineage (NCBI taxonomy): Eukaryota > Metazoa > Chordata > Lepidosauria > Squamata > Agamidae > Pogona > Pogona vitticeps. The sequence goes on from NC_135786.1 coordinate 100,047,308, forward strand.
ATATAGAAGGGCAAGATATACATTTTTAAGATACATGAATAATATGATTCTGTATTTTCCATATTTCTTTCATCAATTTTTCCTGTGACAGATTCCTTATGGGGGTTATTAATCCCTTACCTTGCCAGTTTTAAAGTTCATGAGGCTTAAGAAAAATGCACATGTTGCTCTATATAGTATGTGTTTAGCCCAAGATTTTATCTCAAAAACATCAAAGTGTTTTGAAAAGAATGTGCAATACTTCAAGGATAACAAGGCCCCGATAATAAGTTAATTTGATATTAACTCGTGGGCTGGATTTTCAAAGCTACATGAGTCATTGTATAAACCATGTTTCCTTATAGATCAAGTTGAAATATTCTTCAAAGGCTGAAAGCAGAAAACGCAGGACTGTGTTTAATGCAGTTCAGGCTTCAGGCTTTCAAATAACTCATAAAAGATGTGTTTAAAGCATGACCAACATACGTTCTGCAAGGAATGGTGGGGGGGAGGAATTGCTTTTTTGAACATGAGCTCCCAAAGTATGCCAGTATGCATGTCCAGTTACAACAGCATAGTCAAGAACAACAGAGTAACGATAACAACAATGCTGATATCTCTGTATCCATATTTTCCACCCAGACTTGCATGTCTTCCTGTGACTCTGTGATAAGTCCTGCTGTGGGGAATGGGACCATTGCTTGTGTGATCACACCCAAAGGGGGTAACACCAAAGAAATATTTATTCTTCTTTGGAAAAGAATAAAGGGGGCTACCCTCTTCTTTATAGAAGAAATCTCTGTTTGCAACTGCCTGATTTAATAACTTTGTGCAATAATATTCTGTGTCCTGATTCAGTAAGGAAGTCATCTGGCAAATCTGCTTTGTACTCCCTGTTGATGTCCCTCAAGGCTTGGCCTACAAGTTGGGAATCTTTTCCCTCCATAACTTACTAGGTCAACAGGGAGATCAAGCTATGGTTATACTAGCTCAGAGGTTCTTAACCTTGGGTTACTCAGGTGTTTTTGGACTGCAGCTCCCAGAAGCCTTCACCACCAGCTGTGCTGGCTGGGGTTTCTGGGAGTTGCAGTTCAAAAACACCTGAGTAACCCAAGGTTAAGAACCACTGTACTAGCTCACCTACTCTTAAAGTCACATGGCTCTTGAATTGCTCTTTGCCATTCACCCAGCCCAAATTTGCCTCCCTAATGAATTAACAAACTCATGGCCAGTTGCAGAGCTCCTTTTGTTGGTAACCTCTCCTGATGGCCAACTCCCCCCACACATACACACAAAGAGCCCAACATTAGCACAGAGAAGGCATGTAAGCCCTTCTGAACCCCAACATTACCATCTATAGTGACAATCCACAGCATTGCCATCCTTCTGACCCACCTACTCCAACAGGGGGACAAATAGTCTTCATCTCTGCTGCCACATGAAATATTTTGGTAACCCCTGTTTGGTTTAGCTAAATGGGTGGGGATATCTTAGGAACGGGCTGTGATCCAAGATTTCACCTGAGAATGAATGGGAGAGCTGGAGAGGCAGGAGCTGCTGTTCCTCTGGAGGATGATAAGGCCCTAACCACCTTGGCTTGTGTAACGTGATTATGTTTGTGCAGGAGGGCACTGGAAAGGTGAATTATCTAGCAATCTTATGTATTTGCATTTGGACTTGTATTTTATTTTAGGGTTATAAAGACTTACTTGGAGCTGTTTTCTTTATGTTGTGGATCTCTGACCTCAGTTGATAAATATATCTGGGACTTCATTCTTCTTTGACTTCAGAGAGATATTTGCATCCTTCTTTCTTTCTTCAAGGAACGTCTGCTTTGGTGCTGGAGAAAAGAATTAGGAGTGTACAAATTATAGCATCAAGTTTTGTGTTGGCCTTATTTGTTGGTTGTTTTATATATATATAAAAAACAACACTGGAGACAGGCATTCTAATAAAGACATGTAGCATACCATACAAAAATAGCTCACACTGCTTTTTATTTACTATCTTAGACTAAATAAATTGTCTCATTTTAAACTTTTGTTGTTGTTGTTTAGTCGTTTAGTCGTGTCCGACTCTTCGTGACCTCAAGGACCAGAGCACATCAGGCCCTCCTGTCTTCCACTGCCTCCCGGAGTTTGGTCAAAGTCATGTTGGTAGCTTCAATGACACTGTCCAACCATCTGGTCCTCTTATGTCCCCTTCTCATCTTGCCTTCACACTTTCCTCACATCAGGGTCTTTTCCAGGGAGTCTTCTCTTCTCATGAGATGGCCAAAGTACTGGAGCCTCAAGAGCCTCCGCCAGCACCAGAATTCAAAAGCATCAATTCTTTGGTGATCAGCTTTCTTTATGGTCCAGCTCTCACTTCCGTACATCCCTACAGGAAAAACCATAGCTTTGACTATTCGGACTTTTGTTGGCAAGGTGATGTCTCTGCTTTTTAAGATGCTGTCGAGGTTTGTCATCGCTTTCCTCCCAAGAAGCAGGTGCCTTTTAATTTCGTGGCTTCTGTCACCATCTGCAGTGATCATGGAGCCCAAGAAAGTAAAATCTGTAACTTTTTTAACCTTTAGTATGTTACAGATCATAGTACAGAAGAGACGAACATTGTTAAAAATTATATGCCACACACTACACCAGATCACAGCCAGAGTTCTAACTTCTGTCCTCTGAAGATGCCAGCCACAGAGACTGCCGAAACATTAGGAAAAAAAACCCTGCAGAACACGTCTAAATAGCTCAAAAAAACTACAACAACTATATGCATAAACTTAAACCAACAGCCATGCTGTTTTCTAACTGTCTACCTTAGGCCTTATTTCTATACTTACCATTTCATTGTAAAGATTAACAGATGAGCTTAATTTAAATGGAAATACCAAAAGCAGAGGAAAATGGATTCAATAGTGACATTATTAAAAAGCATGAGGGCATTTTTGATTTGCATCTGAACCACAAACAATGATGTCAAGCTGACTTCTCATGTCAAAGCTAGTTTATCTACCTTCCCTTTTGCTTCTTTACCATTTCACAAAAGATCTCAAGGTCATAAATCAGGAAAGAGGATTTAAACAGACAAAGACTTGAGGTCAAGAGACAAGAAGTGTTCCCCGTTCAGGTGCTGCACTGAGTTAATGTATTGTCCACCCAGACGCTGCATCATAAGCTGACAATGATTTATTCTACAGGCATGAGAAAGCTTTTCTTTAGGCTAGCAATCCAGTGTCCCTCGATGTATGACCACTTAGCTGACCCCGTGCTTTCAACAGAGACAGAAACAATGGAGTTCAGCATCTTGAAATCCTCTTGAAGAGAAGTCTGTCAGTATGACAGCCATTATTACCTCAGAAAACAGGAGCATCACATTAAGCGGTGTCTTCACCTTTGCCCTTCTAATAGTCCAAAACCCCTCAAGCTCTAAACATTCAATTACCCCCCCAAAAAAGTAAAAAAATAAAATAAAAGCACCCTCCAACAAAATTTTAATGTAATGTTGTGCTGAGGGCTTTCCTTGCAGTAAATGGTCACTTGTTAAGGGCTTTTTTTGGTGATGTTTTGTTAAAGTTCTAGCTTCACTATTACCTCAGAATATCAGTGGAAAATGTTGGACCCAGGATCAAATTATGGACTGAGTGAGAAGAACCTCACTTCCTCCTATTTTGGGGGAACAGCACTTCCTGGCTCAGTCACAAGCAAATTGAGCCCAAAATGTGTTTGCTCATTGCAATGGACACCTGAAGCATGTGTACCTGGAATACTATTCTGCCTCATGTGTCCAATTCATAGCCAACACGATCCATATAGAATGTTAATGAAGTTAGAAAGGATCTTAAAGATCATCTAATTTAACCCTCTGCTGAGTGCAGGATAGTCACAAGTACACTTCCGTTGTTTGTTGTTTAGTCGTTAAGTCATGTCCGACTCTTCGTGAGCACGCCAGACCCTTCTGTCTTCCACTGCCTCCTGGAATTTGGTCAAATTCATGTTGGTAGCTTTGATGACACTTCCTTATCTTTCCTCTATTTCACTCTCCCCACCCCCATCAGGGTGTGCTTAGCTTTTTAATTTTTCCACGTGTGGCACAGGAAGGATTCAAGCTTCAGATTTCATTTGCTACTGAACTGCATCATAATCATACGCAATCTTAATTAAATATAAACCATACACAACAATTAGGACAAATCTTACATTTTCAGTCATTAGGTAAGGCAGTATATACAAAGGGCAGCTGTACATGTGTGTAATAATTATTTTCCCCACAAACTCTGATTTCTGTCATAATATCACCCACACTGGGGAAAGAAAAATCAATTTGAGGAATGGGCCACAGTGCTTGGAGAAGAACAAATTCTATGACAACTTATGAAAAATGAAACAGCAGCACATCAAAATTGATTTTCTATTCTTCTATGGCATATCTGCTCTCCATCTTTTTAAATCCGCTTTGCGACTCAAGACTTTACATGGAAGATGTAGCATCTAATCAGAAAACCCCACTCCACAAAGTATTCTCACGCTTCATCCAGGTGTTTGTGTGTGTGTGTGTGTGTGTGTGTGTGTGTGTGTGTGTGTGTGTGTGTGTGTGTGCGTGCGCGTGCGTGTGCGTATTCTGTGCTGGCGAGTCAGAACTGACTTATAGCAACCCTAATAGGACTTTCAAGGTAAGTGAGATATATAAGGATTGGTTTTACCAGTTCCACAGCCCCAGTTGCGTTTCCATGGCTGAGTGGGGATTTGAACGCCATTCTCCAGAGGCCTCATCCATAACATTATCCACTACATCACATATATGTTCAGAGGCACCTCTGGTGCACAGACTTGCAATGCCTATACATTCAAGTCCCCAAGACAGGAGATGCTGAGGATTGCAGTAACTATAGGACTACTGCTTTAATTTCCCATTCAAGCAATCTGATGCTCAAGCTGTTGCAACAAAGACGTTTATTTTATATGCAATGAGAAATGTCTGATGTTCAAGCTGGATTCCAAAAAGAAAGAGACACTCATGATCATACTGCAAATACGTATCTGCTGGAACATCAAACTATTTCAGAAGAAGATCAATCTATGCTTTATAGACTACAGAAAAGCCTTTGACTGTGTGAATCATGAGAAACTATGCATTCTCAAAAAGAAATGGGTGTGCCTCAGCCCTTGATTGTGCTGATGCATAAGCTGTATTGTGGACAAGAAACTACTGTTAGGACAAAATATGGAGTGACAAAATAGTTTTCTATAGGGAAAGGTGTCGGACAAGGGGGCATTTGATCCCTTTATGTGTTCATTCTGTACATAGAACATATCATACAGAAAGCTGGATTAGATTCAGCTTACTGGCAGAAAGCAGCAATGCCTTGAAATGAGCATTAGTGAAAGAGGTAAGTGCTAAAGCAGGACTGCACTTGAACATTAAAAATAGGAGGATCATGACTACAGATATACACAGTTCTAATATGGACAGTGAAGAATTTGAAATAGTGAAAGACTTTGTACAATTTGGTTCACAGTCATCCATCCAAAAGAAGACTGCAGCCAAGAAATTAGAAGAAAAAACCCTGTGACTCAGAAGGAAAGAAATGAAGGAATTTAAAAAGATCATCAAGTGTAAGGATGTGTCACTGGAGACCAAGGCCAAGATAATACACTCTCTTATATTTCCAATCATCATGCATGGATATGAAAGCTGGACTGTAAAGAAAGCAGACAGAAAAAAAAAATATTTATTTGATATGTGGTGCTGGAGGACAGCTTTGTGCATACCTTAAATTGTCAAAAAGATGAACAAGTGGGTCTTAGATCAAATCAACCCTGAACTTCTCTGGAGGCAAAATTGAGGAAACTAAGGCTGTCCTATTTCGGGTATATAATAAGGATTCAGTGGAGAAGACAATAATGCTAGGAAAGATGGGAGGCAGGAGGAAAAGAGAAAGCAAAATACAAAATAGACTGACTCCCTAAAGGAGCCCACAGGCTTGAGTTTGCAAAAGCTGAGCAGGGCTGTTGAGGACATGACATTTTGGAGATCACTCATTCATAAGAACGGCACAAGTAAGAGGAGCATTGACAGCACATAATAACAACAAGAATGCTTTGTTCCTGGTTTGCAAATTATATAACTTAGGTTCTGCCATTCAAAAAAATTGTCCCAAAGCTGCTCTGAGTTTGAGGTACACAGTAGTGCACAACTCTGCAATTCTTGATGTGAGGGCAAGGGAAAAGCGACTTTTTGAAAACTTACTATGGTTTGCTCAGTTTTTCACAATTTATTAAAACACACACACACACACACACACACACACACACACACACACACACACACACACACACACACACACACACACACACACACACATCACAAAGCAAGCATAAAATAGCAGAGTGGTTGCTCATGAAGATGCAAGCCGCCCATTGCATGATTCTGGATTTAGCTGACTGTTTTAAATCTTGTGTGATCCAGCTGTTTTGCAATGTCAAGATTATGGCCAGGACAGAGAGGTCCACACAAATGACTCAGCCACACTGCCCAGACATTCCTGGTGTGTGTGATTTCTGGGAGGCAAGAGAATGTGCTAAAGACTGAGGAAAATTTGCCTGCCAGTCCCTTCCCAACACTCTAAGCCACCCCAACCACTTAATACTATAGGGAATACCAAAAACGTACAAGGTTGCACACTTTAACTTGCACACCAACCTTGCCAGGTAGAAATACCAAAAACACAAACAAAAAAGTATAGAAAACTAGCATTTCAATACCAACACACACAATCCAGCAGAATAGAAGCATAGTTCCAGAGCTCTTCCCACTCATCATCTAAGCAGGGAGACTTCCTGTTCTGCCTCCACACTGCAGTGGTTGGCTGCATAGCAAGACAAGGAAGAGCCAGCTGTGCTCCTTCCATGATGGGCACGATGACAGTGAAGGAGCCTAGCACCACATGGCAAATGGTGAGTGGACCGTCCAGTTCTTGGTGGAGGGAATAGGCTGCATGGCACCTGTGGTGTTGCAATTCATATTCGTATCCCCAGGGATATGAATACGAATATCCCATATCTATCTAGAATACATGCAGGATACAGAATACATAGCAAGACTGAAAACAAGCATAATTGTCTCCTCAGAGAAGCTAAGCCAAAAAAACTAAATTCTCTATGCCATTTTTATACCCATCATTCATATTTACAGATCTTTCGATCAGATTCTCAGTTACTCCAAATCTTCTAGAAGGGAGTTCTCTTCTCAAAGTAACTTTGCTCAACCTGCTCATTTCCCCTCCCTTCTGTTCAGCTGAAACCAGTTTTCACTTAATTAATGTACTACCAGGAGAAAATTGGTTTATGACCATGGATGCATATCTCCCCACAAGATAGCACTTAGCTGCAAATTGTTTCTCATTTAGGGGACAATGGGAATTTCTCCTCATTTCCACTTTTCTTTGGCACAAGTCAACAGACCTACGTTTTACATGGCAACTGAAACCTATTAACCCCCTTTTTTTTACCAATTTCTTGACATGAAATTCTCCAAAACACAAATTTGTGCCCAAGGCACAAATTCTCTGTGAGAAGGAAAAACAATTTCATTCCTTCAGTATCAAAGCAGTTGTTTCACAACTTCCTGTTCACTGCAAATCAGATCAGGGTTTACATCTCTACTTTAAATCCCACCATTTTCTTTAATGGCATATAAAATGGTTGCATTTTAATAAACATGTCAAACCCTTCCCTTAATAAATATCCTTCTTTGTACATAACAGATGGCCAACCTCAATTCTAGGGCGACACATGTCCCTCAGCTTGCTCTCATGTGGCCTTTGAACTAATTTGAAAAGTTTTATAGAACTGATAAATGTAGTGACTTTTTTCTTGCTCAGAAGCCCAGTTCTTCTATTAACTCCAGGGACGCACGACAGGATGAAATTAATTTTGCATTGCTATCCTAGGGCATGTCCAGATGGGGGAAGTTGGAGCCACTGGGTTCATCACTATGATGCTGTTATCTTCACTGCAATGTATTTTATCTCTCACTTGAGCAATCCTCCTGTTCACACTGATTGAATCTTTTTCTCCTGTAAGAAAGATCCAGACAGGTCTATGGATTGGCCCAATTTGCCCCCCCCTTTTCCTCTTCCTGCCCCTTCCCTCACCTTTTTCCACGGTCATCATTCAGTGGACTACTAAGTGACATAGTAAAACAGTAATGCATCTGTGACAAACCCAGACCTACTGGGATATGCCACAGTTTCACTAAGCTGCCACCAACCATTCCCTATAAGAAGTCACACAGACCAGGGATGGATTTTTAACAAATAAAGGAATAAGGTTTATTTACATAACACACAGGGAAAATAAAATGATCAAGTGGATAAGATACAGTAACGTGGCTTAGTCTCAATCATACATACACACCGTTTGGTTCACTCAGAACACTTAACTTGAAGCACAGACCCTGAACCTATCAGTTCTGGCTAACCATACAGACACCTGAACCTATCAGGTTGGTACTGACTGACACACAGTAGTACCCTGTCTGACACACAGACTCCCACTCAAGCTTCTTCTCTCAGCTTTTCCTCCAGCTCTTCTTCAGCTCTCCATATATATACAGTACAGCCCCTCCTCCTGATGTCCCGCCTTCCACTCCCCATAGGATGGAACTTTCCCTCCAAACCCATGACAGACAGGTAACATCAGTGCTGTATGTAACACCTCCCCTCTTTATAAGTTGTTTTGTAGGGGGAAAGCTAACGTGCTTTTCACCAAAAAACAACCTGGACCCAAAACAAACAAAAACAGTCATATAATAACATACAATACCATACTTACTTATACTTACACTCTATTAGGCATTTAAACATTTACCATTAACAATACATCAAGTTACCTTTATTCATACAAACCAACATGTTTAATAAACAGACACATTTGACTTTTTGTCATCAAAATATATACATAGTCCATGTTTCTTTCGCCGTCTTCATTCTTCAGGTCTTCTTGACAAGGCGTCAGCAACACAGTTCACTGACCCTCTGACCACCTTCACTTCAAAGTCATAGTCTTGCAGATTTAAAGCCCACCTCATAAGTTTACTATTGTGGGTTTTCATTGTCTTTAACCATTGCAGTGGTGAATGGTCAGTGCACAGAATAAAATGTCTTCCCCAGATGTAAGGCTTGGCCTTCTGGATCGCGTAGACTATGGCCAGGCACTCCTTTTCCACGGTTGCCGAATGTCTCTCACCTTTCTGGAGTTTCCTACTCAGGTAGGACACTGGATGCTGGTCACCATTCTCATCCTCCTGGCAAAGAACTGCTCCTACCCCGCTGTTAGACGCATCGGTGTAGATGATGAACTCCCGGTCGAAGTCTGGAGCACGCAGCACTGGATAGTTGATGAGCGCCTGCTTCAACCTCTGGAACGCCTCCTCACAGTCGCTGGTCCACGGGATGCGGTCATCAGCCTTCTTCCTCGTCAGATCGGTCAGCGGAGCCGCAATCTCGCTAAACCTTGGGATGAACTTTCTGTAGTAGCCCACCAACCCAAGAAATGATTTGACTTTTTTCTTGGTGTTGGGTCTAGGCCAATCACGAACTGCTTCTATCTTGGCCTCTAGGGGTTTGATCACTCCTCCCCCTACTATGTGACCCAAGTATTTTATTTCTGGGCTACCCAGCTGCAGTTTGTTCTCTTTACAGGGCCTAGGCCAAAGCACTTCCTCCCCTGGGTCAAACTGCCTCTCCCGGCCTTCCTGGTCATCCCAAGCTTTCTTTCTGACCTTTTGAGCTTGCAGGGTCTCTGCTGCTAGCTCTAGGTTTCTCTTTAGGTCCTTCCTCAAGGTGTCTATGTATGTCACAACGTCTTGTGGGTCATCCTGGGTGATCTGCTCCCAATCTTGTTTGATCAAATCAAGGGGCCCTTTCACCCTTCTCCCAAATAAAAGTTCAAACGGACTGAACCCGGTACTGGCTTGTGGCACTGATCGATAAGCAAACAAAAGGGATTGCAGCTTCTGGTCCCAATTGTTTGGATTCTCTGCCAAGTAAGCCCTAATCATACGCATTAGAGTCCCATTGAACTTCTCAGTTAACCCATTACTTTCAGGGTGATAGGCAGTGGTTTCCTTGTGCTTAATTCCACAGATTTGCCATAAGCGTTTCATGAGCTTCGATGTGAACGATGCGCCCAAATCTGTGATTATTTCTGAGGCAAATCCCATCCTGGACATATACCCCACCAAGGCATCTGCTACTGTGTTAGTTTCAATGTTAGTCAAGGGAATGGCTTCAGGGTACCTCGTGGCATGGTCCACAATGGTGAGAATGAACCTGTTCCCCCTCTTTGTGGCCTTGGGCAAAGGTCCCACAATATCCACCCCTATGCATTTGAACGGAGTGTCAATCACAGGCAAAGGGCACAACTTTGCTTTGGTCCTGTCGCGGCTATTCCCCTGCCTTTGACACACATCACATTGTTTACAGAACTCCCTGATCTGCTTCCCTATGTCAGGCCAGTAAAAATTCTGTGTGATTCTCTGCTGTGTTTTGTTCACCCCTAAGTGCGCAGCAAACATGTCAGAGTGCCCCCTTTGTAAGATCATGGGGCGATACTTTTCAGGTACCACTAGCTGACTTCGGATCCCATCTCCCCCTTTTGAGATATTCCTCAGGGTCTCTCTATACAAAATCCCCTTTTTCTCTAGAAATCTCACTGGGGTTTCAGGTGTTAGCTGGGCGTCAGTCACCTGTTCAAAACACTTTTGGAGAGTGGCGTCTGCCTTTTGCTCTTGGCCAAATCTGCTGTCTGTGGTTAAGGTTTCCACCACAGCTTCTGAACTCCCCTCTGCTTCCGTCTCTGGCTCATCAGTACCCCCCTGAACTGTCCCCGTGGTGGCTTGTGAACGTGTAATCACTAGCACCCGTTTCACATGTTCAGCCAGGTCATTTCCCACGAGCACGGCTGCTGGCAGAGTCGATGAAATTGCTAGCCGCCAAACTCCCCTCCAGCCTTGAAAGTTCACAGGTACCTCCGCTACTGGCAGTGAGATCACCTGCCTCTCAATCCCTGCCACCTTCATGCTCTCATTTGGGATTATATATTCCCTAGGAATAATATCTGGATGGCACAGGGTCACCTGGGAACAAGTGTCCCTCAGCCCCCGATACTGATGGTCAAGTATTCCTACGTCCACCCCTGCGGTTTCAAACAACTGAGAATCTGTTCTCACGAGCAAGCAGCGCTTGACCTCCACAAGAGGACCATTTTCCTCAGCCTGATCAGCAGATGTAACTGTTCCAGATTGAGTAGCCATGGCAACAGGCTCCCTCAGTGACAAGGGGCTTTGCTCTTTCTGGACACAGAACACAGCTTTTGGCTTGGTTCCACTCGAATCCTGAGGCACAATTCCTTTTAGCTGCTTTAATTTCTCACACTCTGAGATTAGATGGCCCTTTCCCTGACAGAAATAACATTTTCTGCTATATTTTGAGTCTTTCTCATCTTGTTTTGGTTTTCCCTCCAAAATCTGGTTCCTGGACTGGCTCTGCCCAGACGTTTTATCAACAGAATGGCCGCCCATTTTTGGCGGGCCCTGAACTAACCCTTTGGAGTACTTAGGGTCCCATGTTTCCCTCATGTTTTCTTCAGAATAATTCAGGTTTTGACGTTGTGCCTTAACCTGTGTGCCTTCTTTTGTTTTCTTTTCTAGCTCCTTTTGCTTAGCCTCAAACTCAGCCCTGATCTGTAAAATTTCTTCCTCAGCCCTAGCTTTTATCTCTTTTACTTTTTCTTCAGTCTTATCTCTGATTTCTTTTAATTTAATGTCTTTTTGCTGATTATATTTTTCAAGATCTTGCTCACTTTGTCTGGCCTGAGCCTCATACTTTTCTTTCTTTGACATTTCTTCCCCTGATAAATTGTTAATTCTCTTATTTAGGAATGTTAATTCTAATTGTGCCATTCTAATTCTGTGTTTCAGTTCCATCTCTTCTATCCTCATGGCCATTCCCCTTTTCTTGGCATCTGCCTCTGCCTGACTGATTTCAGCTCTTTCTTTTCCTCTTATTTTAAGCTGTTCAATTTGTTCCTCCTTCTCTAGTTCTTTCATTCTGAATTCATGTTCTAGTGATGACTTAAATTTTCTTAGATCTCCCTGTGGTTCTCTCACTAATCTTTCCTCCATTTCCCTCACCCTCAGTTCATGCTGTTGGGCTAGGAGTATTTTTCTGAGTTCTGGGTTCTGTTCTCCCGTGCTGTCATCCTGCACTGAGCCAAATTCATCCTCAGAACCTTGGTCCACCTGGGGGTCTTTCACTTCACCCATTTCTGCCATTTGGCTTCGAGTCAAGGGCATAATCCCCCCCCAGAACAGGCTGCTTTCAAAAGTCAAGCCTCAAAATAAAGCGACCACTTTTTTTTTTCCTTTTGCCTCAGAACCAGCTTTCTATAGATTACTGTTGTTCTTCAGCACTAACTTGCAACAGTTGCGAGCCAGAGTCTACCCCCCTCTGCTAGGCCTCGCAGCAGGCAGGCTAAATCACTTCTACTTTACAGTTTTGCCTCAGCTTTTTTCCCGCCAAAACAGGCTGCCTCAGAGCTCCCTAATCTAGTCCCCAATTGGCACGTTCTTCCACTAGTGCACCTCCCCGTGAGGTACACCTAGAAGATTACCTACGCGCCTCAGATTGTCCCTGACTAGACCCCCCTTGCTCTGGGCACACTTGCCAAGGCTTTGCTGTACCACTGGACAACTGGACCAGTCGTATCCCACACGCTGGACACCAATCAATGTGACAAACCCAGACCTACTGGGATATGCCACAGTTTCACTAAGCTGCCACCAACCATTCCCTATAAGAAGTCACACAGACCAGGGATGGATTTTTACCAAATAAAAGAACAAGGTTTATTTAAACACACAGGGAAAATAAAATGATCAAGTGAATAAGATACAGTAACGTGGCTTAGTCTCAATCATACCTACACACAGTTTGGTTCACACAGAACACTTAACTTGAAGCACAGACCCTGAACCTATCAGTTCTGGCTAACCATACAGACACCTGAACCTATCAGGTTGGTACTGACTGACACACAGTAGTACCCTGTCTGACACACAGACTCCCACTCAAGCTTCTTCTCTCAGCTTTTCCTCCAGCTCTTCTTCAGCTCTCCATATATATACAGTACAGCCCCTCCTCCTGATGTCCCGCCTTCCACTCCCCATAGGCTGGAACTTTCCCTCCAAACCCATGACAGACAGGTAACATCAGTGCTGTATGTAACAGCATCTACCTAATATGCTGCACAGAATACCATCAGTGTATCTCATTTATTTTGAATAGTGCTGCATCAATAGGAAAAAATCTCTAATTAAAATGGTAGATTAGATGAAAGTAGAGGAGGGGGGTTCTCCATCATCCCTTTCAATGCCACAATCCACCAAATATATCACAGGGTTGTCATCTCAGGTAACATCACCCACACCTCTATTTGGGTGTGCACTAATCATCCATATGGGCTATTTATTGTTGTTTAGTTGTTAAGTCGTGTCCGACTCTTCATGACCCCATGGAGCAAAGCATGTCAGGCCCTCATGTCTTCCACTGCCTCCCGGAGTTTGATCAAAGTCATGTTGGTAGCTTCGATGACACTGTCCAACCATCTCGTCCTTGGTCGTCCCCTTCTCCTCTTCCCTTCACACTTTCCTAACATCAGGGTCTTTTCCAGGGAGTCTTCTCTTCTCATGAGATGGCCAAAGTATTGGAGCCTCAGCTTCAGGATCTGTCCTTCCAGTGAGCACTCAGGGTTGATTTCCTTCAAAATGGATAGGTTTGTTTTCTTTGCAGTCCAGGGGGCTCTCAAGAGCATATGGGCTATAGAATGGACTAATTAGGAGCATTCTGAATCACACACACACACACACACACACACACAAAACTGTAGTCATACTGATGTGCCAAAAAAGAATGGGGGAGTTCTAAAAAGGGGTGGGATTTATCTCTCTAAGTCAAAACATGTGTAGACACCATAAACCAAACAGTGAGCTATTCTGCAAGTGTGGGCATGCCCTCTATAGACTGTTATCTTAGAAAGCTACACTCTGCTTCTGCCAAATCTACATATAATTTGGAAACATTTTACAGGGTGCTTTTTCTTTTTTAAAAAAGAGAAAGATTTCTAATCATGTCACATCCCCATAACGAATTTTATCTTCCATCCTTTCCTACACAAACCAGACCTTCAGCCCATCATCAGTGCCTGCAGTTACTGCAAATACACCACTTGTACATCATGTGTTTTGCATGTTTGGTCAGGTATGAAAAGAACACTAGGCAAACCACCAAGATGAAAGATACTTAAGTTATTTAATTCTTTTGGTTTCGGCTTAAAACTTTATCTGATACATATTTGCTATGCATTGTCCATGCAACAATCCATCTTCTGTCAGAACAAGTCACTATAGGAAAAAAACAGGTTGGAAGGTAAATAAAGCTGTTTCCTATGCTCCCTGGGAAACCTTGCTAAATGATTGCCAAGTTAACAGGATCTACAAATTATTTATGTGCCCTTTTCCTGCTATACAATTATTGTTGTACTGAACAACTATTCTCCTCATGTAGGAACAACTTATTTACAGGGGTCTTTAAATATTAATGCAACCAGGTTTGACCCAATGTGTGTGTGTACAATTTGTAGAAGTGAACAGCTGAACCATTCACGATCTTGACTGTGAATTGCTCTTGGAGACAGGATTCCAAAAGAAGATGTGGAGAGATAAGGATTGCCTATGTGAGATTTGCAACAAACTCATCCAGTTCAAGATTCTTGCACACAAGACATACCTTCTTCTAGGATACACTATTTCTTTTGCCCTAATTTTCTACTTTGCCCTCAAAAGTTAGTCAGGATTCGATGCCTATGTAAACTCTTTACTTCATTTTGGGTTTCCTTGCCCCTAAGGTTTGCCTGCAGTTCTGCAATCCTTGGGGCACCCCTTCACTTGCTAATAGGTCCAACTCTTGCATTTAGGGATGTAGAGCTGTGCATATGCCATTCACACACAGGAGAACAAGGAACTGCAATATTTTCTTCTTGCTCGTGAGGAGAGCAAAGAATGTCTTACCACTATCAATAGAGTTCTCACACTGATGAGAGTAATGCTTTGTACACATGTCAATTTGTTCAAATTTTTGCAATTTGTTGAAGTGTGCAAATTGCCCTGAACTAACACAGCTTTGCTTAACAATTTGAAGCACTGCATGTTTTTTATCTCTCTTAACAGTTATCAAGTCCTTCTGTGCCTACTGTATACATGTGCTTTGATTCTGAAAGTAAAAGTACAGTAGAAGTTGCCCCCCCTCCAAAAAAATGTCAGAGACCTTGAGGAAGGGAAATGTCTTTTGTTTCACTCTTAAGTTGCAGGTGAATTTTTACATTTCTTCTTTATGTAACTTTTGGTGTTGATACTGCCTAAATCACCTTACCTTACCAGGCAGTCTGAAGCTTCCTCTAATCGCACTCACTCTAACCATTGGGGTGAAAGAGCTACAAAGAGGCAGCCTCTTCGCCTACCAACAGTTAGCAATTTGAATTTCCCGCCTTTTTTCCTTGCCTTTTTCTGTTCGTAACTGGAAGCTCCTGCCGCAAGTCAAAGCAAAATTTTGCTGCCAGAGCTGGTCATAACTCGAAATGGTCTTAAGTCAGGACATTCGTAAGTCGAGGCACCACTGTATAAGTAATTATCGTTCATATAGTTTTGTATTGGTACACATCACTAATTGAGAATTAAACTCACTATGTAGTAGAGATCCACATAGATTTTTCTTGGGTTCTAAATAGTGAAATACAGTAGGGGGGTTGTGGCATTCCACTGGGGCTGGCTGTGTGTGGGGTTGCTTGAGTCTTTTTTCCAAGCCCCATAGCATTCCTCTGGGGCTCTGTGTGTGTGTGTGTGTGTGTGTGCGCGCGCGTACGCGCGCGCATGTGCATGCATGCATGCGTGCGTGTGTTTCAGCTAGCGCGTTTCTATGGGGCTTGTAGTGATTTTTATTTTATTTTATTGGTATTTTTTCCGACCGGAATGGATTAATGGGGTTTCAATGTATTCTTATGGGAAGTGGTGGTTCGACTTATGACCATTTCGAGTTACGCCCATCTTCCGGAACAGGTTATGGTAGTAAGTCGAGGCACCACTGTATGAATTTTCAGCGTAATAAACATTTTGTCTTTTGGTTGTTTCCCTTGTGTATTTTCACAAATATTGCATGGATGATCTGGATTGTGTACCAAGGAAGTTTTCACAGAATTTTTAAGATTGGTATTACCAACTGCTAGAAAGGCTGGAAGAAAATGTACAGAATACAACTTTGTTACAAGTATAGCTCAAGATTCCAGAGACTTTGCACTTATCATGTTGCCGAACAGAATACCTGAGGCAAACAATGTATTATGAAGCACTGAGAGACATTTCAAGGGAAGCTAGAAGAATGTTGATAAGATTAGATAAATTACCCAGTAGGTTTTTCTCAAATCTCAAACTTGCTGCCAAATTATACCTAGAAGACATGAGGGAAAACTTGCCACAAAATTCTGCCTGAAGAAAAATTGAAGATAATAGAACATCTGAAGAATTGGGAGGGAAGCTAAAGAGGTTTCAATTAGATCCGCCAAAGTTTCCAGGGTAGTTTTGTACATCTCAAATTTCAGGAAAATTAGGAAGGAGTCCTGAAGCAAAACACATATTTGAAGAGTACAACGAGAAGCAGAGTAGCTTTAAAGTAAAACAGCAGTATCTATTGTCAAGATGATAATTAAGCTGCCCAGTTTTGAATATAACTGAAAGATTAAGGCCATTGAGCATTCTTACCAAAATGTAATTTGCAAAATACAGGCAAAACCACTGATCTCGCCTCTCTTCATATTTCCGTAGGAGAAATAATAAGCATAAAACAGAATTCATAAGGAAAATACACTATAATGGCACTGTGATTTTCTTCTTTGGATATGATAGCTCCAGTGACAGCTTTGGATAGGGTAAGTGTGGCTTTCTCATAATGGTCCAGCATCATTAGAAGTCTGAATCAAAACCAGCCAATTATAAGTTGTACATTTCTTAGCATTTACCTATAGCTGTCCAAAGATACCTAAAATCCCCTGGAAGACATCCATGAAAAGAAGTAAGTTACTGGAAGTTGCTTTATAGCAGATATATCTGTGGAATACTTCTATACCCTTAGATATCCTAATATCAAAAACCATCCATTTCTGAGCACCAAAGCCGATGTAATGAACTGGGGCAGGCTATTCTTAAAAATAATTGGGACTATGCCAGAAATGGGTTAAAATAGCAACAGTCCAGTAGTGTGAAATATGGTTGTTCTCTTACAGTAACCATTCTAGATGAGTTTTTCCTGTTTCACCTGTGAGGAAAATGTTTCATAACTTTGCTGGGAAAAACAAATAATTTGTTTTGTTCTAGTAGATACCCTGATAGAAAGAAACTAGTTAATACTTCAAAGTACTATACCTGAAGAAATTTCATTACCTCCAGCAGGACCAATACCAACAAAATTCTTTGAGGATTGGCCTGCAGTACCTAGGGATAGAAATGAGAATGTAATAATTTTATATTAGAGAAAAACAGCCAAGATGCTTTCCTTAAAAATGAGAGTTATATTCAAACCTGCCACTCCCCACTCCCCCCCTCCACTTTCTGTAAGAGCCCATTCAGTATAGTTAATTCCTCAAGGCACCTTAGATATAAAATAAGAATTAGGAAACTGCTTTGGAAAAGAGTTGAAAAAAGTATGTTCATTTCTAGAACACACTCTGAATGGTGGGAAAATTATTTCAAATTACAGACTGAGTTCAGGTCAGGCACTTTGATAAAAAAAAATTCATGATTATTGGGGACATCAATTTCTGCAGGCCAAGACCATGCCAGACTCTCCAAGGCATAATAATAATTTTAATAATAATTTAAATAATTTAATAAATTACCTCCATAGGTATATGTGCTGAATTTTAAAAGGAACTTGCTGCTTTACTCATTACTTCTTGGCATGTAAGTGCTAGTTACTGCTAGGGATGTGCACCATTCAAACTTTCATGTTTTGTTTTGATTTCTCGGGGAGGTTGTCCCCTTTCAGATTTCCTGTCTTCTGTATGCCGGTCACCTGTTAAATATGGAAGGGACCAGCGCTTTTGGGTTCTTTTGGTTCTTTTCTCCAATTCATTTCTCCTGGTGCTAGGAAGCCTTAAACAATTTTCAAAAACTATTCCCAAAAAGCAGGAGTGAAGACACAGAATCTGCTCCAAAAGAAGGCAACACTACCAGGCAGTCAACTTCAAAAGCAGGCAACCAACCACAACCACCACCAAACCAAGATCACCCTTAACCAAAACATTTGGCAATGGCTGTTAAACATCCTGCCCCATTTCTCAACAGCAGACTGCTAGGACAGGAGACCACAACCACCACTGTTTCTAAGCTTATTTATATAAAGAGTGAGAAAGACAGAGAGACAGAGAAGAGAAATATGTGATGCCACCACCATTCCCTGGCATCCTAAGAGGAATCTTACCTGGGTTTTTGAGGCATCAGCAATCATTTTTCTCCTGACAGAATGCTAAAGGTGTGCCAAAGAAATGGGCAGGGGCAGAGACCATACTATCTTTCTGGTGTTTCCTCAGCTGTGCTGCAGGTTCAGGCAGATGAAGTTTTGCCAGGGAGAGAGGGAGTAGAGGAGCAGCAATTGGGAAGTGTGCTCCATTATCCAATCCAGACCCTTTTACACCTTCACAATTCTTGCCTCCCCCACCCCACCCCACTCCTGCATATTCTGGTTGACTGCTGACAGCAGCCCTCAAAATGCTAGTGCTGCAGTTCCCAACCTTGGGTAACCTAGGTGATATTGGATTGCTGTTCCCAGAAGCCTTCACCACCAGCTGTGCTGGCTGAGGTTTCTGGGAGTTATAGTCCAAGAATACCTGAGTTACACAAGTTTGGGAAGCACTGTGCTAGTGGGATAAAAAATTTCCCAGGAAATATTCCTTAGAAATATTTAAAAATTTTGAACAAAAAATGAAAAAACAAAAAAATGTTTTGCTTACCACTTAGAACTGATGAGAGATTGGACTATAACCTAAAAATTCATGTCTCTGAAAATGACCTCAAAAGTACCTTTTGCAAATAATTACTTCATATTTACTTGATTCCAATAGAACCCTAGACACAATCTCGTTGTGCTCCTTTTTTCTGTCACCATGTCTGGTGCTTTCTGGAGCTACATATTAATAGTTTAATATTAGAAAGCCTAATATTTGCTTAGTTGGGGGATGAGATGGATTTGAAGGAATAATTGCTGCTGGTGGCATACTCCTAGAAGAAGTACGAAGTGTGGTGCTAGTATTAGTCAGCATAGAAGGTGGGAAGCAAGACCAGGGATGAGCAAATATGGCCCTCCAAATAATCTGGGCTGGAACACCTCCCATCTTCACTATTCACTATACTGGCTAGGGTTGACAAGAATTTTAGGCCAGAACACCTGGAGGGCCATGGTTGCCCATCCCTACCATACATCAAGCAACCAATTATTTGAAGCACTGATTTGTGTTGCAATACAGAGGCAGGGCTCCAACACTCTCACAACTCTCTGCAATTCCAAATGTGGAAGGAGATCCTCCCTTTCCTATCTGACAATGCCAGCAGTGGAACCAATGGCATCTCCAGGCAGTACACTGCTCAGCAGCTTCAAGGGTGCACTGTAACCAAGGCAGGTCCAAATGCAGGATAGTTCGGTGGCTGAAGAATCTGGCTGCAGAGCCACAGGTTGGGAATTTGATTCCCCACAGTGCCTCCTTGACAAGGGGGGCTGGACTTGAGGATCCATAGGGGCCGTTCTAGCTCTGCAGTGCTAAGATGATGATGATGATTAAAAATTTGGATGGATCCAACAAATCAACATTCATGGGGCAATCTGTTGCACTGTAGAAGCAACCAAGACATTTGGACAGCAATGATTTCAATACAAGATTGGTGTATCTATAGCAGGGCAATCTGTTCAGTTATTTTGCTGACGGTGACATATGCATTCTCCTGTTAGATGGAAGAGTTGATGTCAAATTATTGTGCACTGCTATTATTTGGTTTGTTCTGTTCCCCGGTATGGATTCTGAAGAAATACCACTGGATGACACTTTTTCTGAAAGAATGAAAAAAACCAAGTCTCCATCCCCCCCCTTCCCCTTTCTTTTTTAAAAGTTTTGCAGAAACAACTGTTCTGAGCTATAACTTGATCTGTTATTGATTTCTGAGGCAGATGGATTTGGTCTTTCAACCCCTTGTGTGAACGCAATCTAGGGGGTTGTTAGTTAAGCTGGGACTATGCCATATGTCTTTGTCTACATAGATTTAGATGTCAGAAAATAACAAGAAATCTCTGCAAAAAAAAAAAAAATCCCATACACCAAAATAAAAGATCAATTGCTTTTTTACAGTTTCATTCTGCAAATGCACTTATAGTCCATTACGGTAGAAAAGATAAAATCCATATAGACAAAACAACCAATATTGTTTGTGCAAACCTAATCTATAAAAGCACTTAACCCTTATCTTGTGTTTTCCATTATTTGAATATTTTGTTATTGATAATATTTTATTAAGAACGAATCCAATTTCAAGGTAAAGAGCTCAGGGAAAAAGCTTCAGAAGCTCCAAACATATACAACACCAGCAATATTCTTTCTGAAGCTGTGGAACAGCCTGCCCTTCTGTGCCCCCTTACTTGAAAGGAACCCAAGAGGACATGAGAGAAATTACTTTTAAGTGGACATATTCAGGGTCTGTGAATGAGATAGGTACCCTATTTGATGCCATACAGAATAAATGGACATTATAGAGGAGCTGCCTCTCTACACCCCCATTGTTTCAGTGGAGCTACTTTAATGTGATTTACTATGCTAAGCAACAAGATTTGGGCCACAGTGTTGCTACTCATCATGGTATTGATGTGTTATTTTTCTTTTGTTTAGTCGTTATGTCATGTCCGAATCTTTGTGACCCCATGGACCAGAGCATGCCAGGCCCTCCTGCCTTCCACTGCTTCCCAGAGTTTGGTCAAACTAAGTACTATCTTTCTACTGAGTACTACTGAGTACTAAAACAATATGACTGATGACTCACATGATCACTAGATGAATAGATTGTCTGTAATATAGGTGGTCCTAGAGATGCCATAGATGGCTTAATGGATGTTCCTAACAATTTTTTAAGCGTACAACATTTCTTGCTTTTCCTTAGATATACCTGTACAAAAGAGACTAGACCTGCAGGTATGTGATTATTAGCATCATAGAGTATACAGGAGATTACGAATCCACAGCTAAATAAATAAACCTCTCTTCCCAACGTGCTAATGCAATTGTTTTGCTTAAAGTTCTCTTATCCTGTCATTTTTATCTTTCTCGTTAATGGATTTGTAGTCACACTCTGAGAGATCATTTACACTTTGTGGCCATTTTTCATCCCTTATCACCGGCACACATCTTCCGGTGTCTGCCTTGTAATCCAGTTACGGAATCATTAGTGGCTATAGAGTTATCCCTAAGTCTCACAGGCATATCAATAGAACAGGGTAAAGCATGTTAGACTGGAGCAGTCCCATGAAGACTTATTGGCCACAATAAGCAATATAAAACATGCATTACAGCGCATGGTCCTCAGAGGCAGCTTATCTTTTTTCCTGTTTAGAAAAAGAGGAGAACAATGGTAATGGACACTCTTCCTGTACTGTAACAAATTATCTCAGCAAATCAGAGGCCAGATGGTCTGTACATTTCAGGTTTAGATTCTGACATATTCTCAGGCATGTGTTTAACTGTTACGCAACTTCATTATTTCTCGCTTCATTATTCATTATTTCTTCGATCAAAAATGAAAAAAAAAGTCTAATGAAGTATGGAGGTTTTTTTCGGCAAATGTAAGTATCTTGGAGTTTGGTTAAATAGACAAGATGAATAAGTATCTGAACAGAAATAACCTAGAACAGCTTCCTTCAGGAATATAATATGCAACTAAAACCTCAAAATGTTGTGTGAGTTTGATTCCCCACTGCGCCTCCAGGAAGAAGAGACAGTTTGCGTAGTCATGGACTAGCTGCACAATCCCAGGGCACCTCCAGAAGAAGAGAATGGTAAACGACTTCTGAGTGTTCTGCATCTGGAAAACCCCAAAAAGGGTTGCCATAAGTCAGAGTTGACATGATAGCACATGATTATTTATTATTGTTCCCAACATTTGTATTCTAGTCCTGGATGCTTGCATAAAAACTTTCAATTTCATCTAGTATAGCATATGTAATTGGAACATACACCTGAATGGCGGTTATGCTGATATGTTTTAATTCAGTCAGAGCTTCCCTAACTGCTTGAGCTACATCTTGTATTGATATTAATGCCACTCCATTTGTCCTGAATTTGTCATTTCCAGAGTAAAACACTTTCTAGTTGTCTGACTGAAAACATCCTCTTCTAGTTCGCTTTGGTTCACTGACACCAAGCACTGCAATGTTTAAACATTCAAATTCTTGCTTTACGGTTTCCAGAGTGCCTTATTCATGTTCTCATATTCTCCCCAGTAGCTTTTGGAGTGCTTTCTGACCTGGGAGTCTCATCTTCCAGCACTATTTCTTGTTTCATTTTGGGCTGTTTCGTCATAGGGTCTTGATGGTATGGAAAGTTTAGCAGAGGTTTACCACTGCCACTTTATGTGTAGTACTAACAAAAGTTAACTTGAATGTCACAACCATTGCCTCCTCCACTAATGTCATCTTCAGCTACCACTGCTGTCAGCAGCTGCCTTGAAGAGGGTGGATGCATCTTATTCTGGTGTCTCAACTGTGGCCATCCCACCTTGAGTGACCCTGCTAGTCCAGACTTGTAATGGAGTCTAGCTTCATGACAGCATTGTTAGCTTCACTGTCACACTCAAGCCCTTTCACCCCAATCAGGTGCACATCCAAGATAGGAAGAACAGGTTTCAAACATCCATATATTTTCTGTGAAAAACTGTCCAAAAGTATTGAAAAGAATTCCTTTCACACACACCCATCAATAACAGTTGGAGTGAGAAAGTTCAGTGGTGACAACAAGGCAAGGTAGTATTGAGGGACTCCTGTGTGTATTCAACTAGTCTGGATCATTAAGCAAGTATAAAGGCCTTTATGCTTGTAAAAGAAGTCCTAGAAACCGAAGCTGAGGCCTTTGAAAGCTGAATTCTGCAGTACACTTTTATGCTTGGATGCAACATTAAACCTTTGTTCCAGTGATCATTAGGGCACCAAGAGTGGCTGACCTTTTGACTTTCCAGTTTCAGAGCCAAGCGTTGAGAAAACCATGTATATTGGAAATCTGCTTCCTTGTTGCATCAGTATTTAAGATTCCATCAAGTATACTTTAACATCACAAGGGTATCTCTTGAGCCTTCTGAGGAGCAGTCTGAGAAGACTAGCACTGCATAAGTGAGAGAGTAAGTGGAAGCCATTGTGGTAGAGTCTTCATCGTAATGCATCCAGACTGGTGTACATTGATAACGTAAGATACTTTGACAATCGAGAAGTCAATAGATAAGTGTTCCAAGTAGAATGTATTGCTTGAATACACTGCAGGCTTATCAAATCACAAAGGATGACATTTAGAATCTCTCTGCATAACAAGCAGAAAAATGGTCCTGGCCGATTGCTCTCAAATAGACCATGGGGCTTTGCAGAGACAGTACAGCACAAAGTCCCAAACAGGAGGAAATGCTCTCAAAATAAGTAGTGAACCAAATTAGCCCTTTCCAGGTCTTGGCAGGAATAAGTGACCAATAACTAATGACTCCTGCTCCCAACACTTTTCTAATGACTACACAATAACTAAGTTTCAATGGGAAATGTGTGTAAAAATTACATCTGGTTTAATGCTCAATTCTTAAAAGTTTATTTTTGTTTCAGCAGGGGGACAATGAAAAATAACCATTTTGGCATCAACACACTAAATCTAACAGATTCTTTTCGTCCTTGTTATTATGTATTGAACAAGGGATTATGCATGTTTGCGACAAGTTGTTATTGCAGATGATGATGATGATGATTTTTTTTTGTTATTTACTGCCAAGTTGCCTACAAATCAGCACTCTCCAAAATGTCCTGTCCTCAATAGCCTTGCTCCGCTCTTGCAAATTCAAGCCTGTGGATTCCTTTAGGGCAGTGGTCAGAGAACATGGGTAAATTACCCCAAATGGCATTAAAAATGAAAATCCTGGGGGTAATGAGGATGGTCGCAGCAGCGCGACCGTCCTCATTGCCCCCCAGGCATTTTACTTCCTATGATGCTGTGTGTAGGCAGGCATTCTGTTGCAGGGAGAGCGAGCCCCTGTGAGGAACTGCTCAAGGGCACCCACCTGCCCTCCTCGCCTCCAAAGTGGTGGGGAGGGTGGTGGACCGGGCCAGCTGGACTCTTTGCCTGGCAGAGCCCTGGCCAGACCTTTTCTTTCACTAGCGCCTGCCTGGTGCGCTAGTGAAGAGGCCCCCTTCCCACCCCGCCTCACCTGAGCTCATGGCCGGTGGACCTGCCGGCCCTGCGGTGCCCACCTCCCCTCGCCAAGGACGCACTTTCCCTGTGGTGCGGCAATTCCAGACTTGCTGTTTGGGCGGCCGCCTCAGGTACCAAGCAAGGGCAGAGGTGGGGGCACAGCCTCAGGGGGCGAGAGCAGAGGGGTGGTGCTGGGAGGGGGCGGGATAATGTCGGCGTATATAATCTGGGGGGAGGGGTAAAAGGTATTGGACCATAAAGAAAGTTGACCACCAAAGAATTGATGCTTTTGAATTGTGGTGCTGGAGGAGGCTCTTGAGAGTCTCCTGGACTGCAAGGAGAACAAACCCATCAATTCTGAAGGAAATCAACCCTCAGTGCTCACTGGAAGGACAGATCCTGAAGCTGAGGCTCCAATACTTTGGTCATCTCATGAGAAGAGAAGACTCCCTGGAAAAGACCCTGATGTTGGGAAAGTGTGAGGGCAAGAGGAGAAGGAGACGGCAGAGGATGAGATGGTTGGACAGTGTCATTGAAGCGACCAACATGAATTTGACCCAACTCTGGGAGGCAGTGAAAGACAAGAGGGCCTGGCATGCTCTGGTCCATGGGGTCATGAAGAGTCGGACATGACTAAACGACTAAACAACAACAAAAAAGGTAAAAAAGTTCCTGACCCCTGACCCCTGCTTTAGGGAGTCAATTCATCTCATATTTGGTCTTCATTTTTTCTTTTTAACCTCTGGTACAAATGAGTACATTAAGGGGGGGGGAGCATAAAGATGCCTATATCAGGAAAAGTGCCTGCCCAAATGTGCATGAATTAATACAGAATGGAAAAGCATCTTACAGCCAGATATGAAACTTGGATGGGATGGAAAGGCTAGTGGGACTCAGAAAAATCAGAACTGAAAAGAAGCTGGACAGATTTTCACATCCCTGGCCTAACCAACAAGCACGTGTTATAAGACTGTGTACCTGAACACATAAATGGCTGATGATGACTCCACAGGGCTTTCACTCTGACAACAGAACCCCTTTGAAAAATGAACTGATCTCTTAGGCACACAAAGAAGAAAGTCCCCATATGGCTCATTAATATATGAACTTAGGGGAATCAGGTATTGTCATAGAATGTCCTTTTGTATTTGGATGTGTGGCATGGGAGAGGAGAAGTTTCATTACATCATGTTTAAAGTAAAATATCCATAGCATTTCACTTAAAAGCAATCTATGTAGAATTCCAACTAATCCTAAATGCAAATGTTGTTTCATGAGAGGTAAATGTATCTCTTTCTTTCTTTATAAGAGTAGTGTGCTGTGTTTGTGTTTTGTTTGCCGAAATTGGAAGGTGTTACCTAGAAGATAATGTATGTAGATTATCTTAGTGACAAACTCTTCAAAAGAAGTAATTTTCTGCCCATGTGCAGCTGTGCTTCTTTATTGTATCTATAATTAAACATTTGCTTTCAGGTTTGGAAGGCATGTGGATGTCTCTATACACCATTTAATGCGATGCAAAATGAGAATTTAAGCACATAACAAGAGCTGTGCCAGCCCACCCACCCACACCAGATTCTTGCTTAACTCAGCTAGCTACAAAATAAAAACCACATGATGCAGGTAACAATGTTTTCCAGGACTATTCTTCCAGGACAGTCAGCATGTCAGAGCACCTGGCTTGTAGAACCACACATGGGGAGCTCCATTTACAACCGTTCACCCAGGGCAGTGATTCTTGCGTCCCCAGATGTTCTTGGACAAAAACTCCCAGACACCTTCGCCACTAGCTGTGCTGACCAGGGGTTCTGGAAGGTGTAGTCCAAGAACATCTGAGGATTCTAGTTTGGGAACCACTGCTCCGCAGAAAAGAATTGGCCTGAATGGCCTTAGGCAAGCTGCACAGACCCAGAGGGAAATATATACCACTTCTGAGTACATCATACCTTGAAGACCCCAAGGAATATGGTCATAAATCAAAACTGACTTGATAACATAGAATTATTCTTATTACTATTCTGTCATTATCACTGTGTTTGCCTGGTCACATGACAGGCTGCAGCTCTTGAAATGACTTCTTGAAAGACGCCACCCTGTTTCTGGGAAGAGAAACTGGGGTGTCCATTTCATGAAATTTCTCCAAGACAGCAAGTGTATATAAGCATCTACCTGACCGTCAGTAGCCTGCTTGTTATGTGGAGATGGACCACCATCAACTGGTAGAGAAGTAGGAATTTCAAAGGCTCAGAACACAGATATTTTCTGCATAAATATACTCCTAGAGCTGGTTCATGCGCACAGGTGTGCTGTATGCATCCAACATGAATATTCAACAGGTGATTACTGTTAATAAGATGTGGTTCTGCTTTCCAGAGAAATCTCACGTATGCAATGATAACACTAGCCCCATTCAGGTATTAGAGACTCCAGTGTTGTCAAAATATTTAGAAGAGAGTGTCTAGCTCTGTCCCATCCCCCCACCCCCATCTCCATTGTAACTTTCTGACAATGTTTTCTAGGGCTAGCCTGCCTAGATAGCTCAGTTAGTCACAGCATATGCCTTCAGAGCCATGGGTTGGACGTCTGTTTCACCACTGTGATCACTTTCTTCACATGAGCCATGTTGAGTCTGAAGAGGAAGGGTCCTGCTCGCATGTGGGCTCTGTGTGCAAGCAAGAGTGTGGGTTGTCTAGGGTTATTGCTCACATGAAAAGACTATACACAAGAAAAAAAACCTATTGTGGCCATAAGTGTGAAGAAGTTCTTGCTTCATTGTGAGCTCTTCATATGAACAAGATTTTCATATGGAAAATCTGGTTCTTATTTGCATGTAGAGCTCACATGCAAACAAGAATCTTTCCTCTTCAGCAACAATGGAGAGGGCGAACCTGAGCACACCCCTCTTAGTACACTACAGTGCCAGATTCTTGAACACCTGAATAGGGCTTGAGTGATAGGGACATTCTGTACTCTGGTTGATACTTTCCACCAGAGCAGTAATCCAATGGTGTACAGCAAAAGTGGCACAGATCCTTCCCTTCCCTGAAGCAGGTGTGCCATGCGATTGAGTCTTTCCTACATATGAACACTTTCTCACATGCACACTCTGACACACGAATTTCATCACCACTGTGTGACTTAAATAGCTTGTAACCTCAACTGCGATTTTCTCTCATCATCCCTTTGAGCCACAGCTAGCATCCTGTATAAATTTCAGTTTTTGTTCCAAACACACTCAGAGTGCATTTGTACTGCTAATAATGGCTATGCTCAGCAAAATGCATTTTTGTCTACAATAACCAGATGCCTGTTATAATCAAGTATTCTTTGCCGAAAGCAAAGAGTATTGTTCTGAGCACAGGAAGTTCTCTTAGAAATAACACTGCTATTGTAAGTGGGTTCCCCTCCCCCCTCCCCAATGTTTATCTCATTCTTGTCTTTTCCATCCTTTAATCCTCTTACCGCTTTTAGTTGGGGAAGACTCCCATTAGCAGAAATGAGATTTTTGGCTTTTCAAAACACCACAGAGACCCATTGGGTAGCTTCCAGATCTGTGTCAGCCACATAGTCTCCTCCATTGGAGCCTTGTCAAAGGAGAAACAGGTAAGTTTCTTTGAACTCACAATTTGCCATAACCTGAATGATGACTCTAGACAAGTCAGCCACCAATATTTCACTTTTTTTAAAAAAAAGTTTTATTACACAGTGAAGGAATACAATAGAGCTGTATATCTTCTACTGACAAATATACAAATATACAAACACAATAACACTGATGACAGAACAATTCATTATCTTCCCAGAATGACCCATTACTTTTTATTATGAATCATTATTTCATCCTAATAGGTTGTTCCAAAAAGGAGTGGTTTGCCCATTTTCTTCCTCCTGTTGCAAAATATAACAAACAAAAAAACATTATATTGAAATCATTAGTACCTGTTTTCTCATTAGTTCTTTCAGATTTCTTCTGTTAGCCTCTCAGCAAGCGCTATGTCCCAAACAAATTTATACCAGCCATTTAAAGTTAGTTATTTACCATCTTTCCATTTTTGGGCCAACTCTTGTCTTGCTGCTGCAAGCAGAAATGATAATACATTTTTGTGTGACAATAATGGATCCTCACTTGTAAATAGATAAAGCAGGGCTAGCAATGGATTTATTTAACTTTCACTTAAAACAAAATTGGAAGGGTGGTTGGAGGTTTCTCCTCAGAAAAATCTTCTGAGATATTTCCAGGAAATCAAAAGCATTTGGTTAGCCAAATTCTTCCAAAATTTCTAGAGAGGTTCTAGATGTATGTTATCTTGTAGCACAGTTATATCTTAATCAAGGGTCTAATGAATACAGAGATTTCTCATCAGACAAATTATCTGAGAATATATGAGCCAAAAGGTTTTCAGTAGACATGACAGCTTCATATCCATATCCCGGGGGATTCGAATACAAAGCTCGGCACCACAGGTGCCAGGATGGTCCATTCCTGCACCTAGAACCAGTCTAGTCCACGCTCCTTACAGCGCGTACATCCTTTGGTGGTGACATCACACCAATTGTGAACATAATCCTTCTGGTGCTTCCCCACCACTCCCCTCAGTTGACCAATCAGCAGCTGAGCAGGGAGATTTGTCTTCCCATCTCCTTGCCAGTGTGGTCAACTGTGGGGAGAGGCGGGGAGGCGCCAGAAGGACTATGTCCAATCCAGAAGGATTGGTGCTATGTCACCACTGTTGGATGAGCATGCTGCAAGACCAGATTGGGCCTGGAGGGTGGGAATGGACCATATGAAGCAGAGCTTCATAGTCATATTCTCAAGGATATGAATACAAATCTCCCAGATCTAGTTTTCATCAATATTTCCAATATTGGGTGAATTAGCCCATGATTATATTATGTTAGCTGGGGCAAGTGCTCATAGGACTGGAGCTTTACATGCTCACCGTTTCCAGTTGACAACTACCAGCACCCAAGTTGTGGCTGGGTGCATTCTTAGGTAACCGTGTCCTTGCCCTTAAAGGGATAGCATGAGAGAGACACTCCTGCCACAAACTCCTGCTGCTGGGCACTAGGAGGATGTAGATAGGGAGATGAAGGCTCTGGGTGGGAGACAGAAGCTGAGGGAGGACAAGCCACACCTGGGTGAGGAGACAGAAGCTGGGCCCAGCTGGTTGGAGCCTGATATAGAGGAGGAGGAAGAGGAGGGGTGAAGTTACTTTGCCTTCTATTGAGTCAGAGGTAGAGGAGTGGGTATAAGCGGCAGAGGACTTGGAGCTCATGATCTGTGCCTTGGAGGAGGAGGACATGTTAATGGCACAGAACCATTGGATTGGGGCCTGTGTCTAGATGGAGGTAGAGGTAGCCGAAGGAAGAGCATGTAGATGCAACAAGCCCTGTTCAACCCTCCAATGATTTCAATACCTTCGCCAACATTGTGGAGGCCACATCAACTGGAAGGCACCAGGCTCTTGACCCAATGGAGGCACAAGAGAAGGAAGCACCAGATAAAGCATCTGTGGCTGGAGCAGGAGGGACTTGGAAGAATTGGATGCCAGTAAGCAGCCAGCTATACAAGCCTTATGCAAGAAGGGAGCCAGGTGGTTCGGGGCTGTATTGACAGCCTGGGCCCACACACAATCTGTGGATAGCCCAAACCCAGTGTCTGGAACCCAAAGGCTGGACTTGGGGAGGAGATAATGAAGCTAACTCAGCCCACCAGTAACCTGGTGGAAGGGGATTCTGCTGATGCCCAACTTGT
The DNA here is from genome assembly GCF_051106095.1 of Pogona vitticeps. Lineage (NCBI taxonomy): Eukaryota > Metazoa > Chordata > Lepidosauria > Squamata > Agamidae > Pogona > Pogona vitticeps. Next base: position 100,077,611 of record NC_135786.1, read on the forward strand.
TATTGTACTCCATTCTTCTATGTCACTGGTTCTCAAGCTTGGGTCCTCATATGTTCTTGGACTAAAACTCCCAGAAGCCTTCACTACTATCTGTGCTGGCCAACATTTCTAGAAGTTTTAGTTCAAGAACATCTGGAGACCCAAGTTTGGGAACCACTGCTCTATGTTAATAAAATGTACTTCTAGCAGCTTTAGGAGTCTTGATGTTACAGAAGCCTTAACTAAGGAAGACCTCCTTGCTACCCCCACCCTGGGTGGGGGCAGTGCCACTCACAGATAGTTGTTCATCATTTGTTAGTTATGGTACACTGATACTGATGAGACTAAAGCATGGTTACATTCAGTTAAATCTAACTCAGGGATGAAATCCAGAACACAAAACCTGAATTTTCCATTGAAAGACATTTCTCAGTCAAGACTGACCAGTGGCAAATCATGTTGTGGTCGACCAAGTACTAATGTTTTTAGAACCTCCACATTTAACAATGGCACCATGAAAAAGGGTAGCATCACCCTTTGAGTAGCAAACACAGTTATGAGTTTTCGTGTAAAGTGTCCCAGTGTACCCACATCCTGAAAAATTTGCCCCATGTAAGGAACCCAACCCAATCAAGGTTTCTGGACACGATTACACCATTGTACACCTTCCATACTTTATGGATTTGCAGTGAGAGGCAGCAGTTACAGCAACGTGACACATGACCATTGTGTGTGCTGTGCACGGTGCTGAACTACCCACACATTCTTACCCAAGAGTGCAATTATTTTCTGGAGTGGCAAAGGGGATGCCGAAGCCAACCTAACTCTAAGTAAGTGTTCTATTTCATGCAAAAGGAACTGAAGATTACACCAGGATCATGGAACTTATATGCCTCTTAATGCTACTTCAAGCTGAGCTGAAATTGTTGTGCTCTGATCTGAGATTAAATTAGATGATCGTAAAGAGCTCTGAAAACTTGCTAGGTGCTTAATGGTTCAAATAACATGGTACATGGTTAGGAAAATGCATGTATGATGAAGAAATAATAGTAGTTATCTTGATTAACTATTTATGGATAAGAGGGAATAGTCAGCTTGATAGTATTCAGGTATTTGGTTTTCATTATTGATCATCACAGCAGCACACAAAGAATTAAATGTTCTTGGGAACCTCAGCAGAAGCAGCACAATTGTATATCTTTAAAAACACATTAAAATCAAATTTTAACTCCATTCCACGCATCAGCAAGGTGATGAGAAAATAATTTGACCTTAAATTGCAGGAGTGCATGCAGCATTAAAACAGAAAAGTGGGTGGAAAACAACACCTTGCAAATATAAGACAAAATGAAGACAAAATCTTTTAAATAAATCAGCACAATTCCTATGCTAATTAAATGGCAAATTATCAAAAAGGCAACTCTAATCATAACCTTGACCTTAGAGCACATTCAGCCTGATATGGTCCAGGCAAACAGAATATTTTCTTTCTGACTGAGGATAGCAGTAATATAAAAGAAACTCCTTGAAAATACATACAATGTATATATTTAAAGTAATCATGTTGGCCTTAAGGGAAAAAAAAGATCCATAATTTCTGCAACACCTTTGTATTAGAGGTGGGCAATATACACCCACTCTTTCAACCCCTTTGTGGTCTCTGGAATTTGCCCTTGAAGAAAAAGGGATGTGGAAGGAAACTGAAGGAATGTAGTAGCCCAAGTCTATTTTATATAAGTAGCCTTTAGATGTATGGGCATATGAAGCTACTATACATCTAATCAGCCTATTATAATTGTGGATGAGGATATTTCTTTACCTGTGTTTTTTCCACAGTGGTTGAGCCTACCTGAATTAGCTATGGTATTGATGCCAGATAATGACATCATCGCCTGGCATCAAATGATGTTACCATGACACAGTGGTAAAAAAGGGAGTGCTAGTCTCGGGTGGTAACACAAAAAGAAGAGAAATAAAGGCACGCTGTGGCCTCATGATGCATGGGGTTGGAAAAATATGGAGGAACTGAAAAGAAAGCTGGAGCAAGCCACAAGTCTTGCCTGATAGAAGACACTGTTGGAGTTTTTACAACCTCGTATGCTGCCTGTAGTTTCTTTGACTGGGGGGAACTTTCTAGGTGGGGGTAACTGTCAATCTGTCCAGCATTAACCAATACAGTGTTGCCTCAACTTACGAACATCTTGACTTGTGACCAATTCGAGTTACAACTAGCTCCGGCCACAAAATTTTGCTTTGACATGCGACCAGAGCTTTGAGAAGCGACCGGAAAAAAGACGGGGGGAAAGGCGGGGAATTTACACTGCTAACTGTTGGTCGGTGAAGAAGCTGCTTCTCTGTAGCTCTTTCACCCCAGTGGTTAGAGAGTGTGCATTCGGAGGAGGCTTTGGACTGCCTGGTACTGCTTTCTGCTTTTTAAAATGCCTTTTCTGAGTGAGTAAAGGGTTTTGCAGCATGGGTTTGAGCTGAGGGATGGGATTATGTTTCTGTGCTGTGGTGGGTGTTGCAGTGTTTGTTTTTTCGGTGTGTGTTTTTTTCCAGTCAGGATGGATTAATCGCGTTTTCGATGGGTCTTGCAGTGTTTGTTTGTTTTTTGGTGGGTTTTTTTCCCGGCCGGAACAGATTCACTACATTTTCCAATGGGTCTTGAGTTTTGTTTTGTTTTCCATGGTTTTTCCCCCTGGCCGGAATGGATTAATGGGGTTTCATTGTATTCCTATGGGAAATGGTGCTTTGAGTTATGACCAACTTGAGTTACTACCATCTTCCAGAACCAATTACGTTCATAACTCAAGGCACCACTGTGGTTCTCTCCTGGCATGGCATTCAAAGAGAGCTCCACTTCTCTGTTGAGAGGTTTTTGTTTCCCCTCAGAGAGTCTATTAATGACTGGTGATTTAGATTGGCAGAAAAATGTCTGCCAATTGGAAGCAGACTTGTTTAAAAGCAGTCATGTTTTTTATTAGTTTATTGTTGATATATTCACAACTCTAAGTAAATGGGACATTTTTATTTTCTGTACTACTAATGTCTCTGGATTATTGACAGAAGGGTGAACTATCTGGGAACTAAAAACTATTTTTCTCTGTGGATCTGTGTATTTCTACTGTGCAGCTGAGGAAAGTTAATGAAAAATTCAAAACTCAGCAACAGAGACATGATCCCCTTCCTTACCCAGTGGGCTGGAAAAGGCCAATGGAAGTTGAGAATCAGAAAGTAAGGAAGTAAAAAAGGAGAGAGGATAAAAAGGATAAAAACGCATATTTGACATTCCTGGCCATTTGTTCTGCGATGGAAATTGGCTCCTTTGATATGGAGCCCACCCTCATACAATTGAGAAGCAGCTGTTTAGCAGGACCCTCATGCATGAAGGCTTTCCATGATCTCAGGCAAAAATTATTTTGCAGTGCCACTACCTGAGGCCAGAAGCAGAAAATAGCCATCATAAGAGTTAGAAGCATGCTATTGTTTCAGAGAGATATTTGATATAGTCCTCCTGCATTGGTGCAATCAGATTTCAAAGGAATCTCATGCTTTGGTCCTGAAGACCAATCATGAAACAATGCATAATCCTGGAGGTAAGAGAAGCTTGTGTTGTTGATGCTGAGACACACATGTTGATTAGGTATTTCTCTTTCCTCTTGCAGGCTGTCACTGACATCTATTTCTGATCTGAGTTTCCTTTAACTAGAGAAGGTACGAATTAAACCTGAGACCTTCTGAACAGAAGTTATGTAGTCTATCACATAAGTGCTAAAACTGCTGATTCCTATAATCTTTCTTTTGTAGAAAGATTCTAGGACGTGGCCACTCACTTGGCCGGATTGCTAATGATGGGACTGATGAAAGTAAAGGATCCTGTACGTAATGTATACTATTGTGCCATGCGTTAACAGTTTGGTCACAACTAACATTCTGTCCTATTGTTTTTGGTGGGCCTACTCCAGGTAGAACTAATTGTTTAATAATAATCATGTCCCATCACGCCAATTGTGGCTCTTTTCAGGGTTTTCCAGGTACAGCCCTTACACAGGCTGGCTCTTCTCTCAGGAGGCACAGTGGCGTAATGGTAACCCCCACCTGGTGACGTCACTCCTGGCAGCACAGCAAGAGCACTCGTGGATGCAGGCTCCTCCAGTGGCGCTGAGTCCTCCCCACCTTCTCTGCTCTGCTCCTGTTGTGTTATCCTGACCTTGGCCACTTCCATCTGTCCTTCTTCCACTGTCATCTGTATAAGAGTAGTGGAATATGTCATCTGTTACCTGCTGCATCACTGATCATTACCACGTGCTACCCTTTGCTGTGTCACCAGGATACTGTCAGCTGAAGATGCACCCGATGGGCAGGAACGTTCTCCTTCTAAAATAGCAATGTGTAAAAGCATGAGCTCGCCCATCCTCTTAAGTTCAGTCATTTTTTGGGGATTTTGACTCCCTTCTGGACCTGCACACTGCTGACCCATCATCAGTAACACCTCTTTGTGCCCGTTCCCTTTCTAACACGCTAAGCTTTTCCCAAATCATCTTATAATCGGGCCAGCCATCCTCATTGGATGAGGAAATGACTGGAGGTGAACATGGTGGTGGTGGGGCTTTGCACTTAGCAGGCTGCTTCCCCTTTTCCCCACTTTTATCAACTTTAGGACCCATGTTACTTCCTAACACTCCCAATAGCTGTAAACATATTCAGCTTCAACAACCACAGCCCTAAGCTCAGCAGCTAACCTGGATCCAGTTAAGCATAAACAAATTCCATGTAAGGAATGGAGGCTTCTTCCTCCTCTTTTAAAAAAAAATAATTAATCTAAAAACCATAAATACTTCCCCCCCTTTTTTTTTCTTTCTTTCTTTATTCAGCCTCCCTAATCATGAACAAGCTGAACACGCTGCATTTGGGGGACTTCAAAAGTCCCCCAAATGCTCTGACACCCCTATAAGAGGTGACTGGGGGGCATAGAGAAGGGGAAATAACAAAAAAATGGGGAGGGGGTCCTGGGAACTGGCTGATATCCTGAAGGCTTGTGGACCCCCTTTGCTAACCCTCCCTGAAGGCTCACCAGTCTTGTAATTTTAAATTACTATTATTATTATCAGTATCATTTTTACTCTCTTTTTTCTTTTCTTTTTTCCTTTTGAGAGAACACAGAGGGAAGCCTGCTCAGGCTTTCCCCCAACTCCCAATATAATGAAAAAAGGAACTGTAGTGGGATGAGCCCAGCCCGCAATTTGATCCTCCTCTTCAAGTGGCGGGCACGCAGTCAAAACCGAAACCACAATGGTCGTGCCGCGCAGCCCCGACTCCTCTGACTTTTCCCTTCTGAAGAGGGCAACAGTTGGGTGAGCAGACCTTTTAAAAGCTCTGCTCTTGCCCTCCCCTGGCTCTCGTAGTGCCTCTCTCTTCCCTGTCGAGCGGGCAAAATAGCCCCGCTTCGGGAGCTGTGCGCCTTCTGAAGAGGCCGTTATGGACAGCAAGGCTTATTGTACTTATATCCAGAAAATCTGAACGACCATGCAAAGGAAATACTAAATAAACATAATTTATAAAATGTAAATATCTCCAGGCTCATTTCACTTCCTATTCTGCCATCTTTTTTTCTGCTCTCTCTTCCTTCTTATTACCTGTATTTAAGTTTGAGCCTTGCTAGAAACAGCAATAACAGATAGGTGTCAAAAACAAACAAACAGCAAGGAATGAATGCGTTCCTTGCAGACTTCAGCTTGACTTGCTGCCATGATTTTCTTTTCAAGTCAAAACTGTCAAGGGAAATCTGATATTAAACTTTGTTTTATAGCAAAATATATATAAAAGAGCCATGTATGATTAGGCAATTAATGACTTTGAGGATAGTAACACATATTTCTCTTTAAAGCAGAGCAATTAAAATAAAGTACCAGTAATTAAAAGAGAGTACTACATGGGGTTTGACCAAACCCCAAGAGGCAGTGGAAGAGAGGAGAGCCTGACGTGTTCTGGTCCATGGGGTCACGAAGAGTCGGACATGACTTAACAACAACAACAACAACAACTAGATTGGGTCATACCCTGAAATAAGGCCCACCAGAAAAGGTGCAAAAAAGGGCAACCAAAAGAATAAGAGTCTAAATATCAGCAATTTTATTATTAGTTCCTTTGTTAATGATTCCTGACAGGGACTACGCCTCACCCACTCCAGCTAACAAGAAATGATGCAGCTACTCTGTACCGTCCTCATCTTTTTAGTACTCCTTTAACACCCTTGTTATCCAACAGCACAATTGTCTCTCTAATTGAGTTCCAGCTTCTGGTCATTTTGGGGTTTTCTTCCTAAATATATAATTTCTCTTAAGATTATTAGTGATATGCTCCGTGAGATCTTTGTTGGTCTCACGCATCCGCTATTGGATGCTTGTCTTAGTGTTCTGTTTTACTCACAGTGAGACCACACAGCCATTTTACTGAAGGAAACCTTTTTTCCTCTAATAGTTTTTTTGCCACTACTTGTTAACCAGGCTGGTGACCTCCTGGACCTTATCCTGCCTTTTCTGACCCACAGCATCCCTTCTAGCTGACCTTCTATTATTGGTTTTTTAATCAATTATGTGGTGTGAGTAGCCCTTGAGCATTCTGGAAAGATTTGACCCCGTTGGCTTTCCTTTTCAACTTCCTTTTTTTACTTCTCTCATTTTAGAGAACTTTCTCTATTGACACCAAATGTGACGGTGTCAGATTTCCTTGACAATTTCTTACTAACATATAAATTAAATCTGATGGCACTGTGGCCACTATTTTCAACTGATTCAATGCATCATGTCTCATACTAGGTGCTGGAGACCACTTAGGTCCTTCAGGTCAGTTCCATGACCAACTGTTCCAGGGCAGAGTCATGTAAGGTATTGAAAAATGTCAACTGTTGTTCAGATTAGAACAGTCTATGAGACAGGGAAAAGGAAGTCACCTACTGCTATAACACTTTCTCCTTTGGAGGCACTCTGTGATTTCCTTCTTCACCTCAAGATCACCCTGAGTATTTTGGTAAGGGTGATAATAACACATCCACAGTTCTAACTTATATTTTGAGACTATTATTTGTCACTCACAGCAGAGAACTAATCTGCCTTTAAGAGTTTTAATTTGTTCCTCACTATGTCTCTTCAATGTACAGAGTGACACCGTGCTTCAGTACACTCTTTCACATACCTTGTACATAGATTGAATCCAGAGATGATCAGAGTCTACTGGTTCTCTCCATTCCACTCTGTCTATCTATCAACCAAAACACTCCAGCTACTATCATTGTGGCTGAGCAATGCATCTTCTACTATTAGCATAGAAACATAGCGGAAAGATGTTTGAGATCATTGTGGCTCATATCATCTGCAAGGTGGATGAGCATTCACACCCACAGCCACTGAACTAGGCTGCCAGTTGTCACAAAGCCCATGATCTACATCAACAACCAGTGTCATGACTACAGTCAGTTTCCTGACAACAGGAACATATCAGCACTATAACTAGCTGGGGAAAGAATCCAGAAACATCACAGATCGGGCAAGGATGGGCCTGGCCCAACATAGCATTTTGACAAGAGATGGGCACGAATCTGAAAAATGGTGATTTGTTTTGATTCATCAAGCTCAACAAATCACAAATTTAAAATTTTCGGACATGCCAATTTCTCTTGTCTCCACTTCTGCTGCCACCAAAGGAAATCCTTCCTCAATTACCAATTAGGACCACAGAATCAGCCATGTCAAATATAATGCTGTTTATTAACAGATTAACATATTTAAGACTCAAGGAAATCATAGATGGTATTGTATTTGATATTCATTTAACTTGTAAATATGCTGGTTACTTTGTATTTAATTTCAATCACTTTAAAACAATTTATTTATATCTTATAGTTCTCATTGCATTCAGTTCTCTTACATATTTCTTTTCAAGGGTTTCTTTCCAAAACAATTCTTCCAACTACCTAACTCTTTCCCTAACTCCTAACTAACTATCCTATATCATCACTAACTGAAATCCTTAACTCCTGGCTAACCAAAATTCTAACTGATTATACCTGCCCTCCATTCTCTTCTTATATTCCTTGGTTCCGCCCTCCTGCACAACCATTGGCTACTGAATCAGTGTTCCATTGTGATGGACAGGTTTGGTTTCTGGCCTGTCTGTCACATATCTCCCCTCCTGGAAAAGTTTGTATCATGGGGAAACTCTACAGTGAGTCACCCTCATGTACAACATATGAGAGAACTTTTTTTTTCAATATACAAATCTTCTTTAAACATTGAACAGGTATACATTTTATCCTTTTACATTTTCTCTATTACCTCTTTTAAACTTATTAATATTTTTTCTTCTTTAACTTTTCATTATATGTATCACCATTTTTATTATTTATATCATTACATATTTAACATTACTTATACTCTATAACTCACATTTTTAATTATTTTTCAATTCTTTTCCAATTTTATTACATGCAATTATAACATTTTCCATATCTTTTTTTCTTTTACATTTTAATACAGACTTTTGTTGTTCTTTCTTCAATCTTCTGTTCTTTTGGATAATGCATCTGCCACTGCATTTTGACTCCCTTTGAAGCTTGTAATTTCAGACTCAAAGTCTTGCAATAACAGTGCCCACCACATCAGTTTATTATTATTTGCTTTAATAGTCCGTAGCCATAACAATGAAGAATGATCAGTACAAAGAACAAAATGTCTCCCCCATATGTATGGTTTAAGTTTCTGCAACGTCCAAACTATTGCCAAGCACTCACGTTCTATGGTAGATAAGTGGTGTTCTCCTGCTTGCAGCTTCTTGTTCAGGAACATTATGGGATGAAGGTCTCCATTGTCATCTTCCTAGCATAATGCCGCTCCTATCCCAATGTTGGAGACACCTATGTAGATGGTGAAGACTGGCTGGAAGTCTGGTGCTTTCAAAACAGGCCCGGTCATCGGCGCTGTTTTCAAACTCTCAAAGGCCTCTCACATTCTCTTGACCATAAGATCTTATCTGTTTTTTTCTTATGGGTTAAGTCTGACAAAGGGGCTGCTATTTCACTGAGGTTTTGGACAAACCTTCTGTAATAGCCAACCAACCCCAAGAACAATCTATTTTCTTTGATGTAGGTCTAGGCCAATTGTTGATTACTTCTATCTTTGATGTAAGTGGTTTTATTATGTTAACATGAACTACTCTCCTACCCTCTTCTCCCTTTTCTTGAATTATATAATTTATCTCATTCAGTTTTTCTATAATTTTAAAAAGTCCTGCACAATTTAACTGTAACTTATTTCCTTTTATTGGTCTTAACATCAGGACTTCTTCTCCAGGACTGAATGATCTTTCCCTAGCCTTTTTATCATACCAAACTTTTTGCTTATTTGCTGGTATTGTAAATTTTCTGCTAGTTTCAGAGACTTTTGTAATGTATTCATTAAATTATCAAGGTTTTAAAGACATAATCTGAACTGCATGAAGATGCCAGCTGTTCTTTCATGGGTGTGGTCTGGTAGGTAGGTTTAGAATGGAAATGAATATCTCACTGCATTCAGTTCTCTTATACGTTTCTTTCTAAGGGTTTCTTTCCAAAACAATCCTTCCAACTACCTAACACTTTCCCTAACTCCTAACTAACTGTCCTATATCATCACTAACTGAAACCCCTAACTCCTGTCTAACCAAAACTCTAACTGATTATAAATGCCCTCCATTCTCTTCTTATATTCCTTGGTTCCGCCCTCCTGCACAACCATTGGCTACTGAATCAGTGTTCCATTGTGATGGACTGGTGTGGTTTCTGGCCTGTCTGTTACAGTGAGATTATAGAGTGATGCCATGTATTGAATCAGGATATAGCATGTGTGGGAAACCTTCAGTATTCCCTGTTGCATTAAATTACAAATCCAATTATCCTTTACACCGGCTCAGGCTTCTAGAAACTGGAGTGTACCAAGACATGGAGGGTCTAAGTTTTCCATGCCTGTGACTGAAGGCAAAACATACCCTAACGTTCAGTATGCATGAATTCAAATGTTACTATGCTGAACCTGAGGGAGAACAGGGAGTTCCTATTAACAATGAACGTGAAACTGATTGTTTATTTATTTAAAATGTTTTACACCTTTCTCCTTAAAAGGATCCAATATGGCTTAACCTTAATATTAAGGTTATGTAAATTGTCTTCACTGGACAGACAGTTCCCCCGAATAAGAGCATCTCTTGCACAGTGCATTAGGTACAGGGAAGCCTGGACTAGCCTGAAACCTTCAACTTTTAGAATTCCAGGGAATTCTTTGTAAGATAGTCATATTGCACTCCCACCACGTTTTGAAGTCTTCCAGCCTAGATACAGCTATCTAGTTAACTGCCACTCCTGTGCCTTCCACAGAATGAATACAAGGGAGTCATGGAAACTACGGCACAGAATAATGTGTGTCAATTTCTGAAAAGCAATCTCTGCTCCTGATGTCATCAGCCTTCTGGAGGTGTAGTTGCTCCAACAGGATTTCAGCCAGGAAGAATAATATTTTATATTTTACAAACCTTTTATTTATCATGCCTCATTTAATTATGTTGAGATGTCCAGTGTGGTATAATGAACAGAGTGACAGACTAGGACTCAGGAGACCTGGGTTCAAATCTCTGCTCAGCCATGGAAACTCGGGGGATGGAGGTGAGAAGCAGCAAAACAACACCTCAAATATATTACCTATTTTGAAAGTCATTTTAGAGTCAGGTTGGTTCCAATGCGATGCCATATAACATACATTTAAATGTGTGTGTCTGTGTTTGGGTTGGGAATTCATATAATTACAACATTCATTCTATTCTGTAGGACTATTGTAATAAATAAAAAAACTGAAATGTAAAAAGAATCCAGTCAGGCATTTCGACCATGCCCTTTTCCTCTTTAGTGAGCACAGCCCCTTTGGGAGCACAGCCCCAGACAACAGTCAATCTGAAGAATGGCTTTTGACTCAAGGGAATCCAGGCTGTCCTTTGCAAAGATGGCAGCTGCAGCTTCCCTACTCTAAATGAAGCCACAGCTGCCATCATTGTAAAGGGCAGCCAGTCCCCTTTTTACATGCCATGGCTGGGAGGCCAGAAGGAGACCTTGGCAGCAGAGATTAAGGTAAGGGGGTGTTGTGGGAGCTAAGGTAGGGAGAGGAAGGGGTGGGGTGGGGTGGGGTGGGGGGGGTAGGCTGTTGAGGTGGCTGGCTGTGGCGGGTGGCTTCCTCCAATCAGCTGATTGGCAGCCACAGATGATCTGCGGCCAGTAGGCAGAATGGTGTGGGGTTTTTTTTATATAATAGGAAGGGGGCAGTGGGTGCATTTTTATACCCCCCCCCCACGAATCGACAAATAACTTCATTATTCATCACTTCATGGGGGCAACGTTGTGCTTTGTGATTCATCAACTTTTGACAACTCACCAAGCAGGACAACTTGCCAAAATGGTGAGTTCTCCCCATCTCTAATTATAAGTCACCTTGAGTCTCCTATAGAAAGAAAGATAGCATACTAAATAAATAATCACAACACAGCAGAATGCAACAGAATTCACAGCTGCTATCTATGCCCAAAACTTTGTCCTCCCTCCCTCCCTCCCTTCCTGTTCCTTATTTATAATATATTTGGCTAAACACTGCTCTAGACTCCAAAACACAACAACTCCTCCTTTTAGAAAAGGTACCCCAGCTCTACATATTCCCTTTAAGGTACCAATCTTGCTAACTTGGTTCAAAAGGAATGGCCTGGCATCAGAAAGAAAGAAAGAAAGAAAAACACTTCCAAGAAATAGAACTTGTATCCCAAATCTACTGTGTGGTAACACTAGTGTAACTGTAAATTAATAGCAATGAAATAACTCTGGAACTTGAAAACTATTTCCATCTAACAATTTTCTGCAGGATAACAAATATTTAACTGACAAACAGGTCATGAAACTTCTGCATAAAAGAGATAGAACACTATTTTTATTTCTTTGTCCAATTAAGCCTTTTATCTACTTGAAGACTGAATACAGCTTAGCTTGGGACATTGCTATGACTACATGCTTGTCACAGCAATACAATTGGCAACAATAGGAGCTGCAGCCTTTGCATCAACCCAGGGACAATTGGCTCAGCTATGCAAAGCATGAAATATCTGGAACACTTTTTTTAAAGAAAGAAAAATACCCAAGTGAATATTGCTTCCTATATTCTGTCACATATTTTCTGAATGCCAAGCTTTATATTTGGTGGCATTTTCAAAAGATTACAAAAAAAAACTTTCAAAGGGTATTCCAAATCAAGAGAAATGGAGGTGGTACCTGTGACATCAGAAGCAATCTCTTTTGGCATGTCTTTAATGCTTACAACAATTAATATCAGTTGTCCGTAAAATGGGGATTATTTAATTATAGTATTTATATTATTTAAATTATTTAAGCTCACAAGAACTAAAATTATAAAACAAACAACAAGTTAAAAATATTATATAATTAGAGATGGGCATGAATCTTGGTTTGGAGGTTCGTGCCATTTTGTACAGTGGTGCCTTGCTTAACAATGATAATCCGTTCCAGGAAAATCGCCATTAAGCAAAACAAAACAAAATTAAAAACCCCACTGAAATGCATTGAAACCCATTCAATGTGTTCCAATGAGGTAAAAACTCACCGTCCAGCGAAGATCCTCCATACGGTGGCCATTTTCACCTCCTGTATAGCGAGGAATCCATCCCTAAACACAGCGGGGAGCCATTTTAAACACCCGGTAGCCATTTTGAAACCACCAACCAGCTGTTAAAAAACATCGTTTTGCAAAGAATTGGTTCCCGAAGCAGGGAACCAATCATCGCAAAGCGAAAAAAAACCATTTAGACCATCGTTTTGCAATCGCAATTGCGATCACAAAAAGATCGTTGTACAGCGATTTCATCATAATGCAGGGCAATTGTTAAGCGAGGGACCACTGTACACCCACTTGGGAAAGGATGAAGGGCAGGCAAACACGTGCTTCTACCAGGGACTGGTCTAACAGCTGAAGAGGAGGAGGAGTGTGTGCTGGCTGGTGGTGAGTGAGTCATTGGCCAGTGAACCAGCATGAACATCCAAACCAAGTTTTGAGCCCATCTCTATATAAATCTATCATATTAAAGAACAATTCAACATACATTAAGATTAAAAACCATGATTAAAAACACTTTAAAAACATTTAAAAATCTGTATGTTAATTAACAAGCATTCCTAGGACACATACTGCTGAAAAGCCTGCCTGAAGAGGAAGATCTTTGCCTGAAGATAGAAGGATAACAGGGAGGAGCAAAATTGGCTTCTCATTGCAGTCCATTCCAAAGCCTGGAAGCAACCACTGAGGTCCTCCCAAGCTTGGGGAGCTGGTAGAACTTAGATACAAGCCTCCCCATAAGACCTTCAGAGCAGAAAAGGTTCACATGGGGTGATTCAACCCTTCAAATGGCCTGGATCCAAGCCATATATGGCATAATGAAGCATGAAGCAAATATTTGATTCTGACTCCATATCATAGGCTGTTACCATTTAACATAGACTCTCAGTCAGAGCTAGTAGGAAACTCTAGTTACAGGCAACAATTATTTAACTGGGAAAACTGGCAAATAAGGAAAGAAGAGGAGGAGGAGCAAAGAGTGAGTAGGCTTTGTTATCATTTCTGGATTAATAAATCATCATCAGGATTGTTATGTCCAAACCAATGCATAATGCCTTAGCTAGCCAAGATGGCTTTTATACACATTTTTTCTGACTCCAGTTGCTGACACTGGGTGTGTATATGGTTCCCCCACCCCAATCCTATGTGAACCTGACGTGTATTGACTCACTCTGGGGTATGATTCCTTTAGAACTGCCTCTCTTACACACATGATATAAATCATGGGAACAAGATGGGAGGCAGCAGCACTTCCCATCCCAGTACACTCAAAACGTCCATTTAGCCACTATTCTCTTTCTTGGTTTCGTAGGCAGGTCTATAGCAGCGGTGCGAGGGTACTTCCAAAGTTGGTCCGTGTCCAAATATTTCTGTTACAAAAATGGACTCAGCTCTTTCTGCTGAGTAGTTTTGGAGAGGGCCTGAACATCTTTGTTCTCAGTTTCATGCAGCTAATTACAGTATATGTTTCCAAATCAGCTTTTTCCCCCCCTTTTTAAACTGCAGATAGTAAACACAAAGGGTTGGGATGGGGTTGCTATGCAACACACTCTGCTTTGGCATGATGGTAGGCCTTAAATAGAAGGTTCAGTGCGCTTATGTTGCAGTCATACACTTTTTCACATGTGAGCGGCAGTCACCTCCAAAGTAGCATCTTGCACCAGGACAGGAATAATCTGCCTGCCCACTCTAATGTTGAAGTGGTGGCATTGCCTGGCAAAGGGCTGAGAGAAGGAGAGAGGTGATTCTTCCAACTGGCAATCCAGCTTCCAGAAATATGCCCGGCTGAGACGTCCGAAGGATTTTGTTCTGAGTGATGACAAACTACACCCGAGATCTAACATTAACGGAAAGGCTGATCTGAATTGGGAAACGGTTGGTTCTTCTTGCTTTTGCCAATAGATTGCAAGATCTGCAGGCATTGGGATTTCTTTGTGGTGCATGAGCGACAAAAAGAGGGGAAAAGTAGAGAAGGGGAGGAGGAAGTTCATCAGTAATGTTAGAATTATTCCAGAATGCAACAGATAGCCTAAATGTTTTTTTGGTTTTGGGTTTTGTTTTTTTTAAAAAAAACACATTCTCCATCTACCTTGCCTAAGCAGCTACAGTGTGATTCATAGACTGTAATGACCTCCTGCACCTCCCCATGGTGTCAGAAGCTGGACAGCCCACACGATCTCTGTGACTTTACTGGTGGTTCAACTGCCAGATCTCCTTGTCTTATGACTCTTCGTCCTTCTGCTCTTTGCCCCAATACTGCTGGAAAAAACTTGCATGATCTGTTGGAGTGGCCCACCTGCCTCAGAAGCAATTGGGGACATCCTGCTCTACCTTGTCACTACTATTTAAGAAAAAAAAATACAGATGGCTCCAATGTCATCCATTTTTTTTGGGGGGGGGAGAACCCTCCAAAGGACAGTTCACATCCCTAGTCTATAGCTACTTCCTTGTCTGGAGCTCTGAAAAACTACTATTGGGGGGTTTGGCACCCACAGAGATGGAAAACATGTGCTTTCGAATGACAACTTCCAGAATCCTGAGGTTTTCTGGGAGCTGTAGTACCAAAAAACTCAAAAAAAAGTTCTTGTTTTCGGGAAAGCTACCGTTATAATTTAGAAAAATAAGTTGGTTCATTGCTGTTGCTTGGTTGCTACTACTAAAATGATGGCTAGTCTTGTTGTTTGTGTCCAGCCCTCGCCCTCCCCTGCACACATTATAGTAAGCTTGCACCATATTTTTCTTGATTCATGATTATTTTTAATTATAGTGTTGGCCTATCTACATTAAGGCGCTGGAAATAGTATTGAAAGTCTCCCTGCACTTTTCTTTAGACCCATAATGCACCATTCTCAGTGCCCAGATTCTAGCAGTCACCTTTCCTCTGAGTTCATGCCTCAGCCTAGTCTATTTCATGCACTATGCAGCTGCTGCCTTGTCTCACAAAATTTTCTCCTCCTGTTTTGATCTGAATCCTTTTGATTCATAAAAGGGAATTTTATTATCAGCCATGAATGGTGGACACTTGAACTTTAAAAGAAAAGAAAAGAAAAGAAAAAAAGGCTTCCTTTTGGATCCCATTGTAAAAGAGCATTTTTCAAAAACAACACTTTAATTGTCTGAGATATTCCTATATCAAAATGATCACCAAAGAGCCCATGTTGTGGCTAGCTAGCAACTGAGGAAGAATGTCTTAGGCTGGAACATTTCTGCTCTTATGTACCTATATTTCTTATTCTCATTGACCCGTAACACAGGCTGATATTTGTTTACTGAGCTGTTAGGTCTATTCATTTTCAGTAGGGTTATTCCCAATAATCCACATTTCCTGTGTGTTTCAGTTTTGCATGTATTCAACAATGCATCCATTTTGTCTAATTTCCACATCAGTGTGCAATTTAAATGTGCATGCTTACATAAACACAAACATACCTATTATACACATATTCATGTGCATGTTGCCTGACTATATACAAGTTTCCTGGATACATTTCTGCACACATCTTTAAATTGCCTTACAGCCAAGAAGTCCCTTGTAAAATTGGAGACATGTGTAAAGTGAAGGATATCTATGTTTTAATCTATAGCAGGAACTGCCATGTTGGCACAAAAAGATATGTAAAATACATACCAAGTGTAGATCTTTATTAGACCAACCAAAAAAGCAGGGATATTGGCAAATATATTTAGATACAAGTCCCAAGTCGGAGTCCAAGTCTCTGGCACCAAGTCTCAAGTTCAAGTCCAAGTCAGGTACCAAGTCCTGAGTCCCAAACCCCAAATCTGAGTCCCTGTTAAAAACATGCCTTTTTCCCCCATAAAAAAGGGAGGAGCAAGTGGGTTCTGAATTGTGAATCAAGTCCATGTCATGGGGGGAGGAAAACTCAAGTCAAATCACTAGGGTGATTTATGTCTGACTTGACAGCAAGTCCTGCAACTCGAGTCCCTCTCTCTGCCAAAAAGGGACAGGTAGTGTGAAAAAAGACAACTGTGCAAGCTTTTGAGAAAATATTCATTAGGCAGATATAAAAGTAAGCAAGTTGTGGAAAATGGGAGAAGAGTGGATCTTACATTCCTGTTGTCTATACAGGTATTGGGTCAAAATTCTGTGAGATAGGCAACACAGGGAGGGAGGGAGGAATTGCTTTCACAGGGAGCAATGCAGGAGGGTTATCACTGTGTCTTATCAGATGATAACAGTGTTAGAGATCCTATGGAATGGTTCATAGATTCAGTAGGAACTGCAAAGTTTTGGATAGTACAGGTCAGCTTTGTAAACTCAAAGCTTCATCCATCTTGTTTGAGCAAACAGGCTCCTTGATCAGTGGGAACCATTGTCCATGCTGGAGTTACTTTTAAAGATGAATTAGGAAAAGGAAGTCAATGGAGTTTGAGTTCACTGTGAGGACTTCTATTATCTGAAAAGGAGAGCCAAAAGTTTCCAACTTTCCTGTTCTCAGTGTGTTTGTGGTCTGTACCATGTGATATCTATCCTCTGGTGAGAACTCGCTGTGTGTCTGCAGCTACCATACTGCATGAATTCTATAACAGCACATGGGTAATAGAGACGTAAGATCTGGCCTTCTCCATATCCCCACATACAGTATGGCAATAACATTAGGCACCATAAGAATGCCATTCAACGATTTCTTGCCAGGGGAGGGAGAAAGGAAAGTATACCAAATTCAGCAACTGTTATAAAAAAGAAAAAAAAAAGGGGGGGGAAGGATGTATAATACCTTATTGGACCGGGTAAAGAGGACAAATCAAATTCTCTTAATATTGTTACATATCACAGAGGAGTTGCCACCCAGTTTGGCTTAACACAAAATTCAAAGCAAATCTGAATGTTCTTTTGCAAGGAAAACATCTGAGGAATTTAAAGAGAACTCAACATTTATCTGGGTCATATCGTCTGCGAGAAGGTTCACAAAGATTTCACAAAAGTGTAACTGTACGATCCCCCAAAGTTGAATTTCCTTCCTCCATAAATGCTAATGTTCTTTCTCAATTGAGCAAAGAGATCATACACTTTAATAACTCCCCGCATTTGTGCATTCAAAGAGAGATATGTGTTCATTATAGATGGGTGTGAATCTGAAAAATGGTTATTCATTTTCATTCACAATTTGTTAAGGTCAATGAATCATGATATATACCGGTAAATTTACAGTTTTTTTTCTGGTGAATCGATGAATCAATTGTCAATTCATTTTTTTTACTTTAAAACTACATAAAATAGTCCCTCAAGTACCTAGAGATACCAAAATCACAGAAAAACTTCCCCTGGCTCTCCTCTACAATCCCACCACATTTGGTGAAGGTTGGGATTCAGCCATTCATGTTGTACTCCCACAAAGTGGGTTACCCCAGGAAAATCCCCTTTAACAGCTGGCTTGGGGAAACCCAATCTTCACCAAACTGGGAGATACTGTAGAGGAGAGTCTTGGGAAGCTTCTCTATGAACTTTGTGTCTCTAGGTGCTTAGGGGGGGATATTCCTAGAGGGGGCTCTTTGTGGATGTATGCCTTTGATGTCTGAAATCCAATCTTAACCAAACTGGCAGAAATTGTAGAGGAGCATCAGAAGAATCTTCCCTGCAATTATGATTTCTTTAGGTGACTGGGGGGCCATTTTATAGCCCAACAAATCAATGCATAAAAATCACTAAAATTCATTGATCCGTCAGGGCATAGGCTCGTATGAATACAAATCAATGAATTAGCAATTTTTGAATTGATTTGGTGATTTGTTTTTTAATTCCTTCCCATGTCTAGTCTGCATTTAGAAAGATACAATACAATAAACAGATGCCAGCACCAGCTTGTTTTTATTCACCTGTCCTGTGTAACACACATGCACTCAAGTAAATTAGGTGGTAAACAATCTCCTCCCCTCCTGTCAACAGGGCTTTGAGCAACTGACCACAGTGCAAGAGAAAAACCATGCAAAAATGGCATGTTTTCCTAGGATGAAGATTCAAGGATATGAAAATGTTCATCTATGAGCCGTTGCCCTCCTGTTCTGCGTATATTAAGAGGAATGCCACCAAAAAGAATAATAGGCAAAACAAAACAAACAAACAAAAATGGAAAGAGCTACCAAACTTCTTTTCTGTCTTTCATCCTGTTGTACTTAAAATAATGAAATTTAAATTAAAAAACTTCAGTCCTAGAAATGGTAGCTGGCTCTGAACACAGATGTGTCTCAATTAAAATAACATTTGTAAAGCATTATGTTATAAAAACCAAGTCGGAAATTATCGTAATAAATTAAATAATTGAAATCAATATTTCTCTCCATTCCTGCCATGTCCTCAAAAAAGAAAAGAAAAGAAAAGAAAGGGAAAAAAAGAAAGGAAGAGAAACCTGAATGTGTTTTTAAAATCCTTCAGTGACATAGTGTTTTTCCACCATGCCTCAAGGGAGAACACTGTGCTTCAGGTATTGAAGAGAATTTCATACTTAAGAAAAATTATCACATATGGTAGTTTTATACCTGAGGAAAAAAAAGAAGGGAAGGAAACGCTCTTTATAGATCTTAAGTTGAAATCTTTAAAGTATTAACAAATGCTTTATCCAGAGATCAAAAACCTTTTGAAGGATGGTGAGTAAAGCACTGCTGAGTCTCTGCTGGCTTCAAGTTGTGAAATTCTCCCTCTAGTTCATGTGTCATTTTCTCTACATCAGGAAAAAGTTTAGTTTGACATCCCACTTCCTTCCTAACTCACATATCCCATCTGACTGAGGAAGGAAGCATAAACAAAGTCAGCCCAACTCCTCCTGATACCGCAAAACCAAGAATCTCAGAAGCAACGCTTCCATTAGAAGAGCGAAATAGTTTCCACAAGCATTGGGTGTCCATAATGCTCAGCACTGAGCAAGAAATGACACAGCAAGTCCAACTCCAAATTTATAATCTTATGATGATAATAATAATAATCTTAGAACTATAGAGCTGGAAGGGGCCATATGGATCATTGAGTTCATCCCCTCTCAAGGAGGAACAGTGAGGAATCGAATTCCCAAACTCTGGCCCTGCAGCCAGATACCTAAACCACTGAGCTATATTTGATTCCACTCATGAAGCAGAGCAGAAGAAATACAATCTCATTTGGTTTTCATACTAATTTGATTGACTAAAAGGAGAGAGTGTTATCTGTATTATAATGTATTATAATAATACATTATAAAATGTATTATCGGAGTCAGGAGAGAGAAGAGACGGGCGTTGGAGGTTCCTTCCAACTGTGTTGTTCTGTCAGCGGTATTGGTTGCCTGATATGTGAAACAGAGAATGGCAGCATCAGTTGCACCATCACCTCAGTGTCCTGGGGTACAATCCCACTGAGAGTTTGAATATATTCCTATTCCTCTTTTTTAAATATTGGGTTCAAGTCCTGTGGTATATTCTATTAAATCAATTTATTTCTGGTAATCAAAACTGGTTTGGAGGGGCTATACTGACATCGACTCATCTCTGTTCTGTTTAAGCAACATGCAGTTCTTAAAGATTTTGGTTCCCCCCCCCCCCAAAAAAAGAAGAACTGATACATTGCTTTGAGATGCCACCTGGTGACATATTAATCCATAGAAAGAGGAGGAGAACACAAAATGAGAATCTGTGGTGGGGAGAGGCTCCCAGGAGTTCAGCACGAAGGGAGCCAACACTGGAGCCTCAGCCCCTGCACCACTCTCCTGGATGCTGCATCTCATGGGGAGGGGGAATGGTTCACAGGTTGCATTCACACCCCCATTAGCTCTGTGCCCTCTGGTCTTCCACTGCTCTGCCATCTCCTTCATTGTCTAAATGGAGAGAATTGGGTAGGTGGTTGTAACTGATGAAGTGATGCACCAATAAATATTTTAGGGAAGAACTTTTTAAAAGATTAAAGGCAAAACGGAGGTGCCCCTCCCACCTAAAATCCACATAGGCAGCAGCGTGCACATCCACAAAAGTGCACTGACTTCATCGATTTAGAAGTGAGGTATTTTAAAAAGCCAATTTTACCCATGTGTTGTGCGGTTGGGAATTTATAAACTGACTCAAATAACGCTTAAATTGATTTAACTGTGGTTCTTATTGCTAGTAGAACTGCACTCTTAGCCTCCATGTATCTACTCCAATGAACAGCCAAGTCTATAATTCCAACTGGCAGCCACCTAGCCACAAGGCAGTGGTAAAGCTATAACTAACCACAGCATAGGATACCACACTGTGCCCATACTGCCTAACCATTATGCCTGTCAAGAGCATAACAGTGCAAATTCACTGCATTTTGGAGCTTGGGTGAAGATGGAAAACCCTAAACTGAAAAGCTTTTGTTCATTGATTTATAGTTCTGTCTTATTTCTCAATCCCAGGATCACTCCAGAGCAATATAAAATTAAAAGTTACCCATTTTAATGTTATTGTAATTGTAAGGGATTAAAATATAAAAACATAACAGAACTAAACTAAACTAAACCAAAAGCAAACCACCTCCAGCCAATTTCCAGCTTCTCTCTTTTCTCAGCTTTGCTATAGTTTACCTCAACCACCAGTCTTAATTGTTATTTTCAAAGTTCTTGAAAATTACTTCTTTCAAAAGTCCACAGGTATCATTAGAGACCTTACATGCATCCCCCCATCTTAAAACTGGCAGTCACTGCAAACTTGTAAACTGACCTTTCACAGGGTTAACACAGGGTTTAGACAGGTGTGTGTGTGTGTGTGTGTGAGAGAGAGAGAGAGAGAGAGAGAGAGAGTGAGTGAGAGAGAGATCCTACATTCTAATTGTGTTTATTTAGCTGATGAGAAGAGGCAATTATCCCCAACCAAAAGTGACCAAAAATTCTCTGACTAAAAATGTAGATTGTTCTGATGGCATCTGACTTCCCATTCTCACTTCAGTATTCACAGCAAGAAAGTGATAACACCACAGATAACAAACAGCACATTTTCTGCACACATTATTTAGGGATGTCAAACCCACAGATCTATAGACAAGTGTGTGTGTGTGATCATCTTAGATTGTAGATGGATGTACAATTTATCTGTTCTAACTAAGATGTTAGAAATCTATGGGTTGCGGTCTACTGAAGAGGGGAATATTTTTTATCAAGTTGCAGCCTCTCTATGAATGGGAATCATGCCTTTTTAACTCTGAAACAACTTCAGCAGCCTTACCAACATACAGAAGCAGAGGAGATACCACATTCATGAGAGAAACATGGCTTCCACAGATAAATATATCTTATGCGTGTGTAGACATTTGCACGTATAGAGATAAATACAGATTAAGATCATACTCAATTCTTCAAAAAAAAAAAACCCTCTGGTTTATGAATGTTGGCTTCTGTACTCATGATTCAAAAAGCCAAGAGACAACCTGATATTGCTGTGTAATATTGTGCACAGGTTGCCAGGAGGAAAAAGGATGCCAAGCATAAATAGCAAAGAGAAGCCTGAATGCTGACAACACCAATGGCAGCAATTAAGATGGTCTACAGGATACCCTCTTCTCACTACCATTCTCACTTGTTAAAAACAGCCCTGGCAATTGTTTTGTATTTGGGTGAGAGATGTTTAACTCATGAAAAAATGAGTGTGTTCTGGGATTTTCCCTTGCATGGTGTCATTTTGTGAATGGTAGTGTGCACAAGATGGGATCCTGTAGACCAGTGGTTCTTAACCTTGGGTTACTCAGGTGTTTTTGAACTGCAACTCCCAGAAACCCCAGCCAGTACAGCTGGTGGTGAAGGCTTTTGGGAGTTGCAGTCCAAAAACACCTGAGTAACCCAGGGTTAAGAACCATTGCAGTAGAACATCCTGACTGCTGCCATTGGTGATGTCAGCATTCTAACTGTCCTTTCCTATGTAAAACCTGAAATCCTTCTTCCTGCTGGCAATGCAGGCACAATATTGCAAGGGGATATCAGTCCATTTCCTGGCATTTTGAATCACCGATAGAGAAGCAATACCCCACATTCATAAATAGAAGGATTGAATTTGGCAAAGTGGATGGATTAAACAGACTGTACAGATACAGTTCCATACACATGCATAAGCCAGTACATCATCTATTCCATATACAGGAAAGAGACATACCAGGGACAATTGGAAGCATGAATAATTTCTTTATATCTATTTATTCATTTCTGAATTAACATCCTATACTTAAAATCTCTCCACTTTAATTTGTAGAACTGGTAATCAAAACTGTAAAGAAGTAGCTACAGTAATTGGTTTCTAGTGTTCTTTTCTCTTTCTGTTTAGGTTAGAATGTGTGTGTTTTTTTTAAACCGCAAACACATGTATTTCCTGAGCTAAATGTTCTTACAGCCCTACAATCATGTCTTCAGACCTCAGCAGCTGCAGCTGAAGAATCATACCTGTGCCTTTCTCTCTGATGAAGTTATATTTTTTTGCATGTCCTCATTTACTCGCAATGCTATTACTCACAAAATAAGCTGCGTGCATTTTTGACACATTTCCTCCAGTCGAACAGCTTGCTCTTTACCCTTTCCAAGACTACATCAGAGAGTGCCAACACAGTTTCCAAAACATTCTCACACTTTTGTGCTTCATTTCTCCTAAGTTGATTTTTTAGTGCTAATTTTGGCGCCATAATGAAGTTGGTCGACAGCTGCGTGCCACACACCATTGACAAATAATGATGGTTAGGAGACATACTGAGCTGCTCAAATGCAATTTCAGTGGCTGGTATTTTGTCCTTGTCAACCTAATGTTTAAAAATAAAATTTATTCATGCACACAAATATCTCAATAATCAGGAAGGCTAGAAATCTGCATGGCTGTCATCAAGACAATTTTCAGTGCACCTGTTATGGTCCCAGGATCCCACTTCACACAGGGAGAGGGTGGGGCCATGGACTCTAAGCTGCAGACAGAGCAGAGGAAAACTTTGCCCTCAGTACAAAATCTGGACGGACCTGCTCTCTCAGAATCTGCTAGATGAGAAATGCCCATTTTGCTTCTATCACCATCCAGCCTGAAATGATCGTACTGCCATCACCTCAGAGTTTCGTAGCTCCGATCTGGAAACCAAAAGAGAACCTAGAAGGCCATCTAAGCCAATAGTTGTTACATGAATCTTGGTTCCTTTAATTAGACAAGCCCTCTACCCATGTGGACCCAGAGTGAGACCCAGCTTAATTTATGTCTCAGCCTAAGAATTGCCTGTTGATGTAGTAACGTATAAGCCCACTATGTTCATATGTGAATCACCAGTTTCAGGTCCAGTCCACTCAGCGCTGTCAAGGACTTGGAATGTTAGGCGTCAACCTTAATTGGTTGTTGTTCTGCCTCTTGATGAGTTAATTGTTTTGTCCTTTACTTTTTCTTAAATGCATTATATAAAAATAAATAAATAGTTAAATATTAGAAATTGGAAAGTTTATCCATTGTTGCTAGTGTTTGGCGACACCATAATTTAATTAATTGACTGATAGATTAATTACAACATTTTGTAATGAACAGTGAGATTTACAGAGTGCTAATCAGGTCTTATTTTTAGGGTACAAGGCTACACTGGAAAAACGCATATGGACATGTGGATTTTTTTTAAATATATATTTATTTAGGAACAGGGATAAAGGGTACAAAAAGAAAGAGGGGATAGAGAAGGAAAAATGGTTTTGGGGGATAGGAGAGCATAAAGTATAACATCATCCAATCAATTCATATTACTAATACATATCAACTTTTTGCTTTTTCACAGTTTGATTACCCTCCTGCTTTTATCTTATCATTTAATTTTAATTTTATTCTATGTTATTCCAACATTGTCTGGTAGCTGCTGCCATTTATACAATACATCCCATCGTTCAGTTTCTTTTTGAATTGAACAGTCTTTCAGCCCATCTGAGAGAATATCCATTTTTTTCACTTCCCATATTTTCACCATAAGATTGTCTGGTTTCAGTATCTCTGCCTCCTTAAGATTTTTGTCATAATGCTTTTTAATTTTGGAAGCTGCATGGGTCACTGGATAACTCTCTACTGCATTCATATTACCTGGTGTCATGTCTAATACAGACGATTCTAAAGTTTGTACAACTTCATTTAAGTTTTGTTTGGCATCTACTGTCCCCTCTTTCGTCCCTTTCATCAAATCTTCTATTTTGCTAAGACCTGCATTCACTCGCTGGAACCCTGTTAATATTAGCCTTTGTATATTAATCTGCCATTCCTTTTCTATTTCTTGCACCACTATTCCAGAACTTTGGGATTGAACAGACCAAGTCTCCATTTGTTCTTTTGAATTTTTGGGGTCCATCTCAGGCTTTGGGGTTTGTATAAATACCACAATAATCACCCCCTAGAAATCCTTCCACAGTTTCCACAATTTTATCAACAATTCAAACCCCTCATCATAATCCTCCCCTTAGATCTCCCTCCAATCTTTATCCAAATATTGTAATATAAAAATCAACTTTTAGCCCAGCAAATACAATATCAAATAGAACCGTGACACAGTTATTTCTTCTTCTCCTGGGTTCAGCAAGCTTCTGTTATTAGACACACGTGGTCTGCAATCCGACAAACAAAACAACAATCATAAAGTCTCAAACTGTCCAGTAGATTGTCCTTGGAGCTCGTCTTGTGATGTTCATTAACCCCTTAATGCTCCTTAGTCCAGTCGGCCACGTCAGCTCCTTCTCCCGAAAACCACCAGATTCTATTATTTATAGTTCCCAAAGTCCAGAGAAGGCAAAGAGTAACGTATCCCAGCCACACTGCATCCACCGAAGTCTCTTAAATCCAGTCAGACGGTGTTGCTGTCTGGGATTCTTCTCCAGAAACATAAGATTTATTTTTCCATCTCAGACTCTCGGCTTTAGAATCAGCCTGGTGTTTTAAGAGTTCACTTGGAGAAGCTTAGTTTCGCTTTTGAGTCAGACTGATAAGATAAACCCGCCGCTGCCTTTATTCTTTCAGCCAAATATTTTCATTCTTATTTCAGCTTAATGAGGCTGTTTCATAAATCAGAGGCTTCGGCTTACTTACTTGTTTTATATTATTAGTTTATATTGATTGCTCTCCTCTCCCCCGGTAAAGGGTTCCTCGCGGTTCAGTGCCAAAAAATGGCGCCCGCTCCAGTCCGTGCACGGTGATTTCTTCAGAAGAAAAAAGTCCGGGTCTGCCTCCCTTTCTTCTCCTTCTGCTGCTCACCATCTGCTTCAGAGAGACTTCTTCTAGACTCTCCTTTGATCCCCATTTCAAAAGGGGGATCCCGGGCCGGAGGGTTCCAGTTTTTTCCAGAGAGCTCTTCTCTGGAGTTGCTGGCAGCACCGCAACAAAGCCCCGCCTCTGGACATGTGGATTGGACTGGCCAATAAATTTGTAGTCTACAGACTCTATCACCAGCCTATGGAATGGAATGGCATCACAGAAATCTTTGGTTTGTTTCATAAACAGCATAATTGACTGTTTCCTGTTGGCAAAAAGGACTGAGAATGCCTCCTTGCCTGGACCTTTGCACAATGTAGTGAGCAAAAAGAAAAAAGTTAAAAAAAGGGGGGGCAGATATATGATTGCAGTGGCAACAAGACTCTGGATGAGCTGAAAGACAATGGGACAGGCTACAAAGTTGGATACTTTCAATGGCTCCAGGCCCAGAGTGTACCCTGATGAGATGCTATAGTCACATCATGTGCCATAAGACAAAGGAATGATTTAGTCTCTGGGAATAGAGAAAGGTGGGTGTAACGGGCAGCCATAGCATCACCTGTCTGTCACAGCTGGGCAGTGAGTCATCAGCCAATGGTGTGACAGAGGGTGGAACTTAAGGGGAGGAGCTGATATAAAAACGGGGGTGAAGAGTGTCAGAGGGGAGATTTTGAGTTAGAGCTGAGAGTTGAAGGTGATTGTTAGATATAGTGAGTGAGAGAGCCTGTCAGTAAGAAATAGTCTGTGTGAGCCAGTATTTATTAACAGTGATTGACAACAGTGATTGACAACTTAATTCTTTACCAGTGATTTATTATTTTTATTTTCTGTAATCAATAAACCAGTTTTTGTTTTTGAAAAGATACACTTGTCCTTTTATGATTTTTTTTTTTTTAAGGATAAGTTGGTGGCAGCAGAGTTTTTAAAGTGAAGTAGCAACCACTCTCTGAGGTTTGAGGGTGGCTGTTACAGTGGGGTAATGCACTTTTTCTCCCAACCTGCCATCTACCAATACAGAATTCAATTTGTAGGGCGAAAGGGAAAAAGCTGGTCAGAAGGTAAGAAAATTAGGGTATCAGAAGAACAAAAAGCAATTGCTACTTGGGAAATGAGGACTCGACATTTTTACAGAGTATGATATGGAGGTTTCACAAATGACCCCACATAGTATATTTATCACTGGCTGCTCCAAAAAAAAGCTCGTTTTGCTGTTGTCTCTTTCCCAATTTGCCACTTTTTCATAGACAGCCTACAATTTCTATGTAAAGTTATAGCATTTGGATTTTGGATTACTCTTCCCAAACCATCACTGTAAAGGTATTGAGCGCTATGCTTAAAAGAATGAAATAAAGGATAGTGTTTTATTATATAATAAACCGTTGAGGTTTTGCAACCCCTAATGACTTTTGCCCATGCTAGATTGGAATGAATCTAACCCAGCCCCCACTGCCTTTCAGTTAGGCACCACAAGACTTCATGCTTCAAATAACTTTTTAAAAAAAGAAAGAAAACTGCCCAACTTGTTAGATTATTGCTGCATGAGAGTGCAGCAATGATGATGTGCTGCAGAGCAAATTAACATTCTACAATACAATTCTAAAAATGGTGCAGACCAAACCAAAAATAACTTTTAAAATGAGCTTCAGATCAGCATCAAGTTTAACACAGCTGTGGTAGACAGCCTGCTTTTATTCTGTGCCAAATTTGGATAAGTTTGGACAAAGGGGTTTTGAATCATGATTTTTAAAAAGTAAAACTGAAAGGCTAAAGACTACATATGTTTCTCCGTTATATATGTTTCACTCACTCATACTTTTTCTTCTCGATTTCATTAAGTCCAAAACAGCCCTTCAAAATATTTTGACACAGAAGGACTGCAGCCACATCCCAGTTGTTCTTGCTTCTGTCCTTTCCCAGCAACCATAGTACAGATCACATTATCATGTTATGGGATCCTCTAGCATTAATTCTTCACGAGAGAAGTTGCTGTTGGAATTTGTGTTCAGTGTACGTATATTTAAATTTCTGGGCTTTTTAAAAAACAAAATTCAATTCTTCAAAAAAAAAAGTCCAGTTTATTAACATGCAATATTGTGCCTCTCTATCCACAATCCAAAATTCCAGGAAATGGCTCAATATTGCTGTGCAATATCATATTCTCATTGACAGCAGGAAAAAGGATACTAAACTTTACATAGCAAAGGGTTAGGATTAGAGTGACTCGGATGTCACTCATGTCAGCAATCAAGATGGTTATAGCTTCTTGTGCTTGGGTGAGAAGTGGGGAACTGGTGACAAAAGGTGTCAGGTTCTGGGATTTTCCCCTGCTTGAGTCTCTTTTCAAATGCTGCTGAGCACAAGAGAGTATCCTGTATACCATCTTGACTGCTGACATTGGTGTCATCAGTGTTCAAGCTGCCCTTTGCTATGTAAAGTGTGGCATCCTTTTCCCTGTTGGCAATGTGTGGACACAATAAAGTGCAGCAATATTGGGCAGTTTCCTCATGTTTTGAATCATAGACAGAAAAGCACAATAACTTACGTTCATAAACCAGATGGTGTTTGAAGACTTGAATGGAGGGCATAGTACTGTACTGGTTATATCATAGTGTTGATTAACATAAGAAAACCTCTATAACTTTACATTTTAAGAGTTTAAAGAAGGCTGAAATTTTGAACAACTACCATTATGCTTGTGTTAAATTTCATTGGACTGATGTTGGTGTGGAGTGGAGGGTTAGGCGGTATTCATGTTTTCTTCTATAAACCATACAGAGTAGTCAGTCCAGAAATTTGGTCAGTCGAGAAATTTAATTAAGTAATTAAATTCTAACTAATTATTTTAAAGCTCTGCTAGGGTCTTGCATGAACATCATTCCATATTGAATCACAATCTGGATGTGACTCATGCTTAGAAATGAAAAGCCCTACAGCTTTATGTGAAGTCCACAGGGCCCTTCTGAAATTTCATTGAGGTAATTCCCAGAAAGCAGGGGAACATTCCTTTCTAACAGGAACTAGACGGAGCCTGACTTGTTCTAGGCTATGAAGTGTTCCAGCCCATCTTTTCTTCAGGTGAGGAAAAATTAGGCATAGGTTTGGGAGGTGGAGTTCCCCAGATTAGAGAATTCTGAGATTTTGATTTTTTTTTTTAAAGAGGCACATCTTTTTTGGAAGGTTTTGTATCTTTCCCATGTCTGAGCAAGAGTGCTGAAGTACTTTTATTCTCAACCCACTTATATATATTATACTACTTTAGTGCTCCTAATAAAAGAAATTGTGCAACATAGTTTTTTTATTTTTAATTAGGGACAGCATGGTTACTTTTGTTTTTTATTCAGAATCCCACCAGCATTTCCATTCCATCCAACCAACCACTGCATTGTACACAGCAATAGTTTATTTTCTTTCTCTTTGCAAATTCCTGAGTGATTATGGGATGTACACAATTCAACAAAAAATTGCAATACATACATTTTATTCATTATCCCCCTTTACAGCATGTTACTGTCAATAGTTCAAAAATACTATTTTTAGTCATGCACATTTACTCACATAAAATTCAAAAAAGAAAAGGGAAGAAAATAATCTGAGCCTTGCAGTTTCTTTTGACAGCAAAAAACCAAAAAAATACATGGCAACTTTCATAAATAGCACATAAACATTTGTAGATAATTTGGGTTCATGGAAATTTATGTTCCTTCCTTAGTTACTAAGTCTTTCCTGCTACCAGTTTTTTCCCCTTGAAAAAATTATATCTTAGCAGGTATCGTTATGCACATCTATTTAAAAGGCATGGTAAGTATGTGCTGTCAAATCACTTCCAAATTATGGTGACCCTAGTAGAGTTTTTGAGGTATGTTTGATGCTCATGGTGTGATTTACCATTGCAACTTCCTCAGAAAGTTTACATGGCCAAGGAGGAATTTGACACCATGAGTCCTAATCTTGAGTCCTAATCTGATGTGCTACCCACTACACTACACTACAATACACTACACTACACTACACTGGTTCTCAGCTATTTAAAAGTAATACACATTAAACTCAGCAGAGCCTGTTGCTGGGTATATATGTTGGGTTGCAGCCTTGGTAGAAGGATGATGAGGAGAGATGATTTGCATAAGTAGGAGAAGTGCCCATTTTTTATCCATGCCTTAGCAACTAATGGGGAAAGGTATGTGACAGCAATCCAAATAGGCTTGACTCCAGCAGAGATCATCACACAAAAAGTGAGAAAAGGACTGAACACAGAAATGCAATTCCCCTTTGGCAGCATCCCCAGAAATATTGTACTGACGTTTTTCAGCATGACGACGTTGGCAGGTTTACAAATGGCAAACACTGAACTGAAGAACACAACATTGTGATACAATGTGACAGCAAAGAGCTGGGCTAATCGCCCCAATCACCATCTGATTGCTTTTCCTGTCAAAATTATCTCATTGAATCACAAACAGACTCCCTCCCCACCGTACCTTACTTACACACACACTTTTACTAATGTTGGATCCGCTGTTGAGCTTACCTTCAGCAGCGTGGGTCCCCTTTGCCTCCTTCCCAGAATAACGCAAGACACTTGGAGTCTCGGCAAGAGCCTCACTGGAGGAGAGGGGGAAACGAGTGAGCTACTTAACTGGTGTTCCTCCTTCACTCCATCCTCTTTCTTGCTGGCAACAGAAGGAGGACAGAACTGGGCTATTGGCCTGCTCATTTCAAGTGGCATAGCTGCTTTTCGAGGCCTGCTTGTGTTGGCTTCAAGGAAGGGAGGGTTGCATCAGCCCACAGTTTGCTTTGCATTTCTATAGATCTGCAATCCAAGACCTGTTACCACCAGTATAATTAATCTCTTTTACATTTATAATTTAATTTCTTAATTTTGTCGTTGGTGGGGTAATAGGAGACAGTGCGAGGTAGAGTGGGCATCGCCACTCAGGCTTTGCCAGGGGGAGGCCTGCGCACCCCTTTTGCCTGGTCGACAGTGTATAGGGAGATTCTTCAATCAATTTAATATTTAATCAACAGGGGGATATGATTTAATAAATAAATAAGTTGGAAGTTAGCTCAAAGCTTACTGATCATTGTAAAGCAGTGGAACATGGTTTGGAACATAGCCTGGACCAGCTGTTAGGCTCTCAGTCCTCCCTGGGGGCAGGCTTGGGAGATAGTGGCATGATTTAGAATAGCATATATTTTTTTTATTGTATATATATTTCAATTAATTGCATTAAGTCATTGATTGGCAATGTTTAGGGGGTTTGAATTTTAGTTATTTATTACGCATCACAACTAGGGCTAATTAAGCCAACTCCACCCAGGTGGGTGGGAGCCTTTTTGGCCCAGAAATTATTAACCCCCCCCCAAAAA
Source organism: Pogona vitticeps (assembly GCF_051106095.1). NCBI lineage: Eukaryota > Metazoa > Chordata > Lepidosauria > Squamata > Agamidae > Pogona > Pogona vitticeps. The sequence goes on from NC_135786.1 coordinate 100,108,816, forward strand.
AAATTAAATACATAAATAATTGGAATTAAGAATTAATAATCAATTTTATTAACAGGAATTAAGATTCATAATATATAAATATATAAATTATTATTAAATATAATTATAAAAATAAATAAGTAAATAAATTAATACATAACATATATATAATTATTCAAAAATATTAATAAATAATATAGTGTACTGATATACAATAAATAAAATAAGTAAATAAGTAAATAAATAAATAACACATAAATAAATAAATAAATAAATAACACATAAATAAGGAAAGGTTGTAGCTGTGTATATACATTAGCCTGCATAGTGAGTACTTTCATCCGCACCAATTGGGGTGGTACTTGAATTTTAGAGTTTAGTTCATGGTAAGAGTGCAGGGGGCTAGGCTAACTGTTTGTGTGAGTTGGGCATGCTCAAACTAGGTGGTAGCAATGGCTCCCCAGAAGGGCCAAATTAACAGAAAGGACAAGCAGCTTGCTAAGAACATGCAGCTCCTCAAGTTATACCGCCTCAGTCATCTGCAGATGAGAAGTCTTGGCCTATTTGGCAATAGCTGCAAGGAAAAAAAAATATTTTTGAAGCTGACCGAGCAGCGCAAAGGCCCAGCAGCTTAGCGGAGCACAACCATGCCATTCGGCTAGGGAGGCCAAGAGTCATAGAAGGGTTAAGCTCAAGGCCATGGCAGATAACCTGACATCTCAGTTTGCTGCTCTAGAGGCAGATTGGAAGGCCCATGGGTCATTTAGGAGGGAATCAGAGGAGTCTGCAGTAACGCCACAACATCAGAGCGAGGATGAGGAGAAAGAGGTCCAGACCCTGGAGGTATCTCAATCGTTGATTGTGGCTGGGAGTTGTCAGGAGGCCATGGGAGTGGAGGTACCGGGTTGCCAGCAGGGCAGGGAGGAACACGATGCAATGCTGCCTATGTCAGGTAAGCTAGCGGTGGCACTGGGCACAGCATTGCTTGCACGGTGTCACGTTCCCGGGGGTTACAACAGCCAAAGTCCGATAAACCAGTCCAGGGTCAAGAATACCAAGAATGCAAAGCCAATGTCCATAAATCAACTCACAGAATGAAGTCCAGTGTCAAAGTCCAGAGTCCGATACACAGCGTAGTCCAGGGTCAGAGTCCAAAGTCGAATACCGGCGTAGTTCAAGGGCAGAGTCCAGAGTCAGGAACACGGTTCAAGGAGCATGGATGCAAGCCAAGGTTTTGACTCTTTGCTTCCACAGAATTTCTGGCTTCACTGGGAGCTGTTTTATAGTAAAACAGCTCCTGGAGCTGCTGGAAAGCTTTCTATCCTGTTAATACTCAGGACTAGATGCACGTAGGTTTCTGTGGACAGCCTTTGAGCGATCCTCTGATCTTCTTGTCCTAAGTCTTTCCTGAAGCCTGGCCCGAAGCTTATCTGCTGTGGAAGGAGAATCTGGATGCGGTTCAGGTGTTTCTGATCTCTCAGCATTCTCTTCAGCTTCAATTAACCCTTCTGGTTCCAGGTCTTCAGATGCACTCATGACACATGGCCATGGCCAGCCTATGGTCTAAGCGGCTCACCATTCAGTACAGCATATGACACACAGGGGTTTAGGGCCCCGAGAAACCCTTGGCCCAGTACAAGTACACAGATAGGAGGCTGGGAATGCCATATCTACAAGTTTGGTTTCCTGTTCTGATGAGCTGGACTGCAGGTGTGGCCTTACCCATCAGTACCCAGTCCCTTTGAAGGCTTTGCCACTGGACCGTGCTATGCCTTTGAGTGATCACCTCACCCCTGCAACCAAGGAAAAAATGTGAAAGGAAAAATATGTTGACCTTTTCCAGCTCTGGAATAGAAACGTAGAAAAGAAAAACCTTTATAGGGAAGATGAAAAAGACAAAGAGAGGCATAGGAGATGCAACCTTAGAGGACATGGGCTAATTGGCTTCCTGGTTTCCTGATTTATGCTGGGGTGATAGTGAGGGCACAGCCCTGGAGGGCGCTGTCATTATTCCAGTACCTTGATTTGATATACGGAGCATAAGTATACTTTGTTGGGCAAGCATGGTTGATCTACAATGAATCATTTCATAGAAGTGTGATTCATTGGAATTTAAGATGGGATGAGCCTTTACTAGGGCTTTGTTTACAGTCTATGATGCCGGCTAGGCCAAATTTAGGTGACAGGTTTGATAGTGGACATCATATATGTAAGATGGGCCAAAATCAGGACCCCCTTGTAGGCACGGGGCACATAGTACAACCCTGCGTGCTCTGCTGGGGTTACAACACGAGAGGTGCAGGCATTTTCAGGCATGAATGGTCTTTGTGTGGAGGTCAACATCCCAGCTCATCCTGTTTTAAGGCCAGAGTTCAAAGAGGCAGCAAAAACCCTGGTGGTAGCAAGAAGTCCAATGGTGGAGGTGGTAATCCTGGCAAAGGGCCCCAGTCCAATTAAGGTTTCTGTATTGGAGATGTGATGGAGTTGAAGCAGTGTGGGATATGTAGTCAGAGAAATGTAGGATGGAGTCAGATAGGTTCTGTGTGAAGATGATTTGAGAAACATTGGAATGTGTTTTTCTAAGTGCTATGAAAGTGTTTTTCTGAAGACCAGTACAGCGTGGTTTGAGATAAAGCTGAAGGTTGAACAAAGGGACCTGTGAAAGACTCAACATTCCGAGCTAATTGGAGAAGAGATAAAACACCTGGATCTTCATGGGAATTGAGGGCGAAGGAAGGTATTACAGCCTTTTGAGGCTAATTGGTTAACAGCCATGAAGTGTCAAAAAGAAGGGAGGAGTTAGAGAAAGTAGAAAATGGACGATGGGTTATGTGGGAGAGGTTCGATTCCATGATGATGGGAGAGAAAAAGAACTTGATAGTTTGAGCATGTGGCTTGAGGGAGAGAGAATGTAAGTAAAGAGAAAGAAGGGGGTGGGCTAACCCACCTTAGCCCAGCTTAGTAGAGTTTTTTATTTTAATGGGGATTAGTTATTTTATTTAACTGTAATAATCTTTGAATATGCTGTTTATGCTCAAGCTTGAGTAATATAAACTGATTCTGTGAAACTATTTTTCTAATAAAAAATAATTATAAAAATTCTACAAAAGGACTGGTCTCTTGAACAGCAGGGTCTGTCTAAATCTAGGGAGTGGGGAGGTCCTCAAACTAGCTATCTTTAAGAGTCCTACCTAACTGAGCTGTTGTGAGTTCTAATGAATCACAAAGCCTATGTGTCTGTACTTGCAAAGTACTAGGTAAAAATAAAGTGTTCTTTTAAGACAAGACTTATTCAAAGGGCTTATGCTATGCACTGCTGAGGTCTTGGGACTTGTCTCAGTGCAAAGATGGTAGGTAAGTGGCCTGTTGAACTCTAAGTTGTTGAGTGCTAAGTGCTATTTGGGAAGGCTTGGGCACTACAGGAGACATGGCTGCATAAATAACCCTAAGCAGGAAGATGATGAATATGTTTTAGAGGGTTTTCAGTGTGGTTTTAGGATGCCAACAGTGGGAGAGCGTAAGGCGGTTTTTCACGCACAACCTGAAATTGTAAAAGGGATGAAAAATATAGTTTGAGAAAAGGTTGAGAAGGATGTTAAGGAAGGCAGAGTGTTGGGACCTTTTCAAATATCCCCCTGAAGAATCTGAGGGTTTCGCCACTGGGTGTGGTGCCCAAAAAAGAACCAAGGGGAGTTTCCACTCATCCGTCACTCATCATACCTGCAGGGAGAGTCAGTGAACGATGCCATCCCTCAGGAGTTGTGCACCATGCATTTACTCCTCTTTCAACAAGGCAGTACGTATGGTCTGGAAGCATGTCATAGGGGCCCAGCTCGCAAAATACAGTATGCTGCAAAACAAGGGAGTCAGGTCTCCCCTTAGATGAAGAGAAGACAGAGGGACTGGCTATGTCCCTTATGTTCTTGGGAATTAGACACTAGCAGCAGACGTCCAGATTGCCTGATGGTAAACTAAGCGACCTTTAGGCTAGGATTGCCTTGACATCCAAAAAGGATAGGTGCCGTTGAAAGAAATGCAGGAAATACTTGGGCATCTGAACTTGGCATGCAGGGTGGTGGTGCCAGGTTGTGCATTCTGGTGCAGGTTAGGTGATACAATGAAAGGTATTCTTTGTCCTTTTCATAGGACAAGAGTCAAAGAGGGTATGAGGCAGGATCTACAAGTTTGGAGCAAGTTTCTAGGTGAGTTTAGCGGAATTTCCTTTCAGAGGTCTGAGATAAGTCTTAAGGTTGAGTTCCAGGTACAGACAGATGCAGCTGCTTCCCTAGGTTTGGGATCTATTGTAAGGGCTAAAGGTGTGCCAGGCATTGGCCTGAGGATTGGCTCCCGCTGGGAATTACTATGGATTGGACATTTATGGAATTTTTCCCATAGTCGGGACCCTATGGCTGTTGGCTCATGAATGGGCTAATTCAGTGGTACATTCTGGTGCAGTAATCAGTTAGCAGTGTGCATAATAAACAGCCTCACCTCGCACTTGGAATGCGTTATGGCATTGGTGCATGCATTTACACTGCACACCCTGAAATATAATATTTTAGTTCAGGCAAGACACATTCCAGCTTAGATAACACTTTAGCTGATGCGCTCTCACGCCACCAGATCAACTGGTTCAGGGAGTTAAATCCAGTAGCCAATGAATTCCCAGAGACTCTTTCCCCAGAGGTCTGACAAATTGGTGTGACGATGCTGTAAGAGCAATAAGTTTTGGCTTTGGCTCCAAGGACATGGAAAGGGTACTCAGCAGTGAGCATAGAGTTTCAGGAGTTTAGAAACTCCATGGATTTAAAGCTGTTCTGACCTGCCCCATTAGAGTACCTGCAGCAGTTCATTGTATACTTACATAGGAAGGGACTTGTGCCAGGTTCCATACAAGGCCAGATGTCGGTGTTAGCTTTCACGCTAGGGTTCAGGGCTATACTTCTGCTTTCTGTACATGGAAAATGCTCGAAAGTTGCGGGTGAAGAGTAAGGTTCGGTTAAGACAGAGGCCGCTCATATCCCCAGTATTATTAGAAAAATTTGCAAACAGTGGGCTGCCATCTGCAGGGATGATTACGAGGCGATGCTGTTTAGGGCGGCATCATCATTGCGAATTTTGGTGCATTAAGCAAAGTAATAGCCACAGGAAAAGGCGATTTTACTAAAGTTGCATTGAAACGCCAGGACGGGAGGAGAGTGGACAAGACAGTTCTGATTCATATTTGCAAATCCAAGGCTTATTGCAGATATATCAGGTGCCTGGCTCTGTTTTGTCATTCACCAGTGGTAATGGCGAAGAAGTGACACATCATGATTATTGGCCACAGTTATGTTCTGGGAAGCTCAATAGGGAGCCAGGTCAGCCTGAGGCTGTAATCTGGGTCTTTCAGCACAAACCGAGATAACCTGGAAGGTTATCTGATGAATGCAATGGGACCAATTTAGCAGAGCTCCTGCATTCGGACTGCATTCCCCAGATGTGTTGCTAATACATTTGGGTAGTAACGATCCAGCCAGACATGAGGAGTGGCTTTGACCTTGGACATAATTTGTGACCTAAAATGACTGAGGGCAGCATGCCCTGCTATTGAGCATTTTATGGTCTACAATCATCCTGCAGTGTGCATGGATGATGATGGTGACATGCCCTGCTATTGAGCATTTTATGGTGTACCGTCTTCCCGCGGCATGCGTGGACGGCAGTGGTGGCATGCCCTGCTATCAGCATTTTATGATCTACAATCATTCCACGGCATGCGTGGATGGCAGCGAAATGTGTCCAGTGGGTTAACATGGCACGGAGGCGTATTAACAGGGAAGCATGCAGAGATGTTTGCAATTGCCTTAGATCAGTGATTGGTCACCAGGAAATCCACGTGGATAGGCCTGAGCTCTTTCGGAGTGACGGCGTGCTCTCTGATGGAGGCTTGGATGTCTTTATTAAAGACATCAAGGGGGGGCTGCTTTTGGAGCTTATGAAACAGGATGGCGGGCATGGGATTTTGCATCGCTAATCCCTATGCTGTGGCAGGTAGTGCAGATAGAACAGGTTTCAGGGAGTCCCATCGCAATCACAGGTAATGTATAGCTCATCTGACCTCCCAGCGCTGGGGATCGTGTGATTACAGTGCTTGGGGGGGGGGGGGAAGATGTGCTAAGGCCACACCCAGACCAACAGTCAACAAGCAGAAGGTGGCTTGAGGCCCAGGGGTGGTCAAATTTGGGCCGGCTGGGTTCTTGCTGTCTTCACAACCACGAGAACTTAGGGATAGGGACTCACCCATTTGTTTTGTAAGGGGTCTGTTAAGACCTATGTGCTTAAACCTGAATTCTGTACTACGGCAGGACCTCCCTTTTAAAGAGGCCAAGAATGCTTATTTAATAAAATGTGGCCCATGTTTATCCCATAAAACTTGTCTCGCATCATTATTTCAGTGTAAGGGGGCAATGTACGAAATCAAGCAGCCAGGAAGGGACCTGTTTTCCATGGCTGTATAGAGCACATTGGTTATCTGTAGCATCTGGAAAATTGCTAATACAGTATGAGCTCGAAAATGGTTTACAAGAGCAGACTTAAGTACTAGAGAATCTTTACATGCAACATGAACAAAATTCAGATAAACCTATTCACAGAAACATTTAAAAAAAAACCTGCATTTACATTGCTGTCCAGTTCTTTTCAAGTTGTAGCACCTGCAGCAATATTTAGCAGTAATATGATGCCCATAAATGTTGAGAACACTTACTGAAACATGTTGGAAAATGAGTGGTTGTAGCTGGTGGGCGCACATGTGACAGCACCATCTTTTCTGCCCTGTCTCAAGCTAACAAGCTGTTAGGATTATTTCATATTTAGTGATAGTGTCTAGTGACCTAGTGCTGGTCTTGTGACCACTGAGAAGAAATGATCACTCTGGTAACTAGCAGAAATGTAAAAAGAGCAAACCCCCATGTGTGTTCAATCTGTACACAGAACACTTCATAGGAAAAGTTCCGCTAGATTAAGATGAAGGAGGAATGGAAACTGGTGGAAGAGCCATCAATAATTTAAGATATGCAGATGACACCATCCTTCTAGGGGAAAGCAGCAATGACCTGAAATGACTTTTAGTGTAAGTGAATTAAGAAAATGCAAAAGCAGGACTGCATCTGAACAAAAATCATAACTACAGAACTGCACAACTTTTGCACTGAGAATGAGGAAACTCAAAGAAAGATTTTGTATACCTTGGTTCAGTCATCAATCCTAATGGAAAGTGCAGCAAAGCATTCAGAAGAAGACTGAGTCTAGGAAAGGCAGCAATGAAAGAATAAGAAAAAATCATCAAGTGTGAAGATGTGTTACTGGAGACCACGACCGGGATCATCCACACTCTTGTATTTTGAATCACCATGAATGGGTTTGAAAGTTGGACAGTTAAGAAAGATAATGGGGGCAGGGGTCATTTCATTTAAAATCTGGTGCTGGAGGAAACTTCAAGAAAGACAAACAAGTGGATCCTAAATCAAATCAAGCCTGAACTGTCTCTGGAGGCAAAAATGTTGAAACTGAGGCTGTCCTACTTTGGATACACCATGAGAAGGCAGAATTATCTGGGGAAGACAATAATGCTGGGAAAGATGGGAGGCAGCAAGAAAAGAGGAAGACCAAATATGAGATGGATTGAATCCCTTACGGGACCATAGGCTTGAGTTTAGAAGAACTGAGTAGAGCAATTGAAGACAGGACATTTTGGACATTGAGAATTCATAGGGTTGCTACAGTATAAGTCAGAGATGACTTGACAGCACACAACAACAACAACAACAACAACAACAACAACAACAACAACAACAACAACAACAACAACAACAACAACAACAACAACAACAACAACAACAAGAAGAAGAAGAAGAAGTGTTTATTAACTAGGAAATCCAACTGGAATAGGGCAAGAGGATGAAGAACCCTAACTTAAATACAGAAGCCCCTAACATTGGTGCCTATGTTTTCAGATCTGTTGACAGCCATATTGCTAACTACAAGCAAAGACAAAAAGGGTCAACAAACAGGGAGAGGCTGACAGAAGCAGTCTAGATATGGATTTAGAAAAGAAAAAAGGGGGGAATACATTCATCTGTCTATCTCCTTGTCCATTACCCAGTGGGTGACCTTATTCACAGTTTGATAAGTAAAAGTAATATATAATAGTCATGTAAATTAAAGAATTCTCCTCGCCTAATTTATGGTAAATATTGCAGTTGTGGGGAAAAGATGAAATCTGTTGGCAGAGCTGCATGCAAACAATGCATGGAAAACAAAAGAGTTATTGGTTCCTGGAGGATTATGGGAGTTTTAGTGCAAAAAGGGTAACTCTTCCAGATTCTGATTTTGTGCATCTTACTGGGCTCCCATAAATATCAAGTTCAATCTATCAAGTTCTGTATATCTTCTGGGAACATAGATAATGGAAGAGAGTAAATTATTAAAAATGTCTGCTTTTTGCTGTTGTGTTAAGCTTACAAATATGGGTGTGAATCTTAAATTCCAAACAACGTTGTGGAGATAACATTCTTTCCAAAGAACCAATTCTAAATATATTTGTCTTGAGAGTATGATGTGGCTCTTTTGATATACAACTGTTTATTTGGATATACATTTTGCTAAGCTAAATGGGTCTTACACCCCAGCAAATATATGCATGAGATTGATATATCTGTATTTATCAGGGAGCATAGATTGGCAAAATTACTTCTTTGGATTACAGCTCCCAAAATCCATCGGCCAACATGGCCATTGACTGTGGTAGTGTACTCCAAGAGGTAAAATATTTAGGATCTGCTGTGAATCACATTCCCTGTTATAATATAGCCCATAGCAGTCTAGCAAAACAGGTAGCAGAATTGGTGGCGGTGGTGGGTTTGATAGGAATTCATATTGTGAAGTGGAATAAATGTACAGGAGGTGCCACAGCAGACTGGCATCTGCTTTGATACATTAAAGCAGTGGTTCTTAACCTTGGGTAACCCAGGTGTTCTTGGACTGCAATTCCCAGAAGCCTTCACCACCAATTATGCTGGTTGGGGCTTCTGGGATTTGCAGTCCAAGAACACCTGGGTTACCCAAGGTTAAGAACCACTGCATTAAAGGAAGGGCAAATGTGGCAATAAAATATTCAGCCTATATCTCTGAAGGACTGATTCCTACCTTCAAGTCAGAAGGTGTGGGAATTTCTGTGGCATTTTTGTAAAGGTGTAAGGTTTTCTGCCTTCAACAAAAAAGGAAAGCAAAAAACAACAACTGGGAGAATATTGCCAGAAGCTCCTCTGTGTAAGCTGTCATTATTTCATCATTTATATGAACCAGCAATGTGTATGGCTGCTCTGCATTGTTCCTCCCTCCACAGTTTTATCCAGAAGACATTTGTAAAGTAGGTTTGGCTGAGATGTACTGATTAGTCCAAGGTCACCACATACGTCTTACGACTAAATTGGGATTTCAACTTCAACTTCCCCTTCCCAAGTCTGATGCTCTAACCATTACACTGTCTGGAGGTCTCTCAGATCAATGGTTATTGTATAAATGATGCTGAAACATGTTGGTAGACAAACAAGGCAAAAACTGATACGCTTAATCTGCATAATAGGCAAGTGGGTGTACTATGTGAAAGAGGCTGCACGGTTTGGAGAACTGGAAAATGGCAACCCTAGCTTCTGGGCTATGACAGCTGCCAGGGTCATGGACCCTGGAGTTCTTCCACTCTCCTGCATCCTAACCCTTCCGATCTGCCAAAGTGCTAATCTTTCAGTAGCACTAAAAAAAAGAATACCTTAGCTTGGCCTGGAGCTTGGCATGGTCTACGGTGTCAGGAGCTCTCAAGCACCCTCCCCACTGAGGTATGTCATTCAGGAGTGAGTTGGGAAGAGCTATTCCTAATGCTGGTTATCAGTCCTGTTCAGTTGTCGAGATCTTGTTTAGTGGAAAGATGCACATGCTTCTAATCCCCAGCTTCAGTGAGTCATTTCCTGGGGGCAAAAATGCAAAGTGCATTTGATTCTCCCACCATTTCATTATCGCTGCAGGTTGTGAACATGGCTGTTTCTACCATTCCACTCTAAAAAGTCACTTAACATGCTGGGGATGGGTCTCTGCTCCTGAATATTCACATTCTTTGTACCTGTTAGAATTCACATAAGATATTCTGGGAAGGGATGAGAAGTATTAGCACATTTTTTGTTTTTAAAAAGTGATCATAGAGTAATTATGGATTTATTTATTCTTAAGGGCTGAAGGTAAATGTAAAATGGGACAGGTTTAACTACAGACATTATTTGGTGGAAATAGCTGCTTCTTTTAAAACCAGCAGTTATATTTAAATGAAAGTGTCAATAATTTCTGCCAAAGTGGAATGGAAGTGATATATTTCATATCTAAAAGCTAAACAGAAATTGGAGATAGCTGTTAAAAAATGGTGCTACAATATCTAGCCAGTCTTCCCTAGAAACCTCTAAATGCACAATGAAACAGAAAAGGAAGGTTCTGGAAATTTGTATAGCATGAAATTAGTGAGCTGAAGCCATCAGAGCATTCTTAGGTGAAATTGGGGATTGACTTGGTATGGAATCTTCACAGAAAAAAACACTAAAGCATAATTTACCTTCACATTTATATCCTCTGTGGGTATGTGGTGGTATTACTGAATTTCCTGTAGCATTAAGGCAGCTGTTTAGTTATGTCAGACAGTGACAAAGACCAACTCTTTCAAGAGGTAGCTGGATTCAAACTGGCATCCTGCCTGACCAATGGGCATGGTGGGTCTAAAGTAGAGATGGGGACAAATATAAAAATGGATTGCTTTTTCCAAGAAATATATAGCTGATTTGTTAAATATTCATCAATCCTTATTTGTGGGTTCCAGAGACCCCCACAAATATGAAGGGATGAATATTTACCCATTTTTATTCAACAAACACAATTCTGCCTACCGGCCACCGATCAACTAATCAGCGGCAGAAAGGCAGCCACCACCCCACACAGCCACCCAATACCACAGCTTACCCCCACCCCCTTCCTTTCCCTACCTTAGGCCCAACGCCACGCCACGCCACCCCCACCAACACCCTCTTACCTTAATTGCTGCTGCCAAGGTCTTCTGGCCTCGGAGCCACACATGTAAAAATGGAGACTGACTGCCCTTTGCAAAGATGCCGGCTGCAGCTTCATTTAGGGTAGGGAAGCTACAGCTGCCATCTTTGCAAAGGGCAGCCAGTCTCCCTTTTTACACGTCATGGCTGTGAAGGCCTGATGCAGACCTTGGCATCAGCTATTAAGGTATGTTGCTATTGGTGGGAGTGGGGTGGGAGCTAAGGTAGGGAAAGGAAGGGGGTGTGGGGGTAGGCTGTTGGGGTGGCTGGCTGTGAGTGGGGGGGGTGGCTGCCTATCAGTTTCTGTTCAAGTGATCTGTGGCCAGTAGGCAAAATGGGCTTCTGTGTTGTGTTGTAAACTCTCCTGGGGGAAACCAATTTGTGGATGAATAACTTGGATGGCCAATATCCAATCTTCACCAAAGTTGGCAGGTGTGTTGGGGAAAGACATAGGAAGCACTGTTTTGATTCTGAAATCTCTAAATACCTGGGGGGAGCTTTCCTGGGTGGATCCTCTTTGTGACTATATAACTCAAGGTTCCATGATCCAATGTTTACCAATCTTTCAGGAGATGTAGAAAAGTGTCTGAGGAAGCTTCCCTGCAAATTTGGTGTCTCTAGGTGGTTAGAGGCCAGTGTTATAGCCATTTAGAGTGCAGATGAATTGAGAGATCAATTCATCGATTAATCGAAGAATATTTGTATATTCATAGGTCCATTAACCTTGATGAATAACGGATCAAAATGAATTGCCATTTTTTTATTTGTCCCCATCTCTAGTCTAAAGTTAATGGAAGTCCAACATCTGAAGAACCACAGATTCTCCACCATTGGAATAGACAATGTGAGGATGCTTTCCTATGTTATGGTGCTCCAGCTTACTCAAAGACAAGGAAGTACCCTCTTACTTTAGCATTTTCTGGCAACCAGCTGACTCCTCCTGTCCTCCAGTAAAGAACAAAGTGGTGGTGAACATCATGGCTGTGATCAGGCCTGGAAAGAAAACATTTGAAGGTAAATTAGGGATGGTGGGGGAAGAGAAGATCAGCGCAGTGGACAAATGTTCAGCTCCACCTGAAGCATCAACAAAAATGGTTTTTGAAGTCTGCCACCAAGGCTGTGAAGTTGGTGTTACCACTGTGTTACTAATGTCTGCTGTATTTTAAAATGGTTGTTCAGCCTGTGGGCATCTGATTAGTCCAAAATCAGCTGCCAGCAGCTTAGTCTGATTCGAAGTGAATGACTCTCCATTAACATACGAAGCAAGAAGATTGTATACGCAAAGCTGATATCATGCTTCTTTCCTTCCCTAATTCAAGCATTAACTAGGAGCACCTATTCTACAAAAATCTCCATACTACCACTAAAACATGACTAGCTGCTTTTTTTTTCTAGGCAGTTTGGAAGAAAAAGCCCATGAGTTATGAAAAGCTTAAACACTTCCTTTGTATCTTTGTGAATCAAAATAATAAGTTCCAAAACTGAGTTTTCAGAAAAATGGCAAATTCCCATGTGATGTGTATGTAACTATGTCCATCAATTCCAAGTAAATAAATTTACAGTCTGTACATGCCATGATTGAAAAGTCACAGGGATAACTATTCCAGGTTACAATCTGAATGATTTGGGTGTCATTTAAAAACTTATAAAAGGGAAACACATAAACAGCTATTTGCAATTGCACTATAGACAGAAGGTACGAGAGGAGGATGCTACATGTGAATCAGCACAGAAGCAAGGACCCAGTGCAATTGCCTGCAGAATTCCCATACTGAAAGCTGCCAGCATTCTGAGGCCAGGTGTCAACAACAGATCGCCTCTGCCAGAGCAAACTCGAATTTTATCCTGGGAAAATGGATGGAAAGGAAACGCACTTCTGAAAGAAAACTCTGATCAATGCTGACTAACTAAAGCATATCGCCAATGAGACATCTAGCCATAGGATTGCAGTCATGACCAACACTACCAAAGCTTGGCCAAGTTAGTTATTTTGCACTGCATGGCCATCCAGAATGGGGATTTTCAGAGGTGGGCTCCAAAAATGTTCCAGATTTTGTCCCGCATCTAACTTTCAAAGCCTGCTCATGGAGGAATGGAAGACTGTGCCGGGTTCTTAAAATGGCCCCAAGGAAAACACAATGTGGCTCCTGTAATTTTTTTTAAAGCCCTGTGCCATTTCAACTTTTTTGTACAGGAGGCTCGTCAATGGTACAGGGATGTTTGTGACACTTATCATGTGGGAAAATATAAAATCCTCTTGCCTGCCCAATGGCTGAAAGTAGACAAGACAAGCCTGGCCCCGCTGTTAGACAAAATGAAGTGGTTGTCTCCAGCCAGCAGCTGCTACTAATCAAAAAAAGAGAGATTCAACTGCCAGTCCAGTAGCTTTGGTATTTTAAATGGGGTGAAAAGCTATCATGTTCTTTTCCTCAGGCAGCCCATACAAGGAGCCCAGTTTTTCTTTGTATAGTAGATACTCATCTATATTGGCCAAAATACTGTTGTTTTACTTGGGCAAATACATGTTTTGTTCTGTGCCTCCCTGATAAATAAAGAGCCCCTGAAGCAATTCTCATAGCAGAGGCCCTTCATTTACCAGAGAGGGATGGGACAACATGTATGATTTCAGCCACAGTATGGTAGCTTGAACATAGAGATATGAAGAATAATTGCTGAATTCCTCAGCTTCATTACACAATTTAAGCTGTCTCGACATTTTTCAGGGCCTGAGTGAAGGTTCTGGAAGGCCTGCAAGATTCTGCACAGCCAGCACAGTCTGAGACAAAGACCACAACTCCCTAAAGATTTCTGTTATTTGTGGGGGGAAAGGCAAAAATGTAGTGACTTTTCTCCTTTACAGGCAAGCACATGCACAGAGGGCTAGCACAAAAGACAGGACGATTATTAAGAATGGGACAAATAACCCATCCAAGATCCAAATAATTTAATTCCATGAATCTTAAGAGTAGTAGTCTGAGTGGTGCATACATTTTGCACAAAATGGCATCTTCACAAATGCATGGACAGAACTGAGAGCAAAAATAACATTCTCACGCAGTCCTCATAGCAAGAACACTGGAATTCATTTAATCATCACCTACAAAAACAAAATAAGCAAGGTTTGTATTCTGGTCTAGCTATTGTTATTGAGTGTCTTCCATGTACCATTCACAAAGTGACACCAAGCAAGGGTCCATTTGTCTGCCAACATTGAATACAATCATCGCTAGTCACAAAGCAAAAAACTCAATAATTTAACAGTTTAAATGCATGAGCTTCTGAATATGTGTTCTCTATCCTTTTTTAAAATATATTTTAAAATAATTTTACCACCAGACACAGAATCCCCTTGCAGTGCCTGTTTGGCCAGGAAGGAATAAAAAAACCTTCTCCTCCTGACAGTCAGCTAATTGGGTCCTGACTGACAGGTTCAAAAGCTCAGATTGCCTCAGACCTGGAGCTGATATTCCTTTGAAGGAGCCCAGTCTCAGAAATCCTTAGAGAAGGTTTACTGAAAGCACTCAGGGCTGGGACAAGCACAACTGTTCTGTGCTTTTGTAATAGAAATACAATGAATATGTCTTACAAAATTGTATGCTTTCCCTAGATATACAAGGCAAAATGTCCCTTTCTTGAGGATTGCCACTCTATTAGTTTCATTAAAGCAAGCCTGTTTCTTTTTACTCTAAGTCCAAAGAAAACCAGTCTTTTGACTCTGTCTCTGTGAGCTTTCATTGCCCTTCAGCCTTCCGAGCACAAAGCTGCAACAAGTTATCTACTTGCTGGTAAACCTGTTCCATGCATACTCAGTTTATGACTAAATCTTTTGCAGGATCGATATTTCAGCCCTGTAGCCTGTATTTTTTTCCAAATTAAAAAAAAAGCAGGTACAATGGACCATTCTCTTTCAAGTTAAACAAGAATGGTTTTAAAAATGTATATGGCCTCTTTCAAATCTGGGAATGGCAGTTTCACTTTTTAAAAAATAATAATTCAAAAAACCATTTACTAAATTAGGCACAGAGCAAGAGTTAGACTGCCAGCTACATCTGTGCCAGCTCTGTTGCTGATCTGAAGTCCAATTTCAAAGTTATAATTTGTTTCATTTGCCCCCATTTTTACAGTCACGAAGAGTCGGACACGACTAAACGACTAAACAACAACAACAGAGTGTAAGGCTTTTTTACAGCCACTCTTCAACATACATATGTATATATACCTTGTTTATAGAACAAAGTGTAGACTAACAAGAATATGAACAACAACAAAACACTTCAGAAGTATCACATAAGAAAAACTGTTTTGTGATACATTAACTTCAGTGAGTGGACACCTAATATCTATCTGGTGCTACCTGGCAGTTGAAAGCTACCGTTGCAGGCTACAGTTTCACATGTGTCAGGACACAATGGTAGATTATGTGTGAATATTTGTTCTGCCTTGGGTATTTCTTCTTACTCTCCCATTTCTCACCTTGCTCTATGCTTCATTTGCTAGTTACACAGCTGGCAGTTATTTAAAACACACTGAAATATGAAACTTTCACAGAAACTCACATTACATCTTGCTATCAAAACACTTGTAAACACTGTCAGAAAATTACCTCCCCAAAAAGGAAGAAAGTTTTAGCAGAGACACACGATGCATGCCGTACAGGCAGAACCAAGTATTCTGTGCATAATGCACCCACATCTAGTTGCTTTGTTAAAGGGCAAGGTGTTGGTGGTGAACATAAAAAGTGATTGGTAATCATATCAAAAGTCTAAAAATTGGGGAGGGAACCTTTAATGTTTTGGTTTGGATTTCCCTAAATCCCAGGATTACAAAGGGATTATGAAAATTGAGATTTGCAGCTTCTTGAGGGTCAAAGATCCCGACTGCTAGTCTAGAGGCAAATAGTAGGAATATGCAACAAGACAAAAGCAATCACCTTGAGGACTTCCAGAGGCCATGTCCAGTATCCTGTTTCCCACAGTAGTATAACAAGAAAATACTCATAAGCATAATATGTAAATATTATATATATGATGCATGATGTATGCTGCCAAGCATTTAGTATAAGCATTGAAACACCTATATATAGTATAAACATTGAAACACTTATATGTGACAACTCTCTTGAAATATTTCTGGCATATCTGTCTCTTTCTTTTGGGTGGCTGTCAACTGCCACTGCTGACGGGTTCTACCCCATTCCCACACCCAGAAATATAATGATTAGCACTACAGTGGGGTCTTGACTTGAGAACTTAATCCGTATTGGAAGGCGGTTCTCAAGTCAAAAAGTCTGTAAGTCAAGTCTCCATTGACCTACAGTGCATTGAAAGCCGATTAATCCCATAACAGGCCGTTTTTGTTCCATTTTGGTTTTTTTCTGGTCTGTAAGTCAAATCTCAGTCTGCAAGTCAAACCTAAATTTTGCGGCCAGAGAAGTCTGTAACTCAAAAAGTCTGTAAGTCAAGCTGTCTGTAAGTCAAGGGTCCACTGTAACTGCAAACCATGTCTGATATGCCCATCATCCTTTGAGACACAACCTGTATTATCTGAGTGTGTTAGCAGTCAAAATTGGGTGGATCTGTGGTATTGAAATATTGTGTATTACTCAACCTGTTTCAGCCTAGCCTCTTTCTCTCTGTCTCTCTGTCTCCAACATGAAAATAGGCTGAGTGACTCCTGGCTCTCTTTCCTCTTGTTTTACTGAATAGTTCAACCTACTGGAGATGTCTCTACTGTTAGACTGTGCTGCTCTTTTCCATTATCAGATGAAACTAAATGCTTGCCCGATCTTCTCCAGATGTTTCCTCTTCCTGGGAATGCTGTTCCATCTGAATGAATCAAACATAAAACCAAAAATAAAATAAAATAAAATAAAGTTAAAAATAATGTGATAGTATCCCATTTCCTAATAGCTACATCTGCTTCCCTTCACACTTTTCCCTGATACCCTCCAGAAATCTAGCTTGCTGCCACTCTGAGATATATGCTCTTTCTATAACTCAAACTGTTCCTGCAATCAATGAACCTCAGCAGACTAGAAATATGATCACCCTGTTCCATAAATATAAGCTGTCCTTTGGAGCTTCCTGAGCTATTTTGCAGTTTCCATTTGTCAATTCCATATTTCCCCACGCCCCAAAACCCAAATATGATTAAACCAATTAAATTAAATGTTATTTTAAGTCTTGTTTTGTTTTTAAGCATAGTGCTGGACTCCAATTAAATGAATGCAATCTCCCTGATACTCTCCCTCTGCAAAAATGTTAAATGTCATCCCTAATGTTTTGCTTGAAATAATTGCCTCGCCTGCTGACAACTTGTCAAATGTTAAGATGATGCAGTCTGATAAGGCCCAGGTAGGACCCTATTTTTCCTCCATGAGGTTATAAATACACAAGCCATCTGACGATAAGATCTGCACTTGGTGGGGCTTCAACACACATGCGCGCGCGCGCGCGCGCGCGCACGCACACACACACACACACACACACACACACACACACAGAGAGAGAGAGAGAAGGAAAGAGGACTCCCCAACCTAACCTAGTTCCAATTAATGCCTTACATATGTTTACATGTCTTTACAATGTTAACAATGCCAACTTTTAATTGGACCCTAAAAGTCAAACTAGATGAGCTCTCTGAAGAAGATTCTTACCATTTTTCATTTCTTAATTAAAAAATACTTAAAGGTGCCATTTGGCCTCTCAATTGAGATCAGGATCATGGCACAGAGTAAGGTGGGTTCTATGCCACAATCCTTTCCCCAGTTTTCCTAATTTGAATTCCTCAGATTTCCAACCCAAACCCACTGTTGTTGTTGTTGTTGTTGTTGTTGTTGTTGTTGTTGTTGTTGTTGTTGTTGTTGTTGTTGCTGCTGCTGCTGCTGCTGCTGCTGCTGCTGCTGCTGCTGCTGCTGCTGTTGCTGCTGTTGTTGTTGTTGTTGTTGTTGTTGTTTCCAGGAAGCATTATTTTTCAGGGCACATAGACTTGCTATTTGCAAGTATACACATTATGGCCCATAGAAAGATAGTGTTGACCACTTGGTAGCTCACAGTGAAAAATTTGCACAGTACTTTGCAGGCAAAATCACTCAGGTCCACTCTGACTTGGATGCCGTAATTAATACTATGATTCCTGCTTGTCTGGTGTTGATGGATAAGTTTTCATTTTTGCAGCCTGTAGACAGGACCCTTGGAGAGCTTAAGGTTACTATTTGTCTCCTAGACCCTTGCCCTTCCTGGCTTATAAAAGCCAAGTTGCCGAGTGGGTCCAAGGGGTAGTGAATGCCTCCTTGCAGCAAAGTAGCATCCCAGCATGCTTAAGGGAGGCAGTAACAAGTCCATTATTGAAAAGACCCTCCTTGGTCCCCACAATACTGGATAGTTGCTGGCCAGTCCCATTCTTAGGCAAGGCGCTGGAGAGGGTTGTGGTTTCTCAGCTCCAGGGACACCTGGATGAGATGGATTATCTAAATCAATTTCAATCTGGCTTCAGGCCTGGTGATGGGACAGAGACAGCTTTGGTCACCTTTGTGGATGGCCTGCATTGGGAACTGAACAGGGGAAGTGTGTCCCTGTTGGTTTTGCTGAACCTCTCAGCAGCTTTCAATGCCACAGTATCCATCTGGGCCATCTCCCTGGGATGGGACTTGGAGGCATTGTTTTATAGTGGGCCCAGTCCTCCCTGGAGGGGAGAACCCAGTGGGTGGTGCTGCGGAACTCCTGTTCAACACCCTGGTGGAAGCCTTTGGCCTATAATGTCCCTCAGGGATCTGTTTTAGACATGGGAATGAATATAAAAATGAATCAGGATATTCAACGAATATTTCTAATTCATCAGATATTCGTTGCTTCTTATTCTTGGAGTCCAGAGACCCCAACAAATACGAAGCAGTGAATATAACCCTTTTATATTCGTTCCTTTGTTCCCTATCTGCTTATGCCCCCACAGATCAGCTGTTCCTTTGGGGGCATTGCCCAATGGATCAGCTGTTCCTTGGGGGCAAAAGCAGAAAGGAATTTTCCCTTCCAGCAGCTTGCTAAAGCCTGCCAGAAGGGAAATCCACCCATGGAACTGGGGGATGGCTCGGATCAGGCTTTCCCCCTCTTTCTATGCCCAGCAGTGGCATACAGAGAGGGGGGAAAGGGATCAGAGCAATCACCCAGCACTGCTGTCCTTGTAAAGACAGCAGAGCCGGGGGATGGCTTGGATGAGGGTTTCTCCCTCTTTCTATGCCCAGCGGCATTATAGGGAGAGGGGGGAAAGGGATCAAAGCGATCTCCTGGCTCTACTGGCTTTCCCTTTCCCTTCCCAAACTGAAACCACTTCATGTGTCTAGCATTCCACTCATGTATAGCTTGGCTCTTTTATGTTCTAATCAGGGGAGGGAAACTTTGAAATGCCTCAGTGCCCAATGGGGCCAAACGCTACTTCACTGCCACATACCACAGTGCCTGCTGGGGGCAAACTCTACTTCACTGCCAAATGTGATGCTGCTGAAGGCAAACTCTACCTCAGGGCCTCATGCCTCTGTGTGCCTGCCAGAGACAAACCAAACTACCTCAGAGCCAAAGATCTCTCATTCTGCTGGGGCCAAATCAAACTCCCTCAATGCCATCCACTTCTGTGCCACGTGGTAAAATTTGCCAGCTGGCTCTGTCACTTTCCTGGGGGGACCCAATTTGTGGGTGAATAACTCAGATTTCTGATATCCAATCTTCACCAAACTTGGCAGGCTTGTTGGGGAAAGACATAAGAAGCTTATTGGTGATTTAGGATTCTCTAGGTACCCCGGGAGAACTTTCCTGGGGGTATCCTCCTTGTGACTATATAACTCAGGGGTCCAGAACCCAATGTTCACCAAACCTAGCTTCTAAATATTGTATTTTTAATTATGCAAGCTGCCTTGGATTTTTTTTAAAAGGAGAAAGGCAGGATACCTGCCATACCCCATTAAAATGTTATTCATGTCTGGTCTATGTTTTAATCTGGTTTGGACTTCCCAAACTCCTGCCTGCTAATGTTTGCTACTGTCAAGCATGACATTAGAAGAAAGAAAAAAGGAGAACAGTTAGCATCCATCCATGATGAAGCTGATCCACTTTTAAGGAATGAGCTCCCCTCCCCTCCCTCTTCTAGCTCCCTCTATTTGGTTCACATTATTTAGTGCAACAGAGGAATAATTTGTACATTAATTACAAGTGAATCTGAGTCCAAATCAGGAGAGTCTGCCTTTCTCTAATAGTAAGTTGCATCGAATAATTTTTCATCAGGTTCTCATGTGAACTTGTTGTCGAATGTTTAGTGAATATTTGAACATTGCCTGAGTATTCACTCACTGTTTCACATGTATATTTCATATCTAATATTTGACAGCATTTGGTTTCCAATACATACTGAAAACTGATATTGACAGATGGCATGCCATGATAATTCCAATCTGACTGTACTCAAGGAGAAGGTTTGGAATAATATTTAGTATTCAGCAGTATTTTCAAGAAACATTAAATACTCTGATTTTTTTAATGCTCATTCACAGCTCAAATGGCTAGGCCTCTTTTCACTTCTAGCCTTGCACCTCATCTGATCCCTTGTAGGTTTCTCTTTTGGGCATCTGTTTGGATGGGTGTTCCTCACACAAATGAAATATATGTGAGCTTGTGTGCTAAATTCCCAGCAAAACAGGCAGAACTAAGTCTCCTACATAGCTTGTCCCTTTGACAAGGTACAAATAAATGGACAACTGACCATAGGCCATCTGTCTTGTCCACAGTAAGGTCATATATGGCAGCCTTGGATGTGACACTGCCATTTGTCCCAACAGGCTCAAATTAATGCTTTTATGAATTCCAAGTGTCTCAGCCATGAAGGGTCCCAAATGTCTGAATCTCCTCAAAGTATGTCATGGCAGCCTACCAAAGCTCTACCGACTGAGGAGAATAGCCTCAGTCAGACAATAAGGTAGTTTAGGCAGTTATGCTTACAGTTCAGGGCCAGACATTTTGTGATTGTGAACAAGCTGCCTTGGAACTGAGGATGTGAAGAAATCTCTCTGCAGCCAAGATTCTAGTTGAATCAGGCTGTTGTGGCACAGTGGCATCACACCTTGAAGGTTCCCCAATCCCCTTGGCTGTGGTGCAAGACTGAGATACTAAATGTTTTTTCTGCTGTGTTTGTGTGGAATATAAGTTGCATTAAACTCCGTTTCTGCACAAAAGTACTGTCTTTCTGTATTGTTGAACTAAGCACACATAGCCGCACAGAGTAGTAGACTAAGCACACGTAGCTGCACAGAGTAGATTTCTAAGCAGAGCAGAAATCTAATAAAATAAAATAAAAATAAAACACATGTGCATGCATGACAGCCTGACTGATCAGAAACACAAAGATAACCCACATAATGCTGCTGCTACTTTTCCTAGTTTACACAACATGGCATTTTTCAATATTATTTCTGGCTTTTGCGCATCTTAATCCCCCCCCCTTTTGTTCCAGAAATGCACAAAAATCACATGTGCAAATGCACATATTTTCCCCAAAAACGACTTTAGAAAGCCCATTATCTCTTAATGAGGAGAAAAGACATTTCCCCCCTTACCACACAATGACAAGTCAAGTAAAGATTAGAATTTACCCTCACAATGATTCAACACTTTATGCCACAGCCTCCCCTGGTTGCTGCCTTTTTAAAAAAACATCATTTTGTCCTCTCATTCTTATATGCAGAATCTCAGAATCTTGTATCTCAGAAAACAACGCAAGAGTCTCGCATTTAGCAGAAGTGTGTTGTCCTTCACATATACTTTGCCCCCAGGCTTTCTCAGAAGCATGCTAGGAATATTTCAAGGGCTGTATGACTTGGCAGAATCAAAAGCTCTCAAAGTATCCCAGACTGGCTTAAATTAGCACATTGTGGCACTCTAAAAATCTGTCCTTTCAGCCCACCTGTTGAGGACAGATGTCACTCGGTCCATTCTGACAATAGTAAGACATTCCTGTAGTCAGGGCTCAAACTTGCTCCTCAAGAAACATGCAAAATCCTCTCATGATTGTCTGATGTCTCACATGCTATCATTGCTACTAAGTTTGTCTCACTCTAATTGATCCATTAACGGTGCTGTAGTGCAGAAAAGTATCCCCCCCCCCTCGATTTAGTGGTAACATATTGCTACCAAGCTCCTGGACTGTTGTTTAGTTGTTAAGTCATGTTGGACTCTTCATGACCCCATGGACCAGAGTACGCCAGGCCCTCCTATCTTCCACTGCCTCCCAGTGTTTGTTCAAATTCATGTTGGTTGCTTCGATGACACTGTCCAACCATCTCATCCTCTGTCATCCCCTTCTCCTCGTGCCTTCACACTTTCCAACATCAGGGTCCGCTCCAGGGAGTCTTCTCTTCTCATGAGATGGCCAAAGTATTAGAGCCTCAGCTTCAGAATCTCTCCTTCCAGTGAGAGGGTTGATTTCCTTCAGAACGGATAGGTTTGTTCTCTTTGCACTCCAGGGGACTCTCAAGAGTCTCCTCCAGCACCACAATTCAAAAGCATCAATTCTTCAGCAGTCAGCCTTCTTTATGGTGCAGCTCTCACTTCCATACATTGCTGCTGGAAAAACCATAGCTTTGACTATGCAGACCTTTGTCGACAAGGTGATATCTCTTCTTTTTAAGATGCTGTCTAGGTTTCTCATCACTTTCCTCCCAAAAAGCAGGTGTCTTTTAATTTCATAGCTGCTGTCACCATCTGCAGTGATCATGGAGTCCAAGAAAGTAAAATCTGTCACTGCCTCCATATCTTCCCCTTCTTTTTGCCAGGAGGTGATGGGACAGTCAACATCAAAAAACGTAGTTTTTTTGATATTGACTGTATTTCATGGTACTGTATTTCATGGTAAACATTAGCACACATATGACACTTCTAGCTAGAACATTTCACCAATAGTCTCACTAGGACTTGGGGGGGGGGGTCCTGAGGGCTCTTTACCAATTCCAACAGGCTACAGACGCTAGTGTGGCCATTTCCTTGTGACAACAATCACAGATGTAGATTCCACACTAAGCTCTGCACAATGCCAGGATATATAATCAGAATCCACGTAATGACATCTCTTGATATGGCATTTCAATAAAACCTCTAAAGAATAGATGAGAAGATTGTTACATTTAAAGGTTCTTTCCCTACCAGTAAAGACCTGTAACTTCTACGACAATGGTCTCGTTGATAGAGAGAGACAGAATTCTTCTGATTGCTTTGTTTGATGCAGCAGTTGAACACACTGGCTGTATTTCCAAGATTATCTTTCTTGAACTCACATTGTTCACATTTAAAAGAAGTGTATTAGAAATCGTACAATATTTGTTCCATTACCTCTCCCTGTGAACACTTACTATTCTTTATAGTAATAACTTTTTTTCTTAAGAGGACATACATTTTTATTTTGGAGTCATGAAGTATGATCGGGAGAGGCAGAATTATTGTGGCATTTGTAAATAGAAATAAATCCATCCCAATTCTTTACCAGCAGGGCCCTTAAATCCTATTGCAACAACGCTTATTCCTTCCCCGTTTGATGATAGAACCGAAGTCACAGGAAGGTATTGGAAAATTTACTTCCAGATCAATTCAGCATCCTCTGTCAGATATTAATGTCAGGATCTTAGCAGTAGTCTGACAAATATGCTCAACAGATATTATTTTGCAGAGCAATCTACTTTTCATGTTTCCAAATTAACTAAGAAAAGCAAATGTTTTAGACAACAGCAATATGGAATTATAATTATGATAACGGGGCCAGTGCCAAAAGAAGTAGAGTCACTTAAGGCCAGGTGCCCCATAATCTTCAGTGACTAATGCCTGGTGATTCACAGGGCATTTTAATCTCTGGCAGGGGGTCTATTCTTTGAGATAAATCCCAGAGCACAAGTCAAATGTCCCAAAGTTCAAAAAGCAGAATAAAGAAGTCCACTTTTTTTCTCTTTCTTCCTATAATAAATATGATTCGGCTAGAAAGATTTCTATGCTTAGCTGCAGAAAAGCCTCACATCCTGTATTTTAAAATGATCTGAAAGCCATAGGCTCAGTTGTGAGAATTTAAAAGGCACATAGGTAAAGCACATCACCAAGGGGTTTTAGGCTCCTTATGCAGTCATGGACAGCCAAAGGTATACACTAAAATAAATCACCATTAAGTAAGCCCATTTGTACCAACGGTGGCTCACAATAGGTAAAATAAGAAAATTAAAGACACTATATAAATGACACATGTGAAGTATAATTAAATGAACATTAAGATGAAAACAATCAAGAATAAAAACAATTTTTAAAGGGACATTTAAAAATTTAAGGATGCAAGTAAAAAATCAGTATTCCAGAGAATGTACTGCTTAAAGGCCTGCCTGAAAAGGAAGGTCTTTGCCTGAATACGGAAGGAGAAGAGGGAAGGCACCAACATGGCTTCTTGGGGCAGTACATCCCAAAGCCTGGGAGAGCCACTGAGAAGGTCCTCTCTTGGGTAACCTCACCTAGAAAGCTTGGGAAGGTGATGGAACCAAGAGCAGGGCCTTCCCAGAAGATCTTAAAACCCAAGAAGGTTTATACAAGGTGATGCAATCCTTCAAATAGCTTAGACTAGTGGTCCCCAACCTTGGGCCTCCAGATGTTCTTGGATTATAACTCCCAGAAGCCTTCACCACCACTTCTGCTGGCCAGGATTTCTGGGAGTTGAAGTCCAAGAACATCTGGAGGCCCAAGGTTGGGGACCACTGGCTTAGACCCAAGCCATATAGGGCTTTATAGATAATAAACAGCCCTTCGAATTGGGCTGGAAACAGACTAACATCAAATGAAGCTGTTCTAATAAGAGAGTTACATACTCTCTCTAACCAGCACCAGTCAACAGTTTGGCTGCAGTGTTTTTAACCAGCTGAAGTTTCTGAACACTTTAGGCAGCCCCATGTAGACTACATTGCAGTAGTCCAAAAAGGATACAACTAAAGCATGAGTCACTGTGGCCAAATTTGACTTCTCAAAGAACGTATGCGAGTGATGCACCAGCTTAAATGTGCAAATGCTACAACAAAGCCTGACACCGCTGAAACCTGTGCATCCAAGCTCAGGGTTTTGTTCAGGAGCACAAGTAATGTTTATTTGTTACATGCCATCAAATTGGAACTGTTTATAGCCGTCCTAATATGGCTTTCAAGGTAAGTGAGATATTTAAGGAGTGGTTTTAACAGTTCCACATACTTCTAGTGAGTTTCCATAGTTGAGCGGGAATTTGAATCCAGGTTCCTTGAGTACTACATCATTCTATTGATTGGAAGTATATATGCAGCTAATTCCTTTTCAAACTTAACCTTCCATAGTCATTGTAAAATTGCAATTCTTTTACCCCACCTTTCTTCTTAAAAGGACTCAAGGTGGCTTTCATCATTAAAAGAAAATATTAAAGCTAACAACAGTGAGTATACAAATACTGAAAAGGATCAAATAAATACCACACTGAAAACATAAGCAACACTAAAACACTTTCAATGCAGTAAAGTACAAGAATCCATTTAAAAAACCCCACTCAGGCAGCCAGTCATTCAGGGGAAGTTTGCCTGAAGAGAAAGGACTTCAGCTGCTTGTGGAAGGACAGCAAAGATGGGGCCAGTCTGGTCTCCTGCTGGAGGGAGTTCCAGAGTCTGGGAGCAGACTTTGGAACTCTCCTGTGTCCTCACCAAATGCACCTGCGAAGGTGGCAGGACCCTTGAGCAGGCCCATAAAGGGAAATGTGGTCCCAAGTAATTTAAGGCTTTATAAGTTAGAACAAATACAGTGGTGCCCCGCATAGCGAGGTTAATCCGTTCCAGATTAACCTTCGCTATGGGAAAACATTGTTAAGCGGAACAGGGAAACCCATTGGGCCCAAAACCCACCGTTCTCCGATGTTTTCCCATGTTCCGGCGGCCACTTTGGGTGTCCCGGTGGCCATTTTTGGTGTTACAGCGGCCATTTTGGAACCGCCGAACAGCTGTTCCCCCATCATAATGCGAGCATGCCCTCGCATTAGCGATGGGGAAATCCGCATCGCAATGCGGATTCATCATTCAACGGTGCGCTTGTTATGCGAGGCACCACTGTACCTTGAAACAGATCGGCAGCCAGTGGAGCTGCTATAACAGGAGGGTTGTGTGATCTATTGTTCTTGTGGGCTTCTATGAGCCAAATATAATATTTTTGTTTATTAAAAAGAAGAAAGGGTGAATAGTCAGAAAGAGAGAACCAGAAAAAAGTGGCCACAGGGTTCTTTGCCTCTTTCTTTGGTGGAGTATGACAAGAGGCTTGAGAGCTGTGTACACTTGGAAAGTGTTGAGTTTTCCCATCAAGTTGTGTCACTTCTAGTTCTGTTCAGTTAACAGTTCTAGCAAATCCGTTCTTGCCACTGCATTCCTTTGGGATCATCTCAGCAGACACTAGATCTTGTTCTGTCCCCATAGGAGGGTCAAGAGGAACCCACTGATTTGGACCGTTGGCTGAGATGTTTTATCATGTAAAGTTGTGAAAGAGCAATCATGTGCAGGAAAAAGGGAGAAGCTTTGGTGGCCCTGATGCTATTTCTGATGCACTGACTTGGCAGAAGAGACAGGTGGCTTTTGCTTCTGTTTTCCCACTTTCTACGCAAAGAGTTTTTTTTCCTTTCTATCCATTCCAGGGACAGCGACGGGAGGAAAATTAATCACAGGAGCTCCAGAGTTTATGTAATTCTTGACCCTTTTCTGAGAGCACTTTGGGGGCAGCTGGAATCATTCCAATCAGAGGCTGAGGCTGTATTAGGCTCTACCACCATGGTCACTGTCTATAGTACACCACTGTATTGAGAAAGTTCCAGCATGTCTCCGGTGCAGAATCTCCATCTGACAGGTAGAATGGAACTTCAACAGCATGTAATGCCCCTTTAACTGATGTTTGGATGACGGCTATTTTAATTCCTTATTACCTATTTGTAACAAACAATAATAAGTTGACTACCATATTTGCCGGCATAAAAGACAACTTTTTGGCCCTGAAAAACATGCCTCCAAGTGGGGGGGGTGTCTTATATGTCGGGTGCACTTCCAGCAAACGCTCCCTCTCTCCCAGTGAAGTCACTTACCTGGTAGTAAGACTGAGTAGACCGAGTCCCACTCCTCCTCTAGCACCAAATAGCTGACTGTCGGGAACCAGCAGAGAGGCAGCAGACATTTTGAGATGCGACCACATGGCTGCCGCCTCTCCAAAATGGTTGCCGCTTCTCTGCTGGTTCCCGACAGTCAGCTGTTCGGCGCCAATGCGGTCCTTCTTCCAGCAAACCCTCGCTCTCTCCCAGCGAAAGGAACCAAAAGTGGCAAAATGAACTCTCCCCATGATGCAGCCAAAGCAGAATCACGCATGCGGAAGAGCGGGTAGTCTTATACAGCAAATATATAACAAACTCTACATTTTGAGTGGAAATGTTGGGGGGTCGTCTTATACACCGTCTTATATGGTAGTTAGTTGATCAATTTTTATCAAAATATTTCTAAATGGCCCTTCGCCCAAATAGATTTCAAGGTGGCATATAAGGCATAGGATAATTAAGCATGCCAGTGTATTTATGCTTTATGATAAAATATGACTAATGACTAGAACAAACAAGAGGTGGCAGTTAATTATTTGCAACAGTAATCACTTCACGTGTAGAAGTGGAACACTGTCCAAATAAATAAAGGATACATGTGAAAGAGAATGCCCTGTATTCTTTCTCAATGTGACACCTCTAGTTCTTTGATTTACGGTGGTCATGACATTTCAGAGTCAGAAATGTTTGCCTTACAAGTACACTCGAGACCCGGCAATGCTCTTTCCATAATTTTAAGCATCACATTCTATAAGACAACAAAAGTTTTGCTGTAATACTCTGTTAAGCATTTCACAATGAAATGCTGCTTTAAAAATTATTTGGGTGCTTCTAAAATAATTTTTGAATAAATTAAGGCACCAGACACATCAGTGTGGTAGACAGGAGAAAGATAAAATGTCCCCGTTAATTTTGCTTTTTTTGTAAGCCAAAATATCAGACCTTCCTTCAGGCTTCTTAAGACCTAAGCCACTTAATCATATCTTTATACTCCACCACATTCAGGTTCATGACCTAGAGACAGAAGATGATGTTTGCTGGGGCGATTTTCACTCAAGACAGGCTTTCCACATCTTAGTTGCCAAAGGTTACTTCAAAGGAACATTTGGATGCTCCAAAATAAAAATATAATATGACTTTAAAATGGGAGGGAGATATTAATTCCTCATCGCTGGGTAGACAGGAAGCCCCCCTTCTCCTCATAAGGTGGAGGAGGTGTATACCAGATTCTATCAATTGGCAGGGTGCCAGCTAAGATTCTTTGAACTGCTCGGCAAATATTCTAATAAACAGGGGACTGACACACAACTTATCTCCTTATATTTTACTCCCCAGCTGTCTGTAGACAAGGGGAGAACAATGCATAGAAAATAGGATCGTCCATAGGCATCTCCAGCACTAAGAAAATTGGGACATTCCTCCTTTCCCCTTCTCACTGCAGACCTCTGTGCTGCCAAAACAGGCCAACAAATGGTCCAAGTCCTCTAGAACTTTTCATGGTGGATCAGGAGGACTGTAGGACGAACATGGGGGTTACTAATGTTGGCATATACAAGACACCTAGTCAAAAACTACATTCAGTAAAACTTGTTTGCAACTTTCTGGAATAATAGCAGATTCAACGTAGTTTTACTTTTTATGCTGCAAGACACACTCTCCTATGTACCTTATAATAATAGTAGTTACAAATTTTGTTGTCATAATTAGCCCAGTGATTACATCACAAGATCCTTAAACCTGGCTTAAGGAGGAGTGCTGGTTCAAACTGTGCCATTTTTGGCATGTTCACTATGTGTGCTAAGAAGCATGCTCCTTTCTCCACCCTGCCTTCCACCCTGTCATTTAACAGAAACCTGACCACCTTACCTTAAGCAATCTTGAGCCCAGATATTGAGCGTGGGGTTCAGAATAGCGAGGGCAATATAAATACATGCATACCAGTGACTCAATTCTTCCCAATTCACAAGAACAGTTCCTCTCATAGTAAGGTATGCCCTGAAACCTACCAGATAATACAGCTGAAGGCAATACATTAAAACTGACCAGGGAAAAGGCTCTGCATTTTTGAGGTGAGTGTAATAATAGATGAATAGACTCCAAGATGGCTGCCGGCTGGTGACAGATGTTCTAATGCTCCCCTCTTTCCTCTTTTATTATTATTATCTTACTTCATATCTGCTAGATTTTATTTTGTTTTAACTGTGCCTGAAGCTGGTGTGACGCTGAGAGGACTTCTTGGACTTTTTTGAGCTGAATACTTTTTATCTCAAGACTGTGGTGGTTAGTTTTGGGGCTGGAACAAAATTACTATGGAAAGGAAGAAGAAGCAACAGAGAACACCTTCAAACTCAATCTCACCTGTCAAGGTTTCAAAACAACTCCGACTGGATGATGTAATGAACCTGACCATCGCAAAAAACTCAAAATGATTAAGTTAAAAATGCTACTTCAAACGAATTTTCGGTCCTGACTGCACACCTACAAAGGAACAGTGAGAATGCGGCACAGGGGTCTTCCGCTCCTCCTTCTCCCTCTGAGCTAAAAGAAACTATACTGGCTTTAGATCATAATTCATTCTCTCTGTTGGGGGTTTCCTCAGAAATTCTGGTAGGAGACAAACGGAATGCAATGGCCTTGGAGAATTTGGAGGTGGCTGACCACCATCTGTGGGAAGAGTTGGAGGAGCACTGCATAATAATGGGAAAGATGGTCTTGGCTATATTTGAAAACCTCCAGCATATCTCTAATCAACTTGGAACTCTTCAGAAGTCACTAATAGAAAAAGAAAAATAACCTCTAGACCATCACTCACTCACCCCGCACTTGATTCGGGAGAAAGGCAAGGGGTTCAATTTAGGCAGACATGGACAGGCTAGAAAGACTTTAGAGGCAAGCACAGCCAAGACATCCACCTCCTGATGCCTGATAGTGACTCAACTAATCCTTGAAATCACAGATAATTATACAAACAAAGGCAAATGGTCAAACAGACAAAAGGTGCTCATTTCACTAAGCAAATTGCTGCAGACTGAAGTGCCCCAAATTGACCTAAAAAATATGGCCAGCTTACTGGCCTCATACTTTATGACAAGGTTTCAGATGGAATTTTATAAACCAACAATTCCCCTTATGCTGTTCAGGATGAGTAGATTCTTAAACACCTTCTCAATAGCAACTAAAATTCTTCTCTAATGTGGATACATATGTAAGTGTCCCCCAGCATGACCTTGGGAGAGTTTCAGCTACGCTCCCTCCTTCACTGATTACAAGGCCAGCAAAAACTGGCCTGCCTCCAAGAGAACATTTATCTAAGAGGCCAGCCAGGAGGCAACATGAAGCCTTCAACCAGCTGGATGCCATGGCAAATCCTGGGCTATGTGAACCTGATGTCTTGGAAAAATTAGAGACTTTGACAAAGTGCCTTGAAAACTCCGTTGGTAATCTAAAGAGAATTTCAAATGCACAAAATCCAACAACTCAACTGTTCAAAGCCCAAAATCCAGATGGGCAAACCCAGAAAACTCAATTTCAGACTGTTCAGGAACCTATCATAACCCAGGAAACAGTATCTAACCAGCAGTACGATTCCAGAAGTATCCCCAATCTGTGCAAAGGCCAGCTTCAGGAGGTGCACAACAAGGAGGAAACTGAAACCTCAAGCAAAGGCTTACTAAGGCAGTTGGACACTGATGGTGATGAATTGGTGGAAGAGGCTATCACTGCTTTCAAAGCGTTACCCAGAGTGGAACAGGTGAAGATTATTAATAGTCTGGACAAAGTGAGGGCTGAGCTAATGGACAACATGGAAGCACACATGCCACCACTGAATATTCAAACAGAAGATGAAAGCAAGTGGCCCAATCCTATGCCATCAGCGGAATCTCGCTTTTGACATGTTGCACCTCACATTTCTTCCTGTCCAAATCAGCCCTCGGTTCAAGTGCAAATCCATCATCAGCCCATCCTTGATAATGAAGGAGGGCAGAGACCCACACTGGAGGACCTGATGCAGCTGAACCTTCAGCTACTCACCCACTGACCTCAGGAATCAGCGATGACCCTCTGGATGACCAGTTTGGCTTTAGAGGCAAGTGTATAGTCAGGGACCGCTACAACTATATCCAGACAACAATGCCACTAAAGTGGGACGGTACAGAGGAATACAGATGGAGCACAGAGGCAGAACTTACACAGACTGCACAGAGGAGTCAAGAGAACTGACTGACTGAAACTCATCCAAATGTTTTGTCCACCTCACTAATAAAAGCCATCTCATGGAACATTGCAGTCTGGAAGTCCAAAGTAATAGATTAAGACTTTTTGGTCTACTTAAAAGGATTTGATATTCTCCTGCAAGAGACATGGCTATAGGAGCAATCACAGTTACAGTTCCCAGATTTTAAAGTATTTAGCCTTCATGCATGTAAACGTAAGGATAAAGGGTGTCCACAGGATGGCATGGCCACATTGGTTGCCACTGACTTAAATTCCAAACTAATAGCTACAACGGATTCTAACTATGATTTCCTAGCTGTTAAGATATCCATGGATGGAAAAATTCTTGCAGTAATTAATATTTATATGCCACCCTATTCTACTTGGTCAGTTTTGGACCAGCAGTGGGATCTCGTGTCCAATTTTCTTGATGAGTTGGAGGACCAATTTCCCAACACAGACTTTATCATTGGAGGAGACTTCAATGCCATAATAGCCAGTGGTGTGGAAATATTTGCTAGGACACCCGAAAGAGATGCAGATAACCCAATGCTGCTACCATTTAATTACAAACAGAGCTCCAAAGATAAAATACTAAAGGCAGCAGGACTTAATATGGCTAGATTTTGTGTTCAACATAATTTGTTGTTGTTGTTTACTCGTTAAGTCATGTCCGACTCTTTGTAACCCCATGGACCAGAGCATGCCAGGCCCTCCTGTCTTCCACTGCCTCCCAGAGTTGGGTCAAATTCATGTTGGTAGCTTCAATGACACTGTCCAACCATCTCGTCCCCTGTCGTCCCCTTCTCCTCTTGCCTTCACACTTTCCCAACATCAGGGTATTTTCCAGGGAGTCTTTTCTTCTCATGAGATGGCCAAAGTATTGGAACCTCAGCTCCAGGATCTGTCCTTCCATTGAGCACTCAGGGTTGATTTCCTTCAGAATGGATAGGTTTGTTCTCTTTGCAGTCCAGAAGACTCTCAAGAGCCCCCTCCAGCACCACAGTTCAAAAGTACCTATTCTTCAGCGGTCAGCCTTCTTTATGGTCCAGCTCTCATTTCCATACATTGCTACTGGAAAAACCATAGCTTTGACTATGCGGATCTTTATTGGCAAGGTGATGTCTCTGCTTTTTAAGATGATGTCTAGGTTTGTTATCGCTTTCCTCCCAAGAAGCAGGTGTCTTTTAATTTTGTGGCTGCTGTTACCATCTGCAGTGAACATGGAGCCCAAGAAAGTAAAATATGTCACTGCCTCCACATCTTCCCCTTCTATTTGCCAGAAGGTGATGGGACCAGTGGTCATGACCTTAGTTTTTTTTATGTTGACTTCAGACCATTTTGGTGCTCTCCTCTTTCACCCTCATTAAGAGGTTCTTTAATTCCTCCTCACTTTCTGCCATCAGAGTGGTATCACCTGCATATCTCAGGTTGTTGATATTTCTTCCAGCAATCTTAATTCCACCTTGGGATTCCTCCCGTCCAGCCTTTCACATGATGTATTCTGCATATAAGTTAAATAAGCAGGGAGACAATATACAGCCTTGTCATACTCCTTTCCCACTTTTGAACCAATCTGTGTTTCCATATCCAGTTCTAACTGTTGCTTCCTGTCCTACATATAGATTTCTCAGGAAATAGATAAGGTGATCAAGCACTCCCATTTATTTAAGGATTTGCCATAGTTTGCTGTGGTCCGCACAGTCAATGAAGCAGAAGTAGATGTTTTTCTGGAACTCTCTGGCTCTCCATAATCCAGCGCATGTTAGCAATTTGGTCTCTGGTTCCTCTGCCCCATTGAAATCCAGCCTGTACTTCTGGGAGTTCTCGGTCCACATACTGCTGAAGCCTACCTTGTAGGATTTTGAGCATAACCTTGCTAGTGTGTGAAATGAGTGCAATTGTACTTGGAGCCTTCTTTGGCACTTCCCTTCTTTGGGATTGGGATGTAGACTGATCTTTTCCAATCCTCTGGCCACTGCTGACTTTTCCAAATTTGCTGGCATATTGAGTGTAGCACCTTAACAGCATCTTCTTTTAAGATTTTAAATAGTTCAACTGGAATGCCATCACCTCCACTGGCCTTGTTGTTAGCCATGCTTTCTAAGGCCCATTTGATTTCACTCTCTTGACTTCACCAGGATCTGATATAATATCCCCAGAGCTATTAAAGTTCAATATGGATTGGTGGATGGCACCTTTGGCTGCCCAAAGGTGCCATCCACCTTTGGTAGACAAAATGGGCCTATTACCAGAAGCCTGGACCAATGCAATAGTAGTTCCAATCTACAAACCAGATGACCCTCTAAACCCTACTAATTATAGACCAATCCGTCTTTTATATATCATTGGAAAACTTAATGCTAAACATCTTTTAAATAAATTGGCAGTCTGGGAAGAGCAGATGGCAATAACTGGACCAGAACAAGTGGGATTTAGGAAAGGGAAATCCACCCTTGATCACTATGTCACCTTAGCACATATGATAAATAAATATTTAAAGAAGGCCAAATCTAAATTGTATGTAGCCTTTTTAGATCTAAGGGGAGCTTTTGATTCATTTGACCGAGAAAATTGTGGAACAAACTAGCCAACCTCTCAATTGACAGAAGGCTGATATTTCTTATTAAGAGACTGTATTCTACAACCTCCTGCCAAATCAAATACTCAAACTCAGGGATCTTAACTGACTGGATATCCACCAACAGAGGGGTCTAACAGGGCTGTTTATTAGCCCCTTCCCTGTTCAACTTGTTTATGCATGTCTTATTCCCTTTCCTATTGGAAACTGAGGGCCACCCTCCTAAAATAGGCTCTATGCAGGTCCCTTTACTTTTGTACGGAGTCGATGCAGTTACTTATCTTGTACAAAACTTGGTTTAAAATGTCTGATGTACAAATGCCTCAAGTCTTTAGCCAGTAATAACTTACAACTCAATTATGAGAAGTCTAAAATCGTGGTATTCACAAAATTATGGAAATTGCACAAGTAGATTTTTGAGGGAAGAAAGATTGAGCAGGTTAAACACCCCAGGCATCTGGGCATTAAATTTCATTTCAGACAACCTGGGTCCTACACTGAAAAGCAGCAATACAACCAGCCAAG
The DNA here is from genome assembly GCF_051106095.1 of Pogona vitticeps. NCBI lineage: Eukaryota > Metazoa > Chordata > Lepidosauria > Squamata > Agamidae > Pogona > Pogona vitticeps. The sequence continues at coordinate 100,143,379 of NC_135786.1, forward strand.
CATACTACCCAGTCAATCCATAGATTCTTTTATAATACAGGAAATAGATACAGTATGTTTTTCCTGCATTAAGTGTTTAATGCAAAGATTATTCCACAGTTGCTGTACGGCAATACCTTTATGGATAAAGGCCTGGGATCATTCCCTAGAGCAAATCCAATCTATGTTCCTGTGAAAAATCCTAGAAGTACCAACTTGTGTGCCATATGCGGTCCTCTGTTCAGAGATGGGCCAAAACATGGTAGCAATCAGGCATGGCTGAGAGCAATCAAATATTGTTTGAAGATCCATTATAACTCCAAAGAGTACAGTTTTTTACATCACATTTTCCGAAAACCAGACATTGCTAGAGAACTTGCCTATATTGAAAAGGAAATCTCTCTAATAGGCATGTCAGTGGAATCACTGGCTCCCTGCACCACAAGGAAGTATTTCAGCTGATTAAATGCAGATATTGAATTTCAGGATCTCCTAAATGCAGCAAATAAGATCTGTTCTCCCTTAAACCACATAATTCATGTTAGGCAGGCCCAGAGGCCCTATGCTACTAATGTTAGTAAAAGCAATGGGAATCAGTGGAAGCAAGCCATTAGATTGTGGCCATGGGAAATATCTCAACCAACACAGACTAGGCTAGGGGAGTTTCCTTCAAGAAAGAGGCAGTGAGCTCCAGGGGTTTATATAGGGCTCCCAAGACCTCTGGGCCCAAAGCACCCACGTAACTCCCAAAATTTAAAAAGAAAATAAACAGTTTACAGATTGTTTTGTTCAAAAAGTTCTCTTTCTTTTGGACTTGATGATTTATAGGGTCCCTTCCAGCTGTACAGTTCGAAGAAGAAGGTGATGGTGATGATGATTTGTGCCCTTAAGAGATTTGTGGGCAATTTTGCCATATTCCCTCCACCCATAGCTATTTTAGACCTGTGTGTCTTTCCTTTCAAAGCCAGAAGTCACTTAAAATAGCTCAGGAACAGCATAAAATGTTGATAAGCCCATGTGGGCATGAGGGTCCACCTTAGAAGAGTCAGCTGTAAAATAGTGGGTCGACATATCTGTAAATTTAATTGAATCAGTTAGTATAATCCAGTCAGGGTGCCCAGAAGGATAATGCATAAGTGATGCATTTATATAAACATGATAACTTATGATTCAGTTCTGGTCATTGTTTGTATTCAATGAAAATATGCAGTGCCTCAAACAAAACAAAATCAAGTTCTCAATCAGATCACAAGTAGGAGTTTGTAGTGTGTTTTGTCAGATCAAGACCAGCTAGCAACCAAGCTGTTCAGATGTGATCGGGTTCCTTAGAAATAATTATATATTGCTGGCTGATGCAGCCAGAGGGGCAGATGAGGAGTCTACCCTTGAAAAATAGCAGACGGTGTCATGAGCAAAATAAAGTTGTTGGTGGCCTAATATGTTCCAAGTGGTTTGTCACCTAGAGTGCTGCATTCTTTAAGGATGTCTAACGAAAAGAGGGAGGGAGAACACACACCAAACCCCTCTCTCAAGTGAATTTATTGACTAAAACCAGTTCCACAGAACCAATTAGTATCTTACACCAGCTGCCCTGCCAGGCTTATGAGGCCATCCATCACCTGTCCATTTAACTATTTAGCATTTGTTCCAGCAATTTGTCACACTGTCAGAATGTGAGCATTTCAGAAGAGGAGTTTTTGGTTGAAAGAAATCTAACCTAGATACTGCAGATATTTATCCTTTAATAGGACTTACCCAAGATTTATGTTTCTATTCTATTTAACCTCTTAAACACTTAGCTGGAAACGGGGGCCCACCAAGGCAGAGAGCAACATAATTTTTTTCCTATATTTCAAAAGGCTTCAAGTTTAAATCAATTGTTTTCTCTGCATTAAAAAAGGGGAGAGAGAAACGGAAATTATTTCATTCATGAGTGGGATGCTGCTATTACAGAGCGCCTTCACTTATAGTTTTCAAAACTATCTCTCTGATTTTGCCATTTGTCATCAATTTTCAGCCACTTCATTAATTTGGATACTCTGGTGAAATCAAGAGTAAAAGATAGATACCTTACTCCTGAATGCAATGTTACCTGTCAAGTCCATGAGTCAAAATAGTTGTAGAAAATGATGTATAAGGATACATTTGATTTCTGAAAAATAAAAGTCTGTGCCAGTTGAATATGCACTTACAAACACATCTTGTCCCAAATCTACATTAATTGTGACAGGATGTGTTTGTGTCAGAAAGCCTATCTATACAGCATTTAGATAGATAGATAGATAGATAGATAGATAGATAGATAGATAGATAGATAGATAGATAGATAGATAGATAGATAGATAGATAGATAGATAGATAGATAGATAGATAGATAGATAGATAGATGATAGTGCACCTGACTATGCTGAACAACAAATTTTCAGCCAATATTTCCACTTCACTGTAAAATACACATTGTATAAGCCTTTTAAATCTGCATAAACTATGCCTTATACACATTTTGGATGGTTTTTTAAATGGAAAGCTGTGGTGCATAAATTAAAAATAATGCAGCATCAGAAAAATAATTGCATTCTCATTTTTGTATTAGGGTGGGAAGCACAGACTATATCAACTCATTTCCAAATGAGGATAGAGAATCAGTGGCCTTAATATAAACTCCCAGAGGAAAAGCTGTAATGCTCTGTTTCAGCAGCAACATCAAAAAGGTCTTTTTTGGTAGCTAAAAGGTCAACAGGTTTATTATTATAGATGGTTGTTTTTCATCTCAACCAACACATTTTCACACTCCTGTTTGAGACACATGACGCTCTCCAATGGCAATCATTATGTGGCTCCTCTGGAAACTGATTTTATATTAAGCAGAGATTGGAAATTGTTGTCAGCTCAGTTTCAGATGCGGACCTTCATGGCTTATCAGATTATGCAGGGGTCTCAAAACTGTCCATTGTATTATACTTTCTATAAGCACTGCTTCTTAGAATGTCTTGCAGATAGCTAAATAGCACAAAGGGTTGGAGGACCACTGGGAGTTCAATTCCCCACTGTGCCTCCTAAGAGAAAAGGCAGCTTGTGAGACCTTAGCCAAGCTGTACAGTCCCAGGGCACCCCCAAAAGCAAGGGTGTAACTTATATAAAAGTGTGTAGATATCATTCACTTCAATTCAGGCCAAATTATTTGTCTTACAAATAGCAACCAATTCACTTTGATTTTTTTCCTGAATATTTGAAAGTGTATACCTATGTGCATACATACTTCATTACAGACAGAGACCATCACTGAATAAATAATAAGCAATACAGAACACAACAGTAATATGCAATATATGATATGCAAAGCATTGCTACTACATAACATATAAAAACTTATGTTACAAGTAACCAAGAAAAGTGAGGGGATCACTGTTACTGCAGCAAGCTATCCCAGCTGTACAAAATATTTGCACATATTTGTGTGGTTATGAATCGTGAAAAAGAAAAATTGGGAAATAGGGAAAATAAAAAGCCTCGCCCTTCAATGGGAGAGTGAAACTCAGTATCACCAAGTACTGCAGGACCTCCAGTGTGCAGGTAAAGCTCCCGCCAGTTTTCTTCCTTCTTCTTTTCCCCTCCCCACCAACGGAGCCTTGCAATTTATCCAGGTGTACTAAACAAAGACATTTGTTGAAGGGGAAGAAGAAACAGTATTTGCTTTACTGCCTCAGTGAGTACCACATCTGGTCACTGTTGTGTGTCATATTTGCCAACAGTGCCCCCTCTTCTTGATCTGGAACAAAGGAACCACAGTGAAAAAAGAAAAAAAAGCCCAGTGCTTCCAAAATAAAAGGCAACAGCAGAGACTGAAAAGTAAAGAATGAAACAGGGAGTGGGGGAGATAGATTGTGTCCTCTTCCTAATGGTAATATGACCTATCCTACCCAACACTAATCCTGTATGGGGGGATTCAAGACATTCATGTCGCATCCATACACAGAGAGGCATGCAATAGACTGGATTTTCAAGTGTAATGTGAAAAGAGTTGCAGCTGCCTGAAAGAAAAGGAAAGAGAAAGTTGAAATACACACCCAACCTACCAAGAGTAAAAGTGACACAAATATCAAGGAACAGACTAACACCCTTCATTTGCCCCGCCAAGACATGAAATGGACACTCGTCATGGGACTAGGGAACGAATTTATCTGGTCAATGTGAATCCTCCCAGGGGATCTGTGATTGCAGTTTAATGGAAAGCTTGGACTTTTCTTTGGTGCTTGATTTCCCACCAACCAGTAAATAAAGAGCCGAGACACAGGTAGTGGGTTTCTAAATGGGCCATAATGTTATTGATCTATTAACTGTTCAAATCCCCTGACCAGCAGTAGGCCCTAAGATAGTGCATGAACCTGGAACAACCAGAGGTGCATCCTCCAGACCCCTCTCCAGACCAGACTGAGTGTGCTCCTAACCCCAAGTGTTGCTGAACCTGGCCAACATTGTGCCAGGCAGCTCTCCCGAGGAGAAATCTTCATGCCAGTTGCCTGCCTAAGTCCCATGATTTCAGGCTGGTCATAACCTGGGGCTGATTCAAAGGGCCAATCCCCATCTATGCTTCAGAATCCCATGATTCGAATTCTCTCCAGAGGGGACCCAAGGCTGCCATCCTTTTCTTCCATGCTACCTGCCTGGTTGTAACCTATTTAGGAAGTGAAAGTGGCCATTGTGCCCTGTGAGAATGTGAATGGAAGAGGTGAAAATCCACCAAGGTCTCCACTTTTAATAGGCCAATCAGGACACCCAGGTCTAAAATTCCTATCTGGCCCCACTTGGTGATCAGAAACCTCACTCAGGGTTACAGGATGAGCAAGTGAGCTGCTGGCAGCAATTCAAAAGAGAGCGGTCTTGGGGCAGGCCACCCTTTAAAGGCCTCCTTCCCCAGTTTTCACACCAGCTGTGCGCAATGCTCTTATGACTGGCATGACCCCCACCTCCCCCTTGCCAGAGTTGGGCAATGCCCTCCTCTCAGCAAGCAGTGGGCCACGAGAGTACTGCACCATCATTCTCAATCTCCTTTTGCTTTCAGTTTCCTGGTTCTGTCAAAGTATTATTTTCATTTTTACAGAGAGAGACACACTGAAGTTTTTTTAAAAAAATTTTCAACTTTTTCAATTGAAGCAATATTCATCCTGTCAGAGAGCCTCAGTTCAATTCTAGCACCAATTTGGCCTTCCTTGATTCATTGTGGATCAGTTTGGAAATTGACAAATAAACCTGCTTTGCTTCCAACCCAGAGCATACCTGGAAAACCCTGGAAGGAGTCACTGATAAGTCAGAATCAACTTGACAGCATATAATTATGCGATGTAGTGCTGGTTCAGACATTCCATTGGTAACATTGGTGATGGTTTCAGGAGACTGGAAGAGGAGGCAGAGCATGGAGAGATCCTCCATTTAGCCTTTAGCAGTAGTAGTTTTCCAGAGGACATTGTTGGAAGAAAGAGTCCTGAAGTAGACCAAAAGCACCACTGTCCAGTTCTGCTTTGGGCAGCAACAAGGTTTGAAAAGAAAGTTAAAAGTAGAGAAGTTAAATTAAAAACAAAACAAAAAACAGGGAATGTCACCTTTTGATTCCCTCCACACCCCTATTTTATGCTGTTCCTTACCAAAACCAGCTCTGTTGCAGTTTATCCTCTTGCTAGGAAGATGCATTATATACTTTTAAATCTTTGCATCTCAATAAAGCACACAAAAGAATCCTGCCCATTTTCTGCAACCTTCAAAGAAAAACAAAAGTTTTTCAAAAAAAGACCAAGAGATTTAAGACTGTTATTCATTTATGTAGGCCTTGGAACAAGGTGGAAAGTTCTGAGTTCAAGGACAACGTTGTGTGTTATTTTTCCTAAATTGCTTATGTTTGTGTACCTATGAAACTAGCTACAAACTTCCCTATTTTTCTCATCAAAGCCTGGGGCTTCAAAAGCTTGGAGATGATTTTAGTCTTGCTCTAACATGACACGTGAAGGACATTATAGGTAAAAACAAAATAAAAATAAAAGTCTGTTAGCCAAGGTTTGTTCACATATGTTTTCAGGAATTTTTTCATAAGGTTTTGGAATTCCATTGTTATTCATGACAGAGGTTCTTGCATCCTTTACAGCAGACGTTTCAATTGAGTACACCTGTATATCAGAGAGGCTATCACCTCACTGTTAAAGACCCATTGATTTTCTTACCAGACAACCAACCACAATCTCTGTATTTTGATGCCATGTATCAATATTTGCTATGTTATCTCTCTCTTTTATTATGTTAGAGGAAGTGGACTTCTCCACTAAAGCTCAAATTAAAATATAACAGTCTTTAAGGTGCTACCATATTTCTGTCTTTTTACTTGTTCTTTTATGTTTTGTTTTCTAACCTATAATGCTTGCACAGCTTGGCTACCTCTTCAACTACAAAATGAAGGTCAGATTGCAATAGTTTTTCAGTTTACACAACTTCAGAAATGTACAAAAGAGCACTGGCTTTTTCAACAAATGTATGCTTTTACAAAACCAGAGAATGTTCTCCATGTGTCTAAACTTGCGTTGGATTGACTTTTTTGTTATGTTATCAGGGTAGAAGGACATCGATCCAAAGAAATTTCCATTTTGCTATCCTTTAGATTCCACCCCCCAATCCCTTTCCCCATCTCTATTTAGATTTCTTGTAGAGTGGCTTCAACCACAATGCCTGGGAATCAAATGCCATCTCTGCATCTGAAGGCTGTTAAGCAGCTCCCCTGGCATTTCGCATAGACTTTCAGTTTGTGTCTGTCACTAAGCTCCCTCCTAGAGATAAAACAGAAAATGTGAACTCCTGCGGGAAGCAGCGTGGAGTGAAAAATATCCCTTTTTGAAGCTGTCAGAATGTTACACATCAGTCAATCATTGGGCCTTCAATCTCAGGCTCAGCTCAACTGGTGCACCATATATTACATGATGATTTACAATATTAAAGAAAACATAGAATATAATAAATGTAAGTCATCAGTGGTTGGCTCCATTTACCTACAAAGATTAGACTGTGAATTTTGTTTTGGTACTTATTTTTTAAAGAATGTGTAAAAAAAAATCCACAGCACTGCCAGCTAGACATATCAAGTACCGTAGAGATTTATGGATTTTAGCAATGTAAATGGAACAGAGACAAAGGCGAGAATCCCACATAGGATTGCAACTTAGACATCGCCGAAACAGAGGACAGAAGAAGACATTGAGCTACAAAAATGAAACCAACGGATGAGTTTACAGTAATTTGGGGGCAGCCGGGGGGGGGGGGTTATTTCTGGACCCTGGATTGTTCATAGCAGCCCGTATGATTACTGTGGCCATGAATGCTTTGCCCAGCTTCAGTTGATGTGCTAGCTGCATCTTCCCTTGGAAATGTAGATTTCACCACCATGGACAATTCCTTAATTATCTCTTGATTAGACTACTGGAATATACTGTACATGGGGCTGCTCTTGAGAAGTGTTCATATATTATAGCTAGGGCTAAATTTAGGAGTCTAGCATGCTCTTTACGGAATTTTGCATCATCCATCTTGAACAAACTCTGCTGGTGTGGACAGGCTTCACATTTAGTTGTAAATCTAGCAATACAAAATCTGAGCCCCAATTTTTTTTTCTGAGATCAGTTCAAAGTGCCAGTTTCCCCCTATAAATAACTAAATGACTTGGGACCAGGATATCTGAAAGATGGCTTCTCTATGAGCCTGCCTAAAATCTGACACTATCAACGGTCACCTTGTTTCTTGTCCCACCAAACCAAAAAGCAAAGATGCTGAGTGCCTAAGATTGTGCTTCCTGTGTAACCGCACCTCATTTGAGACACTCCCTCTCGAAAGAAGTTTGGCTGACTCCATCCTTGCCGAATTTCTGGAGGGCAGCCAGAACTGAATCAGTTCATACAGGCTTCGGCTTTTAAAATGGTTTTACAAAAGGGTTCTTTTTAATGGTTTTAATCTGTTTCTAAAGAATGTTTAAGACCTCTTTTATCATGCATCACTTTAAGAGTAACAAGCACATCAAATAAATAAATAAACATGCATAACTGAACTGTATACATGTATAAATGACAAGTACTGTTATTTAAAAAGCACAGTACATGTCACATATGCTGTGGAAAGTGCCTTGTTTGGGCCCCTGCTTCCCCTTCTTATGGTTCCTTAATTTTGACTGAAATTAAATTGAATAGACTTTCAAGCAGAGGATGTCTTCCAGCACAGAACCATCTTCTATAAGGGGCACCCAAGTCTCCAATTTGGCAAAGAGGTTTAAGTCTTCAAATGCCTTCTTTCCTGAAGTAGTCCTGCTATGAGGGTGCAACAATCAGCCAATAAGTGGTTTCATTGTTCCCATATGCAGCAAAAAAGAAGGTGCATGAGTTTCAGAGCAGTTAAATGCAAGATCCACATTAACAGCCAAGAACCTCATGTATTGCCTTGCATGCTCTCAGCTCTTAGCATTTTTTTACACTTTTCCCCCCACTGAGATCTAGCCAGAGTATAAGAAGCACCATGACTAGAGATGGGCACGAACTGAATGACAAAACAAACAAACAAACTATGGTTTGTGGTCCGGTTCAGAAATCTCATTTTGCCAAAATGAAATGAAGGGCTGAGCTTTTTTCTGCTCAGCACTTCATGTCACTTTGGGAAAAGGGATGCCCCCTTCTGGCTGTCCCCATTGCCTCCCTACCTGGTCCTGCCACTGCTCATCATCTTTAAAGACAGACAGCTCAGCTTCCCTTCCAAGAGCCAGGCCACAGTTTCTGCATATGCCTATCAGCTGAGGATGGAAAGGTATAGGTGGCATAACTAGGGAGGGGGGTAATGGGGGCAGTAGGAAGGGGGTGGGTGGGCGGCAGAGGGGGTGGAGGTGTGAGATTCTCCCTCCTCCAGGCATGAACCAGAAGAAGAAAAAATAACCATGAACTGGTTTGTTTTTCTTGGGTTCAAGAGTGGTTCATGGATAAGCCACAAACCACCAACTACTCTGATTCATCATTTTTTCCAATTTGTGCGTATCTCTAACTATAACCATTAGACATCTAACTTTCAGCATAACATGCATTTCAATAAAAACATGACTAAATCGTGTTAACCCCTGATTTTGATCTTTTGGTGGGGGGTCTTTTTTTAATCTTTTAAAATGTATTGTTTCAAAGGGATTTTATTCAGCACTTTCTGAATTATTGATGTGTTTAATTGTTTCTAATAGTGCAATTTACTGCATTTTAAATTGTCGTAATAGTTTTCTTTTAAAACGCTTTGTAAGCTAACTTGGGTCCCTTTGAGAAAGGTGAAGTATCAATTATATAAATAGATAACAGTATTCAAGGAAAAAGGATATTTTTGCAGCATTTTCAGTAAAAAAAAAATGGGTCTGATTTTGAATTACTAGATTTACAACCAAATATGAAATCTTGTAGACATCCTCCTCCATGTAGCTGAAATGAAATTTGATACCAAGCAATCTTATCTAACTATATAGTTCAAACATTGTAGCTTTACAATGGGATTAGAAATGATGGTGTGTCATCAGAGACCCCTGCTCATGCCCCCTTCTTGATGGCTATGACTGAGGAAGCAACCAGGGTACCATGTCTGCTAGAATCTAGGATCAACATGACAGATGGGCACTGCTGTGGCAGCTGGCTGCCTGGAACTATAGGTATGTCCATCATATGACTGGTCAGTAGGTGAGGTGGTGTTGGAATGATCTAAAAGCCACAGCCATAGGTTTGATGAGGAGGGACATGTGTATACAAATATGAACACCCCCATCTCTAGAAAAGATTTATCCAAGGTCCTTTGGGATCAGACTTTAAGAGCACTGCTGGACCTTTCCGGAATGGACTGAACAGGGAAGGTTGGTATCCAGGCAAAATAGATTTGTGGGTATATTTCTTTTGATGCCAAGATAAAATGTGGCTCTTCATCAAAGCCTTTGGGGTTCAAGGATCTTGGCCAGAGGAAGCTATACAGGTCTAATAGGGTTTCCGCTGGTTTAAATTGTTTCATGTGTTTTAAACGGTTTCTAATGGCTTTGACATATTTTTTAAACTGTAGATGTAAATATTTTAAAATATTTATTTTTAATATTTTAAAACAGCAAATGGTATTATATTATTTCTTGATTGAACCTTATCCTGATATTTAATGATTCTGGATGAGCTATGAATATCCTAATAAGAGGTAATAAATAAATAAGGTGGCTTAAGACAGCCACATCTTTCTGCCTTGATCTGCTCTTCACACAGCTCAGCTGCTGCTATCATGTGCTCCACACCACTCTAAGTTGCCACCCATATTTACTCCCCAAACTTATCTACTACCGTATTTGGCTCCTGCCCACTCCTGCCAAAGGACCATCCCACCACTTACCACATACTGATGTTTGATCTTGCTACCACTTCCAGACAATGCTGCTACTGTCATTGACTGCCTCTTGTCATCAGATCCTACTGTCATGCCTAGGAGCACTATTCTACCTCCATTTATCCTCTATACCAGTGGTGGTGAACCTATGACACGTGTGCCACAGCTGGCACACAGAACCCTCTCTGTGGGCACATGAGCCATAAGTCGCCATTGAGAAATACCTACCCATCCTCCGATCCCAGATTTTGACACTCCCCTCTGCTGGTGCAGTAGTCCAGCAGAGGGGCGCAATGGTGACCATTACCAGCCTAGCCCAATGGGGGATTAGAGGACCAGTAAGTATTTCTTTGATAATACCACCCATTGGGGGGAAAAACCCAAGCATTTAACCCTTGCAGTGCAGGAACAGTTGTTTTTTTTTTCCTCAATTAAAACCTCAGCATCCGGGTTTTAATTGCAGTATTGGCACTCTGAAATAAATAAGTTGATTTTGTTTTGCAGTTTGGGCACTCGGGCTCAAAAAGTTTGCCATCACTGCTTTATATGCTCGGTGTCATGCTCTATACGCTCGGTGTCATGCTCTGGTACACATAACATACAACAGGATTTGACACAGCACAGGCTGAAGAGGTCTACTGTTGTAAGAACATATTATCCAGGGCTCTATGGTCCTGCTGCTCATTCCCCACATCTTTTCAGGGGTCCTTTCAACTACGGTTGTGACTCTAGTTGTTTCTCAGTCACACCGCTTTCTGTGGGATTTTCTGCCTTTCTTCTTCTCTCCCCTGGGATTTCCCAAGCAGCAACAGTTCCTTAGTTTCTTCTGTAGAATTCTGAACATAATTCCATAGATACTGCACAAGGATTGATGCCATTCTCCACAGATCATTCATCAGCATCTAAGTAAATCCTACCTACTGCTATGGAAGCAAACAATGAATTTTGGTCAGATTGTCTGAGCACCAGGGATTACATGCCATTATTTGGTCCTCAAAAATAGAACAGCAAACAATGAAGGCTATGATGACCCTTGTTTTGCAGAGGCAATCCCATCCATGTAACAATCACAGGTCTTTTTCACCTGATTCCTTCTGCACTGTGGAATTCAGTCTGCTTTTATGTTGAGTTATATTTTTACAAGGACAGAGAACAAGATGGCTGGACAGTGTCACCGAAGCGACCAACATGAATTTGACCCAACTCCGGGAGGCAGTGGAAGACAGGAGAGCCTGCCGTGCTCTGGTCCATGGGGTCACAAAGAGTTGGACACAACTTAACAACTAAACAACAACAACATATTTTTACACTACATAACATTATGTTAAGTTCTATTATATGTGGCTGTGTATCAGCCACTTTGCAGGGTCCTAAATTCTAAAAATGCTTCATAGTTTGTTGATAGCTGAGTTGGTGCAAGTGAACGGGAAAAAAATTGAACCTGCCTCAATTTTGATGTAAAGTAGTGAATATCAGAACATGATTACCTCTGTGTAGAGAACATTTGTTGAATAAATAATGATTGTGATGAAGAGAGACAATTTGAGACTGTAAAGTTGTATATTTGTGAGGAGGTGACAGTCCTTCTGTACTTGCTCTTTTCCATTATCTTCTTTCAGCTGAATGTAAATGACAGAAATTTGTTCCTTTCCAATATTTTCCCACCTGAAATTACCTTTCTACTTGAGGCACTGTTTTAGAACTGTTTCATCATAAACCACATCTGATGACATTGGGTTACCACAACAAGCTGTAGCTGCATTTTCTGTTAAAGAGATTTCAAGCACATGCACAAATGACACTCTTGGGTGAGGCATCTTGAAAACAAAGGAAATACTTTTTCTTGCCTAGGACAAATCTACCTTCCACTGATGTTCTAGACCCTGGACGGGCAACATCTACATGCCTCATGCATCCCCCTCACCTTTGCTTTGGTGGCCTAAAAAGCCCACACATAGCGAGCATGCACCCTGTTCTGAATCACATTTATGCTCCTGGAAGCCGTTCTGCTGCAGCTGAGTTTAACCACACAGGAACAGCAGCAAATTGTGTGCCCTCCAGCGAGTTCTGGTAGGTGAAATTTGGCTTCTAGACCTGTCCACCTTTAGGCAGTCATTGGTGTTAGCCATAGATAAACTTTTATTTCAGCACCCAGAACCTCTTATTCCAGCATCCAGAAATATATATTTTTTTCTGGCCCTAATTCAGTGCCTGCCTTATAGCATAAGTTCTTTACAAGAAGCTGAAACTCTGAAATATTTATAGTCTTTCTCTAAACAATATTAATAATGTATATATCCATCAAATATACAATTATTGACACACTACCTTCCATAACACTTGCATTGCTATCTGAATGCAAATTTCCCAGTGCTTATCTTGTGTTGCGAGTTTTCTGACAGAACACCATGTGGAAGAGCTGCTATCTACTTTTTGACAATTGTGATATTTGAGGCATAATGTGGGGGTTCCTGCTGAACAAAGCACTATGGGAATTTGGAGGGAAGCTGAAAGAGCTTCATGAAGTCTGCCACATAATTGTCTGATGAGCAGGAGAGTTGCTTCTCCTTCCCCCCCCCCCAACACACATTCATAGTATATGGTGATTCTGCCGACCCATTTGCACTCATTTTGGCAAGTTTCCTATGATATCGGTACTGAAATGGGCAGCACTCATGGCTGACCCTATCATTAGGCAAAGCGAGATGGCCGCCTCAATCTATGAGTGTTGAGGGGAGCAGGCCAAATCATTAACTCCCCTCAAAGCCAATCCCCTTAGAGCTTCCCATTGTGATGCACGCAGACATCTTTCATACAGTTCTTACTCCACTCTCTATCCTTGAGGTCACAAGGAACACCAGTCCTAATGGGACATCCAATCTCATCATTCTTACTGATGATTAACCTACAAGAAAGCAACTCAGTTAATTAATTTAACAACTTAGTTTTTATAGAGTAGTAGTTGTTGTTTAGTCATTTAGTCGTGTCCGACTCTTTGTGACCCCATGGACCAGAGCACGCCAGGCCGTCCTGTCCTCCACGGCCTCCCGGAGCTGGGCCAAATTCATGCTGGTTGCCTCAATGACACTGTCCAACCATCTCATCCTCTGTCGTCCCTTCTCCTCTTGCCCTCACACTTTCCTAACATCAGGGTCTTTTCCAGAGAGTCTTCTCTTCTCATGAGATGGTTATAGAGTAGTAGTCCTCTCTATTACTTAACTAAGAGGGCCAAAATAGTACTATGGGGCAAGACACAGATGTATTGAATGCCCATGGATTGAACTGCATCAGTGACATTTTAAACAAATAATCTGATTCAGTGACACAGCATACAAAGCACAGTATTCCAGCCAGCAAGAGCACAAAAAACAAGAGCAGTAAATCTTGCAGACCAGTTTGCAATGGTCTGTATTAACTTAGGCACATAATTTTTGCCTGTGTGCAAAAATTACCAGAACCTGCAATCAGCAGTTTTCCTACCTTCCTGGCAAGATCGATGCCATGGGCGTCACATAATATTCCCAACTAATTGTAGCAGATGTAGTCTTCATTTGCAGGGAACCTTTAAAAACCCCCAGCAAGACTGAAGTCAGCTCACTTGTGTCTCATGCAAGAAACTGTGCATGCATATGTGATATGCATAAAACAACCTATGCATGCGCACACATTGTTTTTTCTATGCATTTCTCCAAAATGGAGACTGATACTGAGTTTCCTGGCAGGAGCTCAGGGAATGTTACAAACTAGAGGTGATATCAAAGCTACGGAAGTGGCTACATTTAGCAAAAGCCTACCTCTAAAATATGTTCCATATTTCTAAAAAGAGTGGCAACACTGAAAGGGATTAATGTTTAGGAACAGGATTGTTCCTATACATGCCACAAGGACGAAATTGATATCATTCTGTCATCTTGCACAGACATGGATGGATGGCCTCATAAACACAATGCCAGAGGCTACATAGCTATTTTCATTCTTTCTGTTTTCACCACTTCTTCTTCCTCTGCACTGTTTCAACATTTGGAATTTCACGATGCCAGAACTGGCAAAAAACAAAAAACAATTTTTAAAAAAAATCAATCAGCTTCATAATGTGCTTGCAGCGTCACTCTTGGAAACATATCCTTCTTGAACTCTGCTTGAATTTCCTTATATTGATCATTTCTGAAATTTTAGAAACAGAGGAGTTTGAAATCTGCAAAGTTGTCTCTGTTTGGAAGCTGCTGGTTGGAACACCTCCCTAGAAATTGGCATTTCAGGGAGAATCTTTTCCTTCTCAGCTTTTTTCCTTTCTCAAAAGAGTAGCAACCTTCCCCTCTTCATCACTACTGGATAGAATTTCCAAGTGCTGTCCCCTTGTGCTATGGCATGGATCTCATTTCCTGCTTCTGGACTTCTCTTAAACATCTGGTTTGACTCTCTCAAAAGGGGTTGCCAGATGAAATGGGGTTGATTCAGCAGACCCCTTGTGTTCACTTATTTATTTGCCTTATCCTTTGTCATAGCAGAGCACCAGAGCAACAACCATCCCCCCCCGGGGCGTGGGGGGGGAGAGACAAATAAACAGAAAGTTGCTTGAAACAGCTTGGGAGACTGGGGACAGCAGCAAGCCACAGTTTGGGTGTTCTGAGGCAAAAGAAAGTTACTGAATAGAGAAAGAGGGTTTAAAATGCCAAGAAGTGGTGGGAACACCAAGGTAGAAGCAGTTGTGGAAGAACTTTGGGAGAGGAGGGGAAGAGATGTGTGTATGCTTGTGAAAAATACATGTGGTATGTGGTTATATGTCCCTGAATACCTGTGTGTGTTTGTGGGTAGTGAACCTGAGATAGGACATAGCTTGGTGCGGATGCATGCTGGCAGTGTGAAGCCTATGGGGTTTGCACAAATTATTGTTGTCAGTGTTTTAGTTCAGTGTTATCCTGCCTAAATGGTCAACTACTGGAGGACAGGACCCTCTCCTGAGGCATGTCTAGTCTAACGTTCAGTGCAAAGCAAAGGAAAATAGTGGTGGAAGGAAACAGCAGATGGAGAAGGGTTTGCACATTTATTTTTTTAAATTGAATGTTGGCATAAACTGTAAGAAACCAAGCAAAGTCATCAATCTGAGGGCCTGAAGAAAGACTGAATGGTGAGGCATGTTGTGCTGTAATTATTCAAACTAAAGTTTCTGCATTAAGACAAGTTGTTTCATAAGGATGTGGCTAAGATGGTAGCAGTTGGCTTGACCACCTACCAAGTGTGTTTTGCTTCCCAAGGAAGTCTAAAATTGGCAAGCTTCCTTGATGCAACTTTTGCTAGTGACAAAGAGAACTGCAAGGCTTAAGCAAGGTGAAGACAGCCCTCTCTGAGCCCTATTTCTACTACCACCGCCTTTTCAAAAAAATAAAATAAAAAAATGCAAGACTCAGGATAGAAAGTAGATTTACCATCTCTCTTTGCTGTCTTCCAAACTGTAAGATTCTAAGACTATGAGTACCTTTAGATTTACCCTTGTCTTGAGGTTCAGCTGCCTCAAATGGTTTCATAAGCCCAGAACGAGCCAAACTGAAGTATCTGCTGAAACCTTCTCTCCCAGAAAAACCAAGGCAATAGAAGAAAGCAAAGGGGATGTTGGGGAGAGGAGGTAAGTGGGCAAAGCAAAACGAGTTTTGCTGTGGAGATGGTGAAAAGGACAGTTTGTTCACAAAACCAGGAAAATATCCATTGATAGGAAGTGCCAATCAATATGGCCTGTTCACATGCAGGCCACACTATTTATATATAACACACAAAATGTAGGCTGGAAAATAAGAAGAAATAAATTATGCAGCATCATTCAGTAACTGAATCCATGTTTGTACAGTAGGTAAGAGAAAATGAGTCACCTGGGAAGTAACATAGGAGTTTTGGACTGATAAACAATACATAACAAGCTACTGGTCAGAATAGTTTATCCAACAGTTTCTCAGCTTGTGGAGGGCCAAATGAATAGTTTTGAACTAGGACTCAGAAGACCTGACTTCAAATCCCTGCCTGGCCATGGAAACTCACTGAGGGGTCACCAGGATAAGCTGATCTTTGCATATCTCGCACATCTGGAAACCCTTCCTGGGATTTTTGTAAGTTGGAATGACATGATGGCACATAACAACAGAACAATGACAACTCTGAATACAAGTTGCAGTGCAATGGAACATAAGGCAAAGATTCAAGCTCCCCAGCCAAACACCGGTGATATCATGGCTGACAAAGAGGATGCCCTGGAATATTGCTGTGGGCAAAAAAAATGGAACATAAGGGCAAGCCTAAATTCTCTGTGACAATCATATGTTCTAAGAGTTGCTAAGCAAAATACCAGTAAACACATCATTTATAAGAGAAGTAGGTTTTATTTGCTGAGGAGTACAAATTTAGGTTCTCAGGTATAATAACCATATTTTAGATAGTACTCTCAGAGTTTATTATTGTCCAAGCGTTAGGACAGATTCAAGTGTAATGCCAGAAGAATTAATTTTACGCAGAACCAAAAGTGACCATTTATTTGGGCAAGGGTCCATTGACACGTGGCGAACATATTTGGGATACTCAGATGAAAAATGAAGCCGTACTCAAAGCTTTATAGTTTTGAACCAGGCGCTAGTTTCCAAATTCCACTTTCCAGTCACATGACCCAACACAATTTGGAACACACCGAAATGTAAACCAGGAAATTGCTTGAATTTCCTCTACAAGCTCATTGAATGGTCTGATCCAAATGGGAATACCGTACAATAACTATGCAACATGAACCTATGGCATAGTTATTGTATGATATTCCTATTTGGAATACTTTAAGCACCCCAATGACCAAAGAGATATGCAGTGAGCAGCTCAGCAAGAGTTGCATTGAGATTTACCCCCAAATACCAGAACTCTTCGATTTGTTCTAAACCAATGTATTTTAATTCCTTACAAACACTCTTCCATGCCCTGGAAGATTTTGGAGTTTGCAACATGGATAGATAATAAATGGGCATCAGATTAACTGAGCCCAGTGGGAAGTGGGTAAATATTAGCCATCTGATTGTAGATGAGTGAAGGCAGATGAAAGAGCCTTCAACACCACTGGATGCTGAAGGATGAAAGCTTGAAGACATTGGCAGGTGGCACACCGTGAAATTTAATGTACATATTTTGGTGGAAGCCCATGTGTCTACATAGACACTCTTTCTTTCCCTGTCTATATTTTCTTCTCTTTCTCCTCAGATGATTTTTCCCATCCTTTCTCCACACTCTTTCTTTTCTCTTTTTTCAGTACTCTTTCTCATTTTTGTCTTTCTCATCATCTCTGTGTCCTTCATTTTCTTCCCTGATTTTATCCCTTTTTTCCCTCTGTGTCCATTTCTCTCTCTTTCTATGTCCTATGTCACTTCTGTTTCTTCCAGCATGTGACAAATATTCGAGTTTTTACAACCTCACAGGCTGCCTGGAGAAAATGTGGTGGTTATGGGAACCTTTCTGGGCTGGGGTGGTTGTCAATCTATAAAACACTAAACAATTGTTTCCTTCTGCCTCTGAATTCAAATATAGCCCCACTTCTTTGTTCAGTCATTCTGCTGTGCAGTGAGAGGAATTTAACCAAAATTTCAAAACTCTGAAACAATAAGCATGCTGAAATACAAGTCAAAGAAAGAGGGAAGTACTTCAGCATTATGTGACTGGCCACATTTCCTTAGAAGCCATTTTTGAGTTGCATCCATGGCATTTTTTAAAAAAGTCAGTGTGCCCATAGGCCCATAAAATTCAGGAAGCCTGATGCCAAACATTCATATTGGAAATCCTCAGTGAATTAGACACTGACATTAAAACAAGCATGCACAAAAATGGATGTATTTAAATTTAGAGTTTGAGCATCGCTAACCTGCTACCAACTTCCCATATTAACTGACCAGTTCATCCTGTTGTGCAGGTCATCCACTGATAGTGTTATTAAATTCCACCATGATAAGTAACAGAAGAAGAAGAAGGCTAGCAAATAGGATTATTACATGAAAAGTGTCCCAGATACATTCCCTTCCCTTCCTTCTTTCCTTCCTTCCTTCCTTCTGCAGTCTAACCACTGGCTTTAATTAATCTGAACAATATGTTTGCAATCTACAAGTGCTGCTTACTCAGGTGGCATGCTGAAAGCTCTTATGGTTCTTGTTTAAGAGGCTTTGATTTAACGATTTTCCTTTAGAAGCCTCTAGCTAAAGGCACTTCGCTCAGAGTGACAGATCTAGCTGTAGCCTCAGCCTGTTCCCCTCCGGGTCTCACTCAAAGCTTATTTATTTATTTATTTATTTATTTATTTATTTATTTATTTATTTATTTATTTATTTATTTATTTATTTATTTAACTTATATGCTGCCCACTCTACCCAAAGGTCTCTGGGCTGCTTACAACAATTAAAATACAATAAAAATACAATTAAAAGATAAAACAATTAAAATACAATTTAAAATAGAGATGATTAATTGATTTAGGTATCAGGCATAAATAGTCTCGAAGGGTTGTGGTTGTGGGTGGGTGTGAGTGAGAGTGAGAGTGCATGTAACGTGTTTGTGTCTCTGTGTGGGGTTTTTGTTTTTTGTTTTTGGTAAGAGGACTTATTTAGTTTATTGTTAACCATCTCTTGTTGCAATATGGAAATCTCAATTTTTTTGCACAGCTTCTAGTTCTAGGCAGGAATTAATACAAAGTGGGTGTGATAATGTGTCAGTGGAAGTAAGAGTCTGTACATGCTTGGCCTAACACACACCCACACCCACATCCTAGAGCTTCCTAGTCCAGCATCTTTACTCAGACTTTGCTACATTGACAGACAAGGTCTGAATAGCAGTTCTACTGATGTTCATTACGGCATGACTACAACACTGAGAATTTTATTTTTGTTGGGATGATAGCAATCTTGCATGCACTAACATTGGGCATCAGTGGGAGAGGGCTTTTAACCACCAAATGTGATTGCCCTTTCCCACTACCTTGACTGGTACAGTTCTTTTCCTACCTCTGAGATTTGATGCAAGCCCCCAACGCCTCTTTCTATTTGTTTGTTTGCTTTCATCGGCTTTGTTTTTGAGAGCTTTCTGTCTTCCTCTGACCTCCATTCAAGCAACAAGCATGGAGACTCTTCCACATGATAGAAACTCATTTTTTTCACTTTTAAAAATTCTTCTGACTGTAGCTATAAATGATAACTGTAAGTAAAGATACCTTTTTCTGCCCGCAGGGATGGGCAGAGTGTATCTCCCAAGACTGCCTTTGTGACTCCTGGCTTTATCAGGCACCCCCACTGTCTTACTGACAAAAATTGTTTTCCCCATGGGGTGGGGAAGAAAGAGCAGAACTGGAAAGCTTCCATCAATTTGTTTTTTAAATAGGTCACACACACCCCTCAGTTTTTGACAAACACAAAAATAAATGTCCTTTTTTCCAAACTGGAAGTGGACTTCAAGCCATTTCTCATTTCAGTTTTTCAAAGGAAGGGAGGGAGGAAAAAAGAAAACCCTCACATTTTTAGTGATCTTACAGCCCCTGAAATGTCCTAGGTTGACAAATTGGACCAAGGACCTACCAAAGAAACTCACCCTTCCTTTAGTAGTCAGTGATAAATAGTTAAGAGGGATAGATCAGAAAAGTTCCTTGGGCACTTGAAGGGGACACCACAATGTACACAATATTGACTTGCTGTTATCGGCAATGAAGGACTCTGTCCCAACCTTCCAATAGCCTCCATTTCTGCCTCCATTTTCTTTTCCTGCACTTGAAAACCTAGCTTGGGCAAGCAAAAGCAAATGTAATGGCAGGATGCCAAGAAGATGGTTCTCGGGGGCCTTCTTCTCAATACCTACAAGGTTGAGCTCCAATGAGAGGATCCTGGTAATCTCAGCATGATCTCCAGCTAGAGAAGGGAATTTACTGGGCACTGAAACACTTCCACTCTCCCCGGAAGAAACCTCAGTCTTAGCCAAAGGAGGAAATTTTGCAGTCACACCCAGTAAAATTCCTGTGGAAGACATCATTGCCAACGTGGAATCAGCATTATATCATCTTCCAGAAGAAAAAGCAGAAGAAAGAAGAGGTGATGTGACTAGGATCCTACGAAAAGCAAAAAAAAAAAAACACCAAAAAGCAACATAACAAGAAAAGAGAGACATGCCATCAAGTCCCTGAACTCAGACCCGGACATCATCATTCTGCCAGCAGACAAGGGCAATGCCACAGTAATCATGGAAAGAGAAGAATACAAGGACAAAATCAGGGAACTTCTAGACCCCACCACCGACAGAAAACTGAAATGGGACCCAACCAACAATATCACAAAACAAACATGCTGATCAGGAGTTCCTCCCTGCACCCCAACATCCTTCAATGAAGCTGCAAGACAGAAGCTCTCCCACCAAGACTATACGGACTCCCCAAAATCCACAAGGACTCAATCCCATTCAGGCCCATTGTAAGTACCATTGGCTCCCGAACATATGAATTAGCCAAATACCTAGCGACCCTCCTACAGACCCACATTGGACAAACCTCATCCTACATCAAAGACTCAGGCCATTTCATAAGAAAAATCAGCACCCTAAAACTCAACCCTGGAGACATACTGATCAGCTTTGACGTAGTATCCCTGTTCACTAAGGTACCGATAAAGGACATTCTGACACTAATCCAGCAGATCTTTCCAGAAGACATCAAGGCCCTTTTCCAACACTGCCTAACGACCAGCCATTTTCAGTGGGATAATGAATTCCATGAACAGACAGATGGAGTGGCCATGGGGAACCCGCTCAGCCTGGTTATAGCAAACTTCTACATGGAGCATTTCAAAAAACTGGCCCTGGCTTCGGCACCCTTCACACTCACAGTCTGGTTCCCATATGTGGATGATACCTTTGCAATCTGGAACCACAGTGAAGAGAAACTGGAAGAATTTCTAAACAATTTCAACAGCATCCACCCAAATATACAACTCACCATGGAAAAAGAAATAGAGGGCCAACTCCCATTCTTAGATGTCATGGTCACATGCAAAACGGACTTCCTACTGGGAAACAAGGTCTACAGAAAACCCACACACAGAGACCAGTAACTACACAAAAACTCCAACCACCACCCACAGCAAAAAAGAGGCATAATCAAAACACTGGTAGATCGGGCAAATCGGAACTGTGAAGCTCAGTTTCTCAGCATTCAACTCAACCATCTGAATTGGGCCCTACGAGCAAATGGCTACTCCAAAAATGAAATCACAAGAGCCCTCAAAACAAGAAAACAACACAAAACTGAAGAAGAAAAACAGCCACCCACAAATAAAGTATTTCTGCCATGCATCAAAGGACCACATGAGGAAACCTTTGAAAAAACACAACCTACAAACAGTATTCAGGCCCACCACAAAAATATAACAAATGTTATGGTCAGCAAAGGACAAAAGGGACCCCCTCACTACTGCAGGAGTATACCGGATACCTTGCAGTTGTGGCCAGGTATATATTGTAACCACAAAATGAAGCATCCATACCAGAATCAAAGAACATGAGAGACACTGCAGACTAAAACAACCAGAAAAATCGGCAGTAGCTGAACATGCCCTAAAACAAGCTGGGCATGAAATTTTATTTCAGAATACTGAAATACTGGATAACACTAGCAATCATTATGCTAGACTGCACAGGGAAGCCATTGAAATCCACAAACACCAAGAGAACTTCAACAAAAAAGGGGAAAGTTTGAAACTCAACAAATCTTGGCTCCTAGCTCTGAAAAATACAGCGTACAAAAGTTCAACAAACTCTACCCAGCCGCAAAGACCGGGGATCACTAAACACAAAAGACCAGCTAATGACACCCATCAATCACAGTTACAGATAATCTCTCCTCCTTATCACAACAATACACCCACAACAAGACACACTAATCACCCATTTCCTGAAAAGGACACGCCTACCTCACAGCCATAAATACTCAACTCCCAAGCAAACTACACCAGAGCACAGAATGCTACTCCTGTCCTCTGAAGATGTCGGCCACAGAGACTGGCAAAACATCAGGAAGAACAACCTTCAGAACACAGCCAAAGAGCATGAAAAGCCCACAACAACCATTACTTCCACATTTCCTCACCCTGGATAAATTATATGGGGACTACAGCATCTGTAGGTGCAGTGTGGTGTAGTGGGTAGAGTGACAAATTAGGATTCTGGAAACCAGGGTTCAAATCCCCACTTGGCCATGGAAGCTTATGGGGGTGAAACTGATAAAGCAACTCTTTAAATATCTCACTTACCTGGAAAGTCCTATTAGGTCAGTTCCAACTTGATGGCAGATAGCAGCAGCAGGAGGAAAGACAGAAATGCATGAATCACATTTTGAGTATTATAAAAAAAATCCTGGCATGGCCTTCCATTGTCTCTGCATGGGACACTAACAAGTGAAGTATTTCAGTCAATATTCAGGGTGTAACTCCCACCACAATTTCGTCATATAAGCTGAATTAAGAATCAGAAAGTATATTTCTCTTTGCCTATCAGTGGTATCAGATTACATGGGCTGCATTTTGAACTGCATGGAAGGTGTTGTAACAGTGAAATTATACAAATCCACTAATTCAAACCCATGTTTGTACTTAGACTTAGCATATTGTTGCAGAAGGGTGGGGAGTAGAGTTAGAAAATAAATTTAGGTCACCCTGAATGAAAAAGCAATGAACTATGTTTGAAAAGTCACATTTTCAGCAGTTACATTCCTATTAGAAAAACAACAACATTGAAAATAATTATCGTTAGAGCTAATTTTAAACCTTGCCTCAATGGGATATATTCCCCTGCAGGATCAGATTCACATTCTGGGAGTACTCTTGGACCTGGCTGTCTCTCTATGGTGGCACAAATATCTGCTGTGTCCAAAAGCGCTTTTCATCAACTTTGGTTGATTGCCCAGATGCATCCCTGTGTGGAGATGAAATGTCTAACAACAGAGTTTCATGTGTTGGTAATCTCTAAAATGGACTCTGTACATAGGGCTGCCCTTGAAGTCAGTACAGAAACTTCAGCAGGTTCAAAGTGTGATGGCCAGATTAACTGCAGGTACCAGCAGATATGAACACATATCCACAGCCTTGACATGCCTTCCCTGTGAGTTTCCCTGCTCAATTTAAGGTGTCGAACATAACCTGTCTAGGTAAATATTCTGATATAACTCTTAAGTTATTTCATGTTTGCAGGTTGGCCTTCCAAGGATAGGTAAAGGTAAAGGTAAAGGTTCCCCTTGACAATTTGTCCAGTCGTGTCCGACTCTAGGTGGCAGTGCTCATCTCTGTTTCCAACACATAGAGCCAGCATTTGTCTGCAGACAATCCTCGGTGGTCATGTGGCCAGCGTTTACCTTCCCACCGAGGTGGTACCTATTTATCTACTTCCTTTTTTGCATTTTGCATGCTTTCGAACCACTAGGTTTGCGGGAGCTGGGGCAAGCGACGGGGGCTCACTCCATCACATGGATTTGATCTTACGATTGCAGGTCTTCTGACCTTGCAGCACAGAGGTTTCAGTGGTTTAACCCGCAGCACCACCAAGGATAGGACTGGGGACCATTTAATATTTTGATAATGGCAACAGAGTACTTAAGGCTGGACTTTGAAGTAACAGATATTTTTTAAAAAATTAAAACCCATTTGAACATCTCAGGACAATATTCACACTATAAGAAGGCAGTTTCATTTGATCTTAATTAGCTTCCTAAAAAGAGAGGGATGATCCCTGGTGAACTTCTGTAGGAAGATTGTTCCAGAGGGAAGGAGCTACCAGGACCAAGAAAGCTCATTTCCTCTATCAAGAGAAGTGAATGAATTTAAAGAAAGTTTGTCAAAAGGAAGATATATATTTTCGCTGACAAAAGTTTTGAAAGAAATTCAGAAGTTCCTCATCTGGAACATCTCTAGAATTTTCCAGGGAAGCTATTTTCTCATGACAAATAACATTACACATCCAGCATTTTATGAATCTCAAATCACAAGGCTGATATTTTATTGTCTGAAGCAGAGCACTCACCAGAAACTGACTGGACTAGTGGCTGAATCTTACTAGTCTCTTCTACTACATGTGATCCAGCATACCGCTTTTGAAGGAGCAGTTGTGGCACGCACAACTCTGTCACCCAACTGAAGGGAATAGTCAAAAGCTGTCACTGCTCCGTACAGACATTTGCTGCCTGAAGTAATCTGCTCACTTAACCTAATGATAATGCTAGTTCTGCTAGGTTACTTGAATACCTCAGATTTATAGACACAATTTTAGATTTATGATTACTGTTTAATTTCTCTCAAATAACCTAATCTCAAATAATATTTCTCTTCAATAGCTTTCAACCTGCACTATCCTCGTGGTTTACAACTGCCCAGAAACCAAATTAACAATAGTACCACATTCCTGTTTGTATGCTGGCCTATGTCCCAACACTATTTGTTTATTCAGGCACTACCATTATACAAATCTACCACTGGATGGGAAGACATGGAGTGCAATCCACTTCCCTTGAAGACTAGATGACTGAAGCTTCTCAGCTAGTGAGACCTTTAAGATTATGGATTTTATTTCGTCGCACAGGCTTTTTCCTTTGAGGGCCTACTTGACAAGGCATTGCAGGAGACATTATTGCTTGAAAATAGCTTAATGTAATAATATTGGCTGAGCTCCTGTTTTAAATTCAATTTTCTCTCATCAGAGACACGCTGTATAATTGTATGTGGCATCTGAATGTGCATTCCCAGCTGCAGAGGATGCAGCCAGATACTTGTCTAGTCCATTTAATTGCCTCCATATAAGAGGTGGAGATGGGGGTTTTGTGGGGTCCTCGCACTGATAAGACACCAAATGGCTTTGCCATCTGAGTAAATGAAATACCCACAGAAGTTAGAAAAATGGTCTCCATGGAAGTTCCTGCATTCATAATGGATCCAGAAGAATAATCAATGCTGTGAGTCTGAAGAAGACTCTTAGCCTCAGCCTCTGTTTGGATCCCTGTGGAGGAAATTTCTTGTTGTCAGTCATGGGAAGGGACTTGGAGAGAACTTAGTGTACTCATCAATCTTCTCCATCCCTAGGTAGCAATGAGAAATCCATATGTCTACAGGACTACAGAGCATAGGTCTGGACTTTAGCTCTGACCCAACTGCAGCAGAGTTGCCACAAGTGGCACAGCTCCCAGGTGTTACACTGTCACTCATGGCCCTAAAATATCTTCAGCTGTTCATAAGTGTTTTTTTTTATGTGAGAAGTTCAGGCAAACTCACAGATAGACTTCAGATTTGTACATCATTGGAACTCACCTGCCATAGGTAAGCTTTTGATGGTGTGCAAATCTCAGCAATCTTTAGGACACAGTGTTTGGGAATTATTTACAAGGCCAGGGTGCCCACTAGACAAAAGAAACCAGGAGTGTCGGGTCATTAAGTCTGGTTGTGAGAAAAAGGTAGGAGGAAAATGTATTGTTGTATTTTTGTTTGTTTTTAGGGAAAGCTGGAATAACATGGGCAGCCCTTGGTGCTCTGCATCTTGATTTGAGGAAGGAGATGCTGTATGCTGGTCTGCCTCCAAAACCAAAATGTCTGGGCTCAGATACCCTAGTTTGTTACAAGTGCTGTACCTGGCAAGCCTGAATCAAAAGCAAGCAGCTATGCTATCAAGACCATGTGAGCTGGCCATGATGGCAGTTCTGCTCTTCAGCTAATACAGTGGTGCCCCATGAGATGATGTTAATCTGTTCCATTGAAATCGCTGTCTTGTGAAAACATCATCTTGCAAAAACCGTTTCCCCATTGGAATGCATTGAAATCTGTTTAACTCGTTCCAATGGGGAAAAATCGTTGTCATTTTGCGAAGATCACCCATAGGGAAGCCATTTTGCAAAGCGCCGATCAGCTGTTAAAATGGCTGTCTTGCGAAGCATCGGTCCCGAAAACACCCGTTTTGTGAAGCGCCGATCAGTGTCAAAATCGTTGTCTTGTGAAAAACGGTTTGCGAAGCATGGACCCAAACATCGTTCAGCGAAAATCGCCCATTGGAAACACTGTTTTGGGAAGCACTATAGCGATTGCAAAACCTCATTGTCATGCAGATTCATCATTTTGCGAGGTCATCGTCTAGCGGGCCACCACTGTAGTTGGCCACAAGCTAGAACACAAGCTTAAGGTTCTAGTATGTATGTTTATGAAGACTTGTGATACTGAAGCACACAGAGTGAGAATACTTGATGCAATTTTATTAGTTTGGAGAAAGTGGAATGCAATATGGAGAAGTGTGTGTTGGAACCAACATTTTCCCCTCCTCTTTTCTGGAAATACATCTGTGTACAGGAGACATGACCGAGGCACTCTCTCATCTCTGAGAAATCAGATTTGTGCAGGAAGAATGTGCTTATAGGTCCAAAGGATCACACAGCAAAGCAGCACTGCTGCTGTGATCATCTGTAACACGTTATTATCTGTAACGTTTAGCTTTGCCTTTGGCCTGACCAAAGCCACCTGATTGACTTGCACTGTCAGGCTATCTATTGGTTAGTTTGAATTTTGCTCTATAGGAACTGTCCAGCCCCCACCCACCCCCATCTGATTGCAGAAGACATTTCTTTCTTCTTTTGCTGAATAGCCAAAAGAGGCAACATTGGCCAGGAAGCTGTGCCAGAAAGGTGCAACTATGGCCTTCCCACAAAAACTGCTTTGTTCATTCAATCCTAGGAACCTGGTAAGTTTACTTAGCTCAAGCCTTGCAATGTTAACTTTATTTATTTTAAAAGCAACTGCTTATTTCTGAACATCCCTTTAATTGGTTCTTTAATGAATATGATGAATAAGAGTTATTGAGTTATCTCCAACCCATGGGAATTAGTCTTTTCCTTGTACCAGACTACTTAGTGTAAACTTACTAAGCTGGTTAAATGGGATGAAGCAATTCTAGACTAGGGAGCTATCGTTTTATGTACAGTGAGTGTGTGCATTTGACTTTTTGTGTATTTGGAAGTTTTTAGAAAGGCATAAAAATGTGGGTGGTAGCATTATAGGGGGAAACGAAAGTGAAAACAAAAGTACAAACAAGAACAAAAACGTGGTGCCACATTAAAGATTAACTTTTATATATATTTTTAATATGAGCTTTCATGGACAAGGCCACTTCATCAGACATACGAGACTTATGGATGGTAGCAGTTATTCTCTGATGAACTTAGACAAAGGGTAACTGGTAATCTACAAAATGCAGGAGCTGGAGATGCAGATGCATCGGCTTGACACACCTCATAATCCAAAGATGTTCACCACCATCACCACCCCCTGCTTCATGCATATGCACACACACACACACACACACACACACACACACACACACACACACATGTGCGATTCAGAATGCATTATTGTTACCTATCTGAGCCCATGAAGAGTTGGCAGTGACATAGCCACCCACAGTGGTCAATTGACTAAATGGACGGGATATAAATACAATAAATAAATAAAATAAATTGCCCCCTATTCAATGTTTATATTTGCCCTAGAATGAGAGTGAGTAAGTAAAATAGAGCAAACTATATTAAAATCCTAACCATTTTTAGAATTCAAATGCAACTACAGCTCTGGAGGGAGAAACAAAAGCAATGGTGCAGTATTTCAAAGAGGACAAATATAATTTATTTTATGTTTACTTAAACAAAGTGGAAAACCATCCTGCATATTTTTACACTGGAAAAAAACCTACAGTTACATAAACTCAAGAGTACTTCAGAGCTGTGGTGATTACAGAATAAAAATAAGACTGAGATTGTTTTCTTGAAATGAAGAACTAAACAAAATGATGAAAGTATGTATCTCATCCGGCTCATTTGCAAAATAAATTGAAGCTATTGAATGATGTAGGCCTTTGCCAATGCCCCTTCTGTTTTGTAGGTCTCTTTGCAAAATGTGCTCTTTGGTAGCTCATGGAGTTGGTGGACCTGGATGTCAAGCCAGGATTTAGGCATTCAAATCTCCACAGTGCCTTCTGGAGAAGAGCCAGCGTGTCCGGCTTTTGATCAGGTACACAGTCCCAAGATGCTCCCAGAATATGGACATGGTAAACTGCTTCTGAGTGCTTTACAACTTAAAAGTCCTGAGCAGCATCACCCTTGGTCAGAATCAACATGATGACACGCCATCATCATCATGAGTGTGAGCATCACAACAATTTTATAATTTGACGTCACTGTCATCATCAAAACACCTGCATAGCAACCATCTCTAGGCTGTGCAGATTATGCTACATCTCAAGATTCCACACTTCTTAAAGCTCCAGTGCAAAACACACTTCTGAGGATACACCTCAGAGCTATGAAAAGAAGGGAGACTGTGGGTACGGAGGGGGGGGAACATCACCCAAGATCTGTGAGTGTCTCCCACCACAGTCATGCACTATCACTGAGACATTTTGCCCATCTTCTACTCTTTTGAGAATCCATCTTGCTGGCATTTGGAAAGTGATTTCATAATCCTGTAGTATCACCACTAGGTGACATACCCGGAAAAAGAACCTTTCCAGTTGATTACCTGATATACGTATACAAGGTGACCATTTGGTAAATATTCACATTGAACACACCAGTCCCTGTTCCAAACTAGAACACATCTGGCTTAGCATAGCATCATTAAAAATACCTCCTATTCTGAAGTCCTAATATTAAGTTATTTAGCAGCTAACGTGTGGTTTTAAGTGCCCTATGCTCGCACCTCAACCCTAAATTTTCAGTTGATGTATCCCTCTACTCAACTTGTAAGCCACCCCAGCCTACAACAAAGTAGAAGTATGCACTATTTGTAAGATCTTCTGGGACAGATAATTATGGGTGCGGACACAACACATTCCTCCACCTGCTTTGTTTCACATGCCATGATGCGCCCAAATACATATAATCCCTGGCATTCTCCCCAGTTCTCTTTCCTCAGTGTATTCACGAAGGCTTTCACGGCCGGGGTCTAATGGTTGTTGTGGGTTTTTTGGGCTCTTTGGCCGTGTTCGGAAGATTGTTCTTCCTAACGTTTCACCAGTCTCTGTCAGCCACAGAGACTGGCGAAACGTTAGGAAGAACAACCTTCAGAATACGGCCAAAGAGCCTGAAAAACCCACAACAACCATCTCTTCCCTCACTTTGGACTTTTTGATGCACCAATTATATGAAAGCAAATGACATTTACGGATGCCTTTAAACTGATCCAGTGAATGCTGACGCCAGCTCAAAATGGATGGAGATATGTGCCTCCCCTCACACCCAAACTGGTTTTTCTTTTCCTCCAGGGCCAGTTGCTCTGTGCCACCTTGAGTCTCCCCACCTGATGACATGGGAAAATATGGCACAACCTTGAGACAGCAATCAGAACTCCACTCAGGTCTGAAAACTCTAGTGGGGAGGGGTTTAGATCCAACACAGCCTCAACTAGCTTTGAAGCACAGCTAGTCCCCAAGCATCTTGACCAGTTCAGGGCTGCACCCTGACTCTTTAATAATAATAATAATAATAATAATAATAATAATAATAATAATAATAATAATAATAATAATAATAATAATAATAATAATAATAATAATAATAATTGTTACATACAGCACTGATGTTACCTGTCTGTCATGGGTTTGGAGGGAAAGTTCCATCCTATGGGGAGTGGAAGGCGGGACATCAGGAGGAGGGGCTGTACTGTATATATATGTGGAGCGTGTGAGGAGAAGCTAGAGAAGAGCTGAGAGAAGAAGCTTGAGTGGGAGTCTGTGTGTCAGACAGGGTACTACTGTGTGTCAGTCAGTACCAACCTGATAGGTTCAGGTGTCTGTATGGTTAGCCAGAACTGATAGGTTCAGGGTCTGTGCTTCAAGTTAAGTGTTCTGTGTGAACCAAACTGTGTGTATGTATGATTGAGACTAAGCCACGTTACTGTATCTTATTCATTTGATCATTTTATTTTCCCTGTGTGTTATGTAAATAAACCTTGTTCTTTTATTTGTTAAAAATCCATCCCTGGTCTGTGTGACTTCTTATAGGGAATGGTTGGTGGCAGCTTAGTGAAACTGTGGCATATCCCAGTAGGTCTGGGTTTGTCACAATAATAATAATAATAATAATAATAATAATAATAATAATAATAATAATAATAATAATAATAATAATAATAATAACAATAATAACAACAACAACAACAACAACAACAACAACAATAACAATAACAATAACAATAACAATAACAATAACAATAACAATAATAATAATAATAATAATAATAATAATAATAATAATAATAATAATAATAATAATAATAATAATAATAATAATAATAATAATAATAATAATAATAATAATAATAATAATAATAATAAAGTGTAAGGATTTTTTTAAAGCACAAACCCAACTCTTCTTATACAGGTCAATGTACTTACTATGTAGGAAAGTAGGAAACAGCTACTATTGTTCAAATTTATATCTGTCTCTTACTATTTTCCCCTAAGTCCAACCTATGAGAAAATCACAATTTCTCTTTACCTATAAATTCCTCTCCATTCAGGGCAACCAAGCATTGCTAAATATCTTTGCTCCCCAAATTTCCAAGAAAATATATTTGAAACCTATACCCCAGAGTTTAGAAATGAGCCTGCTGTCAACATGTGTGTGGTAGTTTGGCTGCCAGATTCTTCAATGAGATCCCTAAAGTCTGCGCATTCTTGGCATCTGCTCAATTTTCAAAGAGTTCTATCTTCTGTTTATTTATTACACCCTGCTTAATTAAATCAGACTTTGAGAAATCATGCCAGTCCCTTAAGGCTTATAATGAGATGTTAACTTTATCTAGCCTTCAAATCCTCTGAGCTGATTTCTCCATGCATTTATCTATTTCTTTTGGCTTAGGCTCAAACTAGATATTGCAGAGAATCCTGTAAGCTGTTCCTTTCCATGTTTTTTTAACCAAAGGAAGCCTTGAGGAGACTGTGAGATGTAGGAGATTGTGGGAAACCCCCTATAAAGGTTGCTTAACCCTTCCTCTAAGGGGACGTGGTGGCGCTGTGGGCTAAACCGCAGAAGCCTGTGCTGCAGGGTCAGAAGACCAAGCAGTCGTAAGATCGAATCCACACGACGGAGTGAGCGCCCGTTGCTTGTCCCAGCTCCCGCCAACCTAGCGGTTCGAAAGCATGCAAATGCGAGTAGATAAATAGGTACTATCTCGGTGGGAAGGTAAACAGCGTTCCGTGTCTAAATCACACTGGCCATGTGACCACGGAAAGATTGTCTTTGGACAAACACTGGCTCTATGGCTTGAGGAGCGGGATGAGCGCCGCCCCCTAGAGTCGGACACGACTGGACAAAAATTGTCAAGGGGAACCTTTACCTTTACCTTAACCCTTCCTCTGGCTATTTTTTTTTGTTCAAAATTAAAACTCTACACTAGTCTGTCCTGTGTTGTAGTTTCATTGTTAAGTCATGTCTCACTCTTCGTGACCCCATGGACCAAAGCATGCCAGGCCCTGTCCTGTAATGCAAGGCAATTGTTACCTGAAGAATGAGCCGTATTAATTTGGGCATCCTATCTGTGTAATACATTTTCCAATAAGGCTGACTTGGTACTCATGGTGTCATTTTAGCAGCAAACGTATTTTCCTTCCTTCCTTCCTTCCTTCCTTCCTTCCTTCCTTCCTTCCTTCCTTCCTTCCTTCCTTCCTTCCTTCCTTCCTTCCTTCCTTCCTTCCTTCCTTCCTTCCTTCCTTCCTTCCTTCCTTCCTTCCTTTCACACTACAGTATCCAAAGAACCATCTTACAATGTTTTTGTGGGTTTTTCAGGCTCTTTGGACATGTTCTGAAGGTTATTCTTCCTAACATTTCACCAGTCTCTGTGGCTGGCATCTTCAGAGGACAGCACTCTGTGCTCTTCAGTGCTGTCCTCTGAAGATGCCGGCCGCAGATACTGATGAAACGTTAGGAAGAGCAACCTTCAGAACATGGCCAAAGAGCCCGAAAAACCCACAACAACCATTAGATCCCAGCCGTGAAAGCCTTCTTGAAACTATCTTACAACTTTTATAACATCCTTCACTCCCACGTCTATAAGTAACTCTCTCTCTCTTTCTTCTAACGTTAAGTTCCATTGCTTCTCCTCTCCAGCCCACATTTTTCATTGAACCTTCCCCTTCCATTCTCCAGCTTATGAACCCCCCCTTCCATTCTCCAGCTTATGAACCCCCAACCATCTGCCTACTATCCTGGAGATCACTGTCCTTCCTCCTGCATTCAAACACCACTTTTCTGCCTCTTACCCCCATCCTACTCCAACTATTCTAATTCCCCCTACTTTTTATCAAAGCCAAAGCTATACTGTCATGCAATGTCACTTATTCATCCCCAGAATCCCTATTGCTTTCCACTTCATAATATAAAAGGAGCCCTGACTGACCCAACCAAATATTTATCTAATCAGATAAACTGAATGGTTATTTGTTATTACTATTATTATAATAAATTAGCATTACTAATTTCTCAGCAGGATCTAGACGTTTTTATTTTTCTCAACAGTGTATTCCTCAGCTCCTCAGACTGCCTTCCTAAATATTTCAGCCCCCACATGCATATCTACTAGAAGTGGGCATGAATCAGAAAATTTGTGATTTGTTTTTATTCATGATTCATCAAGGTCGATGAATCCTGAATTACAAGTTTACAAATTTTTTCCTGATGAATCGACAAATCAATTCATCAATTTGTTTTTGAATTTAAAACCCTATACAATGCCTCCCAAGTACCTAAGAGACACCAACATCACCAAGAAGCTTCTCCTGACTCTCCTCTACAAGATCTGCAGGTTTTGTGAAGACTGGATTTTGAATGTCTGAGTTACACAGCCACAAAGTGGGTCCCCCCAGGAAAATGCCATTAAGCATCTGGCATAGGGAAACCCTATCTTCACCAAACTTGGACAGACTGTACAGGAGAGTCAGGGGAAGCTTCTCTGTAATTTTGGGGTCTTTAGGTGCCTGGGGGGAACTGTCCTGGGGGCCTTGCTTTGTAGGTATATAACCCAGACATTCAAAATCCAGTCTTCACCACACGTGGGATTGTGGAGGAGGGTCCGAGGGAGCAACCTTGCAATTTCCGTGTCTCTAGGTTCCTTAGGGAAAGTTTTATAGCCAAACAAATCAAATACACTAAAAATGCATTAATTCATATTTGTCAGTGGTATTGATTCATACGAATATGAATTAACAAATTAGCAACTTTTGAAATTTGGTGATTTATTTTTTAATTTGTGCCTATTTCTAATATCTACCCTATGCCTGATAAAGGGAAAGCAAACTTACACAGCATGTTTATTTAGCTTCTGTGCAGTAATCTTATACTATTTTAGCACTCATTTAATTCTCTCGTTATCTAGCACTCCTGTTTCCCTAGCCAGTTTCCTTCTCATAATATATTTAAATAACTTTGTTGGTGGTTGCCTTACCGTTATTAATAGGGCCGTGCACCACTTCAGACAAATGCCAAAGTCATTGGGATTATTTCTTTGTGTCAATCTGGGGATGCACCAAATCAAAGTGAATGACTGCAATTGAGCTCTGGTGTGAATTGGGATCACTCCAGTTAACACTGGAAAATTTAGTGTTCAAGGGGTTAAGATAAACATCAGAAGGAAGCTTGCCCTTCTCTAATAACAATCTTCACACTGTGAGTTAACTGTGGGGTGACCTCCTGGACTTTTTGCTACCTTTCTTTACCAGTGATAAAGCTATAAATTCTAGCTCAACCTTTTTATTGTAATTCTCTGTGAACCTAGAAAGATTTGACCCCCTTGACTCTTCTTTTTAAATTCCTCTTTACCAGTTTCTTCATTTTAAAGATAGTTCTCCTTTTGATATCTCTGTGCTGGACATCTCTGGCAATTTTACGCAAACATATGCATTAAATTTGATACCATGGTCATAGTTTATAAATGGTTCCCCTACACTCACATCTCATACCAGGTCAGGAATAACACAAGTTAGGATTAAGTCCTAGGAGACATCTTCTTTACTTGCTTCTATGGGCAACTATTCTACGCCACAGTCATTTAGGGTGTTGCAAAATTTTATCTCTTTGTTGTGAATGGAACAAGCATTTATCCAGTCTATTTGAGGGTAATTGAAGTCAGCTGTTATTACACTTTTTTCTTTCAATGCCTTCCTTATTTCATTCTCCATCTCAAAATCAACTTCAGCATTTGGGTTAGGGGGACAATAACATGTCATCAGTACTAAATTACTTTTGGGGCCTGATATTATCACCCGCTGTGACTTTGTGAGGCAATCATCTTCCTGTAACATTTTCAGTTTCTGAGACACTATGTCATCTAAGATACATATAACAACTACACTGCCAGAAATTATCTCCATATCTTTCATATAGGCAGGGGTTGGGGTCAGGGTCCAAATTGGTGCCTCCAGTCTCCTCTGTGAACCTCACACAGCCCCTAAATGTTTTTAAAATGTTTCAGGAAGTGTAACAGGAGGTCCCAGAGAGGCACTTCCTTTTGGGGTTATGGATAGGCATCCCCCAATGCTCCCGATATAAGAATTGCTGCTACTGGCCCCCTCCAGGAGCAAAAATTGACCAAAATTTGCTCTTGCTCTCTCTTTTTTTAAAGGAGGCTTTTCGTTTCCAGGAGCCTTGGCCACAGAAATGCTTCTCTTGACCACATGTGGCCCAAAGGATAAAATTTGCATGCATCTGATGTAAGATTTTGTGTCCAGACTCTAGACATAACTGGCACTGTATCTATGTTGTCCTTTAAAAGAACGTATTCCAGTTCCTCCAACCTGTCTCTAGCATTAGTCCCTGTGCAGTTGACTATAGCATGTGTTCTAAACCCTTTGATTTCACCTTTCTGGGAAAGCTTTATAGTTGATCACTTAATTGCTGCTTTTGTGCTCTTTTAATGAAAATATCATTCAGAAAACCTGTGACTCAGCTTCAGTGCCCCATTTGTACCTTTCACGGCTGCTTTCTTCACCCAATCTATTGGACCTTCTGATAAAACAGAGACAGGGTTGCACTGGGAATAATTGCCTCTCCCCCAAACACATCATTTGAGCTAAATTATTCCCAACATTTGTGCGTTGTTACAGCTTCATCCAGGGGTATGGAGATATGCAGATATCATGGAAGATGTATGCCCCGAATGAGTGTACACTGTCCTCATAATGTAACAGGATGGGAAATCTTTTAAAAAAGAAAAGAAAAAGAAAAGGTCTTGGTTTCATTTTTACAGATGTTACAAAAAGACACAAAGCAGAGATCCTATTGAAAAAAATCAACTGTCTGCCAAGGTGACATACCATAGCTCAGTAATAACCCTTATACGAATAGCTTTCAAATATATAAATACAATGGCTTCTACAGCTCACAACATCCTCCAAGAAGAAATGGATTCTACTTGTGTTCAACCAAGGAATACCTTTCCGATCTTAATCTGAAGTGGAAGAAAAATCGAACTCGCTGTCCCCACCTCCTGCTGACCAATTTGGTTCTAAATACATTATTGCAGATCTTACATATGTACAAGTGATATGACTGTAGGCTGTAGATTGTAGGCTATATTCAAGGCTGATCAATGCATAGGAATCAGAGCCAGAAGCAACAGAGGAGATGGCTTGATTGCACAATCTTAAAAAAATATAGCTAAAAATAGTAGCTTAAGCAGATGGCCCAATTAAAAAAAACTAGATGCAAAAAAAAAATGATGGCATTAAATCAAATTAAGCCAAAGTATTTCTGCAAACCTCTGGGCTATTCTTCACATTTTCCACAATATATTCCTTATATTTCCTTTTATATATGCAGTATCTGCATATGTATCATACAAAATGTTTTGCCTCTGAAAGAAGAAACATACATGCACACATGAAGCACGTAAGTACTGGACTATCTAAAAAAATTGCAATAATTAAGTAAAAGTTCAGTTATCATCAATTTAGCCAATTTGTGCAATTCTACAACTTAAGAAAATTACACAGTATTTTTTGTTGTCACTTTTGTTTTGCAGACCTTTATTCTTACCAATAACTGGATTCTACTGAAAATGCCAGGAAATTCCTCACCATTCTCACTGGTGAGAACTAGATGCTGTGAATCCTTATCTTTGGTTGTAAAGGCAGGGCCAGTGAGAATGTATCTCTTTATAAATCTGTGTGACTGGCTCTTTTGACCCTGAACCTGCAGTCTTCAAGCAGTGGGAAATAAATGCCACTGAAATCAGTGGGGTTAACTCCTAAGAACGAACTTTAAAGAGTTATCTTTGGACCATGCTTTTTATAATATGTAGTGGAGGACTTCAGCTGAATATTAAGACAAAATGACACAACTACAGAACTACACAACTTTAATGTTAACAATGAAGAAATTTGCATTGTTATACACATAAATAAAGAACAAAAATAGCACATAAGTAAGATGTCAATCTTACTTAGAAAGCACGGCTAACAATAAGGCCAGTGGAGGTGATAGTATTTGAATTGAACTATTTAAAATCTTAAAAGATGACGCTGTTAAGGTGCTACACTCAATATGTCAACAAGTTTGGAAAACTCAGCAATGGCCAGAGGATTGGAAAAGATCAGTCTACATCACAATCCCAAAGAAGGGCAGCACCAAAGAATGCTCCAACTACCATACAATTGTACTCATTTCACGCGCTAGCAAGGTTATGTTCGAAATCCTACAAGGCAGGCTTCAGCAGTATATGGACTGAGAACTCCCAGAAGTACAAGCTGGATTTTGAAGGGACAGAGGAACTAGAGACCAAATTGCTAACATGCACCGGATTATGGAGAAAGCCAGAAAGTTCCAGAAAAACATCTACTTCTGCTTAATTGACTATGTCAAAGCCTTTGACTGTGTGGACCAGAACAAACTATGGCAAGTTCTTAAAGAAATAGGAGTGCCAGACCACCTTATCTGTCTCCTGTGAAATCTATATGTGGGACAGGAAGCAACAGTTAGAACTGGATATGGAACAACTGATTGGTTCAAAATCGGGAAAGGAGTATGACAAGGCTGTATATTGTCTCCCTGCTTATTTAACTTATATGCAGAATACATCATGTGAAAGGCTGGACTGGATGAATCCCAAACAGAAATTAAGATTGCCGGAAGAAATATGAACAACCTCCGATATGCAGATGATACCACTCTGATGGCAGAAAGTAAGGAGGAATTAAGGAACCTCTTAATGAGGGTGAAAGAAGACAGCACAAAAGTGGTCTGAAGCTCAACATAAAAAGAATAAGACCATGGCCACTGGGCCCATCATCTCCTGGTAAATAGAAGGGGAATATATGGAGGCAGTGACAGATTTCACTTTCTTGGTTTCCTGGTCACTGTAGATGGTGACAGCAGCCACAAAATTAAAAGACACCTGCTTCTTGGGAGGAAAGTGATAATAAACCTAGACAGCATCTTAAAAAGCAGAGACATCTCCTTGACAACAAAGGTCTGCATAGTCAAAACTATGGTTTTTCCAGTAGCAATGTATGGAAATGAGAGCTGGACCATAAAGAAAGCTAACCGCTGAAGAATAGGTACTTTTGAATTGTGGTGCTGGAGGAGACTCTTGAGAGTCCCCTGGACTGCAAGGAGAACAAACCTATACATTCTGAAGGAAATCAACCCTGAGTGCTCACTGGAAGGACAGATCCTGAAGCTGAGGCTCCAATACTTTGGCCATCGCATGAGAAGAGAAGACTCCCAGGAAAAGACCCTGATGTTGGGAAAATGTGAAGGCAAGAGGAGAAGGGGATGACAGAGGACAAGATGGATGGACAGTGTCACTGAAGCTACCAACATGAATTTGACCCAACTCCGGGAGGCAGTGGAAGACAGGAGGGCTTGACGTGCTCTCATCCATGGGTTTATGAACAGTCGGACATGACTTAACGACTAAACAACAGCAAGATGTTTTCTATAAGGAGGAGACCATGCCATCCTCATTTCTTATCCATGTTCCTTTTTTAAAAAAAAAAATCCATGAACAATGTTTATCATGCAGCTTTTCTCAGTGGCTGAAATCCTGTTGCTTAGCATTGCAAGTTGCAGCAAGAATAGGCCCTTCGAATTAATGGAACTTGAAACACTTGATTCACTAAATCCCTATGGAATCTGCAAAACTCCAGTTGTAATTCACAAAACTAAGGAACAGGATTTCAGCCAATGAGTTGAGCCACCCTGTGACACCGCAGAATCAACTGCCTTCTCAAATAGTGCTGCCAGTCCCATTTACTATCCTCATATGGCCTGGTCTCCTGTTATTTTCATTCCATCTATTACAGTGAGCCATTGTGCCACTGAAACATCACCACAGTCATACCAGCTCCCAACTGTCACATTGAGTGGAATTATTTAGCCTCACATCTCTGAACACCTGGCTGCAAAATTTGTGATATAATTAGCAGGTTATGTAACCTGCCATACACAAGGCAATCGTTCTGGTGGCTCTGTGAAAATGTGGATATTTCTGTACATGACAAAAAGGACAAAAATAAAAATGGATAGAAGATGCCAGAGCTCATAGTTCTGACAAGATTTCCAAAATCTAACTCGGGGGGGGGGGGGGAGGTCTATGCTATAAATAACATTTGTACCTCTCCCTCATTCTCTCTTTCTCTCTCTCTTTTTTTAATATTGCAAGCCACACTCTACTAATATACCCTGACAAGATTATTGTTTCATACTGACTAGAAAAATGTTCCCTTAAATGATTATTACATGAGAGGAAAAGCTTGGGGGAATAAGGTGCATTAAAGAAGAATTGTTTAATTTCCCCTCCATTCAAAGAAAAAGGCAACCTTAAAATACAAGCCATTTCAAGTTTGTGTGAACAACACTGTGGAAAAATCCAGAAGATTTTATAACCATCACACTACACGTGTTGGGGAGTAGTTCACTGTTGTTTTTTAAATGAGGAAAGAAAGCCTTGAAATAACAGTAAAGAAGGGAAGGGGCCAGAGGAGGGTGACTCTTAGCAGTCATCTCAGTGTTAAGAGAGTTTTATGGCACTGAAAGTTGTTTAAGAATATTTGAGTTGTAATTTCATAAAAGCACTACTGCTTTCTAACGTATTTTGCAGCTCTCCCTCCTCCCTCTGCCCACTGCCTCTCCACCCTCTCTTATAAAAAGAGGATAAAGGCCCCTGGAGAAATATGTGCTATAGATTGAGCTAAGCATAGAGTTGGCACTATCATCTCCTTGGGTCATCACCTTTCATACAGTGATTGGCATATCTGATCTGACATTGTTCAACTTGTCGCTTGATTGGCTGCTTTCATGCTTAAGACCTCCCCAAGGCAAAGCCTGGGATCCTGTGCTTTGTCCGACGGTTGCGCTTCTCAGGAGCAGCTAAGCATTTTCATGAGGAGAGGACAGTGAGGTGAGAAAGAATGTCAATCATCACCAGCAGTAGCACAGTCCCTGCCGCACTGACAATGAAGGAGGAATATCATTTATGCAACTTCTGGGGAGATGTCATTATTTTCACTCCACTTTATATATATATGGTTAGGAATTCAGTGTTATATATAGTGTTAGGAATTCAGTAATACCCTGCCTTTCTTTCTCTCGTCCCTCTTTTTTTTATTACATATATATATATATATATATATATATATATATATATATATATATATATATATATATATATATGTAATAAAAAAAAGAGGGACGAGAGAAAGAAAGGCAGGGTATTACTGAATTCCTAACACTGAAAGTCGATGTCTTTTCTACACAAAACATTAGAACTCCTTTCAGCTGTCTAGAAAGTTGGAAACTGTTGGAAACTACAAAATATTCTGAAAATAAATACCCTGTTTAAGTAAAAAAAAAACCTTTTAAAAAATAGAATAAAAAAAACTATGGCCACTCTGCCGGTGAGCATGCTTCACCAGGTGGAGCCTCTTTGCCTTCCCCTCCCAGGATAATGCAAGACTGCTGGTCTTGCAGACGTGACCCAGGAGGGGAGGGAGAGTGAGTGTCTCTTTAAAGAGTGCTCCTTCCCCAGTTCGGCCTCTTTCAAGGCTTGCAACCCACCTGCCAATGCTGTAGCCAGTGTGAGTTCACTGGTCACTGGATAGGAATTTTTGACCCTCTGCTTGATTAGCTAGAAGCTGTGGGGATTTTTTTGCCTATCCCACACTGATCAAAATGTGAGACTGTTAAATGGTGGTTGCTAGGTTGGTCACACTGGCAAGTAGGGTGGAATGACATTGGGTCGGTGAATGCCAGTGAGAGCACAAGTAAGTTTATAGCACATCCAACCTCCCAGCACTGCGGATTGTGAGATTACAGCGTGGGGGGGATGCACTGGGACTACACCCAGACCAAGGGCCTCCAATAGAATCGGGGGCTTGAGGCCCAGGGGTGGTCAGAGCAAGGCTGGCCAGCCTTGCATTGTCTATAGGACCACACAAACCCAGGGTGTGGGACTCACCCATTAGAAAGACATCCTGTGAGACCCAGTTATATTAATTCCACACAACATCAAGCCTGTCTCTGTTGTTGGAACATTGAAAGTATTACAATGATTAATAAAGTGTGGCCCTGGTTTACCTCATCACTTTGTGTCTCACATCATTATCCGTTATTCGGGGCGGGGGGAGGCAATGCCATTTGCTAACCTCAAAGCTATATATTAAAACTTGTGGAATGTTTTTATATTGTTGAAAGGATAGCATCAAGGTCTTCTTGATTTTGGGTGGTGGTTTTTTTTTGTTTTGTTTTGTTTTGTTTTGTTTTTTTGCATTTCAGCTGATACACTCATACAAATACACAATTTGAAAAATGCCTATCTGTCTTCAAATATATTTTAGTCAATCGACAAAATGCATAGAAAATTTACATTATGAAAACATTCATTTCCAAAAGAGATACCTTGGGGAAAGTGTATGGCAAGAAACACATTTCCATGCAGTCATTAAAAACAAAGTCTTGCAGCGCTATACAAAACAAAGAAGGATGAAAGAAATGTAAGGAGAATTTGGAGGGGGGAAAAACACAGCAAAGAGAGATTCTCCCACCCCTAATCTAAATTGAACCTGCTGAGGTATGTGTGAGAAACCCTCTTATAATTGTAGAATAATTGAGCCCAATGGCGTAGGAACTGAGTTTTTTCTCTAGACTCAAATAACCACCCTAGAAAAAGGCAGGATGCACTTCTTTGGCCAGCATAGATCAGGGATGGATGCATAATGGGCCTATTTACATAAATAAATATTCATATGTTAGTCTGTATGGAGAGTAAGAAGAGTTCAAGGTTCAAGGAAAATTTCAGGTGCAATCATTTCCTCAAAACAGAGATGGATCCTGCCAGAATTTGAATATAATGACATTCTCAAAGGAGTCAAAATTATCTCCATAAAGTGATTTATACACAGGATCCCTCAGTAAAGCTATCTGAAATAGCTAGGACTCATGATATCCCTTGGGAAATAAATGGATACGAAGGGGGAAAAGTTATGCAACCACATATGTTTTAATCCACATATTTGTTTTGGTTTCAAATGAATGCAAAATTAAGGTTGAGCACATGTGTTTCATTTTTTAAAAATAATATGGATCTATAGCCCTTACACAGCAGGACACTCTCTCACTGAGTCAGTTGTAGAGTGAGCACAGCGTGGGAAAGAGATAACAGCTTAGTCAAGATGCTTTTCTTCTCAATTCAGTAGAACTGGAGAAACGTGGGCGCCTTTATTCACTGAACTCCAGTGATGAGAAAGACACACACCCCTTCATTCCTTTTAGCAAGAGCGGGAGGGCAAAGGATGAATCTAATACATTTCCTCTGGTAAAATCAGGTGATATCAGAGAACACAAAGTAGGGATGGAAATCCTCCTCCTGTCCTCATGCACAAGGATGAGGAATTGCAAAATTGTTGCCTGTGTGCTGCATGAGGGGAAAGTATTTTGTGACCCCCCTAGGTGGAAGAAGAGAATGAGATCAAATTAAGCAAATCTGTTCAAATAGCACAAATATCACTTCAATGCAAATAATGTGAATGGAAGATGGCTACTATCTAGTTATATGGGATTTTAAGGGTTAGAAGCACCAGAGGGGTTTCTTGCATCTTTTTTAAAATAAGCGACAAGGTATTTTGTGCTTTGTATGTATAAATGTGCATGTATTTTTGTTTTCAAAGAAAGAGCCACTGGTTTCACATGCCGTTTGTGCAAATCACAGAGACAAACTGTCTTTTGGAGACAAGGGAAAACCTGAGTCTTAAAAATTTCTCATGAAGTTGATTAGTCAATAAAGCTTGAATTAACAAATTCCAGGGATTCAAATCTATAACCCTGGATTTTGATAGAGACAGAGCTCTGTATAAAGAAAGGGGATGATTCTAATGGCCATATGTATCCATCTAACAGTCAAGGCCAGGGACTTCTGGGAGTGGTGGAAACCACCACCACCCCCAAAAAAGGAATGTTTTCAGGCTGTGCTAAAGATGCCAGTATGCACTTCAATTGAAGCTAAAACTGATAATAAGTGGCTTACATGATGACAAACAGAATATTAATTTAGATGACAGGTGAGTCAGCTTTCAGTCATTCTCTGCAATCCTGACCTACCAAATAATAAGAGCTTGGCATTAAAATCATTGTAGGAACCCCATTTTCATTGCTTGAGATTTGAGGACCAAAAAACTAAGATCAAAGTGTGGACCTTTGTGATGTCATAGGGGTAGAGCACTTTGGATCTCATGGAGTGTGTGCTTGTGATGCCATAGGGCTTTTACAGTATCTTAATGGCTGGTCTTTTCTGTAACGGTTAAAATGACACAGACTGGTCAAGCAAGTGCACTCACCAGCTCTTTCCATAGCCCCATGTCCTTTCTCCTAGCTTTTGGACATGTCCAAGTAAAACAGACATACAAATACTTTGGTACCAGGATAATGAGCTGGCTGGGAATACATGGAAATGGGCACCCAGATTTTAAAGTCACATCACATACCAAAAAAATCAAAAATTTTTAATCTAGCGCTTTTTGCTTGGAGATTTGTCTCCCTACCTGGAGACCTGGGAAGAATTTTAAAAATTCCCAAGACTTGAGCTGGCATTCTGAGATGCCACTATCCTAAGAAGCTAGTAGCCAGCTTTCAAAGAATCCATTTGGAAGGTAGTACCCTGAGAAGCTGTAGTGATATAATCCACCACATGGGGCAGTGGTCAGCAGCTTCTTTTACTTTTCTGAGAAACTTCTGTGATGAAGATCACCACTATGGGCGTGCCATTCAGATATTTTTGGGTTTTAGAGTTTCATCTGACAAGCCCACACCTAGAGACATTAAAATCTGGCTCACCTGAAGAAAGGCCTCGCTGGAAGACTTGATGTCCCAACTTCACAACCTAGTTATCTGTTTAAAAGGGAAGCTCCCTATCACGTCTTCTAGTTAGGCCTTTTTCCAGGTGAGCCATATTTAGGTGCAGGTTTGTCATGTGGAATTCCTGAAATGAAGAATTCTGGGAGCTGAAGTTTTTTTAAAAAAATCCAAATGGTACATCCCACTCACTACACACGAGGGCAGTAAACAGTCCTTGACAATGTCACTTGGTCTTCCCAATAAGTCACCATGTCTGGGAATCTTTCACAAGGAAGGAAGATTCAAACATTTGTGTCTCCACTTCCATACTGAAATCGAACCATTGTCCAAAAGAAACTGTTGTAGATTCATCAACTGGATCTTCTCTGAGTAAAGTCAGTGAGACAACAAAAATTTGCTCCTTTGTGATTCTAAATACAGTTCTGGAAGTTTCTGGTCCAGATTGAATAGGGAAACAGATACAAAATCTACGCAATTTGTGGAAATGTGTGCATGTTTCAGGGCCCATTATATGTTTTACAAAAGAGGAAAAAATGTATTTAAATAGCATGTGCATATTTGAAAAATGAGTGGGGAAAACCCATTGCCTATATTTGTAAAATACTTGTAAATGTATTTTTTGTCAGTGAGGTGATGTGCACATTAATGTAAGGATTTTAAAAATACATACAAAATACAAAAAAAAAAAATCTGTTTTAAAAAATTCCATACAGAACTGGAAACAGATCTGTGCCAGGTTAACATCTGAAAACAGAATCAGTCCCACTGAATATCATAGAGTTCTGAATAGAAAGACGCATACACACTGGTTGCCGGACCTCTTATTAAAAGACCACTTTCATGATACCTCCTACTTGGACTGTTGC
Organism: Pogona vitticeps; assembly: GCF_051106095.1. Lineage (NCBI taxonomy): Eukaryota > Metazoa > Chordata > Lepidosauria > Squamata > Agamidae > Pogona > Pogona vitticeps. The sequence continues at coordinate 100,188,019 of NC_135786.1, forward strand.
ATGGAAATTTTGCCCTCCCACCCGGAATAACCACACAAGACCAAGTTTGTGGGTAAATCATGGGCCGCGCTTTATTTGGAATCCATTCCATTTCCATAAACATTGCCACTCCTGGCAAAAAGGGGGGTCCAGCTGTAGTGCGGATTCAGGTTAGTTCTTGATCATCAAATGACCATTTAACAGCCAGCCAGCTGTGCTCCGGCCTCAGTCATCCCCTTCTTCCTTACCAAGAGATCACAATCGGCCTCCATTTTCCCAGACCCTCTTTCCCTCTTTCTGTGCCAACCTTGGGTCCGGGTGCGTCCCCAAGCGCCTCCTACCTCCCCAGCACTGAGATCGCCTGATCGGCAGTGCTGCGAGCTGAGACGCACTGCCATTTTCCATCATTAACCTATAATCCAAGTTCGAATACCACTGGAATCCGCACTACCCGCCCCTGCTGACCAAGTTCTACCACCCTTGCTAGACCAAACCTCCTAACCTATTGTGGGATAGGCGAAAAATCCCCGCCTCCACCTGCCAATTAGGAGGCAGGTCAAAAATTCCTATCCGGTCCCCAGCAAAGGGCGACCAGCTAATCTTGTACTAGCATATAGGGCGGGCGGGTGGGATGCCGCTCACGAGAACAAAAGGGGAGCTACCAACGTGGCTGCCCCCTTAAATATGCCCTGCTCAGCCCACGCCCCTCGGCTGATCTCGGGCAAGTCCTGTAGCCTCGCGTGGCATCCGGGAAGGCTGGCAAAGGCAACACCTCCTGGGGATCCCTTTGGGCCCCCTCCCAGCATTGGCATTTGTACAACATTCACAAAGTGGTGGGGGGAATGGGCAACAACTGGTTGATGGGCATCTATTATATTAAACTGCCACAAAGACGCAGCAAAATATGAAATATAAAAAATACACAATCCTAACTCTGAACAAAGCAGAGAAGCAATATGCAGTCTTCAAAATCCTTATCCACTTTGTCATCCTGTGGGAACATATATGAAATACAAGGTTTCACAGATAAACTCTTTAAAAATCTGCTGGTTTTTATGCTGTTATTCTAAACCTTTTGTCATGGTGACTGAACAGAGGAAGGCTGGAGACAGCAATGGTGCAGCATTCAAGTAAAGGGGAAAACCCACTTGCTCCTCAGTTAGGTTTCCTAAATCAGTCATGAGGACAGGAGATGTAAAATGCATCAGCTATCCTTTGTTCGGTCCCAGTTTGACATTTCAATACCCTCTCATAGCCTGAGAATGGCAGTGTTTGAGCCCTGAGTAAACTTTGCTGTATGCAAACTGTCTAGGAGGGCTCAGCATATTATTAGGCTTGACCTCCATGGCTGCAGGGACAACTGAGAGCACTGAAGCCAATTGTCACTGGCATTAAAATTCATTGACGCAGCTCTCAGTTCAGCAGTGTGCGATGCAAGTGCCACAAACAGCAGCCACTATTTGATGAACTACTTAATTTGTTGAGCTAATCTTAACCCTTTAGATCTGGCAGATACACACCTCATTGTTTGTTATCCTTTCCATCCTTTGATGACTAGTTCCTAACCTAGGATCTGGAGGATTTGTTTCAAAGTTGGTTATACAAATCCTGTTAATATTTACCTGAACATAAGTCCCATGGGAAATTTCTCTCAGGCATCAACTTATTCTAAATTTAATTCCAAATTTTGGACCATAAGATTCTGAACTTTTTTTTTAAAAAAATGCATACAGTATGTCTAGTAACATGGAAGAAAGCAGAGGTTACACACAGTTGTCAAACATAAAAAAAATCTTGTCCCTCTCTTCTCTCCCTGCCTGTCTTAAAACATTTCCAATGAAGAAATAAATGTAATATGAGTCATTAATTGAATTAGTACACCCCTAATGAGGTCTGTATTCCTTTGCCTATTAAAATCATTCCTGTCAATTACATAGTTTGTTTCATTCTAAGCAAGCTGGAATGCTCTTTATAATGTCATAATAAAGCAAAGCACAGAGCCGTGCAAGGGGGTGATCATTGCCTAATGGAGCTGTCAGCTGAACAGAAAAAGGTTTGGCATAAGCAGCAATATTCAGCTGGTTTAACTCAAAATCTATTGTGGTGCTTTGACAGGAAAGCACGGAAATGGCTTAGATAATTTCATGTGCATCCAAAGTTATGTCACAGGCAGCTGGTTTATGCTCATTCAGAAGACAGGGGGAAGGTGCTGCTGAGCTCCACGCTTATTTCCTCAAACTTGGAATGGTGAAAACGAGGACATTTTGTCTTCAGAACAATACCAAAATATCCATTTGCAGAAATGGTGGTAGGTGACAGATCATTTTAAATAGCCAGGTGTGTAGAGACTTTTGCCTCAAATGGGAACAGATGTCTCATGTTAAACACAGCAACAGTTGTGTTCATCCATTCAAACAGAAGAGTAGAAAAGCTATCTCAGGATCCCTTTTGCAAATGCCCCTAGCATTTACCAGAAAATGTAGAAATGTAGTTGAAATTAGAGATGGGGACAACTCAGGCCAGATGGAGACCTCAGTGGCGGCGATTACGGTAAGTGGGTGTCGGGGGGGGCTAAGGTAGGGAGAGGAAGGGGTGGGGTAGGTTGTGGGGGTGAGTGGCTGTGGGGGTGGGTGGCTGCCTATCAGCCCGCCGATCAGCTGATTGGCGGCTGGTAGGCAAAATGTTTTTCTTAATTACAAAGAACGAATAAAATGGGGAAATATTCGTCAAGCCGTATTCGTCGGGACTTAAAATTTGACAAATATGGATCAATGAATATTTAATGAATTGATTATTTTCATCAAAAAAAGATCCATTTTTATATTCATCCCCATCTATAGTTGAAATCCAAAGTACGCAGAAACACATTTCGTAAAACCATACCCTGATGTTGTTTCACTGTGATCCTTAGCCATTGGTTGTAAATCCATCAACATCTCGGAATCTAAGGCTGGGAACTACTATCAGAAACTATTTATAAGTAGGCATGGTATTTTCAGGCTTTTGGACTAGAGATCCCAAGATTCTCCATCCAGGCCTAGCTGGGAAGACTTCATGGTCTGCCTCCATGCTAGCTCTGCCCTAGTTTGTTATTCAAAAAGAAAACTCCAAGTCAGCAATGGGACAGTTTCCTTCTTGAACAGAAAGCTAGGGCGCAGGTAGGGCTATGCTAGGCCACAAGGTTTCCCCATCTAGGCCTTTTCTACAGGTCAGCCACATTTAGATGTTTGTAGGCATGGCACTGCCAGGTGAAACTCCCAAAATGGAGGATTATGGGAACTGTGGTTTAAAAAGAAATTTTAAAAACTCGTGTCTTTTTTAAAGTATATGATAAACTGCAATTTCTGAGTCAGTCTTTGAATTGTTTCAATTATGTTTCCTTTTATCTTTCCTAATCTAATATTTAAATTCCACAACTTGAGGCTGTTTGAAGAACTGTGTTGACATATATTTTCTACAACATGAAAAATTAATAGGATAAGTTAAAAATATGTATTGGCCCAATTAATTCATATAAAAAGCTAAATACCTTCATCAACAGAGGCAATGAAGAATTTTCCAGAAAATGTTCTGGGAAGGGGTGGGATTAAAGTCAAATCTTTCCAGAAAATCTACATTACTTTCTGCCACTCTATCAGTTTACAACTGCCAAAATGTAGATTTAAAGCAAGAGCGCATGACTGGTGATATACTAATGCCAATAAAGTTTTGTATGTATGTATGACTGGTGATATAAAGTAATGTTGCCAATTTCTCATTTAGCTTGGCCACATTTCCAAGCTGTTGTGCAAAATGTTATCCCTACAGCAAGAACATGATGCAAGGCACTTTCTTTAGTTGTTATTGTGCTTTATGCAGTTTTCAGGAAATGACTCCAGCCTTTTTTCCTTCAGTGAAGCTAAAGCACAAATACATGCACGTGCGCACATGCGCACGGCCACACATCCACACACAGAGAACAAAAGATACAAAGGGATGGACTGTCTGCTTGGAAAGATGCAACCAAACCATCCAATACTTCTACTTTTTTAAAAAAAGTGTGCAACAACAAGGTAACAGTTATGAGTTTTAAATTTTGTATATTTACAGAAATGCACTACAGTCAGCAATGTAAGGTGCATATTCTCTTCCAGTCAAACCAAAAATAAACCTCACCATCTCACAGTAAGAATTTTTTAAAGAAATAAAAAACATTTTCTTGTTTAGCATGTGAAAGTATTTATTCACAACCTTTTGGAACTCAAGGTTGATAGGAGAGCATGTAGGAACATACATACACATGTACAGATATGTGTGTGCATGCACAGATATATGCACACACACATGCAGGCTTCTTCCCCCATACCCACAAATTTTAGCATACTCCCATCTACAGTAATGTCCTTGAGACTGCTATTTACTAACTTTTACTAGAAGCCAATAAACTGCAGTACATAATCCATGGAACAACTTCACACATATCAAATCTGATCATTTGGGTTGTGAGGGGAAATGTGGCAGTCCTTTTGGCTTTCACATCCCTCCAAATGGAGGACAGAAAAAGGATACAGACTAGGAATGGAAAGTGTATGAACATCCAGATGTTGCTCAATGAAATCTACCCAACATGCCCAAAGAGGAAAAATGGCGAGAACTGCAGCTGGAGAACCACAAAGCAGACACGACAAGAAAACTGGCAGACCAGATAAAACATGGGCTACGAGGGAAACAAGAAAGAGGCTAAGACACCTCTTTTTGTAATGAAAGATTTCCTCTTCAGCTACAAAATTACCTTCTGTAGAGCTGAAATAACATGATTAAACCTTGGTGCCACGCTTTGTACACCCTTGGCCTTTGCACAAAGGAAGCTTTGAAATACAGTCAACATAACATATAACTGGCTGTCAGGTAACTATACCCCTAATACGTCATGGGTAATAAATATGTAAAGCTAAATATACAAAGGTTAGATTTTATTGTGTGTTGTTCTCAGCACAGGCAGCTTTAATGCTTTTTAATGCTTAAGACTTCTAATACTGTTTCTTGATACTGCATTGTAAAAACAATATGGCTTCTGTCTCCTTCAAACGTGTTGTAAGAAAAAGGGTTCCACATAGGTTTGTCCTGTGAACAAAAGGGGTTGTAGACTGTGCCCCCAAAAGAGTCCTACTATGTATTTGACAGAGGAGAGCATGAAAAAATTACTTTTTAAATGTTATGCAACATGGTACTGTAATGCCATAGAAGAGTTTTCTTTTCATTTCTTTTCTTTAAATAAACTCATTGGGTTAGTCATTAATCATGTTGCTCATTCCTTTGAGGTGGGACATCCATCTAAATAAGTGCAAAGAGAGATGAAATGGTTCAAAAGTGCCCCTCCGTTTCTCCCTAAGACATTTCTGATCCAACAAATCAATGAGTAAAAGTGAGTCATAAACCATACTGGCCAGATGGAAAGAGGCATTATATTATTTTGCAAGAGGAACATTGTTATGCAATTGTGAACCCCAAAAATAATGTGCTAGAGGTAATATCTCTGCTCATAGTGTGATACTTCCAAGATCCAGCACAGAGACCTGGGTCTGGTACTTAGAGGTCTAGTTTAAAAAGGGCATTTTTTTAAAAATTATTTATTTATTTATTTACAAGATTTTTTTTTTTAGCCGTGCCATTACAACAATAATGGCATACAACAATATTAACACTTTTAAAACATTAAAACCATTAAAAATAGGCAATATTATAATACTATATTACCCTATATTAAAAACTACTATATTACCCTATATTAAAAACAGTCATTAAAACATTAATATTAATAAATCCTGCTGCTCATATGGCCAGTTTAAAAATACATTGCAAGAAAAAATATTGCATTCAAGCAAGACATGAGTAAACAGAGACATGGCACTATATTAAGGAAATACACATTAGACATTAAATAGCATGGCCTCTTACACATTGTGAATCTGCCCTTGGTGCCATGTGTGTGATCTGATTGTTGTTTTTAACTTGCTAGTTGTGTATATGTACACATGGCTCAATAGGATTTGTTTTATTTACAATTGCTGTAAGCTGCTCAGAATTGTGCACTGGCTTCCCACTGTATTAAGAACATTCCCTCCCCCCCCCAAAAAAAAGTTGTCCTGCTCTCTTTCCTCACTTCGTGTGTGTATGTGTGAGAGTATGTGTGTGTGGTTCTACCTCTTCTGCACAGGAAACTGCCAAATTCTATGCTGCTAATGCCATTTCTGTGTAGGAGTGATAACAATCCTGTTCTTTTGCCCAGGATCCTACATCGATCTATCTTACACAGAAATAGTAATACGCTTGTATGATTTGAAATTTCTTCTGGGATGAGGGAATAGGAAACATTTGTGAAATCCCACAAGATTTTCCACAAAATTTCTTTAGGCAATCCCACATAAAGAAATCCCACTGAAGGAGAAAAGAGTGACCTTTTCCTCCCTAGGTTGCTATACAACAAGAGCATGTGAATGTTATTAGTCTTTAAACTAGACTTGGTTGAGACAGCCCTTCAAAGTAGACACCTTCAAACAGAAGATGATAATCTGATCACTTATCAAATGTAGGATTGTCCTCTTTAAGTGGAACAGCCATACAAACACCTTTGCATTAAGCTAGTGAGCCCCAGCACTTGCTACAAATGGATGAGGATGATGCTCAGGCTTTATGGACATCCCACATACAAAAATCAAGCTCTCACTTCTAGTGTTTCTCAAATTTGGCTCCCTGGCTACATCCCCAGCTGAAGTCCTATTGTACAACATTGCATGTGTATACAGAATAATGTCATCAACAGTAACAAAGGACCGCTGATGAAAGGCGTGATTTCATCATGACTTATACACAGCACAACAAAGTTGTGTACACTCCAGAATCACTTAAAGAAGGCTTTAATTCCCAGCAATTTTCTGATGATAATGACTCCCCTTGTGGATGAGAAGCCGTGCAACAGGATTTCAGCCCCTGAGACTTCAGCCTTGACTGGAGACTGGAAACTCTACAAGTAACTCTGCTGCCTGGATATTCTGGGGATTTTAGGAGCTGTAGACCAAGTACCTTTCCCAGGCTCTAGTGGATCACTTTGCCAAGAGAAGTCCAACCGAAGCCTCCCTCATTGCTTTCAACCAGGCACTTAAGCCATTTTGTTGCAGAAGGTTTCTGGATCAACAAAGGAAGGGCTTCTCTGGTAAACTGATCCTGTTTCATCTTTTAAATTGCTTTCATTGGCCACAAGTGTCTCTTCAAATGTATTATTATTTGCATAATTAGATGAGTGAGGAATCAGAAATAACCCTTCTTTGTACAGAATGCACATCTTGAAACAGGAAAACAGCACCTCCAGTTCCTGTGCCATTCCAGAAAACTCTTATTAAATTTGTCCCAGAGTTTTTCCAGTGAGGAATGCTCAGTGATCTTAAGACTTCTAGCAAAGTTAAACGAATATGATGCCGAGTCCTATGCATGTCACCAGTTCTCTGTTTGCAAGATAAGAACAACCTGGGAAGCAAAGACTCTTGGGGGCTGCTAAATGAAAAGATAATTATATGGTAGTTAAATGTAAAGTTAAATGCAGCAACTGAAATGTACATAATGAATGCCTATTATTGTTTTAATGCTTCATCTGCTTACAGAATGATCACTCGAGACAGCTGCATGAAGGTGATAGTTGTATCATCCTCACTCATGCCTGCACTAAGGCAACCCCAATAGAATCACATTGCAGTGCAGCCAGTTATCAGTTTCTACCTAGAGAGGCAGGTAATTGTTTTTGTCGTGTGATACTTTATGAAATCCCAGGGTAGGCAGGGAGCTAAAGCAGAAGCTGAACAAGCAAGCAGATGGGGGCAAGGAGAGCAGCTCAAGGCATGGTTCATGTACTAGTTTGTAGAAATAGAGGAGAATTTTGTTTGTTCGCCATTTTAAAGCAAATCGACTTAATTTCTCCTACAGGTTGAAATAAGTAACCTTTTGGACTGTGTGTTTCTCTGAATATTATGGGGCAATTCTCAGCTGAAAATGTCCATACAAGTGGGTGTATCCTAGGGAAAGTTGCATGCCACAGTAAGCATGTTAGTGGGTATAAAATAGAGAGGCATTGCAATCTAGGGGTTAGGATTTTCAGATTTGAGACACCCAGGTTCTAGTTCTCACTGAGCCATGAAACTTACTAGGTGATCTTGGGCCAGTCAGTCTCACATAATTAAAATTACCTCACAGAACAGTTGCAGGGTCAGAGAGCTAGAGGAAAGGTGGGGCGTATGAAGAGAGGGAGGACAAGGAACAATATGTTCTGGGAAGGAGGGAACAGATGACTCTGGGGACATGGAGGGGACTCGTGAAGTCTGCCCCGCCATTACTGGTTCCAAATCAGACTGGGGATCTTTGGAAACCAGTAACTCATCAGATTCCTCTAGGAAGAGGAGCAACAATTCTTTTGACACCTCTGGAAGCTTTGGTTCCATGACAGCCTGCAAGGCCACTGGAGGAGGAACAGTGGCATCACTGGTTATTGTACCCACAGTTGTGCACATGGTGGTCATGATGACGGTGCTGCTACCTAGCCTGCGTAACTTCAAAGCCTTTTTCCCCTTGGATTGCCTCTGAAGAAATCCCTTCATTTTGTACTGCCTGCCTAACAAACCAACTAAACAAATAAAGCAATGGAGATTCAGGGAGGAAACTAATAGAGGGTCAGTGTGTGTGTGTAAATTTTATTTTTAGAATGATGGTAGTATGATTCTTTTACTAAAATGTGACCTGGCTGCCTGAACAAAGCCCCCGCACAGTATAATGTAATTAGGAAACCCCCCCCGACCCACTGTAGCAGAGAAGCCAAAAAAGTCCAAAAAGAAAAGCCCTGCCAGCTAAGCCACATTCAGACAGACAGACACACCCAAATAAGTTTTAGAAGAAAAGGGAATGATGGATCCAGCCAGCCACCAAATTCCCTGAGAGACAAAAGCCTCTCTAAAATGAACTTTTGAAAACTGAATACTCCTCCTACCTAGACACGCACACACAACCAGTTTGGGGAAAGGAAAAAATTATTCTCCTAAAACACACACACACACACACACAAGCCTCCAGGGATATTTGTACTCCTATACAAATTCCCTCATCTCTAGTTTCAACTCAAGGGATTAGCAAGGGGAGGGGGAAAGCCCCATCAAATAATCCCTTCACACTCCAAACCACCTCCATCCATGCAGGCCTTCAAAAAGGAAAGGGATGGAGAGAAGAAGGGACCAAGGGTGAGTCAGACAAAGGGAATGTCTGGAGGGCAAACAGGTGTCTCTTGGATGATATGCTGGCCTCCCAAAATCCACCCTCTCCCCTGCTGGAGCTCAAGTAGCAAGGGCATGGGGTGTGTCCCACTGCAGGGGTGTAGACAAATATATCACAACTAATTTAACTCCAAACAGGTAGAATGAGTAAAAAACGTCTGAACCACTATGGCAAGATATATGCCACCTCAATGCACAGCTATACAGAATGCAAAGGACGTGAGAAAGAAAAGGATACATTTTGCTGGTGTGACTATGGCCAAAGATATATCCCTTGCTAGTTGCAGACCCTCACTGGAATCCACCATCCACTTGTCAATTCATTGCCTGTGAATGGGGCAGTAAGGATGAAGGTAGGTATTTTTTGTCCAGCCCTAAGTCGTCACTTTACCTCCAAACCAGGAAATTGTGGTTTGAGCAAATTCTCCAGATTATGACCGCCTGTTTTGGATTATTAGGATTTTGACATCTAAATGAGACTAAATTAAACAAGTATATATAATTGCATTGTGATCCAGTCATATATAGTGGTGCCCCGCAAAACCATGTTAATCCGTTCCATTGAAATCGCTGTCTTGTGAAAACATCATCTTGCGAAAAGCGTTTCCCCATCAGAATGCATTGAAATCCATTTAATGCATTCCAATGGGGAAAATAGTCGTCATTTTGCAAAAATCACCCATAGGGAAGCCATTTTGCGAAGCACCAATCAGCTGTTAGAATCCCTGTCTTGTGAAGCATTGGTCCCGAAAACACCCATTTTGCGACTCGCGGACCTATCTGTGAAAATTGTCATCTTGCGAAGCATCGGTCCAAAAAATTTCCTTTCTTTAAATTTACTTGGATACCAGAAACACCTGGCTTCATCACCACACTGTTTCTCCTATGTTTCCCTCTGCACTTTCTTTTCCCCCCCTCTCCCCTCATATCTTCTATTTTTATTTCTCATGACTTCTTCTCTCTCTCCAAGTTCATATTCGTCCAGCCATTCCCTTTATGCAGGCTCCTGTTCTTCTCAGGCTGCCGAGTCTTCCCCACTCCCCCTCTTTTTTCTTAACTGTAAGGGGGGGGGCTTACAGATAAATTCAAATCATGAAACTACCTGGAGGCCCTGTGGAGAAATTAATATTGCAAACCAGACTAAGTGATGTGTGTGTGGAGGGAGGCTCAATCTTGCTTGAAAAACTACCAGCTGCACAAGGCAGGAGATCCTGTTGAAGATTCTCTAAGCCCCATAAGAAGTCTCATCTCCAGCACAAAAAATAAGATAAGTGCTCCCCCTTTTCTGAGTTTCACATTTTGCACAGAATTTCTAAATGCAAAACTAGTGACCTTTCCCTTTGTGAAACAAAGATCACACACACCTCACGGACAAGTGGACAAGCTGCTTGTTGGCAGAAATAACACATCTCTGCTAGTTCAAGCAAGATGGCACGCACCACATTTTCTGATAATGCACAGTTTGTGTGGTGGGGGAGAGAACACTGAAAATGAACAACATCTCTTAGAGGCCCCACCCCAAGTCTTGCCATCTCATCATGAGAAGAATTGAGAGGGATCTTGTTTATCATGCATGACAAGCCAAGTCAGGATTAATATCCCTTATTTGACTGCAGAGTCTTCTCATATGGTTGTTGTGGGTTTTTCGGGCTTCTTGGCCGTGTTCTGAAAGTGGTTCTTCCTAACGTTTCGCCAGTCTCTGTGGCCGGCATCTTGAAGATGCTGGCCACAGAGACTGGCGAAATGTTAGGAAGAACCACTTTCAGAACACGGCCAAGAAGCCCGAAAAACCCACAACAACCATTAGATCCCGGCCGTGAAAGCCTTCACGAATACATCTTCTCATATGGTTAGGGAAGATTAGCAAAGTCTGCCTCCTAATGACTGAAGATGATATTGCAGACTATAGAAAGAATTTTAACTGATTAACATAACAATTAATTAATTTTTAAAAATAAAATATCTCTCAGGAGGGGACTGTTGTAGATGACTAGGTTTCACCATCTTAGACCCATAGTACAAGTAGAAACAAGCACACACACATGCACACTCTTTTTTATTATTATTATAGAAGATGTGAGATACACATTTAGAATGCCTCCATATTTCTCTACTATGACTACTTCAAAATCTCTTAAAGACATTGACCTGAACTGTTATCATATGTTAGCCTTGTCAGATCAGCAAATGCTATATCTCAAAGGAAAGCTTTTTCCTTATCTTGGTTAAACAATGCCATTCAGTTTCTTACTGTAATAGCACCTACATCTAGTTTTTAGAAAAGCTATAATGCCCACCATATTAAGACTCTCTATTTTCCATACTCTGTAATATCACAGTAAAAATATGCTTTAGATTCCAAATTTAAAGTAGAACTTCAGACAAATGTGGTCCTACAACTGTCCTTTAAACATTATGCAATGTATCTGATTCACAGATTTCTTATGTTTATATACGTATGTTTCTGTGTTCCTTCAAATGTGAAATGGGAGACAATGATGGCGTGTCAGTCTATTTTAGCTATAAACAGCTTGTTAACTAAGTAGGTAGGGGTGCTTTGTACTGAAATTTCAGGGGGAGGGTGCTCCCGCTGGTCTGGTCACAAAACACCACTCATGATTTCAGCATAACAAAAAAGGGGGAGGAGTAATTATGAATAACATATTTATTCTTGAATGTATGGAGTACAGTGCTGTCATACCATTTTGGCTGATGTAAATAACAAATTACAAGAAGGAAGGAAAATTTACTAATTTTTTCCCTCTACTCCTCCCCTCTGTTAAGTACTTGTGTAATAGTTCTTTAGGACTCACTGAATTTTCTAGAAAAGAAGCGACTGCATATGTCCAGTAGCTCCTTTCTCCCTTTTAAAAAGTGTAATGCCACTATCTGCAGTGTGAAAAAAAGTACTGCAAAGGTCTAGGATTATATCATAAACCATTTTCATAATTTTTTTTCCCTTTCCCCACATGAAGACTGAATAATCAGCATTTGCTTAATAGGCTGTCACAGGGATTTGAAGGTCAGTGATCCATGAACTAAAACAGTCTTTAAGAAGCCCTTAATGTGTTACTTGATGACGACGACGAAGAAACTGTAAGTCTATTGAGCAGATAATTGCATATTTATATAATGGGCAATAATGGGCATTACAGCCCGTTATGTCAACTCTCAGAAATATACATGATGAATTTTATTTTTTAACTTTTGAGAGGAAACGGCAAGCCCTGTTCTTGTCTTTATATTCAAAGGCTACAGCTCGCTTGATGCACAAGAAGTCCCTTGTTTTACCAGAAAAATGAGGGAATATATGCAAAAAAAAAAGGAAAAAAAGAAAAGAAATTCTGTTTATGCATTATATTATGGTGTGTTGTTAGAATGACACCAATAGGTGGGCTCAAGGTGCTGCCAGGTTGTTTCTGACCCAGGTGCTGACCAGATGTTTACTTGGGCTGGTGAAATTAAAAGTGTCATGGTTTAATGTAATCATATCCTTAAATAATGAAAGGATCTAAAAGTCTGCCCATGAACTATCATTATGTATTTTCCTTGTCCACTGTTTTACATGTCCCACATGGTTAACAGAGGGCCTGAGGGAGGCACCTAAGAAAATATGAAGCAGCCTTATATAGACCCGTGATTGATCTAACCCAGGATTGGCAGTGGCTCTCTGCACTGTTTTTGACAGGATATTTTCCTAGTACTATCTGGAGATAAGGACGCTGAAGATCTGGTCTATTGCTGAGCCAAGGCCCTTCTCCAGTCCTATCAAGTGTTGGTTTGTTGTGAAGTTATTTCTGGATTTGGAACCTAAGGTCAAAATAATTAGTACAGTGAGCCTATTATGTGAAGCAGGGCACAGTTAAGATGCTAAATTCATTCATCTATCCTAGTGTAAAGTTTCTAATCCTTAGACATCACAAATTAGCCTGGTTGGATTGTTGCTGGACCACCGGGAAATCAGCATGGGTATCATTGGCATGTTGATTGTTCAATTGTGGCAGCTTTGAAGGATTGTGTCTGGAAGTGAAAATCATTATCATCTTCTAATGTGAAACACAAGCATCTCACTGGGTTGAGCCCTCAGGCACTTCTGTGGGTTTAAGTTCCCTTGATGTCAGTGGGGTTTGCATTGAGTAGAGAAGTGTAGGATTGAAATGCAATGGCTGCCTCTGGTGCTATAGAACTTTTTTGTGGAAAATATTTTGGGACAGGAATTAATACGCATCCTGATTTATGCACAAAGCTTATCCATGTACATATTGTAGGGGTGTGAGTCATATTTACATTCAGATGACACCACAACCAATTTGTATAAACTCAGAAGATGCCTGAATCTATGTTAGACACCTTTAAAGCAGACTGAAATCAACGGTTCGTGTTGTTTTCTTCTGCTTCTTGAACATTCCAGGCTAAAAAGGCTGGCCTTGTACAAAGACCCAGATCCATTATTCCAAAATCTAGAACTTAACCATCTCAGGAAGAGCATCCATCTCCACAAATTTCACTGAATTCTGCAATGAAATGTGCATGATACTCGTATCAACAGTTTCTTTCCTTAAAAAAAAAAAATCGAAATTCAGAGTTGATTAGCATGAAAAGCCCTGCATTTATTCATCTTTTCGGAAGGTATAAGCACCTACTAAAAACAAAGCAAAACATGCTGCTCATATACCACCCTATAATGCTTAAAGGTCTCTTTGGGTGGTTTACAATTTAATTATGCAGACCACACATTCTGCCCCCCCCTCAAGAACTTCATACTCAATTTACTGACCTCAGAAGGATGTTAGGCTGAATCAACCTCAGGCCTGCTACAGGGGCCTATTGGGATCAAACTCAGGTCAGGAGCAGAGTCTTCTTTGCCGTCCTGAAGTTTTACCACTGACCTACAAAGCTCATTAGCAGCCAATAACTTCAGAAAACTTTATCCAGTTCTGACAAAAAGAAAAATGATTGCAGCTTCTTACCTGTCTCCCAATAAGTCTTATATAATGAAAAACAAAATGAGACACAGACTGATAAAGAGAAGAATACTAGTATAACATGATGATTAATGGGAACTTGTGAAGCATCGAAGGACAACGAAAACTGAACTTTTTTTTCCCAAACTAGGGGAAGGGAGATTAAATTCACTTCCTGAATTCTATGAAAACACACATGAACTTACCACAACCAATGTATCATGGTAAGCCTCACATGTCTTTTCCCTATAATAGAGAAGGACAACCTGAAGAGACAGGTGATGTCTCCTACTTGCTTTCAATAGCGAGGAATTGGGTACCAGTTAAGCTTTCCAGGACTATCTCAAGAGGAGGAATCAAATAACTCCTCTCTTACAACCCCAGTGGCTGCTGGTCCAATTCAAAGTGTTGGATTTTACCTATAAAGCCCTGTGCAACTTTGGTCCAAAGCTATCTGAAAGACCACATTGCCTTTATGAGCCTACATTGGTTTTTAACTCATTGAGGAAGGTCTTTTTCTTAATCTCGCCACTCTCATATATGTTTAGTAAGTAAATATGAGGTGGCCTTCTTTGTCATTGCTCCCAAGCTGTGGAACTCCCTCCCACAGGAGACCAGACTGGCTTCCTCCTTGCTGTCCATCCACAAGCAGGCAAATACCTTTGTATTCACTAATTTTTAATTTGATATCAGATTGATTTTTAAAATAGTGTAATAATTTATTGGGGTTTTTAAAGCTTTTGTTAGTTTTACTATTGTAAGCTTCCTTGGAACATCTTGAAGAGAAAGGCAGGGTATACATGTAAATAATAAATAATAATGACCAAGAAAGTAAACTGGTAAAACCACTCCTTAAATATCCCATGTACCTAAAAAGTCATATTAGGGTCACTTCAAATCGGTTCTGACTTGATGGCACATAGCACAACATAGGACTGTAAAACAACAGCAGAGGAAAGGTAAGAAAATTGTAATGAATGAAAGATCCCCCCCCCCCTGCAGCAATAACTCTGGGAAACATGTTTGACGAGAAAGAAGTGGATTTTGAGATGTTTAATAAACAGAACATGAAGCCATTCCATCTGACAGCTGAGCATAAAAACGCTTGCTACTTAAAAAAAACTTAGTGACAGAGCAAAAAAACTTTCAAAACACAAAAAGGTATCTGAATTAGAATCCCTCCCTAGAATCACCATGTTTGAAGAGTGTAAGTAAAATTTGCCCGAGGATTAGAAGAGACATCAGTTACTCAATCCTGTATTTTCTAACCCCCTCCATCATCTGAATTTTCTCAGAAATAAAATCTAAAAGACACTCTTTGGGGGAAACAAAATGTGTGCCTTAATGAAGCATAACATATTAGCTAGATTTCTGTAGAGTCCAGTTTTCAATTTTAGTTGCTTTAGACAGAAAGCTTCACCTCAGAAACTGCCTGAAATTTCCTAAAGAAAGCTGATACAGGCCTAGTTCCATCCAAATCTTTTGCCAAGCCAAGGCACAAACATCGAATCAGAGTTCAGAAGCATCTACTTTGAATAGCATCGTTACCTGTAATTACTTAATTTTTGCAGCAACTAAGGCATAGCTATTGTAAGTTATACTTCAAAACTTGTACATCGAGCATTTATCTTAGGGTATGAAAAAATGTTCCTAGTTATTTTCAAGTTATTTTTTAAAGACATTTTCAACCATTTGACATAATTTTTTCAAATCTGATGCCATATGCTTCTCAATTTTTAACTTTCAAGGGAAACATTGTTTTGCATTGTTCTGCAGGAATTTTCAAAGTTCAATATCCAAACTAGCCACTAGACAGAACTGGGAAATGTTTCCATGTATTTTTCTGGCTTGCTAGCAGCACCTATGACAGTGGATAAATAGCACACAATGCAACTAGTTAGTTAATTTGTGCAAGTAGTGGCAACAACCACTTTGTTGCCATAAACTAGAGACTAACATAATGAGCACTTTTTAAAAACATTGCACATCAGGCTTTGCGTCAAAAACAGCAGCATATAAAGGCCCTACATCTATCAGTCTAACAACAAAACAGGGGCACCTGTGGAGAAGGCAGAGGTTTGTTCTGCATACACAATACTACGAAATTTAAGCAAAAGAAAAACTTTGCAAGATGTCATTAAAAAGCTGAAGGGAAACTGAAGGAAGGGAAGGAGGAGAGGGCAGAGAAGGGAACTGCCTGTCTTCAGTTCAACACTGTGGCAGGTGGGAGAGAGTGATCTTCAAATCTTATTTTTCCCCAAAGCGTCCAACAGCGCTCGCTCGCTCTCTCTGTGGCTGTCTGATAGCTCAACTGGGTGATGGGCAGAAGCGTTTTCCAGATCAAGGGGAGAGATCACTCTGTCTTCTATGGGAATGTTTATAACAGAATTGAACATCAAACATGCGTCATAAATTACTGCATGTGAGATGTAACCATATATCCCAGACTCTTAAAAACATTGAGTGTTTTGCATGTTTTACTTGTGAATTCTGTATTTTATTTTATTCCATATATTTGACAAAGTGGACTTAATCCACAAAAGCTCACATTAATATATAATTGTTAGCCTTTAAGGTGCCACATGGTTTGTGTCTTTTGGTTTGGTTTTGTTTGTTTGTTTTCCTTTGGGTTTTGTGAAACAGAGTGGTAGTTTTTGGATACAACAGCTAAGAAAGCATTGTTCCAGATAATCCTTGACTATATTTATATATTGTGGAGCCATACAAGTAGCCATGACTGGTCTGTTAATCTGAAGATAGATTTTGTTGTCAACAGTGAAATAGTTATATATGAGCACAAAGCCACAGAGGGTAATGATTAGATGACAGATTTTTTTTTCTTTGTTTCTTTCTTTGTCTGGCAGAAATACAGATATATAATTTTCAGAACAATGCTATTATTCAGTCAGCAAATGCACACACTGTAAATATGACCTGCAGTATCCTCGGTGAGGGACTTGTTGTAACAGGAAGCAAACCATTTCTATATGCTTGTTAATTCAAAGGTACTGAGGCAAAAAGAAAAGAGAGACAGAGAGAGGGAGAGGGTTGAAACATTACTGGAGTTGACAAGGAGCCAAGGTTTGTTGGCTTCTGAAGAGTTGTGTTATGGAATGCTCTGCAATCTGTATGATAGTCTAATTCATGTCATGAGTTTGTATACAGCTAACACTGGTGGGCACTGTCACTACATTTCAGACTGTTACCTTTAAATATGGCGCCCAGAATCCCAGGTATTCCCAAAACCACTATAGCTTTTCTCACACCCCACTATTGTGTCAATGTTTAGAATCTTAGCAGAATTGGAAATCTTGGCCCACCTCCTGTATACTGATTTGGAGAATGAAATGACAGTGCCAATAAGGTCAGTTTTTGCCTATTACCATATATTTCAGCTGTAAATGAGTTGGTATTCACAAACAGTTAAGCATTGAAGAAATAAAGACAGTTATCTGCAGCTGTAAAGAAACATGAAACACATACCTCCCTGTTCAGCATTCTTTGCCATGCCGTCTCAAAGCCATTCAAGCATGCATGATGTTTGCTGTTGTGCACACCTGACAGCATTATTCCCAAGAGACCACAGTTTTAAGTGCATTGCTTGTTACCATCTCCTCAAGAATTCTTCAAGACACATGGCCTGACCGCTCACCTCAGCAGGATATATTTCTTTTGCAACAATGAGCTAACATTCATCAGATTACTAAAGCAAGACAAAGTCACTGAGTACGCATACTCCTAACAATTATTTTTAACAAAGCACGGAGTGAGGAATCTCACCATGCTACTTCTCTTTTTAAAGTTCCAGATCTATGTAGAATAAATTTGTGAAGACAGGGAGTAAACACTGTAATGATGATGAGATATGTAGTCAGAGAAATGTAAGATTGAGTCAGACAGGTTCTGTGTGAAGATGATTTGAGAGACATTGGAATGTGTTTTTCTAAGTGCCTCATTACAGCATGGTTCAAGATATAGCTGGAGGTCGGGTCATATGGCTCGTGGAAGACTAAACATTCTGAACTAATTGGGGAAGAGATAAAACACCTGGACTTTCATGGGAATTAAGGGAGGAGGAAGATGTTACAGCCCCTTGAAGCTAATTGGTTAACAGCCAGAATTGTCAAGAAGAAGGGAGGAGTTAGAGAGTGTAGAAAAATGGACGATGGGTTATGTGAGAAAGATGAAGGAGAGAGGAGATCCAGTTTTGTTCTGGGATCCAATTCTATGATGATGGTTTAAGTATATGACTTGATTGAGAGAGGATGTAAGTACAAAGGAATAAGGGGTGGGGCTAGCCCACTGTAGCCCACCTTAGTAGTATTTCTTATTTTAATAGGAAATAGTTATTTTATTTAACTGTAATGATCTTTGAATATGTTCTTTATGCTAAAGCTTGTGCAATATAAACTGATTCTATAAAACTTTATTTTTCTAATAAAAATTAATTATAAAAATCCTTACAAAGAATTTGTCTCTTGAACAGCAGGGTCTGGCTAAATCCAGGGAGTGGAGAGGGCCACAAGCTAGCTATCTTTAAGAGTCCTACCTAACTGAGCTGTTGTGAATTCTAAGGAATCACAAAGCCCATGTGTCTGTACTTGCAAAGTACTGGGTCAAAGTAAACTGTTCTTTTTAAGGTCAGACTTGTTCAAGGGGCTTACACTGTGCACTGCTGAGGTCTTGGGACTTGCCTCAGCGTAAAGGTGAAAGGTAAGTGGCCTGTCAAACTCTCTGACTGAGTGCTAAGCGCTGCTGCTCTAGTCTCCCTGAGGAACGTTTAGCACCCCTCCTGGAGAGGGGCTAGCATGCTTTGCCTGCTCTGTTGAAACATGGGTCAAATCCAATTGTTAGACTTGTTGCATCAACAGAACTTATGTAAATATTGGCTTACCAAGTTCCCATTAACTGAACAGCTTTATCCTAGATGGGGCTAACAATTGAATTTAGGCCAAGGCATGGTTGAAAGAGGTGTCTGAGTCAGAACGGGCCTAACTATTTCACAGATTTAGCCAACCAACAGTGATTAGATGCTTTCTCAAGGTTCCAAAGCATGTTATTGTGAAATATATATTTTCCCTTGCTGGTTCCTGTCATCTCATGCTTGGGAGCATGCTGTGTCTGAAAATACCTAGATATTAGTGGGTTTGAATATCATCTCATTTAAGACATGGACCTCAAACCACTTATTCTCCCAACCAAGCAGTTGTTGCTTAAAAATATTGCCATATGGCTGTGACTTCATGCAGCACTCAGTTTGTAAAAAGCACCTCCCACTTGGTCCAAGCTGATGCTAATAAAGAACATCATATGTTTAAGATCAAAATGAAGCTTGAAGGAGCCACATCACAAAAACCGCTTAGTTAGGGTTTAATGATTGTTGTGGGTTTTTCTGGCAGACTGTCCTCTGAAGATGCCGGCCACAGAGCCTGGCGAAATGTTAGGAAGAACAACCTTCAAAAAAACAGCCAAAGAGCCCGAAAAACCAACAACAACCATTAGATCCTGGTAGTGAAAGCCTTCGCGAATATATAGTTAGGGTTTAGTTTATTTGTTTATTTATTTATTTTATTTTTATCCTGCCTTTCTACCCCTAATGGGAATGCAAGGCTGAAAACAAACATTTTAAAGTCAACACTTAAATAAAGCAAAAGCATTTATAATAAATATTATAATGAGTACATATTTAAAGCATTATATAAAAACTATACATTTTATAGCCCTTGGTTTCCAGATCTCAAACTTCCAGCTAAAGTCCCAGGGAACTGCTGTGCTGTTGCAATACTCCAGGTAGGGAGATAGATTGCAGGATGAGTATAGTGGTGTGGTTTTAAGCCTGGGTATTCATCTCTAAAGGCCCCCTCTGATCTGGCAAGCCCTCTGATGATGTAGAGTAGATCCTCTGCAGATCATATTCTAAAAAGAGATCACAGAAGATGCATTAGCATAATCATCACTTTTCATCCACTTAAGAGGCAAATCCACTAAATCTCATGGCCCAAACATTGCCTATCCGGGGACAATATAACTACTCCTCACTTTTGCTATAGGAGAAATGTAAAACAGAGGCTTCCTTCAAAAAATGGCCCAGTTGGAGTATTATGATGATGATGATGATGATGATGATGATGATGATGATGATGATTATATTATTATTATTATTATTATTCAGCTCTGTGCAGAGAAAGGATCTGCGCTGAAAAGGAGACCGAGAAAGAAATAATTATTCTGCCAGTGCTTGTAACTTCATGATGCCTCGATGAATCCAGAAGACACTAGTCTACTTGTCTTCAACAAAGAAATGATAAAATATTATCTCTAGTGTACATAAATTTGCCAATGAGAAGGAAGGGCAGGAAACATTTAGAAATATAATTATGACCAAAGTTCTTAAGGCTTCTTATCCGTGGTACTGGATTATCTTACCCATCCTCTTTTTGTGGCATGTTCCAGTCTTATATACATTTTAAATGTCTACACATAAGCAGTCTGATTAAATGTAAGTACATTGTCCTCAATCCTCTTGTGATTTTACTCCAGAATAAGTGAAATCTTGTTAAGACATGGTGGCAAATTGCAGCTAAACAAGGCACCAGTCTTGTGCTTAGTTATACAGTTAGCATGCAACCAGACAAGTAACCAGGCACAAAGGTCTGAGATCTAACACTAACTGCTGTCTGATCCTTCTTGCTGGAGTTACTAATGATTGATATTGTGATATGTTGTGTGTACATGCTCAGAAGCAGTGAGCCTGGCTCCTGCCCCTGCTGGCTACCTGTTCCTGCTACCTCCATGCCCCTGCCTCCACTTCCCACCACCCCACTGCCTATCTGCTCCTGCCACCACACCCCCATCCCCTAGTGTCTTCCTGCTCCTGCCTCCACCCTCCCCCACTATCCCTTCATGCTTACCTGTTCCCACCACTACTGCACACCACTGTCCTTAGAAGCAACCAGTAGGGTTGGCTTCCCTTCCAGGAGCAAGGCCTGCAGCTTCTGAGCATGCTCAGTAGTCTAAACAAGTCCAGAAGCAGGAGCCAAACCTCAGAAGTATGAGCATGCCTAGACACGGTTACTGGAATCTGGTTACTGGAAGTGAAACCAATCCTGGTGCTTACTTCTGAGGACAGCAGTGTGTGGCAGCGGCAGGAGCAGGTAGGCACCAAGGGAACTTGAGAAGCAACCCAGAAAAATGATTCTAAGTCACAAGTCAGGTGTGTGTCATTGGCGAAAAGCCCCAAGTCAAGCCACTGGTATGACTTAAGTGTGACTCAACAGCAAGTCTCAAGTCTCAAGTCCCCATCCATGCTGGAACGCCAGAATTGACTTGACTGCATGGAATTATTACATTTATATTGAGATATTGTTCATTTCCAAGTGGATCTTGTCACATGATATCCTTGGTGTGTATGAATGTCTAATTCCCCTGCAGTGTTTCTGCCAGAGAGCATACCAGCGAGGGACAGGCTGGCATTTCAGTGTCACCAGCCTCTTCTGAAACACAGCTTGGAGGAGGGAGACTGTGGATTCTTCAAACCAACAGAAAAATATGATGGTGCTTCTGAGGTCACTGCACATATGCATTGGGAGGAGTCATTCCAATATACAACCCAGTATACAGCCATATGATGCTTGATTTCCATTTGCGGCAACTGGTGTTCAGTATTCTTATCTGGATAAGAGAAGTGTAACCCTTTTGCTTCTATTAATTTTTAATTAAAAATACTTGAATGTGCACAGTTTTGTTCATATTTGGGCTAGAAACAACTTGAGGTGTTTTTTTTTTTAATGGCATGTTGGTGAAACCAGTGGCATCAGGATAATGTGTCCAAGTCCAGAACTTTTAGAGTACAAGTCATTAGAATCTGGATGTGAATCTCTACTTATGCTAAATTTCTTAAATTTTTATGCTACATTTGGGTTGCCATCGCTCTAACTCTCTCGCTGTCTCTTTTTCTTGACAGGACCCTCTCCACTGTGAGAACAGTTGTACCCACTGAATTTGCCCAGTGCAGATGGGGTAGAATTTCAGTTCACTTCATTCCATTCGTTTTTGATGAATTTATCAATACTCACAAATTTCTTCACAAATTTAAATAGAAAGAACTTGAAGGTTGTTTTTAAAAAAAAAAAAAATCAGAAGTGGGTAAAAACCAAGCAGACAGATTTTGCCTGTTCCTAATTGGGATGATTGCATACCTGACCATTCTGGTTTGGCCAACTCCCTTTCTGCTAGACCACATTAATATGCCTCAGTGGATGTAGATATCTGGCTAATGCATGCAAATTTGGATAACTTGTTGTTCTGTTAAACTCAGAAGATGAAGCTTCAAGAATCCTTAAAGACAAAGTGAACACTTCAGTTGGAAACTTAGATCTCTAATGCTGCACTTCTTTCTACTCGCACATCCCCTCACCTCCCACATAAGCTTCCTGCCCTCCACCATATTTTTTTTTAAAAAAATTGTAGGTAAAGACAAGATCTTGAAAAATGGCCACCCTTCACGAACAACTCCTGCACTCCTTAATTCATCCTCAATGTGTTTTATGTCACATTGTCCCTTTGGTGCCACCTGCAGACCTCGTTCTCTCTGGCTGCTGGGTT
This sequence comes from Pogona vitticeps, assembly GCF_051106095.1. Classification (NCBI taxonomy): domain Eukaryota; kingdom Metazoa; phylum Chordata; class Lepidosauria; order Squamata; family Agamidae; genus Pogona; species Pogona vitticeps. Next base: position 100,210,856 of record NC_135786.1, read on the forward strand.
CAGCAAAAAGGAGAAGGGAGGGGGAAAGTAAAAACCTGTTAACAATTACATCTCTTCCTAACAGTGATACGGTCGCTGCCAGTACTATCAGCAAGGGAGCACGTAAATGCTGATGGATGGGGCTTCCTTATTGATCACTCTAAAAAAAACACAAAAACAAAATGTGAACTCTGGAAATCCATTCACAGGCACAGATGTAATCTTTAAGTACTGCTTGTTGGTATTAGGCTGAGTTAGAATGGAGTGCTCTCTTCGTTCAAGGACACCCATTGCCTACCGCACACGTATTAGCTCTGCCTAACAGGTCTGGCAGATGTATTGATTTTAAGAGGACACATATATCTTAATAGCCTCTGCCTACCACGCAACACTCTACCCACATGACAACTATTGTTTGTTTATTTGCTTGCTTGCTTGTTGAATTCATATCCCACCTTTCACTCCAAAATAGGACTTAGTATAAAAATGTACTTGTGAGAATTACACAGGTGAAAGAGTAGCCTCGGCAAGTGACAGACAAAATTTCTCACTGATACATTAAACCAAATTGAATTCTTATCCCCAAGGATTTTGGCTGAAGTCTTGTTGGCATTGCTATGCCTGTGTAAATGTAATGACATTTCTGGCAAGGGGAGGTGGTTGGTAATGAAAGACTTCCTCCCTCCATCTTACAATTCCTATATCTTGCACTCAATGGAAGGGATTATTCGCAAGTCCAAAAAACTGTGGCAGAAAAGGAGGAAGTTGTTCATTACCAATAACTTTTCCCTGCAGGTTGTACCATCAATCCTCCACAGGACTAGCTATGCCAATAGGAATCCAGCCACTAAGCCATATTCTCCTATTTATTGCCATAACAATCCTACATGGGAGTAAAGTTTGAGTGAGGGAAAAGTATGGGCATGTCTAGCATCCCTTTGTTTCTCCCAGTATCTTGCAAGGTATAAATTCATACAGCTGTTCCCTTAGAACTAATCACAAATGTCAGAGTTGTACAAGTTACTTTATTTCTTCTTTTTGTATCAGCAGAAGCCTCTGTATAGGCACCTAGTCAGCATAGGAACACATGCACAGGAAGATGCCCTCCAATGCATCATTATGGTTGACTTAGCAATGCCTGTGTTTCCATTTTCCCTCTCAAAGGATATATCATCAAATAAAACCAAGTATTTGTTAGAAGATAAAAGAAATGAACAAAACAGGTGACTGCTTGTCCAGCACAAGAGCACCTCACACCAATGAAAACTTCACTTCAGAGGCTTCGACATGCAGTTAAAAAGCTACACCTCTAGTTCTATCCAGAGTTCTCCCAGTTAACAAATGTTCTATGCACTTTTTGATATGACCTTCAAATTGGAACGGTTGCCTTGTGCAGGATGCAGCTATTTCGTGATGCAAACACATTTGTTGAGAACTAACTGGGCTTACAAAGAAATGATTTTATTGCCACTGCTCTGGGAGAAGAATAAACACCACAGCAGAGTTTACAGTCCAGGTATTCATATCATATAGCAGTGATACAATGGAAGCAACTTCCTGTTGATGATTAGGAAGTAGACAGGTGAATGAAAAAGTCCACTTTTTCCCTTCATTATGATAGTCTCTGATAGTCACATAAGAGACAATGAAAATCTCATTACAGGCAGCTCTTTTTACTCCAAAATCTTTCTTTTCTCCTTTTAAAGACCAAGTTCCTCCACAACCATTCAGCTCCAGAGCCTCTGTGACCATGGGAAGCTTGCTTCTCCTGACAGGAAAGGCACAGCAGAAAATGTTAAAAATATAATGTGGATATCAACTATTTATTGTGTTGCCCTCTCTACTGGTGCAAGCTTTCTTGGCACTTGAGCTTGGAAAATTGTCACCACTGCCCTTACCATGTACCACTGCCTGGTGCCCCTTCTGCCATGCCCCCCCCCCAGCACTGATTAGGAGTATTTACAGAAGGAAGGAGGCAAAGAGGAGGAAGAAGGCAGAGGTGGTAACAGCAGCAGACTTGAGTCTTTGGGATTAAAGTCCTCATAACACCTTGGCCCTCTACATGCAGGCTTAAGGAAAAGAGCCAAAAGTGCTTCATAGGCAACCAGGCAGCCAGTGACAATTTGAAACAACTCAGCACCACCACCACTGTCCCTTTCTTCTTCACTCTCTTTTTCCCCATACGTGTTGCTGTGTGGCAGCAGCTGAGGTAATGGTGGCAGAGAACAAGGCAACTGCAAGTAGATAGCCATGGCTGTGCCTGCACCCTAAGCATTTCACAGCTTGAGGTGACTGGGCCAGTCCTGGCTGCCCCTAAATGCTGGAAATGCATATCTAGAAGTAAACCTGTAAATCAAAGGAGGGACATGTGTAGCCCTCCACATGTTGCAGAACTACCATTCCCATCAATCCTTAGCAAGCACAGCCAATGGTGAGGGCTCATGAGTCATGGCAGTTGTAATTCTATAGTATCTGGAGGGTCCAATCCTTTCCAGCTCCATAAATTAAGTATTTTTGAACTGACTTCAAAATTATATTTTCAGTGCCCTTGCATTCTTTCTGAAGCTGTAGGTGTAATCAACTTTTAAGGTCATGACGGTGTCATTTTCATACTTGCTGTGAGTGGTATGACACAAAAGAGTCAGGCAGATTCAACACCCCGGAATCAGAGGCCTTCATGCCCTCAACAGCCTTTATATCTCTAGCACTGGGTAACCAGCACTGGGGTGCCTCCTGCAGGATTTCTACAACCCTTGGAATTGATATACCAGCACCAAGCCCAGAAAAAACTTAAGAAAATAGGACAAAGGCAGGCCAGGAAATCACTCTTTAAGGCAGAGGTGGGAAATATGTGGTTTCCAACCATTTTTGCTATTCCCAGCCTCTGAAATATATTACATATTTCAAAAGCCACTGAAAATCAGCGACATGACATGCCACCCAAAATCAATGCCAGGATTACTGGCTCCTTTCCCCATTTCACAACTCCGGTTTAATGTTTGGTTTGTGTTATCTTACTCAGTAACTAAGCTTTCTTCTGTGTTCATCAAAAGCTGTTTGTTATTTCCTTTGACAGACCATAATGGTTAGGGGCTGTTTAGACATCAGAGAATCACCGTTCTGCAATTCTTTGAAGCCTAAGCAAACCTTAAGCATCGAGACACATAAAAGGAAATAATAAACAGGCCAATGGACATGGAACATGGAAGGAAGTCATACTGCAGGATGAAAATACACCAGGCCTTTTATATACAGTTAAGAAAATGTACAGGATTATAGTTTTAAATAAACAAACAAGAAAGCAAACTAGTAAACAATGCTTGATTAGCAAATATGCTGAGATCAAAGCAACATTGAATTGCTTATGTGACCTGGGAAAGAGCCTGGAAAGCAACTGATGTAAGTAACAGAAAACAAAACCTTTATAGTTAATGTTCAGATTTTTTTTAAAAAATATACTGACTTATTTTAATTTAATTGCACTGTGTTTAATTAATGAATAATGAGCAAAAGCCTGTTGGTGCAACTTTGTGTCGGTATAGCCCAGACCAAGCACTGGAAACATTTAATTTACACTAACTGAAAAGCTTCCTATCCCCCCCATTTTAGGTCCCAATGTTCCCTAGGTTTCTTTTTTGCCTTGGGAGCCTTGGAACTGGGGGGAGGAAGACTTCAATAATGAAAGAATAGTCCTGGACTTCTGGTAGTGGGATCAGGATCTTTTAAAGGCTACCCCTCTATCAAAAATAAGCATCAGAATGGTCTTTTTAAAAACATTTCCACCGGGGGGGGGGGAATGAGGTATACATCTATTTCCATAGGTCACACACTTTAAATCTGTCATAAACCAAATCACTGTAGAATGCAACCCTTTGAGAGGCAGGCAAAGTTCTTAGTAGAAGGAAAAATACTGAGGGACAACGGAATATTTATTTTTAGTTTAGTCAAATGTCTCCTATTGGGAATTGTACATCTATACCAAGGCACATTTAGGCTAAAATGCAATTAGAAATTGATTTGCTAAATAATTTACACTGCTTAGAAAAAAAGAATGCATTGCACTAGGAAGAGGGACACAGATGACACAGCAAAATCGCAGGGATTCCTGGCTATGCAGCAATCCCATCATTTTTAAGCCTTGCCTGCTGCTGAATTTCTTGTAGTGGAAGGGGGGAAAGGGTGATTTCTCTTTATAGCAAGGCATATTGGGGAGCACATACCTTGTTTTTAAGCCTAATTATTCCCCTGGAAGCCTGGTGTTGCTGAAGAGCAGGGCACACATTCTTCACATGCCTCCTTTATCAAATAGCTGATGGAGAGTGCTATGATCTCAGCACATGTGGCAATTCAGCAGCAACAATGTAGTGGGATTCAGGTCCCACTGGGATGGGGGTGGGCATGCAGGGACCCCAACATCAAGGTACTGGCCACCTCTGTTTTAATGGCCCAGACAAACTCATAAATTCTTCTAGCATTAGGCACTATTGTAAATGTCACTTGGAATGATTGACTATCATACTGCATTACTCAAAGAGAGTATTCGTGCACATGCATGTATACTTTTGAACACACTTTTCTTTCTAGCCATTTTCACTAAGAAGCCACAGACAAGGATGAAAGCCAGGCCTTCATGGAAGCTAATACTTTCTAGGAAGCTACAGCTCTACAGAGCACCCCAGTGATATGAGACAACAGATATCTGGATCCACAGGAGTTTTCCAACAACATGGACTTGATTGTAATAAAACAGATCAGGGAGGCTTCAGTGGCTAGAGTGGCTCTGGGTTCTGATTCAGCCCTATTGGATTGATACAACAAACATAGGCAGCTGATTGGCACTGATAAAAAAATCCCGTTGTTTATGTACCAAATTGTACTAGAGTAAGCCCATTCTATCAATGTATATTTAGTGAGTTAACAATTGTGTACATTCCATTGTACAATTGTGTACATTCCAGTGTACATTCCATTAATTCAAATGTTGTTATCTAGTGTTAATTCGCCTCTGACCCATGGTGACCCTATGAATGACCCGTTTCCAAAATGTCCTGTCCACAACAGCCCTGTTCAACTCTTGTAGACTCAAGCCTGTGCTCTCCATCTCATATTTGGTCTTCCTCTTTTTCAGCTCCCTTCCACTTTTCCTGGCATTATTTTCTTTTTTCAGAGATCCTGCCTTCTCATGATGCCCAAATATGACAGCCTCAGTTTCAATATTTTTGTCTCCAGAGATAGTTCAAGATTGATTTAATCTAGGAACCACTTGTTTGCCTTTCTGACAGCCCATAAAGCTCTCCTCCAGCACAATATTTTGCATGACTCCTCCCCCCCGGTCAGATTTCTTAACTATCCAGCTTTCATACCCACACATGGTGATCGGAAATACAAAAGTTTGGATGATCTTAATCATGGTCTCCAGTGAACATCTTTATATTTGATGATCTTTTTCAATTCCTTCATTGCTGTCCTTTGAGTTTCAGATTTCTTCTGATGTCTTGGATTCAGTATCCATTTGTACTGGAAGACATAGCTGTGTTAGTCTGTTCTAGCGTATCAGCCCAAAACAAAAGAAGAATAAATAATAAAGAAGAAAGGAAGTGGACTTGTCCACGAAAGCTCACATTATAGCAGTCAATTTTGAGATGCCACAACATTTTTATCTTCTTTATTTTTTTCTTCTTTTGTTTTTGCCTGATACCCATTTTGATTGATGATTGATTGAATCAAGGTCTTCAAATCTCAAACTATTTCAATTTCTTCCTTGTCAGTGCTAAAGCCTATTAATTCAAATAGGCTTACTGTATCTATGCTAAGGTAAGGCACAGTTACAATAAGCCTATTTGAATCAATGGAACATGGAATAATTGACTCACCAAATCCTCATTGATTCAATTGGTTTATTCTAGAGCAATTTACTACACTAAACAACAGGATTTTGGCCATTGAGTTGCATCATTGATCCTTCAAGCCTAGTGTTGCTATTTTTGGCTGGCAAGCATTTTCCCAGGGTTTCAGACAAAGTTCTTTCCTAGCCCTATCTGGAGATTCTGGGGATTTGAATCTGAGAATTTGTACATGTTAAGCCTGTGCTCTACCACTGAGCTACAGGCCCTGCTCCCCCCACCCCCGATGTAACTCCCAGTATGACCTGTTCATGACCAACCCTATTTGGCTTTCTGTCTGGAAATCATAACCAGTTAAATCCTCTTACCAAGTATGCACTTAGATGGGATGTCTTTCCATAATTTGTAAAAGGGCTCTTAAAGTGAAAGAACTGAGAAGTACAAAATGCAACACAGTATTTCAAAGATCCATTTAGGAGAAAAGTCATTCATTTGCCTGGCCTGCTATGTAATAAGAGGAATTCCACTTGAAGAACATTATTTATATTATATGACATGTCACCCAACATTGCTTTCCCCCACCCCTGTACAGACAATGCGGAAGTTTGGTGTCCCAGACGAAATGCATCAGGGTATTTATATATTCTGTCAAGCACAGCTTAACACCACCTGCCTACTGAATTGTTTATGGCCTAGTGCTAGGTAGGTAAACTTCAAATACATTGCATCTGGAAGGTATTGACTTAATATACTGGAAAAGGAAGAACATACTTCAGGGTGAGGGTTTAATGCAGCCACTGCATTTATAATAGCAATATCATAACATGCACAAATGTAATGCCATACTCAAAAGATATAGGCAACCATCCTATATTTCCTGACATTATGTTGTTTTATGTACGCCATTTTTCCAACGGCTTTACTTGATACACTCTATTTTTCCAGCATGTTTCAGTAATAAGAGTATATGACCTTAAAATATACAGCCACCTAAAAATTGTATTTTAATTCAGTGCCTGGTACCCTTGCTGAAGTGAAATACACTGTATGTACTGTACAGCCTGAGTAGCTTTTTGGCAACAGCAACATTTAGAAAGGTGGGTGTTGTCCTTTCCCTCTAATTCAGGCTGCATGGAACTGTTTCTCACAGAAATGTCCTTATTTTTTTATTATTATTATTATTATTTGCAGTTAATGTTTCATGTTGTGCTGAAACATTTTACCTATAGATCCTGTAAGGAGCAGCAAATTTGGTAGTATTTCAAAATATTTCAGTGCTTTTGGAAGGGTATACAGTGAGATTTTTCCTTTACAAGTGACAAATGTGAAAACGGATCCCTCTCCTCAAGAGAAGGCCACTGCTCATCACATACACAGAGATAGAGAGGTCTCTCTGTGTGTGTGTGTGTGTGTGTGTGTGTGTGTGTGTGAGAGAGAGAGAGAGAGAGAGAGAGGTTGAGAGAGATTTCATTATAGAAGATACCTCTCATTAAATTTCCTCACAGCTTTGCTCTCTATAGTATGTAATGTTGCTATGTGCATCAAGTCAGAACTGCCTTATAGTGACCTTAATAGGGTTTCCAAGGTGAATGAGTTTAAAGAGTCATTTCACCAGTTCCACTCCCAGTGAGCTTCCGTGGTAGAGCTAGGGAATCAAAACCATGTCTCCTGACTCCCAGTTCATTACTCTGTTCAGTAACCCACATGGGGCACTCTACGTAGTCCTGACTGTCTATATGAACAAAAGGTACAAAGACTTGTTTCTTACAAATAAACCATGGAAGATTGTAGTCAACCTAGACTAAAACCAACAGCAAAACATGCCTCCTGTAGGTGCTAGAGGTTATGAAAGTGACATCTCCATCCTCTTTACTTGGATGTTCTTCAATATATTGGCAAGTGTTTTCATGCTTCCCACCAAGTTCAGAGGTGCAGGTATGTGCAAAGATCATGGGATTCTATTTGCAAGCCAGAAATTAGTGCAGTCATTTGTAAAAATGCCAGGGAGTCTCAGGGTGGTCACATGTTCAGATTGATTGAGGAGAGTCCTCTACTGTTTTTGAAGATGGCCCATTAAAATATAGTTTAAACAAAAAGAGAATTAAGAGGGGCATCTGTAAAATGGGGCAACAGAAGGACCTACATCATGTAAACTTTTCAAGTGTAATAAGATTTGTTTGTTTGTTTGCTTAATTTGTATACTGGTCCATGAGTGTAGGTGCACTACTCTGGTTGATTTACACTCCACTAAAACAATACATTGTTTTCACTTCTCCCTGGTCTGAATAGGCTCCTTAGAAGGATAAAGGACCAGGGGTGAGTGAAAATCCCACTTCTGCAGTCCTTTTCCACCCATTGTTACAGGTTATTAACAGTCGTTAACAGTGGTCTTTGTGGTGTGTGTGATTCTCATCTTCCTGAGGACAGATGAAAAGGCATCGTGATAAATAGGAGACATATTGTATATGAGGCTCCCACCTAGTTGAGCGAGGGATTTTCTATATGCACATGTATGGGGCCATAGGTGGAGAAGGACTGCAGAAGTGGGATTATCCCTCACCCCCAGTCCTTTGTCCTTCTAAGGAGCCTATTCAGAGCAAGGGGAAGTGAAACCAATGTGGAGGATATACTGTATCAGAGATCTCCTACCAACTCTCCTCAAACTGAAGAAGCTGCTTGGATGAGTGGCAAAACATTTCAACCTAATAAGAAAGAAGTCCTTCCAGATAACCTCACCTCGATGACTGAGAGTCTTCACAAATAAAACAATACATGTAAGCAAAACTGAAACACAAAATAAGAGTTAATCAACACATCAAGACACAGAAATATCAGAATAAAATGCAGCATGGGGAATTTATTGTGTTTCTTGCACAGTTTGAGCATAATACATTGCAAATATCAAGACACACAATACAACATTACAAAAGCAACTCGATGAGGTGTGGCACCATCATGTTTTGTGTAACTCTTTATGTGTAAAAATTATGTTTCCTTGTTGCTTGTTCATTACTTTTGAAGTGGTATTTTGAGCAGAAATTTCCCAGCGTTACACTCTCCGACAGTTCTGACTGAGCTTTCCCCTCACCTGAAGTGGGAGGAGAAGTGTTGTCACTGCCCTCATCATCATAACTCTGTACAGTGAAAAGGCATTGTAGATCCTCAGATCAATATGGAAGCAGCTGAGGAAGTGGCAGGAGCAAGCCAGTGGCTTCCAAACCAAATTGGGGAACCCTTGGACAGGTCTGGTGCCTATAGGATGTTGTATAGGGAAGATACGACTGCAGAAATAAAACATATGCCATAAAAATCTTAGGATTTCCACAACAATTTGATTTACTGAGCTCCATCTGCAACACACTAGAGAGTGCTATGCCTGCTTAGTCCTGAAGAAATGTCTATACTGTGGCTGTTCTCAACATTAAGTCCCCATGTATTTTCTAGGAATTATAGAAACCATAGTCCAACAGCCTCTGGGAGCCCATGGCTCAAAACCACAGATCCTCGTGGCTCTGCTATTGTGTACATTAAGGCCTCTTCCTAACCTAGTGTTAGGGGCTGCTGTAGGCCACTGTGGCTTCTTCCCACAAATGTGATGAACATTTTGAAGTTCATATTGTAGTTGTGTAGAAGGTGGCATCAGTCTCCTGGAGACTATAGAAATTCTGATATGGGAAGGAGTCACTGTACAGAATTCACCAGCATGATTCAGAATATTCTCATGTTCTCCTAATGCATAAAGGAGCCACATCCACAGCAGTTCATGAGCCATACAGAAAATACAAGAAGGAAGCCATAGTGGCTAATCCTGGTTTAACAGACGTTGTTCTGAGGTATGCCACCATCAGCATGAACACAACAAATATATTATTATTATGTATTTTTATATTATTTTAAATACTAATTCTTTTGGAGGCAAAGCTTCCTGAAAGCAGTTTAATTTAAAAGCAGCAAAATATAAAATACAGCTAACTTCTTTTAGCATGCTTCCTAACTGTCTTGGGATTGTGATATGTACCTTTGTGCCGAACTGAAAATAAGAGGCTAATTAGATTTCAATTCCCTATTTTACTGATATTAATGTTTCTTTTTATAATTACTTTTATAAGTAAAATATAATTAACATTCCAATTTGATTGCTGTGTAAGCGCCAAGCCATTGGGGGCTCATTGACATTGCTACCTATCATTGTGGTGTTCTTCAAGAAGCTCCATTGATAAAAGTAGGACAAACGATTCATGACAAACGAAATCCTTTTTGTGACAAATAATTTATGTACCTCAAATGAAACATAGTGGCAAGGAATTGGAAAATTAATCAATGGGAAAAGAGATCCTTATTAGGTTAGTGGAGTTGTCATCTGCAGCAAGTGGTCGTAACCTTTATGACCATCCTGTTTCCCATTTTGACTGGGAGGTAATCCATAGTGGTGATTCCAATGTTTCTTACATCTGAGGGCCAAACTGTACTTAAAATAGTCTATGTAAGTGAATTGAATGTGTGTAGTTTCTTTGTTCTTCCTTTTAAAAAAAGTCACAGATTGATAATATAATATACAGAGAGCGTATTTTAATCATGCACTCCCCAAGCATTAATTCCCATTGGAGCCAACATAAAATTTCCTCCAACAGGTTGTAATTCACCTCCCTTCAGCTATTCTGAGGGGGGGGGATCTAACATCAACTTACATATGTGTTGTGAAATGCTATTGAGCATGCACTCTTCAAGGTCAGTCCTAGGCATATTGGGTTTAATAGTCTGGGCCTTAGTTACAGCTGAAGTTACCATCACGATAGCCACAGGTGACACATAATTGCAGAAATTTTACTGTACAGAGTCAGGAGGTTGATTCCTCACTTTGTTTCCCAGCAGAAAAGCCAACAAGGGCAGGCTTCAGCAAGCTACACAATCCCAGAGCACCACCAGAAGGAGGGATTGATAAATCGCTTTTCAGGACTTTGTGCCTAGAAAACCTGGGGAAGCGTTGTCTTGAAGGACTATGGTAACATGCTCTATATGGAGGACTGGGAACAGCTGAGGAGGCCAATTCGAGAGTGACAATCCCTTCCACACTGAAGACAAATCCAGTCTGTCCCCTGTCCAGCTCCCTGATTTTTCTGCTTTTGTGACTTCCTCTTTGCCTTGGCCTGCTGGACAAGGGTCTCTTCAAATTGGGAGAGGCCATGATGCACCACCTGCCTTCTTCTTCTTCTTCTTCTTCTTCTTCTTCTTCTTCTTCTTCTTCTTCTTCTTCTTCTTCTTGTAATTGTTATTGTTATTGTTATTGTTATTGTTATTGTTATTGTTATTGTTATTGTTATTGTTATTGCAATTTCTCTGAGCATTGCCTAGTCTGCCCTTGGGGTGAATTTGTTTGGATGTCCATCCCTAGGAAGATTGGCAACTGTCTTGAATATTTTTTCACTCATGAATAATCTACCTTACCATAGAATGATGGACGTTAAATTGTTTGGAAATGGCCTTATAACCAGATTAATGGGCAGCAACAATTACGTCTCTACTATCATTGCTGATGTGTTTCCCCCTTGGCATTGTGTTAACCTGAATACACCAGACCAGTGAACTGCTAAAACTTCAACTTTTATAGAGGTGATCACATTTACTAATGATTAATTACTGAAGGACATCTGGTTAGCAGCTCCTGTAACTCTTATGGAAGCAGTCAGGATATACTTAGTTTTTCACATATGGCTTCTCCATTTTGGCTTTATTTTTGTAAAATAAATCATGACACGGTGCAATATGTTATGTGTTGTTCATCTGAGGTTGCATTTGCCTAATTTTCAGAACAGCTAAGGACCAGAAGATTTTTAGTATGTCCTTATACATAAAAAAACATAGCATTCAAAGAGGGTGTACTTCCTTTTTCACATGACTGTATAGATCAATTGGAGGTAACCGACAGAGAAAATCTATAAGAAATACATAAGTTTTGACACTCTCTTTTTCAGAAACCAAGATCTTATGAATTTCAAGTGCTTTCAGTTGGAAAGACCCTGAGGGCTCTGAAATGAAAAGAAAGAGCATCTTCCATGAGTTTTTTCATTGGGGTTTATCTGAAAGTCCCATCCATAAACATCAGTCACAGCTGTAACCTCTCTCATCAGTAAAATACACTGACAGTTGGACAGAATACTCACCATACATTTTGCATTATACAGTATCTTGGTGCTACAAAGATTAAATGAATCTGGTGTATTTACACTATGCTGCTTTATCAGTTTTATACCACTGTATCATGAGAGGTCAATCATACGGCATTCTAAGAATTGTTGTCGAAGAGGTACACTTTTGATGAGGCATAGAAATATTGTCAATTTTGCTTTCTTTCACATTCAAAATTCAACAGTGTCAAGTTATTTCCATTACATTTATGAAGGAGCTGCAAATTTAAGGAAGTTTGTACAAAAAACCCTGAAATTCTTCCCTAAACCAAACTCTTATTTAGCAAAGTATTTTATTACCTGCTTCTGATAGGAGTCCTAATGTATGTTTCCAAATCCAAAACATAATGGGCAAAATCCTTTGGAGAAAAACAATGCAAACAAAGTCAATCATACAAGTGTGTTCCCCCTTCACCCCACAATTTCCTGGTTGCCAGTCACCCATCAAGGCACATGACTGGTCATGCCAGCAAGTGTACTAGTAGGGGAAGACTAGTGTATGACATAGTATAGGACATGTTATAACTGCTTGTATAGTTGCCCTTATATGATCACATCAGCCAATAGGATCTGCTGACTAAGACGCCCCTTATGTCCAAAGGTAAAGTTATGACTTCTGAAAAAACTTAATTGGAATTAAGCTGCTCATTTTACATCGATTTTGGCCATAGTATAGAGTAGTGTGCACATGCTTGTTAATAATTCCATTTCCATTTATGGAAGGCTTGTTAGAATTTTACTACTCCGTATACACATGCATGTGCACACAAAAGCATGAATCTAAGCAACTGCAAGCTCATTTCCTTGTGATGTCTTTATCTGGCAAGACAGATGCACTGGCAGCACAGTGTTCTAGAAATAAAACACCTAAAATATGCATTCTACAACATCTGTCTAAGTTGTACTTAACTGCATATTTGAGCACCCTCTTTAAACAAGGACCGAAAATTCACCTTGCCTTGACCCTTTAAAAGGGAATTAAAAAGCCACATGCAGATAAATATGCACCTAGAGCGTGTAGCAATCCAATGCTCATGCAGAATTCGGATTTTTGGAAGGGAATTTTAAACTATCTTGATTGCATTCTATGTTCTCTGCTGACAATATGGATGTTTTTCCAATCACTAATATAGCTATCTTGCCAGAATATACATAATGGGAAAAGAAGAATCTATATCTATCTCTGAATCTATCTCTGTCTCTAAGTTCATTTATTTTTCTGACTGTGGGATGCTTCACACTTGGATAGTTGCATACATGGGCCCTTAGGACTCTTCTGGGCTGTTCTGTCCTCCTGGTTACAAACCCTCTGGTTCTTCCTTGTACAGTGGCGACTCGACTTACAAATGACCCTACTTACGAAAATTTCTACTTACGAAAAGCTCTGGCTGCCAAATTTTACTTCGACTTGCAGCCGGAGCTTCCACTTACAAATGGAAAAGGGCAGGGTGAAAGGGAGGGAAATTCAAAATATTGGTGGCAAAGAGGCTGCTTCTTTGTAGCTCTTTTGCTGCCACCACCCCAGGAGGCAAGCCACTGGATCATCCTGGCTGGGCTTAGCCTCCCAGGCTTCCAGCACCACTGAAACCACCACTGGAGGCTTCCTGGGCTTCCCTGCCATCATGACCGCCACTGCCGGAAGCCTCCCAACCTTCCCCACCACTGCTGCAGGTTTCCCGGGCTTATGTTGGGCTTACCAATGGTGGCTTCAGTGGTGGAGAAGCTGTGCAGCGATGGAGAAAGGCTGGGTAGGCTCCCGGAGGGCTGCCCCCAATGGTGGTTGTGGTGGCAGAAGGCCAGGTGGGCTCCTGGAGAGCTGCCCCTGATGGCGGTTGCGACGGTGGAGAAGCTGCGCAGTGGTGGTGGAAGCCCAGGTGGGCTACCGGAGGGTGGTGGAGCCTGCGCAGCTGAGCATGGCCTGGAGGCTTCAGAGGAGGCTTTGTGGTGAGGTAAGGTGCTGCTTTTTGCATCTTTTTAACTGTTTTGGGTGGCTTTTGCAGGGTGGGATTGGGCTGGTGGGGTTATGTTTATGTGTTTTTGGATTTGTTTGTTTTTTTGCAGGCCCAGAGGCTTGCAGTGTTTCGTTTTTATTTTTATTGGGGGGATTATTTTTTTCTTCAGCCAGAATAGATTAATCAGTTTTCAAAGCATTCCTATGGAAAATGGTGCTTTGACTTACAAAAATTTCGAGTTATGGCCACCGTTCCAATACGGATTAATTTTGTAAGTTGAGGCACCACTGTATTAGAGTTCTCTATGCAACATAATCTTTTCTGGATCCATTTCAATCGGGTTTCAGGCCGGGTTTTAGTACAGAGACAGCCTTGGTCGCCCTGTATGATGACCTTTGCCGGGAGAGAGACAGGGGGAGTGTGACCCTGTTGATACTCCTGGACCTCTCAGCGGCTTTCGACACCATCGACCATGGTGTCCTTCTGGATAGGCTGGCTGGGTTAGGAGTTGGGGGCACTGTTTTACGGTGGTTCCGCTCCTTCCTAGCTGACTGTATCCAGAGGGCGGTGCTGGGGGACAGTTGCTCTGCCCCATGGCAGTTATGTCATGGGGTTCCTCAGGGCTCGATACTGTCCCCCATGCTGTTTAACATCTACATGAAACCGCTGGGAGAGGTCATCAGGAGGTTTGGGCTGAGGAGTCAGCAATATGCTGACGACACTCAGCTCTACCTCTCATTTTCCACCAATCCAGGTGAGGCAGTTTCTGTGCTGAACTCGTGTCTGGACCTGATAATGGACTGGATGAGGGTTAATAAATTGAAACTCAATCCAGACAAGACGGAAGTTCTGTTAGTGGGTGCTTCGCCGGACAGGTTAGAGGGCCACTTCCCTGTCCTGAATGGGGTTACACTCCCCCTAAGGGACAGGGTCCGCAGCTTGGGGGTGCTCCTGGACCCCAGTCTAACACTGGAAGCCCAGGTGGACTCGGTGGCCAGGGGCGCCTTCCTCCAGCTGCGGAAACTATACCAGCTACGGCCCTACCTGGACGAGCGGAGTCTCATGACAGTTACACATGCACTGGTAACATCTCGTATTGATTATTGCAATGCGCTCTACGTGGGGCTGCCTTTGAAGACGGTCCGGCGACTGCAACTGGTCCAGAATCGAGCTGGGCGGCTGGTGAGTGGTGGGGCCGCCAGAGAGCACATCAAGCCGATTCTGTATAATTTACACTGGTTACCAGTTGCTGTCCGGGCCCAATTCAAAGTGCTTGTTTTGACATATAAAGCCCTAAACGGCTTGGGCCCTGGATACTTGAAGGACCGCCTCCTTCCATATGAGCCTACCAGGCTGTTAAGATCTAGCCAGGGGGCCCTTTTGAAAGAGCCATCCCTCAAGGAGGTAAGAGGGATGGCTTGTAGACAAAGGGCCTTCTCGGCAGCTGCCCCCAGACTATGGAACGCCCTCCCAACTGAAATTCGCCTGGCGCCGACACTGATGATATTTCGACGCCAGGTCAAAACCTTCCTGTTCCAGAAGGCTTTTAATTGAAATAACATTAACTGAGGGTCTTAATGATGGCAATTTTAATTGTATTTTTAATTGTATTTTAATTGTATTTTAACTGTATTTTAATCATTTTATTTTATTGCATTGAATTTTAATTGTTGTGAGCCGCCCAGGGACCTTTGGGTAGAGTGGGCGGCATATAAATTAAATAAATAAAATAAATAACTAAATAAATAAATATTATGGGTTCCTTATACTTTGAACTCTCCGCTATTATGCAGAGTCATCATGTCAGGGAGGCTTTGCTCTCCCATGTGGAAAGCGGCATCACGGTTGAATGACACTGCTTCTGAGGGGAGGAGGGACGGATCCTTTAATAAGGCTCTGTTCCTCTGGCTCAGCCTCTTTACTCTTTTTCTGGCAAAGAGACAAGCTCCATCGGCTGAGAGAAGCGGTTTCGATTTCCCACTCATCAGTCATTTCTCTGCTTCGTATTTGGGTCACGCATTGGTGCAACCAAACTGGATTTATATTAATTCAATTTAGCTCATTAGAGCTTATTGCAGTCTATTTATTGCTTGCCGTTATTCTTGTTGTTCTTAGTTGAGGGTTGAGGATCGTCGCCTCCCCTTTCTCCCCCACCCTTTTTAGTCACTGTTTTGCCTTTACAGAGTTTATTGTTGGGAATTGTTTAGTTGTGTGGGGGGCATTTTTGGGAATTAATTCAATATTTTAGGGGACTTCTGGTTTTAATTTTCTACATTCCTTTCTTAATTGCATTCATTTAATAATAGCAATAATTATACAGTCATGGCCAAAAATATTGGCACCCTTGCAATTCTGTCAGAAAATGCAACCCTTCTCTCAGAAAATTGGTGCAGTTGCAAATATTTTGGTACTCACATGTTCATTTCTTTGGTTTGCGTTGGAACAAAACTAAAAAAAGCAGAGAAGAAAATTCAAATCTGATACAATCTCACATAGAAACCTAAAAATGCACTAGCCATTATAAGAATTAATAATAAAAATTAATTAATTTTTTAAAAGAGGGAATGAAAAGGATTTACTTATTGTGTTGTGCACGCGCCCTGTGGGTTTTGCAGCATATAATATATATATATAATAAAAATTGGATTACATTAGTTAAGTGAAAATTCTTTCTGAATAATTAATAGGGGAATATAACCTCTCTAATACAATGGTTTATTCCATATTGACTGATAGCCTTGTCATTATGGGGCCTAAGAAAGGGCAGGGAGCTAAGAAGGGCAAACAGCCTGCAAAGCGTAAGGCTCCAGCTAGGGTTCAGCCTGCAATTTTGTCATCAGATGAGGAGGAGCGGCTGGATTACAGCTCAATACTGGCTAAGTTAAGCAAACTTGAATGAAAAATGGCCATGACTAGGCAGGTTCCGGAACCTGCTACTCCAAGAAGGTCAAGTATAGATTTGAAGGCACATAGATTGGCTGACTTGAGACAGCTTGGTGATGTGATGATGTCACAATTTTTTTTGTTTTTTGTTTTTGTTTTTAGAAAAGGAGTGCTGGGGGCCGCTGGTGTGGCTTCTACTGCCATGGTTGGGGAGTGCCATCAGCCCATTCTTGTTGAGGCAGAGATAGAGGACCTGCAGGAGCTGTTGAGGGATCCAGCCAGTGATGCAGGAATTCAGATGGAGGGTCAAATCTCTCACCCAGGAGCAAGTTTATTGGCCAGTGGGCAATTGGGCCCTGAATTCGCTTCCACCAGTACCAGCCAACAAGGGGTGGAGATGCATCGAGCCAGCTTGGCACTGCCGGCATTGGTGGCTTCAGTTGAGGTTGTACCCACACAACATACACAACACAGGGGTGGGGTTTAGCCTTGGGGCAAGGTCACTCCCCCAGTTTTTTCTCAACATGCCCCCAGTTCATTGAGCAATAATTTTGGCATTAGCCCTACAATTCCAGTTGGGCCCATATTGGCTTCGAAGTCTTGGATGGTGCCATATCTTCAGTGGTCTTCTGGCAATCCTGCAACTCTGTCATGGGCTTTCAAGCATAGGATAGGGTTTTCCCAAGTCGTTCATTATTGGATGATGTTTTGTTTTATGGGAAGCTAGGATCTGGGCAATGTGTGTCCTTCATGAGTACTTTCCAGGTTATTGCTGGGGAACTAGGTGTACCCTTAGCAGACAAAAAGGCCCAGCTACAGCAATCACATTTTTAGGGATTGAATTGGACACAGTCCAGCAATCTAGTAGGCTGCCAGAGAATAAATTGATTGATTTTAGGATTCAGAACTTGCTGCAGTATGCCAAAATTGCATTGAAGGAGCTTCAGGAAGTGGTAGGCCATTTAAATTTTGCTTGCAAAGTTATTGCTACTGGTACGGCCTTTGTGAGATAGCTTAGCGGAACCATGAGTGCTTTAATGAAGCCACATCATAGAAAGAGAATCTGAGCAAGCATGAGGGATGACCTGTGGACTTGGTTACGTGTTCTTGATGGATTCAATTGAATCTCATTCTGGAGAGATGAACTGCACTTAGGTGCTGAGTTTCAGGTTCATTTCGATGCTGCCAGATCATCGGGCTATGGAATTTACTTTAGAGACCAATGGTGTGCCAGCCTGTGGCACAGGGAATAGAGTGATTCCAAAGTCACCCATGCCCTCACATTTTTGGAATTTTTTTCAATCCTTGGAGCCCTACGGCTAGGGGTGGATTGTTGGGCCAATTCAGCAATCATCTTTTGGTGTGATGTATGGCAGTAAATGTAGTGAATACCCTCATGTCTAGATTGCCAAGAGTCATGTGATTGGTGAGAGTATTTACGCTCTGATGTTTGGAATATAATATTGTGTTCCATGCTTGCCATGTGCCTGGTGTTAAGGATGAGCTGGATGAAGCCCTGTCCCATCAACAGATCAATTGTTTCAGGGCAATGGCCTTGGAAGCTCAAACACGTCCAGAAGCATTGCCTCCGGAGGTCTGGAGCATTGGAGGATTGAACCCAACAGGGCAATGTCACCCAAAAGTCTTTTTCAGCTTAATAGAGCTTGGGAAAAGGTGTGCACAGATCTGTTTGAGGTAAAATTATTTAGGGCAGCCATTCTGGCACCTTTCAGGTTAGTGAGTTGATAAGGTCATCCAAGGAAGACAATTCTAGGATGGTGTTGCAGATTGATGACTTATTGGTCTCTGCAGACAGAGTCTTGCTCCATCTCTGCCCATCCAAAACTGACCAGTATGGGAAGGGCCAAATTATAAGCTTGGGAGTTTGTTCTGTCAAAGACCTTTGGCTGATTAGGGCTATTTCTGAATTTATGCTGGTAAGGGGCAATTCAGAGGGTGATCTTTTTTGCCATAAGGATGGCTCTCCCCTTATGAGATATGAATTTTGGGCAGTTACTTCCTGGGGCCTTCAGGAAGCAGGTATTGTGGGTTGGAAATTCAGCACTCATTCCTTTAGAATAGGTCTTTTTTTACTGATTTACTGTATTAGTGATGGGCCCCCTGATATATTTGTGGTTCATTTGGAAGGAAATGACTTCACTCACAACCTAAAGACATTGAAGGATAAGTTTCATGCAATGAGAATTATGTAGTCCAATATTATTTCATGATTGGTATGGAGGGCTGAATTTGATCCAAGGTGCATTGACCATGCAAGGCATGGCATCAATCGTGAAGTTAGTTGAGCCATGAAAGCTGGTCTGGGATCTGGGATCCAGCACCTGGACATAAGTGGACACTGTTGTGAGATATATATTAGTGACGAGGTTCACTTATCAGAGTTGGGCATGGGCTTTTTTCTCAGGGACTTTCAAGGCGGCCTTCGTGCTGAAATCTTTGGCTCTGGTTGTGGGCTTGGGGCATATAAATAGCCCCAGGCTGTGGTGGGTAGTGCAAAGACAAGAACTGGAGTGAGTCCACTGTTAGCATGTGATGTGAGAATTATGCCATGTCTCTGTCAGGTAGAGCCAATTGGGCATCTGAGGAGAGGTGGTTCCACATAGGGGAACCTCCCGGACAGCAGCCCACTTAGGGTCATGAGACCTGGTGGGCTGAGAAGGTGGGTTACCCTTAGCACAGAGCACCTGAAGGCATGCTGTTCAACGAACAGCATGATGCAGAAATAGGAGCTCGCCTTTCTCTATTTGAATCATCCAGAATTCTAGGTTACTCTGGTCTCTGAAGGACACTACGGTCAGCCCCCCTTGTAGTTGGGGGACTATTTTAAACAGTTAATAAAACTGTGGCCCAAGTTTTAAACTAATCAACCTGTGTCTAGCCTCTTTATTTCCAGGCTGGGAGGGTGAGGCCTCTTCCTCAGACGTGGTGAAAAAGGATATCTGACCACAAGTGCTGGAAATTCAATGCCAGCACCATCTACCTTTGCCGAAAATTAGTGGGTGGTGCCATCTTGTCCTTTAGCTCGGGCAGGAAAATATCTTGGCCCCCAATTAATTGGACCAATCCTGTATCTTGTGAGGAAGTGGACAAGACACCTGAATGTAGAATATTATAACAAAATATGTGAGATTACAACTCAATGCTATGCCTCTATGGCCACTTTCCCTCCACTTCATTTAAATGATGTTTATTCTGCTCTTCACCTTCATGAAGCGTGACGATGATCACCTATGAGAAGAATGTGTTCCGCTGTGATTCATTGAGAGATTCAGACAGCATAAAAACTGAACGCTAACAGCACCTGACAGAGGTGTACATCAATTCCCATTGGCAATGGAGAGGAAGAATTAAATTGATTGCTGTGCTTAGTCGCCCTCCTCAATGGTTAACATTAATGTTGACTTCAATTCTGAGAATAAAAAAACTCTTGTGAATAAATGGAAATCCTCCAGCTTATCTTTAAATCATTTTACTATCAATGAACAGAGAAGGGAAATGGTGCCCGTTTCACTGTACTATGAACAGGTGCTCATCAGCTCTTGTTATAAAATGAGACTTTACGCCAGAGGTATTGGGAATACTTCTGAATAGATTTTGATGCCCACATTTGCATAACGATGCCCCTGTTGGTACGGAAATACAAGCCACTGAATGCAAGATCTTTTACTTAGACCATTTAGAAAAGCATTCAAGCTTGCAATTCACTGTTTGTTTGCAAGCAACAGCAGATAGATTGTGCAAGGCTTGGAGCATGGAGTGAAAAGAAGCAGAAAAGATAAATGAAAGTAACAAGTACAGAATATATGAAGCTCTCTTTGAGTCTCTGAAATCTCAGGCGTAGGTCTTTCTCAGTATGGCTCAGAAATTGAACCCAGAACCTTCTGTGAGAACAGCATGCTTTGTAAACACTGAGCCATCTCTGGTGTTCCCTGAGGAATAATAAATGGGTCTCCATTCATGCAGTTTCATAGACCTTTAGAGCTGGAGCAACAGGAAGGCAGGTGTGGTTAACTGACATCATTATTAAGGAGATGGAGGACCTAGAAATGAGGTAATCCTAGCAGAAGTGAGCTGAATAGGAAACAGAGAAAGAAGAAAGTGGTTTATTACTGGCAAAGGTTTCAGGATCAAGGGGTAATGGACACAATCGTCCCCTAATAGAGGGAGGGGAAAATGAGCTGAACCAAAGCATTGATGAATTAACTGGGTTAATATGTTAGAGATATTGTAAAATCTCCCCTTTGCCTTCCTTTCCCCTTTCTGAAAGATCTGCTTTCCAGCATTTGTTGTTGTTGTTGTTGTTGTTGTTGTTGTTGTTGTTGTTGTTGTTGTTGTTGTTGTTGTTGTTGTTCAATTTATACCCCACCCATCTAGATTGAAGTCTACTTTGGGCAGCTAACAATAATACATAAAAGTAAAAACAATATAATAAAATAAAGACAACAATTAGGTGATGACAGGAGGGAAAGCCTGCCTAAAGAGCCAGGTCTTAAGTTTGCTCTTAAAAACACCCAGCAAGGGAGCCAGACAGATCTCTGCAGCCAGACTGTTCCAGATGCAAGGGGCCACTGCCGAGAAGGCCTGGTTTCTTGTTCTTTCTCTCCAGGCCCCCCTCGGTGTTAGGCTCCTCACCTGCCCGTCTTGGCTAGAATGAGTGATTCAGGTAGATCTAGGTGGTAGGAGGCGTTCTGCTAGATATAAAGGTCCTAAACCGTTTAGGGCTTTATATGTCATCATTAACACTTTGAAATCAATGCATAAATGAACTGGCAGCCAATGCAGGGAAGCCAGAGTGGGGGAAATATGCTAATATTTTCTAACCCCAGTGAGAAATCTGTTCGCCACATTCTGCAGCATCCACATCAATCTCAAAGGTAGCCCCACATAGAGCGCATTACAGTAGCCTAATCTTGAGACTACAAGTGCATGGACCAGAGTGGTGAGTGCCCCAACATCAAGATAGGGACGCAGCTGGGCAATCCGCCAGAACTGGAGATGACCACTGATGCTACTTGTGTTTCCATGGTGGGTGCCAGATCCAGATGGGCCCCCAAGCTGCAAACCTCACTCTTTGTGGTAAAAGTCACTCCCCCAAAAGAGAGGCAGTTTCTCAAACCACCGATGGCAGGGGCACCCACCCTCAGGACCTCCGTCTTGTCCGGGTTCAGCCTCAGCCCATCCTCCTGCATCCATAGCAGTACAGCCTCCAGGCAGTGCTGAAGGGATGGAACGGCATCCACTGTTGTTGAAAAAAAGGAAATGTAGAGCTGATTGTCATCAACGTACTGATGACATGAAGACCCACACCCCTGATGACCCAACCCAGTGGCCTCATATAGATATTAAACAGCATTGGAGAGATAACGAAGCCCTGCAGAACCCCACAATTGAAACTTCACAGGGCCGATACCCTCTCCTCAAACTATACTCTCTGAGGATGGTCCACATAGAAGGATCAGAGCCAGGCAAGTGCCAGACCACCAATTCCCAACTCAGAGATTCTCCCCAGGAGGATACCGTGGTTGACAGTATTGAAGGAAGCTGAGATATCAAGGAGGACCAACAGAGACATTTTGCCCCTGTTGGCCTCCCTCAACAGGTCATCAAACAGGCTGACCAATGGCATTTCCATACTGTGGTGCAGCCTGAAGCCTGACTGGAACAGATCTAGGGCATTGGTTTCATCCAAAAGGACCTGCAGCTGGTTAGCCACCACCCTCTCTACCACTTTGCTAAGGAAGGAAACATTGATGATGGGCCTATAGTTGCCAATGTCGTCTGCTGCCAAACTTGGTTTCTTCCTGATGGGCCTAATGAGTGTCTCTTTGAGGGCAAGGGGAACCTTGGCCTCCTGGAGAGACCCATTGATCATTGCAATGGTCCTTTCAGTTGTTACAGGCCTGGCTGTTTTGATTAGCCAGTCTGGGCAAGGGTCAAGGGAGGTGGTGGTGGCACTACAGCGATCAAGCTCTTTGTCCACCATATCTGACATTACAGGCAGAAAATGATTAAATCTTATCAGGCAAGGCAGAGCGCTGGACATCTCTGCTTGATCTACTGTTTTCAGAAAGGGATAAGATCCTGGCAGATGGCCTTCACTTTAGATTTTAAAAATCCTGCAAATTGGTCAGATGAGATGCTAATGGGAGGCCAATCACTGTGACCAAATCTGGACAAACTGTGGACTATATGGAAAAGTTCTGCCTGCTGATTAGAAGCTTCACTTATCTGGACAGCGAAGTGAGCTCAACTTGCAGCCCTCACCTTAATAAGGTAATGGTTAGTTGCAATCCTGACAGCTTTCTGATTATATTCCATAAGGTTCAATCTCCAATTGCATTCTAGCCTTCTCCTATTCTGCTTCATAGCTCACAGCTGCTGGTTAAACTAGGGGTGCTGGACAAGCTCTGCAATGGAGAGGGCATTTAGGAGTGATCATGTCCATGGCAGTGGCAAGCTAGCCATCAACCAGAGCCTCAACAAAAGCGCCAGTCAGATCAGCCAGAATCCCTCTCATGAAGTCCTGAAATCTTATAGGATCCTGTAACCTTTGAGGGTGGACCATCAAAATAGGTCTTTGCTCCCTGTGGGGAGGGAGAGCCACTGAGAGGTTGCATTTTATTAGGTGGTGATCCGACCATGATAAGGGAACTGACTCAAGGTATCAGGGACTTGGTTAAGATTTCATAAATTGAGGATAAGAACAGGAAATAGTTTTGCTAATTTGAAAAAGGGGGGGCAGGGGGAAACCTGCAGTTGATTTTCTTTCTGTATGGATTTTTCACCTGGACCCTTCCTCTGGTGTTTGACATCCAGGCCATTCAATCCTTTGTCATGCTACCCTCTCATTTCTGCCTATGTAGAATGCAGGCTTTCATTTTCCACATAGGACATTGTGTGAGGAATGAACAAAACACAATAAAAACTAATCCAGTGAGGAAGGTGCAAAGTTCCAAAATCCTTGTGTTATGGTTGTTAATTTTTCTCTGGCCAACGTTTTCATTTCCTGGATAATAAGTCAAAAATAGGGCGGGTTGGGGTTAGAAAAAGCCCACGTGACATTGATTAGCAGTGCAGAGGCATGTGTGGTCATGTTCGTGGGCATTAAAGCCATCAGCCAGCTCCTGGAAAGTGGACATACGCATCACGTCTTGATGGGGGATGTTCACAGTAGGAAAGCTCACAGCTCCCCTTAGCAACCGCACAAGCCTCCACAGGGTTGCCTTCTTCACAATTGGAAATCTCCATCTCTAACCCTTCCTTGTTCTTTTGCTGAAAAGTTCCAAGTGCTGACAGGGGGACATTCAATCACAATAAGGAAACAAAGCAGAAGTAGTTAAAAGAGCAAGGTTTCCTGTTGTGTGTCCATATGCATGCTTCAATTGATCCATCTGTTTGTGAATGGTTTAAAACATACTTCTTACAAACAATTTATACACTCTCTTTTGACTGCCCTCAGTGGTTGCACTTCCTCCCCTACTGCTTCATCTTTGAGCATGATTGGTTGAAGGGCTGACTCCTCACCACCCACCAAAGAAGACTCCTTTCCTGAAAGAGTTTAAACAGTATATTTTGGAAACATTCTGAGGGCAACACTGAAGTCTTCAATATATGTCTCTGATTGTTCTGACTGTATTGCTTACTTGTTTAGTCTGATAGGAATAAGCTTTTGTCTACTGCAAGGAACAAAAAATGAAGGGGGAGAAAGAGGAGAGAACAAATAAAAGAAAAAGATGTAGGGCTCCCATAGGGAAGGATGCCCTTTTTTTGGCATTTGAGGGAAATATTAAAGGTAAAGTAGATTTAGAGGGACACATTATAAAGGTTGCCCATGATCAGAGAAGCACCAGAGTGAGGGAAAGGACAGTTAAAGTTAAATGGGAGGGAGAGTGGAAAGGGAGGTCTTTAGGGCCAAGGTAGATGAACACTTGAGTTACAGATTGGCTACAGATGGGAGATGGCAAGCCAGAAATGTGGAAGAAAATTATATTGGCATTGCTATGTTGTCTAAAGAACACTACATGAACATTTGTATTGCTGCACTGCCAGCAGAGAGGTGCTGTCAGGGTGAGGTTTTACTTAGGCAACAAGTATTGATTGGGAACCAGGGAGCTGGAGCGAGGGGGGGGGAGAAAGAGTCCATGGCCATAATATAGATAGGGGAAAAAATCCATTGTCCTATCCATATGCAAGAGCCCAACAGAGTGCTGGATTTAAAATGGAAATGTTGTGTGAGTGGGGGTGGATGGGGAGCCCCAGGAGAACATTAGAGCCTATCGTCAGTTGCCACAGCTCACCTTCAGCTTCTCTTTGGGGCTTTGAGTTCCATTCTCTCTCTCTCTCTCTCTCTCTCTCTCTCTCTTTCTCTCTCTCTCTCTCTCTCTCTCTCTGTACCCCCATATTGCATAAATAATTTGCTTTATGCTATACTGCAAAATGCCAAAGTGTGCATGTAAAAATGTGGGGCATTAATGTTTTACTTAAGTAATCCATGCAACATCTTCTTGTTGTTTTCATACTATCTGAAGAGAAACCAGAGTATTCTGGTTCACTCATTGTGTAACTGTAGAGGAAAAAGTGTTTGAGCCAATAGATTAACAGTGAGCTACCCTCATTAGCTTAGCTTAATTGAAAAAGAGTGTACCATTGAATCCTGGCTGTACTTCACAGGGAAGTATAAGAAGCCGGAGATCTGGACCATATGCCTAGCTGGAAAGAATGTTGTGTTCCTCTGGTGAATGACCAGAAGCGAGAAACAGGAAGTTCCAGCAAATGGAGTAGGACAAAGCCAGGATGGATGCCAGAAGCAACAGTGGTGACATTCACAAGGGAGAGCAGGGAGTTAAAACTCCTTGAAAAGGGTCTGGAGAATTTAGTAGGTCTAGAATGTGATCACATTGTTTTCCCCAAGGGCTAGCTATGTAAAACAACCAAGCATCAAAAGAATTCCAGTGATAATTGACTCAGGTCATTATAACCACAAAAATATTAAACTATTAAACTCTATAGGGCTTTGCGACTGACTATCAGAAGAAGTTACTTCAGTCATGTTATCCCGTGCACTGAGGCTTGGGAAGGAGGTGACATCAGTATCTGAGGTGTGATTGGCCTCTGCTAGTGGGAGGGTTTTCAGTACTGGCTTGTCAATCGCATGACTTCTCCAAAAAAGAAACAACTTAAATACAAAAGTTTCATATGTGAATTGCTTTATAGAGTTGTTACTGCATTTCATCCATGCGATGAGCTACTTTGGAGATTTGGTTGAAAACCAAGCTTCAAATAAATACCTCCAACTTACACTTTGTTTTGTTAGGAATGTGGGAAGTTGTCTTAACCCTTCATCAGACTATTGGTCCATCTTGCTTAATATTATCTGCTATTTTGGCTGGCATTGGATCTTAAGGGAATTTTTCCAATGCCACCTGAAGATGCCAGGTATTGAATCTGAGATCTTTAATTCATAACAACCCATGTGGTGTCTCTTGGCTCTTCTCCACCCCATTTCCCTTCCGCAACACCATCATCGTCCATGCCGTGAGGGAACAAGCCAGGTAGGTGGGACTCATCAACCTTGGAAGGCAGCCCATCTAGGAGAAGGAAAACTCCTATTTCAAACCTCCACTGCGTTGTGGCTATATCCACTGATGGAGTAAAACTCGAGGCAAAATCTGGAGCTGGAATCCTGGAGGCAGTTCATGTTGTTCTGTCAACTGCTGTGACATCGCTGGAACCGGTTTTATTGGCTCTTGCCTTTCCATTGGACTGTTTCAGCGATGTGGAGAGGGGGGATTTGCTGCTTGGATAACAGCCTATCCTCCATATTACTTTACCCAGGCTTAAGACGGCCCAAAACATCATTGGCTGTTCACTCCCCTCTTTGGAAGAATTGTATAAGAACAGATGTAAGAGGAAGATATCTAACATACTGAAAGACTCCTCTCATCCGGGATATCAGCTCTTTAAACTATTACCATCAGGAAGGAGATTCAGGGTATTGAAAGCAAGGACAAGCAGATTCAAGAACAGTTTTTACCCAAGTGCAGTATTGAGTTTAAATGTGGGGCCATAGGTTTTGGTGGATTTTAATTGCTGAGAGAAAATGGGGTATCTATATTTGGATGGTGAAAGTTGTGTATATTTTAACTTTTTTTTTGTAGTGTTGTCCAGTTTTACCTTGGGGAAGAGCACCTCATTTCGTTGCACCCACTTGTGAGCGCAATGACAAATAAATTTCTTATGTCTTATGTCTTATGTCTTTGTGCTCTGGAGAGGACACTCCACTCAGAGCACATTACCATAGTCCCTCGAGACTGAAGGATGCCTAAGAAGAAGAAGAATTCATAACACTTCTTCTTCTGATGAGCCACAGCACTTTCCAGAGCCTATTTTTGCTTAATGTGTAGGGAAAATTGAAAGTGAAGCCCACAGGATAGGCTGGGTTAAATCTTGTTTGGCTTGTATTTTGGTGAAAATACCATATTTACCCACATTCTGATCACCAGTATATTTCTAGGTACAATTCTGAAAGGACTGCACCCTCTCATAATATCTTGCCTCCGCCCTGTGATCTAAGGATGGGACTCTCTGAATTCTGGCATGAATGGATTTCCTCAGATGAATGATAGAACATAAGCTTATGGGGGATTTGTTTAGCCACTTCCCTTTTTGGCTGCTACTTCCAGGTGAAAAAAAATTGTGGGCATTAAAAAAACACAAAAAACTCCTTGCCAAGAGCCTGCCGTTATCTCTGCACATGTGTCTTCCTATCAGCTGGGCAGCAGGCAGATGCCCAGAAGCAGTGGCTCAGCTTCCCAGACCCAGTCACTGCCTCTGTGCATGTGCCTACTGCTCAGCTGATGGTGGGCACATGCGCGGAGGCAGCAAGCCCAGATTCCTTTCCAGCAGCTGGTCGCTGCCTCTGAGCATGCATGGCAGTGGTGGCAGAGGAGACACAGATAGCAGGAGCAGGTAGAGCACCCTCAGGCATGAACCAGAAAAACAAACCATGGACTGGTTCAATTTGTCAGGAGTTCATGGTGGTTCATGGTTAGCCACAAACCACAAACCATCTCGAACCACTCGTTTTCCGGTTCATGCTCATCTCTACTAATGATACAACTAGATTGAACCCAAAAGGACATCTCATGGCTGATGTGCACAGAAGTTAAAGGGAAGTCTGGTGCTGCATAACACATACAACTGGAACATGGAATGTGAGAATGATGACTCAAGGTAAACTGGAAACTGTAAAGCAAGAAATTGAATGTATAAATGTTGCAATACTTGGTGTTAGTGAATAAAGTGGACTGGAATGGGATATTTTCAGTCAAACTACTGCAAAATATTCTCTGGAAATGACAAACCTGGAAGAAATGGAATGGCTCTCATACTTAGGCACAATGTAGCACAGGTAGTAACGGGGGGATAATGCAAGGTATGAGTTGATGATATCAGTCAAACTCCATGGAAAATCTATTAACATAACCATTATTTGTGTTCTATTACAGATGCAGAAGAAGATGAAATTGAAAGATTTTATGCAAGCAGAATAACTCTTAGAGTTCTTCTAAGCCAACAATCAATTTATTGCAAATACACTCTTCAATCAACTGAACAGAAGCTGTACGAGTGGATATCACCAGATGGTCAACATAAAAATTAAATAGACTACATAATTGGAAGCAGGAAATGCAGAAGCTGTATTTGATCAGCCAAAACAAGACCAGGAATGGATTGTGGTACTTATTGATCATGATCTCTTAATATCCAATATTAGAGTAAAGCTGACAAAGAAAAATAAAAGAATCATAGTGCCAAAATAAAATTTAACAATTTTCCTGGTGAATTTAAAGTCTGCATATGGAATAAATTTGCATTACTAAGCTTAATTGATCATAAACCAAAAGAACTGCCAATTGAAACCAGATATATTAGTAGGAGAAAATCCTGTGGTAAAAAGAAAAGAAAAACCATGTGCATTCATATGGCCACAGCTACATGTTCTGGGCAGCGAAGTATGCAGAACAATCCAGTTGGGGTCACAATCTGGACCTTTGCACGTGAGCCACATTGGAGTGGAGTGGCCGGGGAGGCATGCTCTGGGATGACTTAGTAGAATTGGCATCCCAGGGTACTCCGGATGTGCCCCCTGACCTTGCATTAATCCTCCTCAGTGGCAACAAGTTACCCCAGCATGGGAGCAAGACATTGATATTGAAGGTCATTGTGGACTTGCACGTGTAGTTGTTGCGCTTTCCTGGAACACTCATAGTGTAGTCAGCGATCATACCTAGGATGGTATGGAGGGCCAGATGCGACCCTAGGTGCATCGACAAGGCCTGGAAGGGAGGAAGTTAGTAGGGCCATTAGGGCTCAAGGGGATTCAGTTATTTTGCATCCCGATATTAGAGCTAGTTGCCCTGAGTTATATAGGGAAGATGGGGTGCACTTATCTGATCTAGGGCTAGATTTCTTTCTTCATGACTTGCAAGGGGGCCTTAGGGCCAAAATTTTCAGCCTGGTGGGGGATCCAGGGGCATACCGTGCTACCCCATGCTGTGGTGGGTAGTACACAGCAGGATAGGAGCAGGGGATTTACAGGGGATACAGCGAGTGGGGGCTAGACACTTCTCCTCTCAGAATTGCAGGTTCTGCTGAGGGGAGGGGAAAACAGGGGACCCCAGGGGAAGCAGTTCAATTGGGGTCCTGAGGCTAGGCTTTAGGCTGGCCTCCAGTGCGTATGGCTGAGAGGGTGCTGGGATGGAGAACAGCACCCCCTTTCGGCGCAGGATTCCCCTGGGGAAAAATCAGGACCAGTCAAGTAAGATTGACAGCAGTCTCATACCTGTTTTGCACTATGGCAACCCCCCTTAAAATAGGGGGAAATTAAAGCGTTGATAAGTTAATAAAGTTGTCGCCCTAGTTTAATCCACTTTATTGTATCTCATCTCGTTATTCTGGGCTGGGTGGGCAAAGTGATATGAAATCTGCACTAAAAGCACTGGTATGAAATAAATCACCTGGGCTAGATAGGAAACTGATAGAACTAGTTCATGCCAGAGAGACTGAATCTGTCAAAATGCTGACAAGAATACGCCAACAACTATGGAAAACAAAATTATGGCCCACAGACTTGCAAGAGTCAATATACAGTACATTGCAATTCCCCAAGAGAGGAGATACCAAGGACCATTGTTTTAATTTCCATTGTAGGCAAAGTGATGCTCAAGGTGTTGCAACAAAGGCTTTTATCTTATATGGAGCAAGAAATGCCTGAAGTTCAAGCCAGATTCCAAAAAGGAAGACACACTCAAGAGCATATAGTAGCTATCCACTGGCTACTGGAGTGCACCAAAGAATTTTGAACAAGATCAGTCTGTGCTTTATAGACTACAGCAAAGCCTTTGACTGTGTGGATCATGAGAAAATATGAGTTGTTTTGAAAGAAATGGATGTGCCTCAGCCCTTGATTGTCCTGATGGAGGTATCTCAGTACTTGATTGACCATTATTGTGGAAAAGAAGCTACTGGTAGGACAGAATATGAACAGACAGCATGGTTTCCTATAGGCAAAGGTTTTATCCCTTTATCTGTTCAATCGGTACACAGAGCATATCATATGGAAAGCCAAACTAGACTCAAATGAAGGAGGAGTGAATACTGGCAGAAGAAACATCAGTAATTTAAGATATGCAAATTACACTATCTTTCTGGCAGAAGGTAGAAATGACATGAAACAATTTCTAGTGAAAGAAAGGGCCAAAGCAGGACTGCAGTTGAAGAAGACCAAAAATCAGGACTACAGAAGAATTGCTCAACTTTGATGTTTACAATGAGGACATGAGCAGCCAAGAAATCAGAAGAAGACAGAATCTGAAAGGCAGCAATTGGAGGATTAAAAAAGATCATTAAGTGTAAGGATGTGTCACTGGTGAACAGGACCAAGATCATCCACACTCTTGTATTCTCAATTACTATGCATGGGTGTGAAATCTAAACAGTAAAGAAAGCTGATGGGGAAAAAATCATTTGTTTGAAATATGATGCTGGAAGAGAGATTTCCAGATACCCAGAACTGCCAGAAAAATGAACACATGGGTGCTAAATCAAATCAAGCCTGAAATATCTATGGAGGTAAAAATGATAAAACTTTTGGCACATCATGAGAAGGTAAGATTATATGGAAAAGACAATAATGCTGGGAAATGTTGAAGGCAACAGGAAAAGAAAAATGTCAAATATGAGCTAGATTGACTCTTTAAAGAAAACTCAGGCTTGAGTTTATAAAAGCTGAGCAGGGCTGTTGAGAACATTTTGAGATCGCTCATTCATGGGGTTGTCTTAAGTCAAGGGTGGCTTGATAGTGCATAACAATAACACGAGAGTATCATCAGATTGATTATCACTGCTGAGATTGATGCAGTCTATCTTTATCTCACTCTCAAATGCTTGCTTGGTTTTTGTCATTTATCCACTAGCTTTTAGCTTCCCCATTTTGGCAAAGTGTCTCATCTTGAATTTGATTTGAAACAAGCACATGTTCATAGCAGATTATTTTCCAGACTTCATGTGCCTAGGAAACAGTGAAGTCACTGTGTTATTCTTTTTACTTGCCTATGAAAAATGTTGGATGAAATATTCTTTCATGAGTCCAACTATAAGAAATACATTCATAGCTCTGTAAAAAAAAATCCATGATAATTAATAGAAATCATAAGGAAGAAGCTATATATAGAAGAGACAAGCAGAGTAACAAGCCCTTGCAAAACACATTTCATGGAATTGAGTCATGTCTTATGAGCTGAGGGGGAATCTGAAGTTCTGAGTCTTATTGTTCAACTAATAATAGAAGATTACGATTGTAGCAATGGAGTCCCAGTATGTTTCTAGAGGTCTGTATCTAGAAATTTGAAAGAAGGGTTTGATTTAAGGTCTCAGTGCCATGATGCAGTGATGGGAAGTACAAAAGAAAGTTTGGCAAGAAGGAAAGCAGAGAAGCAGGAAAAATGTTAATAGAGAAAGAAAAGGCTGAAGAAAGAAGGAATAATGTACCGTGGTCCCTTGCTAGACAGTTACCCCGCATGACAGTTTTTTCGCTAGACATTGACTTTTTGTGATCACTATAGCGATTCACAAAACAGTGATTCCTATGGGGGAGTTTCGCTGGACAATGTTTGATCCCTGCTTCGCAAACTGATTTTCGCTAGACGACAATTTTGACAGCTCCCTCCGCACTCGCAAAACAGGTGTTTTCGGGACCTAAGCTTCACAAGACAGCGATTTAAACAGCTGATCGGCGAATTGCAAAGCGGCTTTCTTATGGCCAATCTTCGCTAGACAATGACGATTCTTCCCCATTGGAACGCATTAAACAGGTTTCAATGCATTCCAATGGGGAAATGCTTTTCGCTAGACAATGATTTCACTAAACAGCGATTTCAGTGGAACGGATTATCATTGTCTAGCGAGGCACCACTGTATACATTTGGTGGGTTTTCACATAACACTAACCCATTATTTAGTATCACCTGTTTGAGTTTCACTGAGACTACACAAAGCTGTGGGCTTAAGTGCTCCCAGTCCCCTCTTCCCTTCTCACATGAATGGAAGGAGAAATTAATCATAGTTCAATTTTGCTTCCCTAATTCCTGGCTTATTTTTAAAATCTGAACCAAGAAACATGGTTCGAAATAAACCCTACCTCATTGGACAAGCCAGATTCACAACATATAGTTTGGAGTCAGCCTGTTTAGCCAATGCTGCCAAAGCCTGTATGAGGAGGAGAAGGGGAAGGACTCCGGCTGAGAATGCAGATGCAATGTGAGAAACAACATTGCTTTTGAAGTTATGCAGTTGGTAAGGAGGGGTCCACAACCAACAGACTGGAAATATCTGAGAAGTGCCCCAGTGGTTTAGCAGACAACACATTATAGGCAACCCCAACCATACTTAGCATTGAATGCTGCTGATGTTATTTGTGTGTCACAAAGTCTTGTAAGATGGCAAGTAAGATGGTCCCTCTGATGTGCTAGGCTTCAAATGATACTGTTGTAGAAAGGATCATTCCAAATTTTATCATGGTCTGCTTTTGAAAACAAGGACTTCTCTTCCTTCTCTAAGGGCCATTCTTTTTCCAAGGTCAGAGGAAAAAAGGAAGGTTATTTTGCATATAAAACCTAAAACAAGTATTGGTGAAGAAGCTCTTTCTTTGAACTGAAATGATAGAACAGGAATTTGGGGCGGTAGATCATATGTAGGAAAAGATGCAGATATTTAATGATTAAAATATCAATCAATAGCACAGTAGAACCAGGAGCTAACAAGACAGGGAACTACTTTAATAATCCTGTCTAAGCAATAAGTACAAGAAGAAATATTATCAGTTTTGGGTATATGTTGTTATATACCCAGAAGAGCTGGAAAAAGTAACTTTGGTCCTAGATCTGTTATAGTTGTAATTCTATGCATACCTATCTAAAAACAAAGTCTGAACAAATTGGGGAGGACAGTCTTGTGTCACTAAATATGAATAAAAGCATGCAGTGTATGTATTAAAGTAGTATTTATCAAACAATGGGATAGCCCTCCCTCAGAGTCAGGAGAGATATCCTACTCAGGCAATATAAAGAATTAATATCAGTGGCTGAGGGTATACAGTCTTCTAAGTCTAGGGCCCAGCATTTTCAGGTCTGAAGATGGTAATGAGGCAAGCAGCAGTTCTGAAAGTGGTGTTCTACTTTCCCAGTGAGGTTACCAGGCAGCTGAGAGAGTAACTACAAGTAGAAATGAACAGTATCATAAGAAGAAGCAGCTCTAAGGCTTGGGTTCCTAGACATTACATTTCAATGCAAAACTGATTTATTTATTTATTTATTTATTTATTTATTTATTTATTTATTTATTTATTTATTTATTTATTCAATTTCTACCCCGCCCCTCTAGACAACGTCTACTCGGGGCGGCTTACAAACATTAAAACACATTAAAACAATGTAGAAAAATAACTAACATAATTATTATAATTAATATTATCCAAGATGGCAACATTAAGAACCAGAAAAAAAGGGGAAAGAACTTAGGTGACTGGGGGGAAGGCCTGTCTGAATAACCATGTTTTTAGTTGGTTTTTGAACACACCCAGCGAGGGTGCCAGCCAAATTTCAGTGGGAAGTGTGTTCCACAGCCGAGGGGCAACTGCCGAGAAGGCCCGGTTTCTTGTTTTCTCCTTCCGGGCCTCCCTCGGCGTCAGTCCCCTCAGCCGTCCCTGCTGGCTATGTCGGGTGACTCGGGTAGATCTGGGTGGGAAGAGGCGATCTGCCAAATATTGAGGTCCCAAACCGTTTAGGGCTTTATATGTAATCATTAATACTTTGAAGTCAATGCGGAAACGAATAGGTAACCAGTGCAGCGCAGCCAGAGTGGGGGAGATGTGCTGATATTTTCTCACCCCACTAATAAGCCTGGCTGCTGCATTCTGGACCATCTGGAGTTTCCACAAGAGCCTCAAAGGCAGCCCCACGTAGAGTGCGTTACAATGGTCTAGTCTTGAGATTATGAGCGCATGGACTAGAGTAGTGAGGGCCCCCCGATTAAGATATGGCCGCAGCTGGGCAATCCGCCATAGATGAAAATAGGCAGAACGGACCACGGACGCCACCTGGGTTTCCATGGTTAGCGCCGGGTCCAGATGTATCCCCAAGCTGCGGACCTCACTCTTTGTGGCAAGGGTCGTCCCTCCAAAAGAAAGGGAGTCACCTATGCCGCTGACGGGAGGGCCACCCACCCTCAAGACCTCCGTCTTGTCCGGGTTCAGCCTCAATCCATTTGACTGCATCCATTCCAGTACGGTGTCCAGGCAGCGCTGAAGGGACTGGACGGCATCCACTGAAGTTGGAGTAAAAGAGATGTAGAGCTGGGTGTCATCAGCGTACTGGTGACACGATGCCCCACACCCTCTGATGACCCCGCCCAGCGGCCTCATGAAGATGTTAAACAGCATTGGGGAGATGATCGACCCCTGTGGAACCCCACAATTGAGATTCCACGGGGCTGAGACATTCTCCCCAATCTGCACTCTCTGGGGGCGGTCCTCCAGAAAGCAGCGGAGCCAGGCAAGTGCGAGGCCACCAACTCCCAACTCGGAGAGCCTCCCCAGGAGGATACCGTGGTCAACAGTATCAAAGGCAGCTGAGATGTCGAGGAGGACCAACAAGGACACATTGCCCCCATCGGCCTCCCTCAACAGGTCATCCAGCAGTGCGACCAGTGCCGTCTCTGTACCATAGCGTGGCCTGAAGCCCGACTGAAATGGGTCTAGAGCATTGGTTTCATCTAAGAGCGCCTGAAGCTGGTCTGCCACCACCCTCTCAACCACTTTGCTGAGGAAGGACACACTGGCAACGGGCCTATAATTGCCAATTTCATCCGCCGCCAGATTTGGTTTCTTCCTGATGGGCCTAATGAGTGTCTCCTTGAGGGTAAGGGGTACCTTGCCCTCCTGGAGAGACCCATTAATTATTGCAGTGGCCCATTCAGTTGTTACCGGCCTGGCTGCTTTGATTAGCCAGGCCGGGCAAGGGTCGAGAGAAGAGGTGGTGGCCCGACAGCGATCAAGCACCTTGTCTACCAGCTCTGATGTTACAGGCTGAAAAGAATCGAGAATTACCGGGCAGGACGGAGCGCTGGACATCTCTGCTCGATCCATTGTATTTAAAAAAGGAGAAAGGTCACGGCGGATGGCCTCCACTTTGGATTTAAAAAACGCTGCAAATTGGTCAGGTGAGATGCTAGTGGGAGGCCCTTCACCCTGGCCAATTCCGGATAGATCGCGAACTATACGGAAAAGTTCCGCCTGCCGGTTGGATGCTTCGCTTATCCGGTCAGCGACGTAAGCTCTTCTGGCAGCCTTTACCTTATCAAGGTAACAGTTAGTTGCGATCCTGACAGCAATCTTATTGTAAACCATCGGTTCCTTCCTCCAAGAGCACTCTAGCCGTCTAGCCTTGAATTTCTGAGTGTTGTTGATGTAGTTAGAATACCCAATTCCCCCCTCCATGTTTTCATCAGAATACTTACTGCATAGAGATACAGGTTTTCATTTAGAGACAGTGAATTTGACATCAAGTTATTTTAAGGTTACTGGACTTAAAAAAAAAACAGAGCATTTTGTCCAAATTAAAATCAATTGTAATCATAATTCACAGAACAATGTTTTGTTGAATGCTCACTGTAATTATTTAGTTACTTCAGATTTAATGGCCAAAATCCTGTTGTGCAGTTACCCAAACAGTGGAAGTTTTAGAAGCAAACTGTCATAAATTAAGAAATCTCTGTAGGCACTATCTGTTACATATCAAGTAGTGTGACTTGGTATGCAAAAGATAAATACAGTACTGTATGCAACAGGATTTCAGCCAATAGACTTTACTTTGGGGTTTAAAGTGGGACCTTAGGCATCCACCTCTAGTACATGAACATCTGAACTGAAAGTAAGCATTAAAATGTGTTCATTTTTCAAGTTATTATTTTCTCCTGACAAATGATTGTAAGGAACCATGCTCTGGACCTTATTTTCCTGGGGGAGGAGGAGGGTTGTTTTATTTTTCATTGTGTTTCCTTTTTCTTTTTCTGTACTTGGCTGCTGACCACCACTGATTTAAACTGCTTCTTGCAGGAGTAGAAATAACAATCTGTTTCTGCTACTGAATGGCCCTCTGTGTGTGTGTGTGTGTGTGTGTGTGTGTGTGTGTGTGTGTGTGTGTGTGTGTGTGTGTGTGTGTGTGTGTGTGTGTGTGTGTGT
Organism: Pogona vitticeps; assembly: GCF_051106095.1. NCBI lineage: Eukaryota > Metazoa > Chordata > Lepidosauria > Squamata > Agamidae > Pogona > Pogona vitticeps. The sequence continues at coordinate 100,247,517 of NC_135786.1, forward strand.
GTGTACCTTCTCACTTAGTCTTCCCATTAAAAATAATCTTAGCTGTCTCTAATGCTAGATAGTCAAATCAAAACCAAAAACCACACACGTTATGACTGATCATAAATCAAATAAGCATGAAACTGAATCTCAACCAAAGTGGACTAAATTCAATTGTATTACTCACTCTTCAGTTGCACAGGAAATCAATGCTCAGCCTTCTATGGCTGTCTTATTTTGGGACATGGATTGGGATATATAAAGTGATGTATTTGTCATGGAATTGTATGGGTGCATGCAAAATAAATGTGTTAAGAATTGGCATGACAACCATTCTTTAACATTATACCAAGCTCAAAACCTAAGGTCATTTAGTCCAGCAATGTTGGGGAAGTGACTGGGTAAATAAAGCAACTCAAGTTATTCCTTTCCCAAAGCAGGAGGAGATTCCAAATAGCCTTTTAAATCCAAATAGGTGAAGTTTCATCTCTCCATTTTTGCAAAGCAGCTTCTGGAATTCGTTTGCCTATAATAGTTCCCTCATAGTCTTGGACTCAAGCTAAATATTAAAGATACTAAAGTTCATTTAATATCTGTGATAAGGACAAAGGGACATCCTTAGAGACATTTGCCTCAACAATCAGACTTTATAATTAAGCCCATGTTTACCTTCCAATGACCAGTCACAAAACAAAGTAAGATAAATTCAATGTAATGGAAAGGTTAAACCTGCCCTCAATAGATAGGATATTTGCATTTGCCTCCTATGAATATCACCACCACAGGTGGCCAGGCCTTTTGGAACCCCCTCCCCCAGGACCGGCCAGTCTACTTACTGCTCACACTGTGGCTGCCGTTTGTTCCGCATCCATCACAGAAATAGCCTGTCTAGCACTTCCCCTGCCTCCCTGCACTGCTGACTCAGCAGCTGAGCGGTGAAACTTGTCATCCAACCTCCTCGCAGGAATGATCAGCAGCACAGGGAAGTGGGGACAGGCTACTTCCACAATTGGAACAGTGCAAATGATAACGGCCATGAGCACCACACTGTGAGTGGTGAGTGAACTGGACGGTTCTGTGGGTGGGTCCAAAGGGCCCAGACACCTGTGGTGGTGACATTCATATTCATCTCCCCCAAGAGATGACTACGAAAATCCCACCTTTAGTCCTCAAAACTTGCTTTCAACACTTTTTAGAGATAATCTTAGAACTGCAGAGCTGGAAGGGACCCTATGGATCATTGGGTCCACCCCCCCGTCAATAAGGCACAGTGGGGAATTGAACTCCCAACCTCTGGTTCCACAGCCAGGTCTCTAAACCACTGAGCTATCCAGCAGTCGCGAGGAAGCATGTATGCTGAAACGTGCTGATTTGTTGAGTGACTCACAGATGGGAGTTGTCCAATTGATTGGAGTAGTGGGAATCTGTCATTTTTATCCTGTGTGTGTGTGTGGGGGGGTGTTTTTGCATTATAGAAACTGAAACCAGGAAAGAAAAACACTCCAATGGAACCTTGCCACTTTGGGAAGACTTCCATGAAATTTACTTGTAGCAAACGACCTGCTGTTTGTTTTCTTTGACATATAGAATAGAAAGGGGGAAAAAATAAAATGCAATTTCCTTTCAAAATAAATATTTAAATCTGCATTTTGATACATTTATACTGCTGAGAGCAGCATGGAGAAATGTGAAATTTGGCAGAGAGCAACGTTCTGATCTGCGCATCAGCCTAAGCCATGTGGCTATGGTCTTTTCATAGACTATTTCATAATGAGCAGATTCATCAACCATCCCTAATAATACAGATGCAGTTAGAGGCGCAGTTGCAGTGTTCAGTTAAAATGCTGGCAGTCCTAGCTGGAGTCCCACCTACTACTTCTCACTCACACTTCACTTTCCTAATTTTTCCAAACGGAACTAGTTCAGCGAGCCTTTTTTTTTTTGTTTATTTTGTCATTGAGTTCTGGTTTTCATTTTGAGGGAAATAATCAGTGTTTCTCAAAGTGGCCATTTTTGATGGGGGGTGTACATTTCCCTGACGTCCAAGCCATCCTTGTTTACAAACATACTCATCCCACAATAATTAGGATCATTTGCACTGAAGGATTGTCCTTGTTCTCCCCCATCTTAACTCCCACCAATCTGTTCACAGACAAAATTAAATGAGCCAAACTCAAAGCAGTTCTCATTTAAATGACTGGAAACTCAAATTGTGCACCTGCTCGAAACTGCAAATGTTGGAGACAAAACTTCATTGTGATGGGCTTTGTGAGGGGGATTAAAATCCCAAAAAAGAAGAATCACCTTGGGTTTTTTCATTCTTTACTTTTTAATTTTGTAGGGAGAGCAGATAAGTACAAGACAGGGCTTCTGTCCTGTTAAACACCATGTAGCATGGGAAGTTAGGGAGACATCATTTATCAGAGAGAAACAAGGAAGGCAGCATTTCTAGAAATTCTATTTTAACATTATTATCAACTCTTACAATGCAACCCTATAGATCTTTTCAGTAGTGGGTCATTGAGGTCAATGGTGCTTCCTTCCAAGACCATGGACCATGAAATTCTGTCCAGAACAAGCTTGAGGTTGTCCACTTCCTCCTCAGACCTCTGAACTGGTTTCCAGTCTGATCACAGGATGCTATTTTTCCTTGCACATCAATGTATTTGTATTTCTGGGCTTATTTTAGAGCCATGCTTTCATGTTTATTTATCAAAAGGGTACATTTCTCCACTTTTCCCATTGCACAAGGTAAACGGGTGAGAAGGAGCATGTTGCTGTTGTAATGTGTTGTAAAGTCATCTCCAACTTATGGTGATCCTATTAATGAAAGATCCCCAAAATGCCCTATCTCCTACAGCCTTGCAACACGTGGAATCAATTCATCTCATGTTTGGGTTTCCATTTTTCCTACCGCCTTCAACTTTTCCCAGCACATTGTCTTTTCCAGAGACTCTTATCTTCTTATTATGTGCCCAAAGTAAGACAACCTTAGTTGTTCATCTTTCTGGCAGTCTAGGGTATCCATAAAGCACTCCTCCAGCAAACGTTAAATGAATCCTTTTTTTTCCTGTCAACTTTCTTTACTGTCCAGTTTTTACACCCATACATGTTGATAAAGAATACAAGCGGATGATCTTGATCTTGGTCTCCAATGACACATCCTAACACTTCATTATCTTTTCTAATTCCTTCATTCCTGCCCTTCAAATTCTCAGCTTTCTTCTGGTTTCTTGGCTGCAGTCTCCATTTGAATTGATTATTGAACCAAGGTAGTTTATACAAAATCTGTAACTACTTCAATTCCTTCATTGTCAGCATTTAAGTTGTGTAGTTCTTTTGTAGTCATAATGTTTGGTCTTCATATTCAACTGTAGTCCTGCTTTGGCACTTTCTTCTTTCATTTTCACCAGAAATCATTTCAAGTCATTGCTGCTTTCTGCCAGAAAGATAGTGTAATCTGCATATCTTAAATTACAGACGTTGATGTTTCTTCCACCAATTTTCACTCTTTCTTTATCTGAATCTAGTGCAACTTTCCATATTATATGTTCTATGTACAGATTGAACAGATAAGGGGGTAAACTGTGCCCTTGTCTGATACCTTTGCTTATAAAGACCATTGTGTCTCTCTGTATTCTGTCCTATCAGTAGCTTCTTTTCCACAATACAGGTTAGGCATCAGGGCACTCAAATGCTAGGGCACAACCATTTATTTCAAAACTACCCATAGTTTCTCATTATACACATCTTTGTTGTAATCTATGAAACACAGGCAGATCTTCTGAAATTCTTTGGTGCACTCCAGGAACCAGCAGATGCTTGCAATATGATCTCAAATGCTTCTTCCTTTTTGAAATCCAGTTTGAATATCAGGGATTTCTCACTAAATAAAAGGTAAAAGCCTTAGTGGTAACACCTTGAGCATCACTTTGCTTGTATGGAAATTAAATCCTCTTCGTCATAGGATTCCTCCTCAAAGGAGTCTACAATCCCTTTATCTCTTCTATATAAGGCTTCAGTCCACTGTTTCCATTTTCTCTTTATCCTCTCCTGATCTGGTAGTGTGCTTTCCTTTTGATCATTTAGCATTCCTAATCTAGGCTTAAATTTCCCTTTGATTTCTTGGGTCTCTGGAAGAGATCTCTTGTTTTTCCTCTTCTCTGATCAAAAAATTGCCTGCAGCCATAGTTTTGATCGACAATTCACAGACAGGCAAAGAAAAAAATAATTTAAATAAAGCAATTCATTGTATCAGTGATAATCTAGCAGATGTAAAAAAAAAGAATAATGTCACAATTGATTATTGAACCAAGGTAGTTTATACAAAATCTGTAACTACTTCAATTCCTTCATTGTCAGCATTTAAGTTGTGTAGTTCTTTTGTAGTCATAATGTTTGGTCTTCATATTCAACTGTAGTCCTGCTTTGGCACTTTCTTCTTTCATTTTCACCAGAAATCATTTCAAGTCATTGCTGCTTTCTGCCAGAAAGATAGTGTAATCTGCATATCTTAAATTACAGACGTTGATGTTTCTTCCACCAATTTTCACTCTTTCTTTATCTGAATCTAGTGCAACTTTCCATATTATATGTTCTATGTACAGATTGAACAGATAAGGGGGTAAACTGTGCCCTTGTCTGATACCTTTGCTTATAAAGACCATTGTGTCTCTCTGTATTCTGTCCTATCAGTAGCTTCTTTTCCACAATACAGGTTAGGCATCAGGGCACTCAAATGCTAGGGCACAACCATTTATTTCAAAACTACCCATAGTTTCTCATTATACACATCTTTGTTGTAATCTATGAAACACAGGCAGATCTTCTGAAATTCTTTGGTGCACTCCAGGAACCAGCAGATGCTTGCAATATGATCTCAAATGCTTCTTCCTTTTTGAAATCCAGTTTGAATATCAGGGATTTCTCACTAAATAAAAGGTAAAAGCCTTAGTGGTAACACCTTGAGCATCACTTTGCTTGTATGGAAATTAAATCCTCTTCGTCATAGGATTCCTCCTCAAAGGAGTCTACAATCCCTTTATCTCTTCTATATAAGGCTTCAGTCCACTGTTTCCATTTTCTCTTTATCCTCTCCTGATCTGGTAGTGTGCTTTCCTTTTGATCATTTAGCATTCCTAATCTAGGCTTAAATTTCCCTTTGATTTCTTGGGTCTCTGGAAGAGATCTCTTGTTTTTCCTCTTCTCTGATCAAAAAATTGCCTGCAGCCATAGTTTTGATCGACAATTCACAGACAGGCAAAGAAAAAAATAATTTAAATAAAGCAATTCATTGTATCAGTGATAATCTAGCAGATGTAAAAAAAAAGAATAATGTCACTTCCTCTGATGCGCCACAGATGATCAGGGGAAGGGTTAAATTTCTGATATCTTGGAGCCACTTTAGAATACTGGAAATTGACACCAGAATTTGACACTGCAAGGCTCTAGTTTAGTCTGTTCCAAGAAACCACAGTCGCTGGGAAGAGATTAAACTGGGGCCCACCAAAACAGTAGAACCCCCTGACAGGAGCTCGAAAAGGTGCAGGTTGGAACAAATTGCTACCTTCCAGTGAGGTTCACATGTGGATGCTGGAAAAAAAAGAGTATACCAACCTGACCCATCAGTGCACAAAACAGTGGCACAAATGCCCATGTGGACAGCATCTAAGTCAAAGCAGACTAGCTATCAATCAATCTGAATGAGATGGCACCACTCTTAGAAGTAAGGTAAAGGTAAAGGTAAAGGTTCCCCTTGATAATTTTTGTCCAGTCGTGTCCGACTTTAGGGGGCGGCGCTCATCCCGCTCTTCAAGCCATAGAGCCAGCGTTTTGTCCGAAGACAATCTTTCCGTGGTCACATGGCCAGTGTGATTTAGACACGGAACGCTGTTTACCTTCCCACCGAGGTGGTCCCTATTTATCTACTCGCATTTGCATGCTTTCGAACCGCTAGGTTGGCGGGAGCTGGGACAAGCGACGGGTGCTCATTCCGTTGCGTGGATTCGATCTTACGACTGCCGGATCTTCTGACCCTGCAGCACAGGCTTCTGCGGTTTAGCCCACAGCGCCACCACATCCCACTTAGAAGTAGAAAATCAAATTATAGACCATAGCAAGAGGGTGCACATTACACCACACCAGACCAGACCTGACCAGACTAGATCAGATCTAAACTAAACTAAACTAATTGGAGACTTAGGATGTGATCTCAGAGGAAATTAAATTGCAATTTGGGCTGGTTTTGGAGGAGTCCAGTGCTAGCTATTTCCCAGCAATTATGCAATTATTGGGGAAACACACTCCATCCCAACCCCAATCAGGACTTTTTTGGTTCAGCTCTAAGGTATGGTACAGCTCTACTTTTGTGTCCTGGGCTAGACCAGTTGGGAATATTGCTCCTATTAAAGTGACCCTTTTTTGGTGCAATCAGACACATAACTTTGCAGTCTGACTGCATCCTTATCTGTGTGTAATGATTAGGATTATATTGCAGTCCCTTCATGCTGCAGTTTGAATACTATTTGGTTCAAATTTGAGGACGTTCTCTCACTTCACCAACAGTAAAATACTGACAAGTCACAGTTCTTCCTTTTGAAATTTTTCTGGCAAGAATCAACTTGATTTTAAAATAGACCCCTCCCCTCTAAAGATGGCCTTGAAGTGTTGGGATGGCCACATTTTCACTGGTCCCCACACCTTGAAAGTATTCTTTGTCCTCAAATGAAAAGTTCTTCAGTCATTCACAAGCCCAGCAATGAACTGCAGCTAAAGCTCATTTTGAGCGCCTTTGTGGTGTGACTCAGCTGAAGAGCACAGATGTAGCAGTGTCCTCATTATATTTGTTACCTTATGGCTTCAGCAGTTCTGGTTCACACTTGAATCCATCTGAAAGTCCTCCAAGTCCTTCCCTATTAGGCTCTTTGTAAAAGAAGATATCAAACAAAAACATGTTATGCTGGCAGAAAATGTCACGCCTTAAGTGAAGGCAAGTTAGTGACAGCTTTATTATACACTCCTAAGCAGTGGGGACTCTTTTTTATTGATGTTGTTATCTTTCAGAGATGTGGAAAGGAAATGATTTTAAAGTAGGTGTTTACTGCCCCTTCTCAGAGCGACAGTAGAGTTAAAGAAAAACACCCAGTATACAGCAACAGCTGACTCCATGTCATTTACCTGAAATATCCTTTAATTAGTTTTCTTTTTAAGGTAGACTCGCAAAACAGTACAAAGTGTAGACAGACTGAAAGCATTTTTAACCACTTTGCTGGAAGGCAGCATGTGGGTATCACAGCATTGTTACAGGTCAAAACCCTGAAAGTCCACACTTCAGCATGGTATTAAAGACCAATTAACAGTAGACAAAATGATGGTAATAACTCCCCAATGAGCAACATTGATGGGTACAGAATTCACACTTGTACATGTTCTGGTGTTCATTTATGGAAGAAGAACATCAGATCAGTTGTTCTGACCAATAAATGAAGTCCTGAAACCAAACATTATTAAGAGTGTGTTGTTTTCCTGCCTTCAAATTTTTTTATTGGAGGAAAATCTGTGTTTTTTGCATGCATTTGTCAAATGGGAATAATAAGGAATACATCAATAGACATACTAAATAATGCACATCCACAGTGACTTTGTATGCACATGTGCAGTCATTTAACTGCAATTTTCAACTATATACATATTGTCCAACATATTTTGTTCTTTTACAGAAAGCATCAAAATTGTGACATGTATAACTTTCTCAAGGCATGTCGCATTGGTTGCTGTATTCAATCCAGGAGGTGCAAATCCTTTTTTTTTTTTTCAATCGTTTTCACACATTCATAGTGCAGGAGTGCTCTGTTGTTGTTGTTTTTTTATTGAGATACAAGGAGGCTTGGGTTGAGAGGGAAGAACACCTCTGTGAATGTGGGGTCTTGGGCAACACTGATTGTTTGGAACAGAAGCTGTGGTAGGAATAGACTTTTTGGGGAAACAGCAGAATGATGACACAGGAAAAGGCAAGTGTTCCTGTGAAGTACGTAGATCACCTGCCACACATTTCCTGATGTCCAGTTATTTGATCAAACACTTTCCTCATACAAATTATGGTCACATATTGGTTTGGTCCCTGTAGGAGATGGCACTAATATATGACTATCTGTACATAAGGCCAAGTAAAGTGCTCCACTCTGCTTCTCTATACCAGTGAGTTTTTTCCCCTTCAGGTAAGGAGGGGGCTGAAGTAAAAGTTAAAATAAGTCTGCAGTCCAGAACATGCTTACATGGAAGTTAACTGCATCACAACCAAGGGAACCTATAAGAAATCTCTGGGAATAATTAACGTGCCAGGATGCTCATTTTGCAGTCATCAAGCCACTGATTTTTCCATCACCCCGTAACAGAGCAATACAGCCATGGAGGGCACCCAGAAATCATTTTAAAAGCAATACATACCAGAAATGCACACAGGCATACAATAAAACGTAATATTCTTTAAAAGCCAAATCAGGTTTTAGAGAGCTTGAGAGACTGCATTTATGTACATTCTTCACATGCATTTCCTCGAGTGCACATTTGTCATGTGCCTTTTAGTGTCCAGATGTCATGCAGTAGCATATTTTTCAGGGTTGCAGCCAATTCAGAGGCAACTAGAAGCCACAAAAATTGTGTGGGTTCCCTGCAGCACACATGGTCTCCAGCCCTGTTTTTGAGTCATTATGCCTAGGATACAGGAATCAATTGAATATACATTCTCTTTCAGAGATCCTGTATGTGATGGAAATTGATCTCTGGCCCACCAGTGCAATTTGCCACTTTGCTCCTTCTCTTTCTTTACCATATTTTCTGTGGTATCACCACTAGCAGAGCAAATTTAGTAGAAGCTCAGTCTAGTGAACATGGCTAGTAGCGATAGCAGTTAACCTGGCAGGGCTTCATCACATTTTGGTCAATTAAGAGCATGACTACATTGCAATATACTCTTCCAGTTACTCCAAGTTTAGCGCAATGCAAATCCATTCAGATTTCTGACTACATTGTTATTGTAAGGGCGGAGGAAACTCACATTTTTCTTCAAGGAATCATTTCTTTTTTAGCACCCATCAGGAGGTTGCTTATCTCACATCACTCTAATGCTGCTGCTTTTTGACCCATTTTTGGTTGTGGGAACAGCTGTGCCATTGTATTCTGTTGGGGGGGGGGTTCCCGTACTGACATCTTGGTGATGTGTTTGAAGTGGTGTGGGATGCTGTTCCATCAGGAAATCAACGCTGATGCCTGAAGTTTAAACTGTTTCCCTTTTTTTTAAAAAAAAATGCATCACATAGGCACTGGAGTCAGGATTTGTTCCTTCAAGTGAACAAGGGGTTAAATTTAACATTGTAATGAAAATGCAAAGTCATGCCTGTAATGTCAAGTCAATGGATGATTGATAGCATACAGATGGGACAAGCTTAGGTACTGCTTATTAAACATGTTCAGCTGCCATGTCTGTAGTGATAGGCTGCTCTCACTATTTAAGCAAGTGTATGAGAGTAGCATTGTGAGTGTGGTGGTCATTACTTCTGTGAATGTTATGTTGCTCTGAGATATCTATGCCAATGTATATATTGCCATGTATATTTGTCTGACCAAGTCTAATATATAATGCTATAGGTCTTATTAGAACTCTCTCCGTGCATTTTCTCATACGTCCGCCTCTTTGCTCTGCTTATTAAGGGAAGGATTTGAAGCTACCAGATAAGAGACTCTGTGTAACTTGTTATCTTGGGCTCCAAGGTATGTTTTCCCTAACAGAGTGCTCTTGGAAGCTTCATTATCCGAATCTGACTCCAAGCTTCAGGAGAAGCATATGCCATATCAAGCCTTTGGAGTTGGCTCCACACCAACACACTGATGAAACGCTATGCCACTTAGAATAAAAAAGAGGACAAAACTCCAGACAAGATCATTATGGATGAGGACTGAATGCAGGTGGAGTCAGGACAGACACATGGGTGGATCGAAGCACAAACCTGGACCTATTTAAGACCATTTAAAAAGTGGTATAGACCAGTGGTTCTCAAACTGGGGTCCCCAGATGTTCTTGAAATGCAATTCCCAGAAGCCTTCACCACTTGCTGTGTTGGCCAGGATTTCTGGGAGCTGCAGTCCAAGAACATCTGGGGACCCCAATTTGAGAACCTCTGGTACAGCTCATGTGGCATGAATCAATGCAATAACGCCCCAATATCTCTCCAATTATTTTCGCTATGTAGTCTCACCCTAAGTTAAGAGAACTGAAAAGATACATGGGCAGAAGGGAACTTACTATGATTATTCAGGTTGAGCCAATCTACCTGACTTTATTAGCCCTGCCCCACTCGTGTTCCTTCTTTTTTTCTCACTTGTTCTCTTAGAGCATGGGAATCTTTATTTTTTGGATTACAAGCCCCAGGATTCCCTAGCCAGGAACTGTCTCAAGATCTGTCATGATCCGTCCAGCTTGTGCCACGGCTCCGCTACATGGGACTAGCTTCCACCTGCATTCACCATCAAATGTAATCTTGCACAAGCAACTCTTAATATGTGGGTTTTCGCTTAATCAGTCATTCTAGGAAAGGGCATGAAATAAATGATCAAAGGGAAACCACAAACTGTAAATTGAACAAGAAAGATAAAGAAGGCAGCTATCACAATCTTGTAGTTCTGCTGAGTAATTATCAACTCAATTATCTGATACAAAATGCAGTCTGACTGGGCTTTTGTTCTTTCCCGACAAAATTAATCTATGCTTTCTCTTCCTGTTCAGAGAATGGATTTGCAAAATCTTCCCATTTCCGCTCCTCATGGATATTTTTACCTCCCAAATGTTGGCATTCAGTGGTATCATATTTGTGATTTTTGCAGCATTTGCTATTCTTCTTCCTTCCTTCAAAGCACTAACCAGCTTTGTGCTGATTCTTATTCATCCATTCCCTTTTTAAAGTATAGCTCGACCTAGCTTTTGCATTCTACTTAGCAAATATTTCTGAACAGCTCACAGAAGCCACAACTGCTTGTGGCAGGTTTTAACTAGTGTAATAGGTCACTCCGTGAATGTGAAGCAAAAAATGAGTACAGCGTACGTACATCTCCAGACTGCACAAAGCTTCAACATGTTTGCCCCAACATGTTGGCTTCTACTTGTTGGTTTTTTGTTTATAGGAAGTTTTTAGATATTCAAAGCAAGTCCTAACTGAGTGGTGGGGAGAAATGGTGCATATTTTTAATCACTCATCCAGAGCATTTTCAGTGGTCCTTCCCGACAACCCTTCACATATTTAGGCTCAAAATCCATAGCACAGCATATGCTGTACTCACATCACCTTATCACTTTATTTATAGTGTTGATTATGCCAAATTCTGATCAAAAGGGATCCCAATGCAAAAAGAACAAAATCTCAGCTGTCAACGTTCCATAAAATTGTTTGGAGGGTGGGGGAAACTGGACATCAGTTGTGCAGAATGAGTGAGACAGTTTTCTATGTTTCTAAGAAATGTGGAGTTCCTTGAAGATGATCATAGATCTTAGTAATGAAAGACAATATTTATTGAACTTTGCTTTTCACTTGCTTAGACACAGGACAGTGCAGGGTATGTTAGGCTGCCACTTCACTTTACAGTAGACAAAAAATTCTAAAAGTTTTCAGTCTTCTCAATGAACTGAGTGTGGCTCCTGCAATGTGAAAGCTCACCTAAAACATCCATTCTCAACTTTTCTTTTTTTTTCTTTCTTTCTTTTTTTTTTTTTTTGGCCACAGCCATAAACACAATAGGAAAGAAATATAGGCCAAATCCAGATTGTGCAAGTCACATAACAAATCTTATAAGGTGGTGTGTGGATAATTGTTTCCAGACCATGCCGCCCTTCAAATGTGCCAGGCCCTGTCAGGGGGGCATATGGTCCCTGCTGAGACTGGTTGATTAGTTTTAGCACACAAGGGCTAGAACTAACTTTTAGTCTGAAACACAGTAGTCCCTTGAAACAATGGACTCTAGATAAACATTGCTTTAAAAAGTTCACTTCCTGTCAGTGGTTCTTCTCTACTTTGGGTTAACAATAGACCTTAACACAAAGACTCCATTGCAGGCAAGCAAGCCGGCATGGAATTCATTCTCTGGAAGTACAACATTTGAAAGAAGCCCTGGTGAAGAGATAATTTCCTACACATCTCTCAGAATGATATTGGTAAGCATGAAAAAGGTTTAGCAACAAGATGATTCTGCCTCATGCTGAACCTCAACAATCAAGAAATGAAGTAAAATGTCAAACATGTGTTACATTTCCTCTCTCAACACAAAAGAGTGTTATAGACAGGCACTTGATGCCGACTTGCTGAAGGACAGAGGATAACAGGTATGATGAGAGGTAGCGTGAGGTCTCTATCAAATGGAGGAACCATAGCTAGAAAAGACACTGCTTCTGAAGACTATATGTAACATAGATATTTAATAATTTCTGCTCTAATCTGCAGGCGAAATTGTACCACCTTCTTCCCAGTACACCTCTGAGATTCTCAAGCCTGGTTTTTGCTCCTTTTCCCTCCAAGTTACTTCCAGGACACCTGGAATAGCCTGCTTTCCTCCTGGAGGTCAGAAGGCACAATTTACCTTCTAAATAAGCTGCAACTAGGGATGGACCTTCCATGTTTTAATAAAGCAAATACACTCAGAAGACACCTTCTTTTTTTCATTTTTGTCTTCTCTTGTTGCTTCCTGAAGCAGAGCCTTTAAAACACAAATGATTCATATTAAGAAAAGAAGGATACACATGAGTTTCATGCCTTATGTGTTCCCTCTTTCAGTTAACCTTTCTTTCACCCTTAGTACTGTATGTCACATTGTGAGTACTGAACTCTCGGTACCCTTCCTCTTGGATTACTGCCTCTCTACCTGCTTCCATCCAATTTGGATCTTTTCCTTTTTAGCCTTTTTCCTAACTGTTGGGGGGGGGGTGTCCTCCCAACTCATTTCTTTGAATTATTTTTGTTGCTGCCAGCATGCCTCTTGGGGATTATTTCCCACACACACACTCATTTCTATGTTGGCTTTTTCTCCTCTTCCACTTTTTGGAGGGGATTTCCTTTCTTGTATCAAACGAAATGCTGCCTGATGGATTTAGAGAGGAGATGGCATCAAATAATATGAGGAAAATCTTATATTCAAGCAGTTTGGTTGGTAGGGGTGATGATAATTTTTTGCCTTTTTAAATTATTTTTTTAATTTTTTGTTAGGTTTTAGGGGAGAGGCTGTGCTTGTGTTTTGTATTTTGCTATTTCTCCCCCAGGGAGTGCTTTCTCTGTTAGACTGATTTTTTAATACAGTTACTTGGTCAGTTTACTATGTATTTATTTTGTTACGGACATATATTTTGGTGGGGGCTTAAAGTGATTTTTCTTTCTTACGCTGCCTGTTTTTGGAGCCGATTGTTTCTCTGTCATTTTGCCTCTGTTTTAGGGCTCTTGGACTGCCAGAAAACATGAATAGGGAAACACAAAAGAAAAGAACCCCAAAAAGGTCTTCCCTTTTGTATAAAACTAAAGGACTTGTGCACAAAAAATACAAACATGAATAAGGTGTGCGCGCACACCCCAAAATAACCTGAAATGGAAGAAATATGGAGCCATGAAACCCCCTAGATCAGGGGTCTCAGACTAAATTTACCTGGGGGCCGCTGGAGGCAGAGTCTAGGTGAGGCTGGGCCGCATCAGATTTTTTTAAAAAAAACCTCACAGAATCACCTTGCCAAAGGAGAAAAGCCCCCATCGGTACCTGTGAAATTAAACAGAATGGGGTGCCCCCCCACAGGTGCGCGCACACATACACAAGCACACACACACACATGGAGGCCCAGCAACCTTCCTCTGAGGGCCCCCCTCAAAAAAAGGTGCACTCAGCAGCAGCAGCTACCCCCACCACGACAGGGACGCTATCTTGGGAGAGAGCCGGCAAGCAAGGCGAGGCTTTTTTTGACTCTTGACAGCCGAGGATGTGTGGGCGCTTCATGGGGGGTAGGCAAGGTGGGGGCCATAAACTATCATCCAGCGGCCCACAAATGGCCCCCGGGCCACATGTTTGAGACCCCTGCCCTAGATAATCTTGGATCCATCCAATTTCTTAGCCTGACCTACTTCACAAAATTGGATAAAATGGGGAAGGATGAGAACTCTGCATGTGGCCACCTTCGCTCCACTGTAAATAAATGTATCTAATGGGATATAAATGTCACCAATAAGAAACAAATAATGTATTCAATTCACATTTCTGAATGCAGGAAACGATTTCCAAATGATGTGGAAAGACTTTTTAAAAGGGCTTTTCAAATTGGGCCACAGCTACAGAATGCCGGTTGGACTTTGCTTTAGGAAAACAATAAATGATGGGCCAGCTGTGGCCATTAGGAGTACACTGGGAATAAGAAGTCCTAGCTGAGGGCTGAACTATGTACCTAAAGCCTGTTGGAAAAATAAAGGTTGTCACAGTGTCTCCTCATCTTCCTCCTGTCTGCTGCTGATGTAAATCAGAAAAAAATTGAAGTCCCAAAAGATACATCGTTCTAGAGTAGGTGAGAGGAGACACATTATTCAGAATTATTTACTGTGAACTTGACACTAGGAACGATCCCATTTTAAGCAACAGTTGTGGAGCCGAGGAACCATTTGCGGCTTGATAAATAATAACTGGTGGGAAGATTCTCTCCAAATTTCTTTGTGTAAAAATAATTGGCATCGCTGTTTCACAGAACAAGACGTATTTACTGTTTATGAAGGGTGGTTTTCAGAGGCACTCAGAGGCTTACATACATCCTCTAAAAGCATCTGGTTAGAATTTTATACTAATTGCTTTAATCAGCGCAACCTGAAATCATATAGTCCTTTTCCATAATTAAGCAATAGAATATGGCAGACACAGTTTTTAGTGTGACAACAAAACAGCAAAGATCATGCATCTTAATTATAGATATTAATAGATGATACACACATCTAATAATATGCTGCACTGGCGTTTACAAACTTATTTAGAAATACCCTACTATGCTCTTGGTAGTTTTTAATGTGGATGTTCACATTAACATGCTGTATCATAATTAGTGTCACTGAATATTGTGTGCATTAGAAACGTTTACCATTTAAAAGATTAGGACTCTCTCTCCTGGACATAAAAATTTGGCATTAGGCTTATAACTGCAAAGTATACACAGTTAATAGTGAAAATTAGAAGCTACAAATCTCAGTGCAATTCTAAATGTGTTTACTCATAAGCAAGTCCTTTGGAGACCAATGGGGTTTACTATCTAGTAAGCACTGTTAGCAGCACTGCAGGCGTAAGCTGCACACTTAATACAGGAAGTAAATTCCATGGAATATTTGAGACTTACTTCTGAGTAAGAATAGAAAAAAGACTTTGTAAATTCCTCATTCTCGTTTATTTAGGCCATCTTGACATGTGGAGACATCTCAACACAGGACTTCAAAGCCTCACACATGTGTATGACCAAAAAAATCATTTTTTTATCCCCCTAAGGGTGTAAGTAATTATTTCCACCTCTTCTTCGCTATTCTTTCTATCCCTAATAAGAAGTTAATAACCGTGGTTCCATAGCGCTCTCTCTCTCTCTCTCTCTCTCTCTCTCTCTCTCTCTCTCTCTCTCTCTCTCTGTGTGTGTGTGTGTGTGTGTGTGTGTGTGTGTGTGTGTGTGTGTTTCTGTGTCTGTGTGTAGCACCCTCCTTCTTGTCTTTCCATCATCAGGCTACAACCTTCCTCTTCAGGGAAGCCTTTAAGCAGCAAGTGCTCTTAGGAATGCTGGTTATTATTTTGCATGTTTTTGCATGTTTTTGAATTGTCTTATACTTGAGTGCTATTTACATATTCTTTTTAAAGTTCTTATTTTATTTGTTGTGAGCCACCTTGGGTTCCTTATGGGAAGAATGGTGGCATATAAAATTTTAAACAAATTAAATAAATAAATTGTTTCTAGAAGCTTGTGAAAGCAGAACTTTAAGAGGAGGCCTTTCAAAATATCTTTCCTTCTACTGATATGTTTCCAATCTATTTTTATGCTTTAACTGTCGTACTTTTATTTGATTTTATAAATGTTAGCTCCCTTGAGAGCCATTATTTGAAGCAGGGGTCTTCAAATACCATCAACTCTGATCACAATTATTTGTCCTACCAATCGCAGCTGATTCATTTTGTTCCAGTTTGTAGCCCATCTGATTTTATTTGTATCCAAATATTATAAAGTATTTGTACATATCTGTATTTTTCCACATAATTAAAAAAAAATAAGAACATGAAAATGGGGAGCATGAAGGATTCTGACTTGGACTGGGAATTCAGCATAATCAACAATGGCTTGACTTCCAACACGCAGCAAAAATTCCTGCCAATATCCTTCCTATCTAGCTCCCACTGGACCTGTGCAATTTACTTCCTTGATCATTTGACCCCTCAATATGCCTGTTGGTACCCATCTCCCTATGCCAAATCCTATACAGATATCCAGGAGCAAGGCTGCAAGGGCATTCTGGAAATCCAAAGGGCTTGGAAGTAAGGCTGGTGGAGTGATTTCGTATGTTACTACATAGATTTCACTAAATGGCAGTAAAATGTTTGGCATTTGGAAAATTAAGCTTGGCATTAGAATGGAAGGGCTTTGCAGATTTATCTATTAAAGTATTTTAACCCTATATGTACATATCTCAGGGGAGGGCACTATCCATAAAATCGCACTTGAAGAGGATGCAATGTGACAAACAAAATATTTTAAAAAACAAGTTTAACACAATTTTACAATTAGGACAAAATCCATGAGGCTGGAGGATAGTTACTCATATGCTTGGATGAACAGGCAGGTTCCAGAACAGTGACAATTTCAGTGTCAGTCATACCTTCAGTAAGAGGTCATTACATAAAAAGGGAACAGCTGTGAAGAAAGGTGAATATCACACCTACATATTCATGCTAAGGATAGGAAGAAATTTAAACGGTGTCTTGTTTTTTGGCTAAAATAGGCCGTCTCAATGCAACAAGGCAACCAATGATGAATTCACCAGTGTATTTTTAATTGTGCGCCATAAAATGTGTGCAACATGTTTCTAGTGTCTTTTGCCCTTTGTAGGACTAGAAGATTACCCAGAGAACAAATATTGAAAAGGCAAACTGGTTGCTCGCAAAGATCCAAACAACCTATCAAAGGCCTCTACTTTTTATTCATCCAAAATCAGCAGAGAAATGTCGTGTTTCAGCAGAAGTGTATAAAATCCAGTTGAACAAATGCAAAAATTCTCTCCAAAAGTTTTTTTTAACAAGGACATGCAATCTCATTTTTCACCCATATGAAAGAAAAGCATGTTTTTTTCATGTGACAAACAAAAACAATATGAGCAAGGAGGATGTGCATCCTTACTCATGTTCATTTTTTACTAATGCTCGTTTTTACAATTGGGTGTCTGCCATCTGTTTGCCGGCGATCAAAGTCTGCTGCCAGGGTTTGTAAAGCTAATGATTTAAGTGCAAACCTCTAGCCTCTGGAGTGTATTTGGACCACCAAAAGATACACTCACTACTTCAATAGGTTTAAAGGTTAGAGTGAATTTTACTTAGCATCTTCTACAAGCCTCGCTTTCAAAGGTGTGTCAAACATATTATGACTGTTATATCTGTTTATTTACAATAAATAGTGGTCCATCTCCTCTGAAAGGTCCAGTTCATGAAATACATACCGTATTTTTTGCACCATAAGACGCACTTTTTCCCCCTCCAAAAGGGGGGTAGAAAGTCTGTGCGTCTTATGGTGCGAAGGTGGTGACTTCGCCCCCACTGGCCCCGTGGGGGGAAGCGTTGCAAGGGTCCGAGGGAGCCTTCCAGGACCCTTGCGATGCTCCCCCACCCCACCCCCACGGGGCCAGCGCAGGTGAAATCGCCAGCTTCCAGGTGGGGGGAACGTCGCAAGGGTCCTGGAAGCTCACTCAGACCCTTGTGACGCTCCTCCCACCGGCAAAATCGCCAGTTTCTGGGAGTGTTTTGAGGCTTCCCAAGCCTCAAAACACTCCCAGAAGCTGGCGATTTTACCCCCCCTGGCCCCGTGGGGGGGTGGGGGGTAGCGTGGCAAGGGTCCAAGGGAGCCTCCCAGGACCCTTGCCAGGCTGCCCCCACCTCCCCACGGGGCCAGCCCTGGCGAAATCACCAGGTTCTGGGAGTGTTTGGAGGCTTGGGGAGCCTCCAAACACTCCCAGAAGCTGGCGATTTTACCCCCCCTGGCCCTGTGGGGGGGTGGGGGGAGGGTGGCAAGGGTCCAAGGGAGCCTCCCAGGACCCTTGCCAGGCTGCCCCCCCCACGGGGTCAGCCCTGGTGAAATCGCCAGCTCCCAGGACCTTTTGAGAGGCTGGAAAGCTTCTCAAAAGGTCCTGGAAGGTTGCTATTTCGCCCATGCTGGCCCCGTGGGGGGGGGGGGGTAGCGTGGCAAGGGTCTGGAAGGCCCCCTCGGACCCTTGCCACGCTACCCCCACCCCCCCACGGGTCCAGGGGGGGCAAAATCGCCACCTTCTGGGGCTCTTTTGAAGCTTCCCGAGCCTTAAAAGAGCCCAGAAGATGGCGATTTTGCCCCCTCTGACCCCCGGGGGGGCAGGGTGAGTCTCTAAAGGGTCCTGGAACACACTCTAGGACCCTTTGGAGGCTCACCCTGCCCCCCCCACCAGGCTAGAGGGGGCGAAATTGGCACCTTCTGGGGCTCTTCTGAAGCTTTCCAAACCTCAAAAGAGCCCCAGAAGGTAGCGATTTTGCCCCCTCTGACCCCCGGGGGGGGGGGCTGGGTGAGCCTCCAAAGGGTCCTAGAGTGTGTTCCATAAGACAGACCTCTCCATAAGGCTCACCAATTTTTAGGAGAAGAAAACTGATTTTTTTCCTGTTTTCTTCTCCTAAAAATTTGGTGCGTCTTATGGAGAGGTGCGTCTTATGGAGCGAAAAATACGGTAATAAAAAAGACCCACATTGGTGCATGTTTTTTGTCACTTGATCCCTATAACACCAAGCACATAGTAGCACCACATGGATGAGTTTGTTACCATAGTTCTTGATGTATGATCTGTTTCCACATAGCTCATTGTGCCGACTGAGTATGCAGTGGGCAATAGGCACTTCATGAGAGTGCATATACACCTGCTCCAAAGTTTAGAAGTCACTTTTTGGACAACATTTTTGAGAATCCCCTATTAGCCTGACCAAGAAGAACTGTAACCCAGTTCTGGGGCACATAAAGCGCAGCCCACTGGCCAACAAACTGTTTGGCTCAATCATAAGTGCTCCAGTTGGCACTGTGACTACTGCTACCATATTTCCCCCATTTCTTAGATTAACACAAATAATGTAATTATAAATCCTAGGTTAAGTCTGTCCTCACTAACCATATTATGCCTATTGCTACTCACCCAAAAGTCACCCCATAACTTTCCTGCTGTTATTTTCCCTGCCCTTTGCAAGCCACAGACTGTACAAACATTGAACCCATTCAACACCACGAGTCCCTTGTCATCTCCTCTGCATCTGATTCCACTCTTTGCCTAGCAGGGGGGGCCCTCCAACCTTCTCTGACTTCAGGAGAGGTCTGCCCTTGCCTACTGAGTCTTTTCTCATAGGCACAAAGACCTCTAATTGGAGACTGTATGCAGGCCCATGTGAATGTGGTTGATAAATGGAGGCTATGTGTGCAATAGTTGAAACAATTTGCCACAGGGGTGACTGCAGAAAAGAGAAAGCCTGGATCTGGTTTTGTTTGATTTGGTTCAGTTTGTTAATCTCATAGGCATTCACCTAGCAATGCAGCTAGGAGGTGACCGAGGATTATAGATGAAGCCTCTAGTTAAATGACATTGTCCCTTGAGGTTATACAAACTTAGGCTGCGTTGGAGGCTCTCTCTTAAGAGTGTATGTTGTTACGTGAAGGAACAATGGCCTGAGACAAACATATAAAAACATCAAAGCCGAAAATGGGTTTCATGGAGGCGCAGGTATACTGTGGGCTCATTTGCCAGGCTCTAGAGCAAGTCTGTTCACTTTGGCGTCTTTGTATTTCAAGGAGTCACTGCTCTGTTGCCCTAGGTCTTCCCCAGAAAGAGGCTACATTCTCATCCTCTGCATTATTAATAATTGCAGGCCGCCTTCAAGGAAGATGTTACACTGAGGTCCTTTTGGCTTGCCTCTAACGGCTGTTCAGGTGGAAGTTTAAAAATCCCATCACACTTTTCCCCCACCCCCAAAAGAGCAGGGCTTAACCTAAATGTGAATCCTGACCTTAATTTCAAGGAAAACATGTAATCTCCAAGGCATTTATTTGTGAGAGCAGCTGCTAAATTAGAGGGCTGAATTATTGCATTTCTCACTGTAAATCTACGTGTTTTTCTTACACAGTCATTATGTATTCCTGAAAATATTCTGAATAAAGAACAACAGAAACAGCTTCAGCAACACCAAGATAAGAGCAAAAATGTGGTAATGTGGTGTGAGTGATAGGAAAAGTCTGAGGAGGTCCAGCCTGAAATCCCTACTGAACCATTAAAATCACTAGATGACCTTGGGCTGGTCACATGCTGATCCACCTTACAGTAGTACTGAGGGATTAGAAGAACTCACTGGAGATAAAAACAAGATACAAGTGTAACAAAGCAACAACCATTATCACCTCCACCATAAATCCCTCTCTTGGATGCGCTTCTTAACTTGGTGAGGAAGTCTGGGTGTGTCAGGGAAGCTGAGAGCAATGCCATCAGAAGGCTAGACTACATTATTTGTCTGGACTCTTACCAGGATCAACCCTAGGCAGAAAAGTCAAAGATGAGGCGCCAGAACAACATGTATCCACCCTCTTCAGGATCACATCATTAGAAGATAGTTACAGTGGTGATGGAGGTGGAGAAACCCCTGGGCAGCACCGCTAGCGTAAGGTGACACAGGTGGAGAATTTTTCACAGAAAATAGCAAATACATTCAAGGTAACTCTTGTTATCATTTTTCGGAACAATGCAACAGTAAACCACTTCTGAATATATATATATATATAACCTTCCTAGGCCAGAAAGCACTTGATCAGCTACTGAGGAAGAGTAAAGGACAATATAAATAGTGCTGAAGCAACTATATTAAAGCTGAAAGGATATCTAGTGGACAATGAGCACAGAGGTGAAAGGAAAGTCTGATGCAGCACAATCCATACAGCTAGAACATGGAAACGTAAGAAGAATGAATCAAGATAAACTGAAAGCTGTAAAGCAAGAAACGGAATGGTTAAACATTGCAGTGCTTGGTGTGAGTAAACTAAAGGGGACTGGAACGGACCATTTTCAGACAGACAACTACAAAGTCTTTTACTCTGGAAATGGTAAAATCAGAAGAAACAGTATTTCTCTAATACCTAGACAAGATGTAGCAAAGGCAGTTAGGAATCATAATATTACCAACCAGAATTCTTAGAAAACTGTGAGGACAACAAGGGAGATTCTCAGGCTTCGTAAACTACTGTCAATGGCCCTGCTGCCCTTATATCCCTCTGAAGGACTTCCTGACATGTTGCTCCCTGATAGACTTGGAGGGGGTGGGCAGCTTAGGAAAACATGAGGACTGCTTGGGGGAGTTGGGGAACACAGGTGTTGTTGTTGTTCAGTCATTTAGTCGTGTATGACTCTTTGTGACCCCATGGACCAGAGCACGCCAGGTCCTCCTGTCTTCCACTGCCTCCCGGAGCTTGGTCAGATTCATGTTCGTAGCTTTGATGACACTGTCCAAACATCTCGTCCTCTGTCGTCCCCTTCTCTTGCCTTTACATTTTCCCAACATCAGGGTCTTTTCCAGGGAATCTTTACATGTCATGAGATGGCCAAAGTACTGGAGCCTCAGCTTCAACATCAACCTCCTCACTTTCTGCCATCAGAGTGGTATCATCTGCATATCTGAGGTTGTTGATATTTCTTCCATCAATCTTAATTCCGGCATGGGATTCCTCCAGTCCTGCCTTTCACATATAAGTTAAATAAGCTGGGGGACAATATACAGCCTTGTTGTACTCCTTTCCCAATTTTGAACCAGTCAGCGTTTCCATATCCAGTTCTAACTGTTGCTTCCTGTCCTAGATATAGATTTCTCAGGAGATAGATAAGGTGGTCTGGCACTCCTATTTCTTTAAGAACTTGTCATAGTTTGCTGTAGTTCACACAGTCAAAGGCTTTTACGTACATAGTCAATGAAGCAAAAGTAGATGTTTTTCTGGAATTCTCTGGCTTTCTCTATAATTCAGCACATGTTGGCAATTTGGTCTCTAGTTCCTCTGCCCCTTCAAAATCCAGCTTGTACTTCTGGGAGTTCTCGGTCCATATACTGCTGAAGCCTACCTTGGAGGATTTTGAGCATAACTTTGCTAGTGTGTGAAATGAGTGCAATTGTATGGTAGTTGGAGCATTCTTTGGCACTGCCCTTCATTGGGATTGGGATGTAGACTGATCTTTTCCAATCCTCTGGCCACTGCTGGGTTTTCCAAACTTGTTGGCATATTGAGTGTAGCACCTTAACAGTGTTGTCTTTTAAGATTTTAAATATTTCAACTGGAATGCCATCACCTCCACTGGCCTTGTTGTTAGCCAGGCTTTCTAAGGCCCACTTGACTTCACTCTCCAAGATGTCTGGCTCAAGGTCAGCAACCACACTATCTGGGTTGTCCAGGACATCCAGATCTTTCTGATACAATTCCTCTGTATATTCTTGCCACCTCTTCTTGATATCTTCTGCTCCTTTTAGGTTCCCCCCCCCATTTTTGTCCTTTATCATGTCCATCTTTGCATGTTCCTTTAATATCTCCAATTTTTTTGAACAGATCTCTGTTTTTCCCCTTTCTATTATTTTCCTCTATATCTTTGCACTGTTCATTTAAGAATACCCTCTTGTCTCTCCTTGCTATTCTTTGGAAGTCTGCATTCCATTTTCTATAACCTTCCTTATCTCTCTTGCATTTTGTTTCCCTTCTCCTCTTTGCTATTTGTAAGGCCTCATTGGACAGTCACTTTGGTTTCTTGCATTTCCTTTTCTTTGGGATGGTTTTTCTTGCAGCCTACTGCACAGTGTTATGGGCCTCCATCCATAGTTCTACAGGAAATCTGTCCACCAAATTGAGTTCCTTAAATCTGTTCTTCACTTCCACTGTGTATTCATAAGGGATTTGGTTTAGATTATACCTGACTAGCCCTTTCTTACTTTCTTCAGATTAAGCTTGAATTTTGCTATGAGAGCCACAACCAGCTCCAAGTCTTGTTTTAGCTGACTGTATAGAGCTTCTCCATCTTTGGCTGGAGAGAATATAATCAATCTGATTTCAGTATTGCCCATCTAGTGATGTCCATGTGTAGTCGCCTCTTGTGTTGCTGGAAAAGAGCATTTGTGATGACCAGCTTGTTCTCATGACAAAACTCTATTAGCCTTTGCACTGCTCCATTTTGAACTCCAAGGCCAAACTTACCTTTTGTTCCTTTTATCTCTTGACACCCTACTTTAGCATTCCAGTCCACTAGAATGAGAAGAACATCTTTCTTTGGTGTCAGTTCTAGAAGGTGTTGTAAGTCTTCATAGAATTGGTCAATTTCAGCCTGTTCAGTATCGGTGG
The DNA here is from genome assembly GCF_051106095.1 of Pogona vitticeps. Lineage (NCBI taxonomy): Eukaryota > Metazoa > Chordata > Lepidosauria > Squamata > Agamidae > Pogona > Pogona vitticeps. The sequence continues at coordinate 100,271,149 of NC_135786.1, forward strand.
TTGGTGCATAAACCTGGATTACTGTGATGTTGAAAGGACTGCCTTGGATTCGTATTGAAATCATTCTATCATTTTTGAGATTATATCCCAGTGCAGCTTTTCCCACTCTTTGTTGATGATGAGGGCTACTCCATTCCTTCTATGGGATTATTGCCCACAACAGTAGATATGATAATCGTCTGAATTGAATTTGCCCATTTCCTGTCCATTTTAGTTCACTGATGCCCAGGATGTCAATGTTTATTCTTGCCATCTCCTGTTTGACCACACCCAGCTTACCAAGGTTCATAGATCTTACATTCCAGGTTCCTGTGCAGTATTTTTCTTTGCAGCATCGGACTTTCCTTTCACTTCCAGGCACGTCCACAGCAGAGTGTCCTTTCGCCTTTGGCCCAACCACTTCATTAGCTCTGGAGGTACTTGTACTTGTCCTCTGCTCTTCCTCAGTAGCATGTTGGACGCCTTTCGACCTGAGGGGCCCATCTTCCAGCATCATAGCTTTTAGCCTTTTGTTTCTGTTCATGGGTTTTTCTTGGCAAAGATACTGGAGTGGCTTAGTTCCTGTTCCAGATGGATCACGTTTAGTCAGAACATTCCACTATGACCTGTCCATCTTGGGTGTCCCTGCATGGCATAGCCCATAGCTTCTCTGAATTACTCAAGCCCCTTCGCCATTACAAGGCAGCAATCCATGAAGGGGAAGTACTGTCTGGGTTCTGTTTAAGGCCTTTTATTGACAGGACATTGAAAGACACATGAACAGAAGCCCAGTGGTTTCATTGGATGTTTTTAATTAAAGGAATTCATTCAACTCTGAATTGGATTGTGAGTGGTGTCAACAAGAAATATTTTTATCTCTTTTCTCAACCTCATTTTCTTGTTCTAAATTTCCCTCTTGCCTGAAGTAGTTCTTTTCTGCCAGAATTGTATAAGCAGCATACTTTGTTTTACCAATGGCCCCTCATTCCCATCTTACTCATTTCCCTCTCAATCATGCTCTTTGCTATGTACATCAGAAGGTACCTTTTAAGAATGATAGTGTGAAAATGTACTGTCAAAAAATCCAGCATGTCAGTCCTATTTATTTTAAGTGACAGAATCACAACGAGATACACTCTGCCTCTTACACATGAACTCACACCTACTCCTCCTACGTATCAAGATGCATTCTGATTATTTATGTAAAGGACTGGAAACCTAGATGAAACAATGCTTGGGAACCAATCTTCCAGATGTCTGATACCTATGTCACTATTCAAGACTTTAAAATTTTTAAAAGCTATTAAGTTTGTTAAACATGTGTAGTGAACTAGGTCTGTTACTTGATTCAGTACCTGAGCTGAACACCAAATATATATATAAAATACATGATGCCATTGTCAGAAGACCATTTATAGATAATTAGGCTTTATAAAAGTTCATTTCCTCCTTTGGAGCTTCCCCTGTTCTCACTGACATCCCACAGAGATGAACAAAGAAGACACAACCAACTTTACTGTATTCACCCTGCTTGCCGTTTTGTGAATTAGTATTTCACAAGCCTCCCAGCCTCTTTAAGAAGTCCTTGATTTCTGTAACTTACTCTCAAGTCCCACTAAGAGCTTTTTTATGAACACTGATATATGAGAAGACTGTGAAAGGAAGGCATCAGGAGCAAGGTAAATGAACAGATGGAAAAGCAGAGAAGAACAAAGCAGGTAGGACTGATATATCATATCATTTGACCTTTCAAAAATGACTGCTACATTCCTGAAATTGGGCCATACAAAGATAACACAGTCTGGCATTCTGCAGTACAGCCCTTGAGTATCAGACAGAGGACAACAGAGTTTATTAGGAAGGAGGTACTAACAAAACTTAAAAGTGTTTTCTGAGACAAGAAAAGAGGGATGGAAAGATCTCATCCTGTGATTACTCCATCTAATTAATGGGAAAACTCAACAGTTACTGAAATTAAGTTGGCGATATCACATAACTATAGAAAAGGAGATTTTTTTTTCCTTGTAAGGGTTAATAACGCATACACTTTCTCTGGAATGAGGTACCGGTTCATGGCCTCCCCTCCACACATATTTTGTTACTGTTGTCAACCCTGCAGAGGAATTATTCTGCAGTATCACATGAAGGATCATTGTCACCTATTGAGAGGGGTTTCCCAGCTTTAAAGTGCAAAAGTGAAGATCCACGTTGGTCTAACCAAAGCACCATAACAATATGTTCTTTGCATATTCATGATTGTGATGTTCTGACCAAAAATTATTTTTATCATCCTTACACTGTTATGAGTGTACCTGGTTTGACCACAGATTTTGGATGACTGCACATGATTCAAAGCAGGATATCGGGTTTTTTTTTAAGCTGCTGTCTGATTCAGTCATTAATGCAGTTTTGTCTGCTTCAGAGGGAAAAAAACTTCTGAATTTCTCAAGCATCCTAATGTTATGTTAGGAAGACCTGGTCGCCTAGAGTCTGTTCTGAAACATTGTTTGTAATGGAAAAGGCTTTGTTTCTTTATTTATAAATTTAAAGTATCTGATTGCTTGCTTGCTTCATCAATTTATTGATTTAAAGAATTTTCATTCTGTATCTCCAACAAAAATGTTTGATTGAAAAGCCCAAGAACAACTCTGCTTTCTTCTAATTGTTTTAACAGAGGGACATTAATGTGTACTAGCATACTCATGGATGTTTGTGTGCATGCTCAACAAAATATTGAGAAAATATCCTCTCTCCCCCCCCCCCCCGGATCTCTCAAGGAGCAAAAATGATGTAGTGAGGCTGTTCAAGAGGATCAGAGGATCAGACTGGAGCCTCTCATGATGGGATGTTAATTCTCCACCAACTTTCACCTTTTCCCTTCTCTTCACATATGAGCCTTCTTTCCTTTTCCTACACTCACCTTGCAGTTTTCCCTGTGACCCAACAAAGCTAAGAACTGAACTCCTGGAATCCCTCACATATCATGGGCAGTGTGCATCCTTGCTGGAATATTCTGAGAGTTTTGATTCAAAAAAGAGTAACCTTTCCAAGCTCTGAGTAAGAAGCAGAATCATCTTTCCTCTCCTCCTCCGAGCACTCTGTGGTGGCTAGCTGTGTAGAAATAGGGGGTAGCTCATGGACCAGAAGTGGAGGAGGCTGGGAAGAGATGGGCTGCCTATGGCTAGAAACTGTGAAATTAAGCAATACCACCCAGGTGAGCAGCTGGTGAATAAGTGGGTGGATAGGTGGGGGTTGGGGAATGGAAAAGAGTGGAAATAATAGGATTTTAAAGCTAATCATCTTGATTTGTATTTGGCGGAAGATATGTGGATTGGATTTGAACTGAATTGAATTGAAATGTGGTTGAACATCTCCAAATCTTCCACTTTCCTGAGTTTTCAGCTTTGAAAACATACCAGAGGGTGTACAAAAATGCATAATGTAGGCTGTGAACAGGCGCAGGTGCATACTTTTGAATAAAATGCATACATAATACATTTCATTTTAAAACTTACATTATTTGGGGGTGGGAAAAAGCATTGAAAAATAATGTAAATTCTTGTGTCTTACTGATTTTTTTAAAAATTACTGATTGATATACTAACAGGACAGGACGAACTTCTGAGCACATGCAAAGCGGTCATGAACTAGAACTAAACTGATCCATCCACCTAGAGGTAGAAGCAGAGACTTAAATTCTTACTTCTCTTATCCATGCATACAAGGGTAAGAAATCACAACATTCTTTTCCCCAGAGAGGATGGCAAGGGACATTTCTGATGCAGTTCTTGAAATCCGTAGGCATAACAGTTTTGCAAAAATTACAAATTGTCCAAAAACTAGATTGCCTGCTACTTGATTGAAGAATCTGAAACATTAAATAGGCTGCTTGTATCTTTCTTAACAATCAGCCAGCTCTTTGCAGCTTCTGATGCATGTGGGTGCTTTGCTTCTCAAAGGAAAAGAATGCTAGTGATATTCTATGCAAAATACAGAGACCTTGAGATCTGTCATTAAGTTACATTTGTAATATAGCTAAATCACATCCTTGTAATTGCAAAAAGAAACTAATACCTCTTAACTAGTTACTTCTAAAGTATGGGAAGGTGGATGATCTGTTTCTCTTCCTCATATTTTTGTAGCCTTTATATGAGAGAAAAATAGCAACTTTCTGATGCAGAATCAAAATTTAGCCATTTCATTCATGTAGTATGCCATTTTCCTGCTTCTTTTTAACCCCTATAGGTTTTATAAGGGGCCTCTTCATATAGTTAGAAAGAGATCTGATGCTTCGTTAGCTGCTGACAACTAACCAAATATCAGGCAGTGAACAGTCACAACAAACTGTTTGCAATCACAGCACACCGTTAAAAAAATATCGTGGATTACATTTAAATAATGAGATCACTGAAAGGAATTGCAATCTGCTCAGAAATCTTGCACAAGTACACAGGCAGACAAAATCTGGATTCCTTGAGTAAATTATGCACTGCAAATTATTCATTGAACTCTAATTAAAACATTGGGAACCTCAGAAACATGAAGGCTGTTTGTGCTCTGACACATCTGTTTTTGACTTGTTTGTTAAACTTAGCTGTTTCACTTATCTGTTACATCTGTTTCACCTGAAGGTTCAAAATGCTATAAATAAATTCCCAGGCATCAGACCAAACAGGCAGATCTGTGGCCAAAAGTTCTGCAGGTACACCAGCAGACGTGGGATGTGACTGGGATGAGTGCCATTACTTTTTCTTCCAGACATCCTTCTCTTTAACACCTGGCTGAAGACCACAAATTCAACATGTGCATCTTTCTTTTATAAACGTTGATTATAGACAATTATTTACCAAGTCGTTACTCACGTTACAGTGCTAAATCACTTAGCAATGAGCTATCTGGATTCTATTCCAAATAACTGTCTAAAATGAAAAGAGCCACATTCCATTCCTTATTTATTTTAAAAATTTCCATTCCATACTTATCACAAAATGTTTGGCATTGGGGACAATTAGTAACAAAACAATACAATCATTATCTAAAAGTGCATGCAAATTCATTACTTCTTTCAAAAGTCAAACAATGGCAGTTTACAGCTAAAGAATATACAACAGTGACTTCAGTCTAGTTGTTGTCCTTATGAGGGTTGCATAACTTGCTGCAACTAATTGATGAGGTGCTAAGGCACATCTCAGTGGTGCAGTCAGGTGCATGATGAGATCAAGACTCATGAACACACTTTGTCAATTAGCTGCAATTAGCAGGATCAAATTGTGCAAACTATACATGAACACCAAGAGGCTTATGGCCACCAATTCTCCCAGTGATCAGACCACCACATAACCCAAACCTCTCCCAAACAGTTATTATCTTGAATGGACACTGGAAAATAGACACAGATTTCTGAGCATTGGCTTCTGCAGCTTGGTCATTGCTCAAAGACAATTACCAAAAAAAAAAAAAAAAAAGGACTGTATGACCATCACAAGCACATACTTGAAGGAACTTTCATTTTGATCACCTGGGCAAAGTTGAGGCATCATTCAAGGCCTTGTTCTAAGCCTTTCTAGGAGGAAGCTGACCCAATGCTTCCTGGGAGTGGTCATTCTTTAGGAGTTGCCCTCTATAGAGCATAAAGAACAATGAGGCTACCACCCCCAGTAAGTACTGCATCAGGAAACAAGGAAGGCCTTGACAGAGGCCTCAGCCTTATGCAGATGATTGAAATGGAGGTATCTGCAGATAGTATGTGTATGGCAGAAAGTTACAGAATTCTGCCTGGTGAATTCTTGGAGAATTCTGGGGTTTGGATTTTAAAAAAATGATTGGCATACCCAAAGCAGGTTCTATAAAGTGGAATAAAGTGAACAGGCAGGATAATAGACTAGACAAGGGGAAAAAGCACTGAACTGTGTTTGAAAATGTTTCAGAAACAGGTATAGGTGGAATAGCATCAGAGTTAGGGTATATACCCTGCTGACAAGTTTCCAGGAAGAATATTGCATCTGGTTGTTAGAACAACTGACATTCTTTTCACAGGGAACACCACATAGAATGAACCCCAGCATTCCAATCATGATGTAACTAATGTTAAATTATTAACTACTGTACTATGTCCTCATATACCATATTCAGACAGAGAAACACCTGTTACAATATTGCCACTGGATCACAGACTTTATTTCCAAAAGTACTGTAAGGCCATAGAAACGACTTCTGAACAAGTGTTTCATCTACCAGAACTCAAAAGCCCAACTAGAACCATAATAAGATTATTTCAAGACTTCCAAAGCCCCGCATTATGATGAAACTGCATTACAATGTTTTTGCGATCACTTTTGCGATCACAAAACGATAGTCTGAATAGGCTTTTTTCGCTTTGCGATGATTGGTTCCCTGCTTTGGGAACCGATTCTTCACAAAATGACGATTTTCCTACAGCTGATTGGCGGTTTCAAAATGGCCACCAGGTAAATAAAATGGCTCCCCGCTGTTTTCTGGGATGGATTCCTCGCAAGACAGCTACCAAAAATGGCCGCCCTATGGAGGATCTTCGCTGGGCGGTGAGATTTTAGCCCATTGGGTTAAATGCATTTCAATGGATTTTATATTTTCTCATTAAGATGTTTTCGTTCTACAGCGATTTCGCTGGAACAAATTAATGTCGTAATGCGAGGCACCACTGTATAAGAAACATTGATTGCATAATATTAGAAAAATGACACACAATAATGGATGCATTGAGAAAAATACAAGGGAAAATACATAGGGTTTTAGTGTGAAATTTGAGAAACAAATCTTGAAAAACTGGGAAATTGTGAGAAGGAAAAACTGACAAATTCATTCTCTTCTAAATAAGACAAGAGGTTCCAGATAGTTGTTCAGATTAAGGGAATTACAATATCTGTATCAGAAATAAACTCTGATAGATTACAATGGTAGACCATCTTTCCTTTTAGTATCACAAAATTTTATTCCAAGCCAATCAGTCAGTTTTAAGTAATAGCTTTCTACCTGCTTGCATATAGTTTCTATTTGTCTACTTATTTATTTATAATGCCTTCATGCATTATTCTGTTTGGTCTCTTGCATTAAAATCCTAAATAATGTATAGTCATCAGATTCAAACATTGTAGAGACTTTTGAAATGGAACTTCTAGCATAATGCACACTTTAAAAAAAAAAACACAACAGTAGATATGATTTTTCCCCCCACTTGTTCTTTAATTCAGAACTCTGCCTGGTATCGTGAAAACCATAGTGCACATGCTTCACATGGGAACAGTGCTGATAGGCTCATTTTGCTTTGCTATTTGAGACAAGCACATTGAACAAACACAAAAGCAATCCCATGCTCAGAAATCAGCTACATGGTATTTGGAGTTAAACGGCATACAAAATCCTCTCACATTTGCAGTGAATAAGGGTGGCCGACACCTGTAAAGTCTGCCTGCACACCATGAACATGTGCCTTGATGATGTCTTTTGTTCAATTGAAAGTTGATTGAATAGTTTTAGTTGAACAGTAGGGCTTATACTTTTCGTATCACTAGTTGAGAAGGCAGGCATTGCAGGACCTTGGAGAGCTCCAAGCAAGCCTTTCCCGCCAACCAAGACTGGATTCCCTCAAACTAATGGGTGTAAATCCTTGTTTGTCTTGTCCTCACAGGCAAGAAGGAAGAATTATTTGGCAATTTCAGTTCCCCTTGTCTGAATTGTTTATGGTAATTTCATGTGCATGAGTAAATTTGTTGGATGGGTGGCAGGATGAATGGGTTGATTGACAAGTGGGTGCTCTGTGAGTGACAGAATCATTATGACTATTGAGGGGGAAGGAAAGGGCCTGCCTCATTGGAACTTGGTGCACAATTAGACTGACATTTGTTCCTTTGGTTGTTGTGGGTTTTTCAGGCTCTTTGGCCGTGTTAGTCCTCTGAAGATGCCGGCCACAGAGACTGGCGAAACGTCAGGAAAAACAACCTTCAGTACACGGCCAAAGATCCCGAAAAACCCACAACAACCATTAGATCCCGGCCATGAAAGCCTTCACAAATACATTTGTTCCTTTGTTTGTACCACAGTTATGGCTAATTTTCATGCTTTTTCCCCCCTTATCAACCACATGGTGTAAAGCTAATAGTGAGTAGACCCAGTCTTTTTCCACCAGTATTGAGTACATTTTGATTGACCAGTAGAGCTCTGTTTTATTTTATTTTAGTATCTCCTCTTCCATTGCTTCCTCTCTCTTCTTGGCTTGTATGACCACCTATAAGCTGTCTGTTGGAGTGGTAACAGCACATGTCTTGATCACAAGTTGACACCTTCAGTGTGGTGAGGTGTGATGGGTCAGTATTCCTTTATGACGAGCACCTCTTAAAAACAGGATGTTATTTTATTTTTTCCAAAATGTTATTAGTTTAGTGTCATTTCAGATAAAGGACATCACAGTATTGGTGTGCTTTGCTTCTTAAAAAGAAAGGATATCAGTTTTTCTCAGAGACATTTGTGTGAATGACAGGGACCTTAACGACCACAACAAAAAAGTGCTCCTTACAGGTTGCATACAGGCTGAAGAATTTCATGCAGTTTGGAAATTCCTCATTGACTGATACCACCAAGATTGCCCACACTGTGAAGATGAGGATTTGTGCGACTATCGTTATATCCCTAGTTCAGGCCACACCACTGAATAAGCCTACTGAAATCATTTAGATTTATGGCAGTCATGATTACTGAGAAATGTAAACATAAAAAGAAATGAGAAATGTAATCATAAAAAGCAGCATGCTTTTTATGATTACATTTCAGCTCATCAGTTTCAATGGGATTTCTCTCCATTCACTCTCAGTGGGACATGATCCATGGATAAGATAACAAGCAAACAAACAAAAAATAAACTGCTTCATTTATGTATATCTGACAAAATGCTCAAATGACTCTCTCCACAAATGTCCATTTATTCATTCTAGAAAAGGTCACATCTTTTTTAGTAACTTGCTACTAACATTTTGAAAGACATGTTCCTTTTAATACTAGAGGTAACATTAAGGAAATCCAGGAGGTTCAAATAGGCCGATATAACTCTTGCAATAGCATTCCAGGTTGACAGGAAGGTATGGGGTATATCAATGATCATATTTCAAGGAGGTTAACAGCTCTCATGGATGTGCCATCACAAGAAGGATGTTACCACTACTCAGGGATGACAACTAAATGCCTCAGCAGTTTCATAATCTCTAGCACTCATTGTTTTTCACTAATCATCAAAATAATTCTCTGAGGAACAGATTTAAAAGCCATTGATCAAGGAGGCTGTAGAGAAACGTCTTTTTTGCATTTGTTACTCCCATCCCACCCCAGCTTCTTCACTAGGGATATCTCCTCTATAATTAAACTCAGTTGTTAAATGTAGTTACCCTATACACAATCCATACATTTCTTTTCTAGAATATATATTCTGGTCAGCTTTAATGAGAGGTGGATATTATAAGTAAAAAACAAAATAATTCTCCAAATCCAGGTGGGATCCTGTATCAAGATAATGTGAACCTCTCACCAAAAGTACTAGAGGGGCAGGCCTAGGATAGTGCTGATGTGCCAAATTAATTTATTTATCAATGGCCAAAATCCTATTGCATAGTATAGTAAAACACACTAGAGCAGAATCCTTGAATCAATGGATATTTAATGAGTGAACTTCTCCATAAGTTCCATTGATTCAAATGGACCTACTCTAACTGTGATTTACTATGCTAAAATTGCAGTTAGAGTTGGCCTATTTGAATCAATGGAATGTACAAAGGTGTTGACTCACTAAATACAGGTTTAATCAATAGGCCTACTTTAGAGTGATTTCCTATACTAGGCAACAGGATTTTTGCCAATACTTGTTTAACATACAGCCCTGCTCTCACCTGTCCTTCACAGCTGGGCAGTGGAACATCAGCCAATGAGGGGACAGAGCGTGGTGCAGAAGGGGGAGGAGCTGAAATATAAAAGGGGTGTGAGGCGGGAGAGGGAGAGGGAGAGATTGATAGATTGAGAGTTAGTGATGAGCATGTTTGAAGGCCCGTGAGTCAAAATAGTCAGTGAGGAAAAGTCTGTATGATTCAATGAATGAGAAACAGTGATTTACAACTTGATTATCTACCTGTGATTTACTCATTTTATTTTATTATATCAATAAACAAGTTTTGTTTTGGAAGAAACACTTGCCCTTTTTAAATATTGATTATAATTGGTGGCAGCAGTTGAAGAGGAAGAGTAGTGAGCACTCCTGGAGGCCTGCGTGGATAGAGGCTTCAGAGTGGCCCGCTACAACTTGAAATATGGATAGAAACAAAATGGAATGTTTCCATAGTTCTTCCTGTTACATGCCGTCAAGTCACTTTTGACTTATGGCAACTTCATGAATGGGTGATCTCCAAAATGTTCTGTCCTCAGAATCCCTACTCTGTTCTTGTAATCTCAAACCTGTGGCTTCCTTTATGCAGTCAATTTATCTCATATTTGGACTTCTCCCTTCATCTTTTCCTACCATTGTCGTCTTTTCCAGAGAATCTTGCTTTCTTAAGTCAAAGTATGACAACCTCGGTTTTGTCATTTGTGCCTCTAGAGATAATTCGGGCCTGATTTCCTCTAGAACCCACTTGTTCCTCTTTCTGTCAGTGCAGGGTATCCACAAAGCTTTCTTCCACCATATTCCAAATGAACCTCTTTTTTTCCCTGCCAGCCTTCTTCACCATCAGATTTCACACCTGCACCTAGTGATCAGAAGTACAATAAGGTGGATGATCTTGTTCTTGGTCTACAGTGATGAATCTTTACATTTGATGATCTTTCCTAATTCCTTCATGACTGCCCTTCAGAGTCTCAGCCTTCTTAATTTTTTTTACTACAGTTTCCACTTGGATTAATGATTGAACCAAGGTATACAAAATCCATAACAATTTCCATTTCTTCACTGCTGGTATTAAAGGTCTGTAACTCTTCTGTAGTCACAATTTTGTCTTCTTAATATCCAACTACAGTCATGCTTTGACAGTTTTTCTTTCACTTTCACTAGAAGTTGTTACAAGTTATTGCTACTTTCTGCCAGTAAAAATGGTGTGATTGCATATCTTAAGTTATTGATGTTTCTTCCGCCAATTTTCACTCCTTCTTCTTAATCTAGTCCAACTTTCCATATGATATCTTCTATATACGATTGAATAGATAGAGAGATAAATGCAACCTTGTCCAACACCTTCGCCTATAGGACATCTTCTGTCTTTTCATATTCTGTCCCAACTGTAGCTTCTTGACCACAATACCAGTTACACATCAGGACAATCAAGTGTGAGGCACAACCATTTCTTTCAGAACAATATATAGCTTCTTATGATCCACACAGTTGAAAACTTTGCTTTAGTCTATTAAATATAAACTCATCTTCTGAAATTCTTTGATGTACCCCAGTAACCAGTGGATATTTGCAACATGGTCTCGAGTTCATTTTCCTTTTTGGAACCCATCTTGAAACTTAGACATTTCTCACTGCATCAGAGTCTTTGTTGCAAAAGACTCTGATGCACCTTGAACATCTTTGCTTGCACAGGAAATTAGAGCAATGGTCTAATAATTCCTGCACTCCTTGGCATCTCCTTTCTTGGGGAATGGAACGTATATTGAATGTTTTCATTCTGTGAGTCATTGTCTTGTTTATTGTCAATGTTTAAATCTTAGGAGAAGAGCAACTTGTGTATATTTATAGGAAACAAAGCAGAAAGGAGGGACTTGTACCATGTAGGCTGTATGCTGTTTAGCAGTTCTCCACAGACATCCTGCTGAGGCTCAGTCAGCATCCAGTCCTAGGCAATGGAGATGAGGAGGAGATATGCTGTGTTCCTCTGCGGGACTAATGGAAAGAGATCTCCCCTCCTTCTCACATGGCACAGAAGCTAGGTGATCTGCCCTTGAGGAATAATACGTTTTTTATTTTCCATGCGCAGTTCCCAGTGTCTCTGTGCTGCAAAGTGAGAAAGGGAGCCTTTTTTATCCCAACATTTCTCACCACATAGCAAAGTGAAACACTCTGGTATAAATACGTGCAAGTGAATGAAATGTTACCAGGTGCCTCCATAAACAAGCTCAAGAAAGGCCTAGCTGAATGCACATTGGCCAGATAATAAAAATATTCCAGCCAGAGGCAGCAACACTGGCAGCTCATAACCACCGTAGGGGACCCCCTATCTTGAAATGTTGGGACTAGGCTCCTCTGCTTAGGATATGAGCTGCCACTGCCTGGTAGTGATTCAGGCTTGGGGAGCCCATGGACTCTCATATGTTGTTAGGCTCCTGTCACCATCGGCCCCAGCCCACCTGGCCAATGATCAAGGACAATGGGAACAGTAATTTACCAGTATTTCAGGTACAAGCTCCCCAGTTCACCCATACAGCCGTAGTGAGAGGGTTATTGGAATACTTATGCTTATGTCATGAAAACAAGATCAGTTGTGAACAAGAGAAAGGTATCAATAGCATTAAGAGGAACCTCACGTTTCCAGGTACTTTTAAAAAATACAGAAAAGAATCCTAACAGAAGAGGTAAACTCAAATGTTAAGCTCAAAATGAGAAGGGCCTAAAGAGAAGGTTGGTGATTACATAGCATAGTCATTATGCTACATTCCATAGTAAGCAAGAGGAACTGGCAGTAGACATGGAATACTAGGTTTGAAAATTGATTTTATATATATATATATATATATACACACAAACACACATATATACATATATACACACATATATACATATATACACACATACATACATACATATATATATATATATATATATATATATATATATATATATATATATATATGTATATATATGTATATATATATATGCAAACTTCTCCACGTCTCTCTCAGACAAAACCATCAATGGGAAACAAGTACAGTATTTTGAATGCCCTGGGAAGGTAACGGGTGTGGTTAGAAATTGATTGTTGTGACAGGAGAGAGTAAAGCTGGAGGGCTGTGGGATTTGAGGACATACTTTTATGGATAATTCTTGTTAATGAAGTAGTCTAATACTTACTGGTAGTCTTGTATTTTATTGTATTGTGTATGGTTGATTTCCCGGGGGATGTGTGTGGTTACATGTAACTTCTGAAGAAGATGCAACATTGACAAATTATATTTAACAACTGAAAACATTATTAATATTACTTTCTAGAAGTTAGTTTGAAAATATTGGCTGGATTGTGTGATATCTTGCCCTGTTTGATTTTTTAAAAAGTGATGAAATTCATATTCATGTATTTCCAAGCTCTAGGATTGAACATGATAAGTGAGGATGTAGTGTGTGTGTGTGTGTGTGTGTGTGTGTGTGTGTGTGTGTGTGTGTGTGTGTGTGTGTAAAAGGTGATAGGGATTCAAGATTGTACGGACGGTCCTGAGAAAGACCAGAGCATGCTTTCTCCAACCCAAAACTATTTATTTATTTATTTATTTATTTATTTATTTATTTATTTATTTATTTATTTATTTATTTAATATCCCACCTATCTAGTCAGTTAAGACCACTCTAGGCGGCTTACAACATAAAAATACACAATAGGGGTATATATAAAACAATTTTTACATAAAAGACATTTCAACAAGATGGGGACAAACAATGGGGGGGAGGAGAAAAAGGGGAGATCAGGAATTAGCTGGGGGGAAGGCCTGCCAGAACATCCATGTTTTTAGTTGATTTTTAAAGATACCCAGCAAGGGAGCCGCACAAATCTCAGGGGGTAGATTGTTCCAGAGGCGAGGAGCCACCGCCGAGAAGGCCCAATTTCTTGTCTTTTCCTTCCGGGCCTCCCTCGGCATTAGGCTCCTCAGCCTCACCTCCTGGCTCGCATGAGTGAGACGAGTAGATCTTGGTGGGAGTAGGCGTTTAGGGCTTTATACGTAAGCATCAACACTTTGGTCGATGCGGAACCGGATGGGCAGCCAATGTAATGCGGCCAGGGTGGGTGAGATGTGGTGGTATTTTTTCACTCCACTGAGGTCTGGCCGCTGCATTCTGCACCACCTGGAGTTTCCGCAACAGCCTCAAAGGCAGCCCCACGTAAAGCGCATTACAGTGGTCTAATCTTGAGATTACAAGCGCATGCACCAAGGTAGTGAGCGCCCCAACATCAAGATAAGACCACAGCTGGGCTATCCGCCAGTTTCCCATTTTGAGCTGAAATATGTCCGCTGAAAACTTTTGGCTCACCCCTGCTTTAGCCCCTATACTAGTTGTTTTTAAATGTGCAAAACATAACCAGAATTCATGAGGGATCATGGTAAGTCTTTAAGCCAGAAAGAGTGCCAGATTCTTAATAATAGCTGTTAGGTGATAACTATTTCCATCCTTGTGAAGACAAAAGTGCATTACAGAAAGCTGTCCTTTTTTGTCTGTAAAAATTCTCCACCACAATAAAGATGTTTCGGATGGTACAGAGCTAATAGCTTGATCTTTGTGATAAATGCCATGCCTCTGACAACATTGTGTTTTTCTAAGTATGAAAACTAAGGTGAAAAGGATTTCCAGCCTGTTCCTTTTTTCATGGCATGAATACCAAAGAATTATGTGTGAGTTTGAGTGTGTGCATGTGTGTAAGCATGTGCACATGGGGGAAAAAACGTGCATACACACTGTCTATCTATCATGTTCCCCTTTTCCTTCCTTCCAAAATGTGCAGTAGCTTCAGAGGAGGATAAAGGGTAGGACACACACACCAAGGGACAGAAACTGATGGTCCATTTTCATCAATTGGGAAACAGAGATAATACTACCATGTTTCCCTGAAAATAAGACAGGGTCATATTATTTTTTGCTCCAAAAACACATTAGGGCTTATTTTCAGGGGATGTTTTATATATTTTTTTCATGTACAACCATCTACATTTATTCAAATACAGTCATGTCATCTTCTTCAGGTTGCTACACAAGGGTAGAGGGCGGGGTTTCACTTAACTGGGGTTTATTTTTGGGGTAGGGCTTATATTACGAGCATCCTGAACAATCACACTAGGGCTTATTTTCAGGTTAGGTTTTATTTTCCAGGAAACAGGGTAGATTTTTTGCTGTAGAAAAATCTGCTGAAAAGGGAGATGATCAAGCCTGCTGACCACAGAATCATATAATAATGGAGTTGGAAGGGGCCTATAAGGCCATTTGGGCTACTTAATGCAAGAATCCAAAATAAAGTGTAGTTGTCTGACAGATAGTTATCTAATATTTTCTTGATGGCCTCCAGCGTTGGAGCACTCACCACCTCCTGCAGTAAATTGTTCCAGTACTGTACTGTTGTAACAGTTAGAACATTTTTCCTGATGTTCATCTAAAACGGACTTTTTTCATTACCAGTAGATCAAGCCAAGATGTCCACTGCACTGCCTTGCCCAGTGAGTTTAATATGACCTGTGACATCAGTTGAGGTCAACAGGGTGCTTGGGCCACCATGACCTCCCTGGATACTTGCTTGGCCTCCCTGGATACTTGCTGGGCCTCGGCCTGCTCATAAAAGCAGCCAGACTACTAACACCAGAGTGGACTATGGCTATTATTAATGAGTCTCTCATGGAGGCCAGGGTGCCCCTTGCCCTCAAGGAGATGCTCATAAGGCCAATTTGAAAAAAAAAAACATCTTGGCAGTGGATGATATTAACAACTATAAACCTGTTGCCAATGTCCCATTTATTAGCAAAGTAGTGGAGAGAGTGGTGGTCAACCAGCTACAGGCACTCCTAGAGGAAACCAATGTCCTTCATCCATTCCACTCTGGATTCAGGCCATGTCACAGCATGGAGACAGCACTGGTCACCCTGCAAGATGACCTTTTGAGGGAGGCTGATAAGGGCAAAATGTCCTTGTTGGTCCTCCTCAGCCTGTCAGCAGTCTTTGATCCTGTCAACCATGGTGTCCTCCTGGGGAGGCTCTCTGGGTTGGGGATCAGTTGCCTGGCTTTGGCCTCGCTTCTGTCCTTCCTAAAAGATCATCCCCAGAAAGTACAGCTTGGGGAGATGTTGTCTACCAATTGGACACTCCATTGCAGGGTCCCACAGGGGTCAATCATCTCCCCAGTGCTGTTTAATATCTATATGAGGCCACAATATGAGGTCATCAGGAGTTTTGGAGCTTTGTGTCACCTATATGCGGATGACACCTGTGACATCCACCCTCATGCCCCTTGCTTGACCTTCAAGCCTCTGAGCACACAAAGGTAAACAAACCTCACACTTTTATACTTGCTGCCACCAGGTGATCTCTAAATCACCATTTACTTCAGAAAGACTCAGGTCCACACTTCAAGTTCTTTTAAATAAAACTTTGGTTTATTGATTACATAGATTCATACATATCTTCAGTAGTAAATCACATCTAAATTCCCCAAACTACACATTCTCTTGCACACCCTGACTCGACTCTCAGTGACTCAATCTGACTTAAACTCACTTCATCTCACACTCTGACTGAAATATTGACTCAGGCTCGGCCTCTTATAACATCTGTCTCGGCTCCGCCTCTCTGCATCATTAATATTCATAAACCATCATATTACATAACACAGACCATAGATCAATTAAATAGAGAACTTTACAACACCCAACTCTATCTCTCCTTCCATCCTTCTGCAGTGGATCCTGTGGATGGGTGCCCCTAGTGTTTGTGGACTGAGTGCTTCCTTCTCTTTGGGGGGGGGCATCCTTTCTGCTAAGGCTGAGGTTTGCAACTTGGATGTACCCCTGCACCCAATGCTACCAATGGAGCCTCTGTGGTCCACTCTGCCTATTACCACCTAAGGTGGATTGCCCAGCTCCATCACTACTTTGCATCCCTCACCACACTGGTTCATGCATTAGTAGTCTGAAGATTAGACTACTGCAATGTTCTCTACATGGGGCTGCCCATGGATCTGTTACAGAAATGTCAACAGGTTCAGAACATGGTGATCAGACTATTGAGCGGGTAAAGAGATATCAACACATTTCCCCTACTCTACTGCCCTGCACTGGTTACCTGGCTGTTTCTGTGCCAGCTTCAAGGTGATGGTGTTAATCTATAAGGCCCTAAACAGTTTTGGACTTCAATACCTGGCAGAACACCTCCTTCTGACTAGATCTGCCTATCCTGTACGACCTTCTGAGGCCAGGTGGGTTGAGAGTTTTGACCCTGAGAGAGGACTGGACAACGACAATTAGAAACCGGGCCTTCTCGGCATTTGCTCCACAACTTTGAAATAGTCTCCCACCCAAAATTCATCCGACCCCTTCACTGGGAACTTTTAAGAGACTACTAAAACATGGTTGTTCAGACAGGCCTTTCTGGACTTTAAAACATCTTAATACAGCGGTGCTTTTGACAATTACATCTTCAACCCCTCCGCCATGCTCTTGTTTTTCTTTAATTATTTTGCTATGCTGTTGTTGTATTTTTTGCTTTTAATGTTGACATTTGATTATTTGTCCTTTATTGTTGTTTATGACGTTGCTGAATTCGTAAACCTCCCAGAACGGCCTTGATAGCCAGACAGGCAATATAAAAATCAAATAAATAAATAATAAGATCTGGCTTCTGAAATCTGAGGAACTTGCAAACCACATAACCTGAACATTTGGATTTGTACGTCCGATCCAATTCTTCTGTACCTCCCCAGGGAGTTACATTCTTTCCTGTTTACCACCTGGCCAGCATTACATCACTTGCTGTTTGTTAGCAGCATGTCCATGTAGTTGCTAGAACTCACCATGATTAGTAGAAAGGTTGCTAACATTTCAGTGCCTGCCTTCAGTTCTGGTCCTACTCACTTGCTACTCACTTATGAATTCATTGCACTATCACAGCAGGATTCATATTTGTAAGAACCTCTAGCACCAGCTATTGGCATGTGAGACTGTGCCATCACAACAATATCATCTTGCTTTTTTTAAAATCTGGGCCCACTTCATATAAATATGTCTCTGGGAGTCAAACAAAATATTGTGCAGTATGCTTATTCCCTACAGTTAATACGTATATTCACTAAGATTTCCATAGAGATATATGCCTCAGCAATGAGAATTGCCATCTTAGTTCCTTTTTGCTTTCCAGTCATCAGTTGCAAAACAAATGCAAGACACCTAGAAAAGGGGGGGAAATGTGCTATGACAAGCAGATGGCTTTTGCCCTGAGGGGAGCACTTCTGAACAAATGTAATAAACATTTATAGTCAAACTCAGAGAAAAAGCATTGGAGAGACTGAACAATGCCTGGTTAGACTCTGGTGTTTTCCACATCACTTTGTGCAACACTCTTTATATTAAACAGGTTGGGTGGTACGGTGCTACAGCTGAAAATAAGTTTTAAGTGGAATAGTTAAGCTTGTTCTTCTAGTGTCTGCTTCACATTTCTATCTCCAAACACCATGTCGCAATAGAAAATATATGAGCTTAGGGGCATAAACCTTATTGTATTGCCCAAATGTTCTACTAAACCAGGAATTTGTGCAACTGTACAAATTTCCCAAAACTAGGATGACTAGGATGGGTGCTCTGTTTAAGAACTTGAAGCACTGGATGCTTTGCTCACACCTTTCTAAACACCCATCTGGTGCACCTGCGTTTCCTCTTCAGGTATGCTTTGCTTCTTAAGAGGAAGACCTTTTCCACAAATCACACAGAACTTCAAGGTTAAAAAAACCACGAGCACATTCCCTCACTCTCAGCTGTAGGCAAGGAGTCCCATCAGGTCAAAGACAGCCTAATCATAGAAATAAGGAATTCAGCAAGGAATCTTTTCACCCCTAGTGGACCCAAGGCCACCAGCAACCTATGACATGACACTACTTTTAACCCACCCACCCACACTACCTACTGGGATGGACTTCAGCTCCCATCCAGCACAGCAAATGATGACATCACCTTAATCCTGATCTAAACTGGCAGGTTTTTGATCATAGAAAGCCTACTGTATCCCTCTATATCTATATCAACCATATCTGTATATCTGTAAATGAATCTATCACTTATCGGTACATACACTCACGGACACACACACACACGGACACAGGCTCATGTGCAGGCATGGACACAGATCTTGCAATTGTTAGCAATCATTGGGAGTGATATATCCAAACCATTGTAACAAAAGTAAAGGCCTTGTTTTCAAAGGCAAGTTTAAAAGGTGTATTTAAAATGCTGCTAATCCATCCCAGCTCTTCAGGTACTTTATTTCCCCTCAAAGAGAAAGATGAAACAAGTTGACATTAAATGAAATGAGAAGAAAGTCAACTTGGGCTATCCTAATCCCTCACAATGGAGAGAATTTCTATTAAAGATAAATAAACTCAATGCAGTGGGGAAGGGTGAGGTATGTAATAAGAACAGAGAGGGAGATGGAATTGTTTCAATATTGCTGTTTCTCAAAGCATCACAATCACTCCTAGATTATTGCTCAATCCAGCAATATGTCTTGGGTGCAAAAGTGATACTGTGCCTATTGAGTTTATTCCCCTTTATTTCTTTGCATGATCTGCTGAATGGCTTTGTTCACACCATCATGATAAAATCTATTTAGTAACCAAAGTATACACATGCGTCTCAATCAGAGGAGGCCTTCAGAGAAGCAGTAGGTGGGGACTGATAGTGCTGGCAGGCATCCCACATTATTCAGAACTGTAAAGTATTTTTGTACGCAGGGAGGTGCCATCCTTGAGCAGGAAGGAAGGAGAGAAAGTCATCCCTGAGATAGATACAGAGAAAAACTCATTCTCATATCAGAAGTTGCTAGCAACTGATGATGATACTAAGAAAGAAACAAGTGGGGAAACACATGCACTTTGGGGATATTTTTGGAGTGAAATCTTTCTAAACCAAAGCAGTGATGATGTCATCAATGCACACCCTACTTGTACTTCTTTGTCTTTGGTAAAGGTGCACCACCTAGTGGCCAGCACTAACTTTGACCAACCACACCTTTCTCCCTCAGTCACCTGACATTCTACAGCTGTAGATGTAAGGTACATCTGAAACACGCCTGTCCTTGTCTCTAAATAAGTAATGCATATAAATCCAGTACTTCAGTCTGAATCAGATAAGGCAGGGGTAGCAAACCTTTTGCATGCCCAAGGTGGCACATGAAACTTTTGTTGTTGTTAGCAGCACATAGCATGCAGTGCCACCCCTTGATTCTTTGAAACCTATCTGCTGCTCAAAATTATCATGGACACATGACAGAATTTTCTAGAAGACCATTGCCAGTTGGGGCACATAGTCTTGAAAAGGCAGGGATAGGAATCTGCTTTTAGTAGTGCTCAGATTATTTATTTATTTATTTATTTATTTATTTATTTATTTATTCATTCATTCATTCATTCATTCATTCATTCATTCATTCATTCATTCCCCATCTTTCTCCCTAAAAAAGACCCAAAGTGGCTTGCATCATTAAAAGACAGACTTTACCACTAACGATATTCTATATACAAATACAAAAGGAACAAATACCACACACACACACCCAAAAATGGCAACACCTAAACACATGCAAAGCAGTAACATACAACAATCCATTTAAAACCCTCACTCAGTCACTCAAGGAAAGCTTGCCTGAGGAGAAAGACCTTTTCCTGCTTGAAGAAGGACAGCAAAGATGGGACCAGACTAGCCTCTTGTCGGAGGAAGTTCCAAAGAGATGAAAAATGAGAACTCTACTGTTTTTTTTTTTTTAATGAATTAAGGACATGATAGAAATGTAAACAGTTGGGACTGTTATGCTGTAGGAGAAAGCAGATCTTTGAGAAGCAGCAGAAGAAAAATAAGGCATTACAAATACAGTATCACATGATATAATCAAATACTTTTTAAAAAATAGACTGAGGTATCGTTTGGGAAGCAAATCTGCAATTTAAATATTAAACCAATAAGGCTATGAATATTTGTAATGAAACAAGCGGGCAGTGCTTCAACCTATCTTTTAGTTATATTTCCCACATGGCAATGATTAGTATTCCTTGCTAGCTACAGTTCCCCCCTTCTCTCTCTCTCTCTCTCTCTCATTTACTTTTCTTTAGAACCTGTGGGAACCATCTAACGGAAGCTCCAACCCATTTCAGTGTAGATCGTGCAGGAGAGCTTCCCGCTAGATTATGCCATTTCCGGCGTTTCAGAACAAAGAACTCCAGGAAAATTATTTGCAGTACCTTAGTGACATTTCCTATTTATTTAATGGTGGGGATCAGACTCTTCTAAGAAAAACAGATCACCTGGGATTTCTCTCCCTCTCTTTCTATGAGGCAGAGATTACTGCAGCAACACAGACAATGTCTTTTTATGTATTTATTTATGAGGAAAACACAAATGAAAAGATTAACCTGAACATCAGGGACAAGTTTTAACATAAGCCTACCACGGGCTCATCATTACCAGTCTGTCATTCCTGACCTTGAAAAGCTTTAATATTAACTGCAAGGGATGGCATAGATCTGGAATACAAAACTCTGTCCACCTGGAGTTTTCTATTCACGAGTAATTATTTTTGATTTCTGCCTTGAGAAGCACAGTTTTTACCCTAGCTTCCTCACTTACTCATCTCACTTTACCACGGCTGACTTCGAACTAATTTTACAGTCCTGAAGATGCCTGTTAAGCAAACAAACAAAAGTATAAACATTCTCCTTGTGCAAAATGACTGAAGTAGAAAGAAAATGTCCTGAAAGGGAAAAGAAAGCTGTGTTATTGTTACTGAACTACACACATGTCTCTCAATATTTTCTTCCAAGTCACCTTTTTGATTATATAACTGGCTTCAAATATTTGGTGATTTAGAATTCCATCTGGAAAAAGATATGCCCACACCTACATGCCTCCTTCCTGTCTTGCTCTGCATTTCCTGTTTTCTCAGCCCTGTTGCCTCTTTTCCCTTTTTTGTGGCTCCCCATCGCCTGCTAGGGCCTCCTGTGTGAATCCCTGGTAGCACTCCAAGTGTGACGTGTAGGAAACTGCACTGCCCAGTGTCACTGGCTCTTCTGACTTGGTATGGTAAATGCCAACAACAGGAAAATGGCTGACAACACTTTTTGAAATAGCCACCCATCCTTTTTTTTTTAACTCCTCAGAGATCTTTTACCACACCAGAAGAGGAGGGCCAGTAAGGAGGCAGAGGTCCTTTCTGTGATGGCAAGGGAAGGTTTCATTTTCCTGAATGATTTCACCCATGGTGCTCTAAGGACCACCTCAGAGCCAGGCTTTTTAGCTCAGCTGACTCTCTGAACAGATATGATGACTTCAGTCATCAGAACAAGCCAAGGAGAGGTAGAGCAGCAACATGAATGGGGTTAGGAAGAGAGAAGACAACGACATGAAAGGGACAATTAGGGTGGGGGAATGTGATGGACCAGCACTGATTTTCTTCTCACCATAGGTGGTGGGAGAGCTTGCTACAGAATGATATTATTCCCTACTAATCCCCATGTAAACTGTTTTCTTGAAGCCTTTATTTTGCTCATTTCTCCTTGGGCTTTCCTAACTTCTGTATTCTTTCATCCTTTTGATTCTTTCACCATTCCTTCCCTTAGATCACTGTCTCTGACCAATTGATCTCTTCAGTTCAAATACATCTCCTTGGGTATCTTTTAGTGAAAAGCTTCAGAAGATAACCAGGTTTTACATGTTTCCTCTCCTTCAGTGATTTGCTCTGAGTGCAAATTCATACAAGGCTCAAAATCAAACAAGGCCCTTGCAATGTGAGTGGTGCAAAGAAAACCAAGCCTACTCCTTTTTTCAGTTCAACAATTGCCAAGCCTTAAGAGCACCTAGCCAACAACCTGATTCTACACACTAAGTAAATACCGTAAATACTGCCCCCCTTAATGGACAAGAAAGAGAAAATCTGTCACTGCTGTCTCACATCATAATATTTTAGAATTTTGCTAAATTCTGATCAAAACCAAAATGAAACAGCATTGTCACTCGTTCATCTTCATCCAATGAAATGTAGAGTGCCTTCCCTTTCAAACTGATGTGAAATCAAATCTCACTCTCCATTCATAGCACAGATAAGAATACCTTGGCCATATCAGAAGACACCTTGAACTCTCAAGCGTAACTTGGAAAAGTGACCAAAACATTCTCTGTGCATGGACAATACCTTTAGTCCCTCATTCTCACAATTTCTCCACCTCATGGATGAGACATAATTCCCAGAGCTAGCCAAGGAATAGACTGAGTAAGCAGGTCGTAGAGAGGGAAGCCCCTACACGGACTGCTGTCTTGTCATGGCGAGGGGGCTTGAGTAACTCAGAGAAGCTATGGGCTATGCCGTGCAGGGACACTCAAGACGGACAGATCATAGTGGAGAATTCTGACTAAACACAATCCACCTGGCACAGGAACTAGCAAGTCACTCCAGTATTTTTGCCAAGAAAATTCCATGGATAGAAACAAACGGCTAAAAGTTATGACGCTGGAAGACGGGCCCCTTAGGTTGGAAGGTGTCCAACATGCTACTGAGGAAGAGCAGAGGACAAGTACAAGTACCTCCAGAGCTAATGAAGTGGTTGGGCCAAAGGCGAAAGGACACTCCGCTGTGGACGTGCCTGGAAGTGAAAGGAAAGTCCAATGCTGCAAAGAAAAATACTGCATAGGAACCTGGAATGTAAGATCTATGAATCTTGGTAAGCTGGATGTGGTCAAACAGGAGATGGCAAGAATAAGCATTGACATTCTGGGAATCAATGAACTAAAATGGTCGGGAATGGGCGAATTCAATTCAGACGATTATAATATCTACTATTGTGGGCAAGTATCCTGTAGAAGAAATGGAGTAGCCCTCATAGTCAACAAAAGAGTGGGAAAAGTTGTATTGGGATACAATCTCAAAAACAATAGAATTATTTCAATACGAATCCAAGGCAGACCTTTCAACATCACAGTAATCCAAGTTTATGCATCAACTACTCATGCTGAAGAGGCTGAAACTGACCAATTCTATGAAGACTTACAACACCTTCTAGAACTGACACCAAAGAAAGATGTTTTTTTCATTCTAGGGGACTGGAATGCTAAAGAAGGGAGTCACGAGATAAAAGGATCAACACGTAAGTTTGGCCTTGGAGTTCAAAATGAAGCACGGCAAAGTCTAATAGAGTTTTGTCATGAGAACAAGCTGGTCATCACAAACACTCTTTTCCAAAAACACAAGAGGTGACTCTACACATGGACATCACCAGATGGGCAATACTGAAATCAGATTGATTGTATTCCCTGCAGCCAAAGATGAAGACGCTCTATACAGTCAGCTAAAACAAGACCTGGAGCGGATTGTGGCTCTGATCATCAGCTTCTTATAGCAAAATTCAAACTTAAACTGAAGAAAATAGGAAAAAACACTGGGCTAGTCAGGCATAATTTAAACCAAATCCCTTACGAATACATAGTGGAAGTCAAGAACAGATTTAAGGAACTCAATTTGGTGGACAGATTTCCTGAAGAACTATGGATGGAGGCCCATAACAGTGTGAAGTAGGCAGCAAGAAAAAACATCCCAAAGAAAAGGAAATGCAAGAAAGCAAGGCCTTACAAATAGCAGAGAAGAGAAACAAAATGCAAGGGAGATAGGGAAGGTTACAAAAAATGGAATGCAGACTTCAAAAGAATAACAAGGAGAGACAAGAGGGTATTCTTAAATGATCAGTGCAAAGATATAGAGGAAAATAATAGAAAGGGAAAAACAGAGATCTGTTCAAGAAAATTGGAGATATTAGAGGAACATCTTGTGCAAAGATGGACATGATAAAGAACAAAAATGGTAGGGACCTTACAGAAGCAGAAGACATCAAGAAGAGGTGACAAGAATGCAGAAAGCCTGTCTAACAACAAGGCCAGTGGAGGTGATGGCATTCCAGTTGAACCATTTAAAATATTAATAGATAGTACTGTTAAAGTGTTACACTCAATATGCCAGTTTGGAAAACTCAGCAGTGGCCAGAGGATTGGAAAAGATCAGTCTACATCCCAATCCCAAAGAAGGGCAGTGCCAAAGAATGCTCCAACTAATTGCACTCATTTCACACGGTAGCAAGGTTATGCTCAAAATCCTACAAAGTAGGCTTCAGCAATATGTGGACTGAGTACTCCCAGAAGTGCAAGCTGGATTTCGAAGAGGCAGAGGAACTAGACCAAATTGCTAAAATGAGCTGGATTATGGAGAAAGCCAGAGAATTCCAGAAAAACATCTACTTCTGCTTCATTGACTACACAAAAGCCTTTGACTGTGTGGACCATAACAAACTATGGCAAGTCCTTAAAGAAATGGGAGTGCCTGACCACCTTATCTATCTCCTGTGAAATCTATATGTGGGACAGGAAGCAACAGTTAGAACTGGATATGGAACAACTGATAAGTTCAAAATTGGGAAAGGAGTACAACAAGGCTGTATATTGTCTCCCTGCTTATGCAACTTATTTGCAGAATGCATCCTGCGAAAG
This sequence comes from Pogona vitticeps, assembly GCF_051106095.1. NCBI lineage: Eukaryota > Metazoa > Chordata > Lepidosauria > Squamata > Agamidae > Pogona > Pogona vitticeps. The sequence goes on from NC_135786.1 coordinate 100,296,610, forward strand.
CCTGGACTGTATGAATCCCAAGCCAGAATTAAGATTGCTGGAAGAAATATCAGCAACCTCCTATATGCAGATGATACCACTTTGATGGCAGAAAGTGAGGAGGAATTACAGAACCTCTTAATGAGGGTGAAAGAGAAGAGCACAAAAATGGTCTAAAGCTCAACATCAAAAAAATCTAAGATCATGGCCAGTGGTCCCATCACCTCCTGGCAAATAGAAGGGGACGATATGGAGGCAGTGACAGATTTTACCTTCTTGTGCTCCATGATAACTGCAGATTGTGACAGCAGCCACGAAATTAAACAATGACTGCTTCTTGGGAGGAAAGTGATGACAAACCTAGAGAGCATCTTAAAAAGCAGAGACATCACCTTGCCGACAAAGGTCCACATAGTCAAAACTATGGTTTTTCCAGTAGTGATGTATGGAAGTGAGAGCTGGACCATAAAGAAAGCTGACCACTGAAGAATTGATGCTTTTGAATTGTGGTGCTGGAGGAGACTCTTAAGAGTCTCCTGGACTGCAAGAACAAACCTATCTATTCTGAAGGAAATCAACCCTGAGTATTCACTGGAAGGACAGATCCTGAAGCTGAGGCTCTAATACTTTGGCCATCTCATGAAAAGGGAAGACTCCCTAGAAAAGACCCTGATGTTGGGAAAGTGTGAAGGCAAGAGGAGAAGGGGATGACAGAGGATGAGATGGTTGGGCAGTGTCATCGAAGTGACCAACATGAATTTGACCAAACTCCAGGAGGCAGTGGAAGACAGGAAGGCCTGGCATGCTCTGGTCCATGGGGTCACATGACTTAACAAGTAAACAACAAGAACAAGAGAGGGAAAGTGTGTCTGCCTCTCTCCTTCTCACCAGTGAGTGTTGTAAGAAGGGTAGTCCTTGGAAATGATATGAAATAGGTGGTAGCAAAGACAAAATGGCTGCTGCTGGTGGCAGTTGAAGGAAGCTCAGGCAGTAGACAGCTGCCACTGCCATAGCCCCCCCCCACACTGCTTATAACAACCTCTGCAATATAGCTAATGTGGTTCCAATTGTTGCCGCTTCAGACAAAAGTTCTTTTCACCCTGAGCCAGCCCATATTTCCCTTCAGTAAAACTGATACTTTGCACCACTCTCATTGGTCGGGCCTTGTTTGATTTTGAGTCCTGTATAAATTTGTACTCAGAGCAAATCACTGAAGGAGAGGAAACATGTAAAATCTGGTTAACTTCTGAAGTTTGTTTTCCCCCTTTTGGACTCTATTCCTTTTATTGTTCCTGCATATAATTTAATGTGACCATCTCATTGTGGATAGTCCTGAAGCGGGGGAGAGGAAGGAAAGTCACATGAGTGATTTTCTGTGAGCAAGAATATAAACTGTCACTTTTCCTTACAGAAAAAGATGTGGAACTGTAGCATTTTACTCAAGGAGATAATGGCAGGCAGTTCTCTGGTTCAACTTGCTGCACTTTGATAACAACAATATTTTGCACAAAATTTGCCATTTTGTGCAAAATTACACAATACAAACCACATGTGCAATTGTGTAAGTGTGCAAATTGCATGAAATTAGGATGGCTGGTGCTTTACTGAAGAATCTGAAGCACAATATGAGTTGTTGATACTTTCTGCAACCATCAGCCAATCCTTCCATGCTTGCTCTGTGTGTATGCTTTGCTTCTCAAAAAGAAAAGACACTTTAGATATCTTATGCAAATTACAAGGACCATGGAGGTCAAGAGAAGAGCTGTTTGACTCTGTCTTGGCTGGAGGCAAGGAATCTCATGGGGCTTGAAAGTGCCTCCTTGTGCCATCTCATCATGTCAAGATAGCCTAAATCAAGAAGACTGAGGAGTACAGGGAGTGTACTTTCCATTCCTACTGCTATGCCCCTAGACTGATTTCAAAGCTTACAGAGAACAAGCCTTAGCCATTCTCACAGAGATGTTACGTGAGCATTTTCCAAGAGAACTTTTATCCCCTATACTACTCAGGTTATCTTTTTCCAAGCAACTTCCAGTTGCCCTGAGTTCACGCTGTTCAGGTCGTTTACCCAGACCGATTCTTCCCACCAGGGCCTTTTGCTCTTTACGTAATGCACCAGGCAATTGGTTTACCTCAGGGGCATGACAGTAAATCTGGACGCATTTGATCCAGAGTGCCGAATAACTCAGTTGCCTATGGAAACAAAGGCTTTCTCTCTCTTTTTTTGAGGGAGTTCACTCAGCAAGCAGCCGTGCGGCTGGATAATCCTGTCAATTTGAGACATTGTGTTATGTGCAGGTATTTTGCTGGGATGAGCTGAAGAAACCAAAATAATCATAATAACAGTTCAAGACCATACTCTTAGTTCAGAAAAGATACAATGAGATGGCTTCCTGAGCCTGAGAGCGCTTTTTTTTTCTTCCAATCCTCCTCCCTTTTAAACAAATTGAGGTTACAGATTTAATTACTTACCAAATCCAGAAGCCATCTGCCTAGTCTCCTTTCTCTTTTTACCTTGTAAAAGCTTAAGGTGCCCTGTGTGTACAACTGCAATACATTTCATGCTTACTCACAAAACCTATTTCCTGAGAACAAATTTGACCATCATTCTGACAGGATAGCATTTTTTTACCATTCTATTATTTTTCTTCCCCCTTCCCTCCAAAAATCATTAATTCTTGGCATGTACTACTGCTCCTTCTTTTCTTTTCTTTTTTCTTTCTTTTTCTTTTTCTTTTCAAGTATTTTGACAGGCTTCAAGCTTCACCTCACAATAATATCACCCTCCTCTCCTACTCCATTCCCATGTGAGGGGCCTGTTTTACTGTAGGCTTTGACATACCTCACTCAAGAGGTGATAGCTGGCCTTCTAAAACAGAAATAAAAATGGCTGAAGTGCAAGCAGTACTAGTGAATTATAGTAGATTTTGTGCATCATCCTTTAGACCTTCTTGTTGTTGTCTTTATCTGTTTTATACCACAGTGGTGTTACAATTCCCCCTTCCATATGAATAAACCTAATCCTGACAGCCACAGTACACTCTTGGGCAATTCCCAGCTTTAAGCCATGGCAGATAGGATGGCAATGCATCCTATTTAGCAAAGGACAGTCTTCTATCTGAAGTCTGGTTAACAAAAATAAACCTGAGGCACATCAATGAGGGCCTCTACGATGCTCATCAGTTGGTAGTAGTTGCAAAGCAGACTGTACAGACACACTAGTGGCCCGGCCACAGTGTTCCCTACTAGGGAAATAGCCTGTGTTGCTGTTCAGATTCTGTTAAGTGTTTCTAAATTTGCAAGTGGAAAATGTGTGAAAATCTGTGTCCTCTTTTAGTGTCATTTTTGTTGATAGTCTTTTTTCTCTCTCTGCCAATATGTAAGATGCTGCCATATCAGCACAGGTTGCCAGATTTCTGTCCTGGGCCCTTCTTTAACACCAGCACTTTTATCAGTACCAGCTGGCATCCGTTTTTCCTTTCCACCTGTCTCAGAAAATAATATCTGTCTGGGGCACTTCAAAATGCTCTCCCTCCTGTAAATCTTTCCAGCTCTCAGTTTCTACCTTTCCTTGGGCTATTCGACCACCAGCCAACCACTGGCCAAGATGATGGTGAATCTGCATGGTTTAAGGTGCCCCATGCTGATGGCAACTTCTACAAGCCCACCTTGTCTTTTAGGGAGCTGTGATAGGTGCACTGCACATCTTCTCAAGTAGCATGAAGAGTTCCAAGTCATGCTCCTTGCCTGCCAGACATTTCCTGGGTACAGAGAAGGAAAGAGAAGAATTGGGAGAAGTGCCCCCAAACCCCATGCCCAGGAAAGGTCTTTAAGAAGCTCTAGCAATCTGGGATATAAAATGGTGTGGGTTGGAAGAGTGTGAGAGAGTGAAGCCTCCTCTGCATCTCTCTTTCTTGCTTTTTCCTCTTCTTTAACATTTTTTCCCCTCATTTAAAACCATCTCAAGGCATTTGTTGCCCGAGAAGAAACAGAAAACCACACATGTAACTATGGCAGGCTGGGAATTTAAAGAGGAGAGTGAGGTGGAAGAGGGAGATTGCTGGACTGATGCTGTGGATTGGGAGGCATTCAAGGTCCCAGAAGGTGCTGGTTTTACTGGAGCGCTTGATGGCTTGCTGGGAAACTATCTGTCACTGGAATCCCAGCAAAGGGCATTGGGAGGAGTTCCCAGTGGCCCCCGAAGCAGCAGCATGGGTACCCCAAGATGAGATGAGGTGACACAAGGTGAGGAGGCTGGAGAACAGGCACACCATCAGCAGAGAGAGCAACAAGGGCAAGCGACATCTCGCAGCAAGAACAACCCAAACAGCATACCCAACACCAGCCAGATGTCCCTCCTCCTTCTGTCACCTCCCTCCACACCTCGTTACTCTGGCAAGCCCAGTCATGTCCATATAGACTTTGGCCGTGCCTCCAAGGAGGAGTGCCACATGTATGGGGTGATTGCCACTAGCAGTGACTATAGAGGGGTAGCTCAGGAAGGAGCCCAGGCTATGCTACTCCAGGGAGAGCTGAGTGCCTGCATCCAGCACCCTTGTTATGGTGCTCCACATCTGGCCAACCTGCAAGGAGTTCTGGAACTGGTAGAGGTGGTGGGGCTCCACTCCTCCCAGTAAAAGACTGTTGTCGACTTGTTGTCTTTGCTTTGGACAGTTTGGATGTGTGGTTAACTCCCTGACACCCATAGAAGTTTATAGGTTTATTGCTCAGCCACAATGGTTCTTTGGGAGTTTGCATTGTTCCAGTAAAAGAGCTTGTTCCTGTAAGCACTTACCATGTCGTAATGGAAGGGGGTGTGGGATTTCCTTCTCTTTCTTCCACCTGAGTAAGGCTGAATAAGGCATCAACGAAGAAAGAAGATGAATCCTCCCTTGATAGCAATAACGTGTGCCTTCCTTTGTATTGTCACATCTCATATTATGCTGACATAAATATTGTTTAGCCTTTTCCTGCTTGTTTCATCCCCATCTTGTAATTTTAACCATGTGGATACAAACCTGGAATGCACTTCGAGCGCCACAGGTTTAGATGGGCAATTATGCTTCATGTCTGGAGACTTCTTCCTTTCCCCTCCTGGAAATCTGTTCCCTGCCAGTTCTATGAGGATTTTTTTTATTATTCCTGGGCAAAAACATATTTTGTTTGCAAATTTGTCGAATACAATAACTAAAGCAACTTTGTGTGCATTTCCTATATGCACATTTTTAAATTATGTGTCTTTTACTGAGCACACTCATCTTTGACATTACGGAGCACAAGCATAGAAATGTACGTACAGATTTCTGGCCACAAATTGTGTCTGGTTCCATGTCAGTTCTGTGTTCAGTCTTAAAGGTGCATCTTCAGGTTAAAAGAAAACCCCTCATGGAGTAATACAATGAGTTTCTCATGCATCCCTGATGTTCAGGATACCATGCAATGATGTTGGGGGGTGGGGGAGTGATCTCCCTTATGTATACCTCACCTTGAAGAAAAGCTACATTGTCCTGGCAAATCAAATTTCTATTTTTCTGCCAAAGCTTGTCACCATGTGCCTAAGAATATCTTATATACGAGCTCATGATTCACCAACACCATAGTGTGACATCTTTAAAATGGTTTTTCTCTTAGATAATTTGTCGATTAATGCTTTTAGACTAAGAAAAGGTTAAACACAATGCCTCTGTGTTTAGAAACAACTCCTCTTTTTTAGATCTTTGGGTTCTTTTATATTTGCTTTTAATTTTGGTCTTGTAACTAGATAAGCTCCATTAAGGGGTATACCAATAAATGAATATTTAATTTGCCTTTCACAATGTTCCCAAAACAAAATTAGAAGGGAACAATTATACCACTATGTAAATTCAAAGATGATTGTACTTTAAGGAGTTGAGACCAAAGAACCTCTGAAAAATATTCTGAGTATAAATATTCATATATCCATGAATAGGTAACTTTATAAAGAGTTCTGCCCATGAAGACAAAGTGGAGCCTCTCAGCTTCACAGTGGATGACTAAGATCATTTGAATGATTTATTGATAAGCCGATGCACAGATGTAGTTCAAAGAGGACAAGCTGATCTTTTTATTATTAAAAAATAAGTTGATTCCAAGGGTGTCTGACATTGTTATGAATTCATAAATAAAGAAGCAGAAGCAGTGAGGGATCCTCAGCCTAAGGAAAAATTCCAGTTACATACAGAGTGTGTTTTGTGAATAGGTCTAAACTGTGGAGATGCACTGAATTCAGTGAAATGCTGAGCTGCCATTTGAATCAGGGCAATTTCTATGTTTCTGAGGTAGTCCTGGGGCAGAGCAGGACTCCCCATAAGTCCTTCAGCATTTGTGCAGATAAAATATAAGGTGCCATTGATTAAAAACTGAGAAGGAGGAATTTAAACTATCTGTACCTTATAAGGAGGGTGCTGAGCTAGTGTCAAAAGAGAAGATGACTGATAGCTTTAACTTCAGTCTCTCCTGGATATTCCAGTCATAGGGATGTGGGGCAGATCTCTGAGGGCAGCAATCTGTAGCAACTGTTCTCTGTGTTTTGGTTTCTTTTCTGTTTTTCAATTGCAGTGAGGACTGAGAGGCTTCCAATAGTGTGGCATATTGCCTGGGACCTGCCTTCCCTTCTTCTTTGTAAAAATCATTGTTGCTTATGCTTCTGGGATGCTGTGTATGAGACTGTACAAATGCTGTGGTGATCACCCTGCTTTGGCTCATGTATGAGGTTATTTGCATACACCAATGGGATCTGTTGGGAGGCGGAGCCAGAGAAACTAGAAAGGAGGGATGAGGCAGAGAAGTGTAGCGATTTAGTCAGAGTCAGAGATGGGAGGCTGAAGTGAAAAGTTAGTCTGGGGGAGTTAGAGAGTGTGGCAGAATTAGGAGTTAAAAGAGGCAGTTAAGAGTGTGGCACTTATAGAGAATTAAGAGTGAAACAAGTTATTACTGTATTAATCTAAGGAATACTTTAAAGTCTGTGAAGAACCTGTTTAAGCAAACTGTAACCAATAAACTTGTTTTGTTCAACTTTACACTCAGCGTGGACCTCAATCTTTTTAATTAAAGGGTGTTGACAGAGGTCAACTGGTGGCAACGTAAAGGAGAGAACATGTTGTGGGCCTCAGGCTAGTGAAACAATCTGGGGACACGTAGGGGCATGTCACAAATGCCTATATTCAGAACATCATTTTAGGACACGAGACTCTGTGTTTTTCACTCTTTTCTGAGGGTTCTTCTTTTCTACTTGATGCAGTGATGTCACTGCCAAACTTTGTGACAGCTGTCTCCTGCTCCCCCTCCCCCTTCTTCTCTTGGGTTCTCTGGGCTGGAAGTGTGCAAATAATTCATTGTGCAATACTTCTAATACCACTGTGCAACCTGTCACAATTACTCTCCCTAAAGAGATAATGATCTTGGTCAAGTAGTCACTGTGGGTGCAAAACTACCACTTTTATTGCCTGAAGTAGATCCTTTTGTCTTCAGAAGTGCATAGAAAAAGCCCCATGGACAAGCCTGGCTGTAAAAATAACCTTTCCTTGCTTTCAAAGCAATAAACCATTGACTATGTGCCTCCTTAAATAGCACAACAGCCTTGCCAGGTAGGGCCTCTCAATTCCCAGTAGCAACTTAGTGACCTTCTCAAATCCTCATGTTGGATTTAGATGTAAGTCCTGCTGTTTCAAGAGACCAGTCCTCTGTTGAAGAATTATATTTGTTTTATTAAGAAAATAAAGTAGTGTCATTAGAATACAGTTGTAGCGTTAAAAGGCATAAGCTTTAGGCTTCTCCATCTGTTACAATGATTAAATAAGTCTACTATTTCTAAGTAAAATAAGAACAACTAAGTCTATGCTAAGTAATAATCTTTGCTCTCACTATATATTAGCATCTAGAAACTGGTATTTCTCTCCCCTCTTCTACTTCAAAAAGCAAACCTCTCTCTTCTCACATTCCACAACATCCCCCCCACAAACAAATGAACTTTTCACATACATGAACAACTATTTTTCTACATTCTTTTGATCCACCCTCCTTTTGACACTTCCAAGGTGTCAATTCCAGAGGTTAACCAATTAAGTCTAAGTGGGTATAACATAGTTCACCTCCCACATTTCACGCGAGAAGATCCCAGACCCAGGTGGCTTATCTCTCCCCAATTAAGCAGTATGCTGTTTCATCTTCCCCTAGGTCTCTTTGGCCTTGCATCCTTATCTCTGTGCCAGGCAAAGCAGCTCTGCACAACAGTATCATGAGAACATTCCATTGTTTTTAAATTCATCTTATACAGAACCTAACAGACTCCATCTTTGTATGACTACAAGTCCCAGTTTCCTTCAATTTCCTCACACAATCTTCACCCCAAGTCATAGACATTTGTGTTTTCCCATCTGTTTTTCACAGAGATCTGAAAGGGTACAAACACTAGTACAAACAGAGACATGGACCAGAATCAGATCTGAATGTCAACCAAATGGCCCATGACAGCCCAAGTAGCAATCCATGTACCCTTAATTTGGGTACAGGCCAAATCATAGGAGGTGGGCACTGGACCTCTCTAATGTGAACCTTCTATATAGTTATTTCCCCGTCCTTTCATTAAAGACGAGTCCACAGAACCATGAATATCACTTCCCCCCCATACTAGCTTGACATAACTTTGATGAGTACCAGCATGAGTACATTGAAGAAAGCACATTCACTGGACATGTTCCATTTGCACATGCAGTTGCATCTATCAAGCTAGGGGGACAAACCCTATACAGTGGTGTCTCACAAGATGATGTTAATTCGTTCCGTGAAAATCGCTGTCTTGCAAATCATTGTCTTGCGAAATGCGGTTCCCCATTGGAATGCACTGAAATATATTTAATGCATTCCAATGGGGAAAAAATCATCATCTTGCGAAAATCGCCCATGGGACAACCATTTTGCAAAGCATGGAGCCAGCTGTCACAATCTCTGTCTTGCGAAAAACTGTCCCTTAAAAAAGCATTTTCCGAAGCATGGACCCAGCTGTCAAAATCGTCATCTTGCAAAAAACCATCCCGGGAAAAAAGTCTTGCAAAGCACGGACCGAAACATCATCTAGCGAAAATCGCCCATAGGGAAAACCGTTTTGTGAAGCGCTATAGCGATCACTAAAACCCATTGTCTTGCAAATTAACCATTTTGTGAGGTAATCGTCTAGCAAGGCACCACTGTATATATTCATGAACATATATGAACATATATATGTTCAAACAGTTATCAGAATCATTTTATATTTCTTCATCATGAGCAGACAACACATAGCTCAGCCATAATTGGAAACTAAGAAAAAAAAGTACCACATATTCAGCTGGGACAGGTAACTTAGTTAAAACAAGGAGTATTAGACTCTTAGAATCCTCCAGGAGATGTTATTGACCTTTAAAGCAAGGGACATATCCTTATTTTAGTATTTTAGTATTTTAGATTGTGGGGTACTAAACGAGAAAACAAGAAAAAAGCTTCGAGTCATTTTCTGGTTTTAATTGTCTACATTTAAGTGGGAAAAGCTCATTTTGTCCACAATATGCCTTTGGAATGAAGAACTGATCTCTGATCCAGTGAAGATGTATATTCCTGCTTAACTGAGACAGATGGGTTGCACCAAAATTCATGACTATTTCTAGAAGGTTCCATGTGGCTGCTACCATTTATACTGTGCTTCATGACGCATGTCAGATTACATCAAATGAGTGAATTATGTACCTGGCTGAAGATTCAGGTGTTGGGACTTTGATTCCCCACTGTGCCTGCTGGGGGAAGAGCCAGACTTGGGCAAGCTGTGAAGTTCCAGGAAGCCCTCAGAAGAAAAGAATTGAAAACCATCTCTGAATATTTATAGAAAACCCTGAGAAGGGTCACCATGTCAGAGTTGACTTGACTACATGTAGTATTCTTGTTATTATAAATAATGAATAAATGGGATAAGCCAGAGTGGAGGTTTTTCATTTTATGTATGGGTGTGGACATTGTACATCAGGGGGTTTATATCTAATTGTAAGGTGTTTGCTTGCATCTTGCCAGCTGTGTGGAGTTCATTGCTTCTGGGAAGTAAGCTGGGAAAGAACAGAGTGGTTGGCCCAAGATCATTCCATGAGCTATACGGCTCATCGGGTACATGAATGTGGATCTTCCATGTCCCAGTTCAGTACTCTAACCACTACACATCACAGACTCATAGATTCCTTTATAAGAATATGCAAGGTCTGATTTCCTAGTTAAATTGTAGATATTATCCCCATTCCATTTTTACACCTTTGAGAACAAGATTTGCCTAGCTGTACAAACAGTGGAGCTGGGGAACTGAAATGCTCTGCTGAATGAAGATGAAAAAAGGGAATATGTTACATGTAATATGCTTGAAATGAAGTACCCGTTATTAATGTTGTGCCACTTGTGCTCAAGATGCCTGACACTGATTGACACTGTAATAATCATGTAATATACCCATCATCTCCAAAGATCTAAGATGTTAGAGGCAGTGACAATAAATTAGGGGCGAAGGGCAAAGTCAAGAGCAGTTATTGGAAAATAGTAATGGAATAACCTTGCACTTGCAAAGATAAATGGTTTACAAATAATGGGTACATTAAAAAAGCTGCAAATGTAACATTGGACAGCATTTTGATGCTCTGTAGGTTTTTTAAAAGATCCCTTGTTTAGATGATGTCAAGAAAGAGAAATGTGAAGACCCCAGAGTAGTCTGTCAACTAGAATTTGAAGAATGGTACAGTTTTCAGATTAAACAGCAGAAATTACAGCTTTCTGCCTAGTTTAATAAACTGCGAGGGTGGATTACAACAATGCATGTAGACATTACATGATTTCCCGTCGCTGTGTGAGCCCTACTCACTCATTTGCTTATCCAGTTTCATCAACACACTTTAAGGGAAATGCCCAGCCCCTTATTCCTTTCTCCATGTGAGCAGGAACAAATCTGAAAAGGAGAGGTTCCTCATGTGGAGGCTCCTCTTTTTGTGTAGAGCCTACACACAAGGAGGAGTTTCCCCTGTTCAGATACATCACTCTCCACATGGAGAAAGCAATGATGGGGGATGAAGAGTTTTGTTGCTCCTCACTGCTCATTTCAGCCAGGCTGGTAATGACTCAGTGGGCCTTTTTATCACTCCCAAATATGATACCTGGCAACTGAATGTTTCACCTTACAGAAAACAATGTGTACCATGTAACTTACAATGTCTTGGTCACACATGAAACCTACTTGTTAATTCTCCAATCTTCAAGAGACAAGCAGGCATGTATGAATGAGCTTTTCTATGAAACAATGCTTGTGAATATTCTTTTTTTTATGTTTAAATAAAAATGTTTTGTTGTCATTTGATGTATTCTGGGCATTGGGCATTGTCTTCAACAAGCAATAGTAAAAAAAGAATTGGTTTCCCCCTACTACATACATCACCACTTGCCATGTGTGTTGTCTTCAGACAAAATTACAAAAATGGAGTGAATCAGGTATTTCCACAATTTCAAAGAGACCATAAGTGGAGAAAGGAGATGTTCTTCATAGCTGGATGAGAGCAACACAGAGTTAGTCCTTCAAATTCCTTTTGGCTTTTTGTACAGTTAGATAGCCAGTAATTTGAAATGAGGAAAAAGGGGGTGGGTGGCGAATAATAGACTGAGTTGCCAGTGTCAAACGAGAAGCCCAAGACCTCCCTTGGACATGGTTGGTAATGAAGTGCTATGGAGTGCTCAGACTGAGGTCACTGTGCGGTTTATACATCGCTTTGCAGACACTCCAGCAGCCATTTTGTGGCCAGTTTCTTATGATTTGGAATATTTTTATTTTTCTTTGTTCCCTCCCTCACCTTAGTTTGCAAAAATATTATTAAACTAGTAGAAGTGTGTGTGTGTGAGAGAGAGGTGGTGGAAGAAGGATTGTTATAGGTACAGTATTTTGAGTACATATGTAACACAGTTAGACATTTGTATTTCCCTGCTATTCATGGGAATGTTTGTTCGTTCGTTAGACTCCTTTTACTGGAGATCCAAAAATGCACAGTAAGTGTCACAGATCTGGATACAGGCCAGGTCAACTGTGAACTGTATCTCCTTTGTTCAGATACAGACTGAGTTGATGGGAAGCTTCTGCATACTTCCAATAGTTTCACTTCTGCAGATTTTGTGATGCGGTTCTCAAATTTAAAACGTGTGTACCAAATTTTATATATTAGAGGAACATCCACCCAGAAAATACATATGTTCACCAAAAAGTTACGTTTATATGTTGAAGTTTATATGTTCTTAAAATAACTCAGATTAAGAAAGTTCTCTGCAAAAATATATACCTCAGACAAAACTAGATGTGTTAGGAGAAATGCACACCCAAATTCTCATGTATATGTTTCATTAGAACTTTCGTGATGAATTTCTTTGAAAAGAAACTCTCAGAACTCATGAGGAAATGAATTTAAGGTTGAGAAAATTCTCAAACTTAGGAAAAAGATGAAACAGTGAGGAAACCCAAACTGTAAGATTCCTCTCTCCCTGGCACCAAGTATCTGGCTAAGCCTATGACAGTCCTGCTCTGAAGCTCTAAAACATAAGTAGGCCAAATGATTTCACGCAAGGTGAGGTCATCCAGTGCCTTGAGAGATGAGTCTGCAAACTCTCAGCATCAAGTCCCTGACGTTTGCGAGCTCTCCCTGTATCAAAGGTCCCCAATGTCAGACAGACCTGCCATGGTTTACAGCTCACTTCCTCTTAACATTTTTACATCCAGGAACTCAAGCAGACTCATGCCAGTTTTGCTCCTCTGACTGCTGAGTAAAAAGGACAGAAAATCATTAAAGTCAAAACAATTCTAGCACAGGTAACTTTAATAGAAAATTACATCAATCACCTTGAAAGAAAGCAAAAGTAAATTTCAGTTGATGCCACTGTTCCCAGTTTAATATCAGCTATAGTTTCTGTTTTGTTTGGGATTTGGGGGGTTTGGGGCTGTTTTTGTTGTCTTAAAGCTCAATGTATTCTTGTGAAAACAAATAATTAAAAATTAAACATCCCTTCAAAAAAGATTTGACTCCAGTGTGAATAAGTAACATTTTCTCATCTGTTTTCTCCTCTGACAGTCAAAGGACAGAAGGTTGCAGTGATAGTTCAAGCTCTGAAGAGATAACTGCAGTCACTGAATTTCTCAGAGTTCACCTCAAAAAACTTACTTCTTGTTGAGGTGATTGTCAGGGCAAGGATTTGGCTGAACTGGAAAGTGCATTCTCCAGAAGACAGAGCTAGGGAGTGTTGGCCCTACCAGTAGGCAGAGTGAAGTGACAGCCTCAGGAGTCACATGCAGGACTGCAGGGTAGCTGTGAATACTTGGAAATTTTGAGAAAGCCCCCATATTCCTAAAACAAGAAATTCTAAAAGCACAACTACAATTCCATCAAGAAAAAAAAAAGGTGGGAGCAAAAAAGGTGAGAATGGCTTCACAAAAAGCTCAGGGAGGACCTGAAAATAAAAAAGACATGTATAGGAGGTAGAAAGAAGGCCAGGTCACTAAGGAAGAATATAGACAAGTAGCAAGGAATTTCAGGGATTGCATTAGGAGAGCAAAAGCTGACAATGAGCTAAGATTAACTAGAGACACTAAAAGCAAGAAAAAACATTATGTAGGTATGTATGAAGGAAAGACAAAGAAAAGACGTAGTGACACAGCTCTGCAATGGAGATGGAAAAAATGATAAGAGAGGACAAAGAAAAGGCAGAGGTGCTCAATTCCTATTTTAGTTCAGTCTTTTCCCATGAGACAGACTATGAACTTCCAAACAAATTGGAAGTGCGGGGGGGGGGGGGAGGACAGGATTGCTGCTGGAGATAGATAAACAAATAGTCAAGGAATACCTTACCACCTTGAATGAGTTCAAATCTCTATGGCCTGATGAACTGCATCCGAGAGTACTGAAGAAACTGGCTGAAGAACTCTCAGAACTGCTATCCATTATTTTCTTGAAATCATGGGAAACAGGGGAGGTGCCAGATGATTGGAGGAAGGCTAATGTTGTTCCTGTCTTCAAAAAGGGCAAAAAAAGGAACCTGGGAACTAGAGGATAGTCAGCCTGACATCGTTCCCAGGGAAAATTCTGGAACAGATTGTAAAGCAGTCATTGTGCAAGCATCTAGAAAACAATGCAGTAATAACTAGAAGCTACATGGATTTGTCAAGAATAAACCCTTCCAGACTAATCTGATCTCATTTTTATTGATCGGGTAACCTCCCTGATAGACAGAGGAATGCTGTAGACATTGTATATTTTGACTTCAGCAAAGCTTTTGACAAAAGTCCCATGATATCTTGATTAGCAAGCTAACTAGGTGTGGGCTGGATAGATCATGTCAGGTGGATACACAATTGGCTACAGAATCATACTCAGTGTGATGATTAATGGTTCCTTCTCCAACTTGAAGGAGGTAACAAGTGGGCTACCCCAAGGCTCAGTCCTGGGTCTGGTGCTCTTCCACATTTTTATTAATGACTTAGATAAGGAAGTGCAGGGAATGCTTGTCAAATTTGCAGATGACAAAAAATTGGGGGGAATAGCTAATACCTTGGAAGACAGGAAGGAAATGCAAAATGATTTTGATAGGCTGGAACACTGGGCTGAAAACAACAGAATGGAATTCAACAGAGATAAGCGCAAAGTACTACACCTAGGAAAAAGAAACCAAACACACAGTTACAAGATACCTGGTTCAGCAATACTACAAGTGAGAAGGACCTTGGAATTGTCATAGATCACAAGCTGAATATGAGCCAACAGTGTGATGTGACTACAAAAAAGACAAATGCTGCAGCAGCTGACGAGCCATGGCTTCGGGCAGCATGGCTGGCCCTGTGCCTTCCACCCTGGATAATGTGAGACTGGAAAGTGTCTTGAGAGCCCTAAAGACTGAGGGGGGAATGCCAGGATATATAAGGGCCATTCCCCCCTTGAGCCACCATCTTCTTTTTTCGGGCACCCACCTGTCCACCTGTCCACTTGTGATGTTTGCTCCTCGTGGCCCCTGTTTGTCTTCCAAACACCTTTTCACATGCTGCCACCAATTGATCACTAAATCAGCATACTTTACGTAGGAAAGACGAAGGTCCATTCATCACTGTCTTTTGAATAAAACAGGTGTATTGATTACAGATGTTTCTACAATAATTCATAAGTATCTTCTTCAGATTCATCAAGCCTCAATAACAATCTTCTATATTATCTTACAGGTTACTATTCACTCCTCAGACTAATCACTCCTCAGATTCCCAAACTAACTCCCTCCCTCCCTCCCTATAAACTCAGATCCAGACTGTAAACTAAACTCCTCCTCTTTGGCTTCACCTTTTAACATCTCTAGTGGCACCACCTCTCGACTACATCAGCATAAAACATGAATAATGCTTGACTTATTTAACTTAATAAGGGTGAACACCACACCACCCTAATTCTAGTGTGAGTGTTCTGATTGGCTGTTGGATGGTGGGTTTTTTTGTTTTGTTTTGTTTTGTTTTGTTGTTGTTTTTTTGCCTATCCCACACTGGAACAGGGCGTTGGCACTTTTGGTGGCAATTCCGGTCACACTGGTGGGTAGTGCGGAAAAAAACAGGTATTTTCCGGTGAGTCCCACTGTAAGATCAGGTAAGCTAACAGTGCATCGGACCTCCCAGCACTGTGGATCGTGTGATTACAGTGATTGGGGGGGGAAAGATGTGCTGGGCCACTTCCAGACCAAGAGTCATCAGCTAAAGATGGCTTGAAGTCTGGTGGTGTTTATTAGTGGCCAGCCAGGTTCCTGCTGTCTTTAAGACCGCTAGAACCTGGGGCCAGGGACTCACCCATCTGTTGATTAAGGGGTATTTGGATAGGTTGTTGTGGGTTTTTTTGGCTCTTTGGCCATGTTCTGAAGGTTATTCTTCCTAACGTTTCACCAGTCTCTGTGGCCAGCATCTTCAGAGGACAGGAGTAGCACTCTGTGCTCTGGTATTTGGACACCTCTGTGATTTTCCTGTTTCCACACTACAGCAGGCCTCCCTTTGCCAAAGGATGGCAAATTTGAATTTTCAGTCAATAAAGTATGGCCCGTGTTTTAACCCATATTAATTGTCTTGCATCGTTATTCTGGGGTTGGGAGGGCAATGCTATTTTAGGCTGCATTAACAGAAGTATAGATTCCAAATCCCGCGAGGTGCTAAATCCCCTCTGTTCAGCACTGGTTAGGCCTCACCTTGAGTATTATGTCAAGTTCTGGACACCACACTTCAAAAAGGATGCCGGCAAATTGGAACAAGTTCAGAGGAGGGCAACAAGGATGATCAGAAGGCTGGAAACCAAGCCCTATGAGGAAAGATGAAAAGAACTCAGCATGTTTAACCTTTAGAAAAGAAGACAGAGGGGTGATATGATAGCACTTTCCAAATACTTGAAAGAATGTCAAACAGCAGAGGAGCAGAATCTATTAGCGGTCACCTCAGAGTGCAGGACATACAACAATGGGCTCAAGTTACAGGAAGCCAGATTTAGGTTGAATATCAGGAAAAGCTTCCTAACTGTTAGAGCAGTACAGCAATTGAATCAATTAGCTCACAAGGTGGTGAGTTCTCCAACACTGGAGGCATTCTAAGTAGATTTAGACCACCATCTGGCAGATATGCTTCAATTTGTATTCCTGCATTGGGTAGGGGGCTGGACTTGATGGCCTTATAGCCTCCTTCCAAATTCACTATTTTATGATCGTGTGATCTTTCATCATCACTACATCATCATTACATTTAGCATTCCCTTAATATCTCTGTGTTATAACTATGCTCTAGAACCCCAACACACATTCATACTGTTCTTGGCATTCCCTCAAGATCTGTTGAAATATATTGTACCTGTAATGCATGTTTGATATCGTCCATATTAGGGGGGAAGCCAGCACTATCACCATTACCATGATCATGAATGTCCATAGATTCTGCCCCACCAGCAATCCAACTGGTGCAAAACCAGACAAGAAGCAAGTAGCTTCCTATCATGTCAAGGGTACTATAGTTGTGAACACTTGGAATTTTACTTCTGATTCACACATCACAGGTTCCTCTTGGTTACCTGAAACTATGCTGCCTCTTAGTTTCCATGACCCTCAGAAATCATGCCATGAGACTTCTGTCATGCTGTGCTTAGGTAATTCTCCCTTGGTGACACAGAACTAATTTGAACAGCTAGCCCACTGGCTGCTCACCAAGCATTGTCATGTGACAGCTATGGTGGAATGTGAATGCTTCTCTTTCCACTTCTATGAGCAATAGATTACAATGGATTTGGAGATAATTAGCCCTAAATACTGTGTGTGCTACAGAGAAATGTAAGAGATTTAGCAAGCTGATAGGATTCATTTTTTTAAGTCCATGCCAATGCTTTGATCACAGAAAGGATTTTATGTTCACACTACATACCGTTTGCTTATTAAAAAGAGTACTGGGGTGTTCTGTCAATTAAATGCATTTTACTGTGGTCTATCTATGGAATAATATTTTATTATCCCTTTACCACTTCAGACCATAACACTGACATCAGCTGTACAGTCTTCTTAATGAGAAGCTACAGCAAAGGTAAAGTACATGAATTTTCTACACCAGCTTCTTAACAAGAGTAGCACATTTGGGCTTTCTTTGTTCGGGATGCATTAAATATATCATAGTATATCTTAAATTCATGTAGAGATTAACTAAGAATTAATACCTAAAATGCCAAATGTGATTGGGTTTCCTAACCAATCTGTTAGTGAAGCCACCCATCATAGCACCAAAGCAAGCAGAGAACAGCATAAATCTTTACAGCACAAAGATTTTCTAAAAGATACATTCTTCAGTTTTATTATGACACGAGATAGTAAAAGGTGACTTGACTGATAATTGCAAGGCTTCTATGAACATTGCAGGAAACAAGATTTGGTTAATGATAATAACATGACACCCATCTCTGCAAAGACAGAAAAAAGTAAACTTGCAATGTAAAAGAAAAGAAAAGAAAAGATGAGAATCCTTTGAAATATCGCTGCTACATATGAAAAGAAATGCCATCTTTTCTTACAGCTGTCAAGCTGTGAAGAACAGAAACCCTGTCTCTTTGACCTAAAAAGTCCCAGTTATCCAGTCTAGGAACAAGTGCAACGGGTCAGAATGTCTTTGGCCCTGGTGAACAGCTTTATGTGACAGATAAAAAGAAGATGATGAGACAGATTTCCCTGTAGGCTGCAACATCTTCTAACACTGCAGGTGAAAGTACTTTCTGTAGAGGTTTTCACTGCAGAGTCACATTTTTAACAAAAAGCCTTATGGAGGAGTGTAGCACAGTTGATCAACATGAATAAGTTAGTTTAGGGTGTTAGGAAGAAACAACCTAAATAAAATGAATATACACATCATGTAGGTCCAAGGTGGGAAACCATTAGTTCTTCAGATGCTTTACATTTCAGCTTCCCTAATCCTTTACTACTGACCTTCACCAGTAGTTTATGCACCCAGGAGTGGGAAGAGATCATGTCCAGTTCAGACGATAAGGCAGGGTAATCTGGTAATGGCTGATGGGAATTAGTCCAAAACATCCAGCAAGCCACATGTTCCCTAACCTGGACACACATCAAAAGACAAGAGAGTCAAGAAGTATCAACTGATTATGAGCTACACTGTGGTGGTTTAATGAAAAATTGTCTACAGTTAAGTAAATCTTGTAAGACACAGGTAAATACATAGGGAGACACCCCCCCTCCAGAGAAGAAGCACTTGAAAATAAATTTCTTTTGCCCAGCTATGCCCATCCCCAAAAGTGCTCCCACCTCAAAATGTAAATCAAATGGAGCGCCTAAATATTCATGGTCTGAAGCGGCACATGGGAAACTAAGAAACTGAGATGAGTTGGAGTTCTCCGTCCACAACAAAACTCTGCTGGGGCCTGATAACCATATTTTCTCTACTGCAAAGACTTGGGGTGAAGACAGTTGTAATGTCCAGCAAACTCAAAGAGAACGAGGCCCCATGGGCCTCAAGCCAGCCTATGACCAGTTGCACAAGGATGCTCATATCTGGAAGTGTGTGAATAGTTGCAACATCTCTAATTGAGATGAGAAAAATTGACTTCTCCAGCTTGTGGTGGATTCTTGCAAATCAAGTCAAGGCTATGTGTGAGCTGCCTGTCTTCTGCTCCTCCAGGGACACTAAACTCTTTCCTCTCTCTGAGGCAAAGTGCATCTTAGTGGAAAAATATAGGCTTTGCACTGTTGAAAAGGGACTGCCTGCCATCCTCAGAAGAGATGCATAAAGATATTTTAGAGAGCACTTTGATTCAGTTCTCAGGTGGTCTCTTAAAATGTTTGCAACCATTCAAATCTTTATCAATTTGGAGAGAAGGTTCCATAAAAGCCACCAAGGTTTGTTGCATCCTAAAAAGCATTTACCCAGTGAGAGCCACAGGTTTATGTGTCTGTGAGGGCAGTGTAGTTCAGTGGTAGAGTGCTCTGACATTTAATCCCTGGTAATTAAAGGTTTAAAATGGCAGGGTTAAGAATGACCTCTGCTTGACTCCATTGAAGGGTACTCAAAATAAGCAGGACTGAATTAGATGGACCATTGATCTGATTTAGTATACAGGAGCTTTAGATAATTGTAAATCTTGCACAATCCAAGGCTGAATCAAACTGGGCTTGTGTCCTGGAATTGGGGCACAGAAGTAATATTCAGAGACAATTCCATAATTCTATATATTTTTGGCAAATAGTTTAATAGCAGAACAAAAGAGAACAATGCAGCTGTGGCGATAGGCCTACCAAGAGCCATTGGGACCACTGATCGATCTTAAAGGCGCACCATATTAACACCTTGGTTTAAAAATCTAGCTCTGTGTGACAGATTTATGCTATTCCGCTCCTCTTCCTCACTTTACACACATTAGTGAAGATATAGGCTTTGAGCCAGTTGTGCCTTAGGTGATATTTCAAAAAGGAAATATGATCCATATCTCCTTCCTTGCAGTCTTATGTTTTTTTAACCATAAGGTCATCTTACCTCCTGGGGTTTGCCAAGAAGAAAAATTAAGTGCTGGATTATTATGATATATGGAGACCTTCCCAATAGCTGCTTCTTGAAAAGAAAAAGGAACTAAATGAATCAGAAGCAGCAGATTATATATTTTAGAAAGGGATCACCAAACACTCTATAACTCTGAGTCCATTTCAACTAGAGTTTGAAATAGTACTATTTTAACTTTGAGTAGCAGAGTTGAGTGGGGGGTGAAGCACTGGTGAAAGAATTTTCTGAAGCTTCTTTTTTCATTTTAGATGCTTGGGGGACAGAGATGTGTGAAGAATACAAAAACACCCATTTATACCTATCTCTTAGCCTTACCTCTGTTTGTTGTACTAGTTGCCAATTCCACACACATTTCTTCCCTGGATAAATGAGGTATATTGCCTAAGGGTTTAATACACCTTAACACTGTCATCCACTTCCCACCCATTGGACATGTTCTACCTCCTAACTTACTGCATGTATCTTATCTGACTGAAAACAAATTATTTGTACAATAATAATATGGAAAATGTACTGAGTTATTCGAGGGGCTGTGGGGAGGGAGTTGCAGTTCATGAAACTATGGTTCTACTGAAGTTTGTCCAATTTTAATTCTGGGGTTAAAAACATCTATTTCAAGAGTAGAAATGTTTTCCCAAAACTTTTCAGTTTCACAAATGCTTACCTTTCTGAAAACCTTACTGGGATTCTGCATGTCCGTATGTGTCATAACCATTATTTTAGCCTCATATTCTACAGCTTGCAATGCTGTGAGCAAGGCACACAAAGCTCTGGATGTTCATGAACTCCAGGACAGATTTCTTTGACTTTAATAAGAAGACCGAAGCTGTGTCCTTAAATATGATATTATAAATTGACTTTACTAACATTGTAACTGTGTTTATTTTTATTTCTCCTTGATTTTTACCTGTATGTGCAGAATCCTACTGGTGTCTGTGTTTGTTATGTATGTGGTAAATTGTGGCTAACTGGTGAGGTGCTGGGGTACACATCCAATTATGCACCCATAATATAGCTCATAAATTAGCTGCACCCATAGGATTCCAGGCTATGTGTTTTGAATCTTGAGAGCTACTTAGAAACTCAGCTGTGGAAGGAAAGCAAACAGTTGTCACATAAATAGGTAAGTAAACAATGTGAAACAAGAGTGCCATTGAGGCACAAATAACTACTGACACCTGGTAAAACTCTAGGATCAGTGTCCTATAGGGACTTTTATTGGGTGGGGAGTGTTTGGGAATTTTATGTGTGTGCATGTGTCTGGTCTCTGGGTGTCTGTGAATTTCGTTGTATGTGTATATACTTACAATGACAATAAATTATTATTATTACTATAGTGCCTATCCACTAGGCTAGACTGATTGACTCAGCAGGATTTTTATAAAAGTTTATTTGCCATTCAAAAGGTAATTCAGTGGGTCTGTGCTCAGTTAGTTAGGCAGAATAAAGCAGCAGATTTCAAAATCTGCCCTCCCTTGAGGTATCAAATAACATGGCAGAAATCAAATATATATTTCTCCTAAAACAATATATTGAGGGAATTCCCATAAACAATAAACTACCCATTGTGTGAATGGAAGACAGGATTAGAAGGCCAGTGATCAGATCCACCTCAGGTTTTGTACATTGTTAGGATGGGGCCAAGGGCATAGACTAGCACATTGAAGGACCCAGTAACTACTCGTTTTTAAGAGATGTTCTACAACTTGTTCATTGGCCCAGAATCACCCTGATATTCCCTAGCTTCCAGTGGAACACACTAGAAGATCCCTGTCCCACTGCTTGCCAAACATGGCTGTAAATTCAGCATCCCAAAGCACTTCTTATGGCATGCCAACTCAAACCAAGTCCTAGATTAGGTCCGCCACCCTCATTGCTCTAACATCTGTAGCTGTTCTGTCAGGTCTATAAATTAAATCCACAACATTTCTTCAGTCAGACTTCTCAAGTAAGAGAGAATGAAAACGAGAGAAAAAGTTATACAGATGCACAACCCATGGCTGGCTGGGTAATTTATGGTTGTGATTATGGTTCTTTAAAAGGTGCATTTTTTTTCCTAAAGGCATTTCAGAAATATAGTTTGCGAGTATTTCTAAAATAAAAATCCATTTTAAATTGCTCTAATATATGTTAGGTGTATGATGCTATAAATCTGACCAGAAGGGGAAAGATGAGTGGGGTGAGGAAAGGGCAAAATAACAAACTACAAGCAAGTTTTTGACTTTCCTCTCAGTTTGGAATCTGTAAGAAAAGTGCTATTATACATGTGACATTATGCATCAGCTAAGGCTGCAACTACATGGGCAAAGGATACATCATTTGCTCTGCTTACAAAACAGGTGAATTCAAAGTATTTTTACTGAGCACTTGATACAAAGGCTGATTTCACTTTGTCCATGGTTTTTGTTTTTTGTTTTTGTTGTTTGTTTTTTTGTGGTTTTTTTTTTTGTTTGTTTGTTTTTTTTTTTGGTTTTGTTTGCTCCCAAAGCACCTTTTTCTTTCTGCTACTGAGGGTCTTCTACTCTTTCAAGCTGGAACAATTTGAATTCACTTTTCCCCATGTGGTTAGTTGTGATATGTTCTTATAAAGGTGGGAAACATGTTTGTAGGTGGTGTTTCAGTGATTTAGGCAGTTGGGCATATGTTCAGGACCAGGGGAACATGCTCTCCCAATCTTTACTCTGCCCTAATCATCCCCTGAATTTTTCTTAATTTTTAACATTTCTTACATATATGGGATTAGCACTACATCACTCTTTCCTGTTGCTGGGTCCTCATTTTTATTTCTCATATTTAAGCCCCTGTCAATTCCCCATCAGATTGGCAGAGGCAGGACCAGAGGAAGTAAGGAAAGAAGAGAGGGCTATGTCCAGGAATGCAAATCACATTACATCCAGTATGAACACTGAATCACTCCGGACCCCCCGGTGTGGTGATCGTGATTCTAAGCATAATCCAGATTGTGAATCAAATCTCAGCAAAGCCGAAAGACTCTGATTTGGCTTTCCAGAGTAGCTATATCCTAATAAAGAAAAACCTTAAGTAGGAATGGTAAGAATGGGGTAGAGGTTTGTTTGCACCAAAATTTGAATTTGAAAATATATTTGCATCATTCACACTTCCTGAATTATTCCATGAACCAAAATTGTATATATTATATTATATGTATTTCAATATTCACACTTCTCCAAATTTTGCTATGCAGTCCATTCAAAGAACTGCATACAAATCTGCAGATATTAGAGGAAATAATGTACAAAGACATTATATTAGAGAATATTATTTGAAAAATGTGTACCCAACAAAAT